>NW_025814823.1:62482500-63682500 GCF_022079265.1 Lynx rufus
CATTGATAACTTTAATTTTAATGTAATATTTATATTAAATGTAATGTATCAACATTGTCATTTTCTTTATTTTATCATCATTTTCTGACAGCTTTGGATTATTTACCTTTTTGATTTTATATTATCTCCAATTCGGACTTATTATTTATACTTTTTTCTATTTCTTTCACTGTTTTCTTTCTTACTCTAAACTGCATAACTTTAATTAACTAACCATACATTCAATTGACATATTGCTTTATACTGCAAGAACCTACAAAACATAATACCAACCTTGCCCCTTCCATTTTATTTTCTTTACTATTGTTTTCTAATACTTTAATGGTGCAAAAGCCATAAACTCAAAATACATTATTTTTGTTATTACTTTTGCTTTATAAATTCAACTATATTTTAAAAAGTAAATATAATAATTTATCTTCTATTTTATGTTTATCCTTACTTTATCCATTTCCATATAATTAATTTATTTATGGAGAATCATATTTCGGCTTGGAATTATTTTTTGAATGAGGAATCTTTTTTTAACGCATCCTATAGTGAAAGTGTGATGGAAATAAAAGCACTTATTTCTCTAAAAATATATTTTTTAATCTTTATAATTTAATATTTTTTCACTGACTAAAGCACAGGATTTAAGAGTTTTTGTTTTGTTTTGTTTTCTCAGAATTTTAATGATGACACTCCATTTTCTATCTCTGTCAGCTCTTTTGGATTTTCCACATAACTAATCATGTCATCTGTGAACAGTTTTATTTCTTCCTTTCCAATCTGCATACTCTTATTTATTTTTCTTATCCCATTTCATTAGCTAAAACGAGTGAAACTGAAAAGGAGTGAAAAGAGGGGACATCCTTACCTTGTAGCTGATCTCAGTTAGAAAACTGCAAGTTTCCCACTGTTAAGTATAATGTTACCTAGACGTTTTTTGTAGCTATGCTTTATCAAGTTGAGGAAGTTTTCCTCAATTCCTACCTACTGAGAGGTGTTTTTTTTATATATATAATGAATGGGTTGTGGATTTTATCAAATACTTTTTTTTCTTTTTCTAGTTCCCTAAAGTAGAATCAGATTATCTTTTTTTGGATCTTATTTCTTTTCTAATATATGCATTCAATGCTATTAATTTTCCTCTAAGCACTTCATTCACTGCACCCCACAAAGTTTGATAAGCTGTATTTTTATTTTCATTTGGTTTAAAATATTTTTAAATTTCTCTTAAGATTTCTTCCTTGACTCATGTTATTTAGAGGTATGTTGTTTAATCTCCACATATTTTGGAATTTTCCAGTTATCTTTCTGAATTGATATCTAGTTTGACTCCATTGTGGTCAGAGAGCCGACATTTTATGATTTCTATTCTTTTAAATTTCTGTATGTATATTTTATGGCCCAGAATTTTGTTTATCTTGACAAATGTTCCACTTAGGTGTGAAAAGAGTAAGTATTCTGCTATTGTTGAATGTCAACAATATAGATATCAATTATATCCAGTTGATTCATGGTGTTGTTAAGCTCAGCTATGTCCTTACTGATTTTCTGCTTGCTGAATCTGTCCATTTTTAACTGAGGGCTATTAAAATTACCAACTATCATAATGAATTAATCCATTTCTCCTTGCAGTCTTATTAGTTTTTTCCTCACATAGTTTTACACTCTATTGTTAGGCACTTACAAAGTAAACATTGTTATGTTCTTAGAGAATTGACCCCTGTATCATAATGTAATGCTTTTCTTATCCCTGATAACTTCCCTTGCTTTGGAATCTACTTTGTCTAAAATTAATATAGCTGTTCTTGCTTTTTTTTAAAAAATTAGCATTATATAGTGTATTTCCTCCATAGATTTACTTTTAATTTACATGTGTCTTTATATTTAAAGTAGGTTTCTTGTAAACAAAATACAGTTGTATTGTGATTTTTGTTCCATTCTGACAGTCTGTGTCTTTTCATTGGTACATTTAGACCACTGACGTTCAGTTATTATTATTGATATAGTGGAATTATATCTACCACAATTGTTACTATTTTCTGTTTGATGCCTTTATTCTTTGTTTCTATTTTGTCTTCCAGTCTTGTTCTTTTTGTAGGTGTTTTTTTAAATAATTTTTTAATGTTTATTTATTTTTGAGAGAGAGAGAGACAGAGTGAGAGCAAGGGAGGGGCAGAGAGAGAGGGAGACACAGAATCTGAAGCAGGCTCTAGGCTCTGAGCTGTCAGCACAGAGCCCTACATGGGGCTTGAACCCATGAAATCATGACCTGATCAAAGTTAGACACTCAGCCCACTGAGCCACCCAGGCACCCCTTGTGGGTGCTTTTAAATGAGAATTTTGTATGACTCCTTTCTTTATTTTTTCTTTTTTTTTTTCCTTTTATTGGTTGTTGTAGTGTTTGCAATATACATTTACAGCTAATCAAAGTCTACTTTCAAATAATACTATACTACTTCACGGGTACTATGAGTACATTTTAATAACAAAATAATCCTAATTCCTCCCTTCTGTCTCTTATATCATTGATGTCTTTGATTCACTTATATGTAAAAAACAAAAAGAATATATATAATGTTATATAATCTTACATATATTCATAAGACATATACATAAGCATATATAATTAAATACATTGTTCATATTATTTTGAAAGAACTATTAGCTGTTATATCAATTAAGAATAAAAAAAATAAAAGTTTCCAAGCGCCTGGGTGGCTCAGTTGGTTAAGCGTCTGACTTCAGCTAAGGTCATGATTTCACTGTTAGTGACTTCAAGCCCCGCGGTGGACTCTGGGCTGACAGGTGGGAGTCTGGGTCCTGCTTTGGATTCTGTGTCTCCCTCTCTCTCTATGCCCCTCCCCAATTCGTGCTCTGTCTTCTCTCAAAAATTAATAAACATTTAAAAATTAAAAAAAAAGAAAAGAAAGTTTTTATTTTACTTTCACTTCTTCAGTGTTCTTCCTTTCTTTATTTAGATCCTAGTTTCTGATGTATATTATTTTCCTTCTCTCTAAAAACCTTCTTTTAACATTTCTGGCAAGGCAGGTCTACTGATAACAAATTCCCTCAGGTTTTATTCCTCTATACATAAGGTATTTTTATACACTGGTTTCTGTTGGGATTTTTTTCTCTATCTTTCATTTTCCTATATTTGCAAATTACATGTATAGGAGTCTTTTTTTTTTTTTTTTTTTTTTTTGCTACTTATCCTGCTTTCTGAATCTGTTGTTTGTTTTCTGACATTAGTTTTGGGCAATTTTCAATGATTATATTTCCAAATATTTCTTCTGTTCTTGTATGTTTTTCTTTCTCTTCTGGTATTCATATTACTTGTGTTACACCTTTCATAGTCCCACACTCCTTGGATATTTTTATCTCTTTTTTTTTTTCAGTCTTTGATCACTTTGCTTTCAGGTTTGGACATTTTTATTAAACTCAGAGATTCTTTCCTCAGCCATTTCATCTACTAATAAGCCCACCAAAAATCACTCTTCATTTCTATTACAGTGTGTATTGTCTCTAGCAGGTCTTTCTGCTTCTTTCTTGGGCTCCCATCTCTCTGTTTACAATACCCATCTGTTCTTGCATATTGTCTAACTTTATCCATTAGAACCCTTAGCATACTAATCCTAATTGTTTTAAATTCGCAATCTGATAATTCCAACCTCCCTACCATGCCTGGTTCTGATGCTTGCTCTGTCTCTTCAAATTGTGTTGTTTGCCTATGGCATGGCCTGTAATTTCTTCTTGATAGTTTGCCATGATGTACCCAGTAAAAGAGACTGCTATAAATAGACTTTTAGGAATGTGCTGGTGTCAGAGGAGGGAAAGCATTCCATAGTCCCATGATTATGTATCAGTCTTTAGTGAGCCTATGCCTCTGAGCCACAAAGTGTTCAACAAGCATTTTCAAGGTGTCTTTTTTTTTTAATTTTTTAATTTTTTTTTAAATTTATTTTTGAGAGAGAAACAGAGACAGCGTACTAGCGGGGGAGGTGCAGAGAGAGAAGGAGACACAGAATCTGAAGCAGCTCCAGGTTCTGAGCTGTCAGCACAGGGCCGATGCGGGGCTCCAACTCACAAACTGGGAGATCAGAACCTGAGCGGAAGGTGGATGCTTAACAACTGAGTCCCCCAGGGGCCCCATGGGGTGTTTTGTGTGTGTGTGTGTGTGTGTGTGTGTGTTGTTTTGTTTTGTTTTTTGTCTTTACTCTTAGGTTGGGAGAGAATGGCTAGCCTGTGCTGAAGTTGGATATTTTTCTTCTTTCACATGAAAGGTAAGAGTTGGATGGAGTTGGGTATTTTCTTTCCCTCAAGTCAGTTAAGCTCTGTGAAAACCCCAGCAGATTTGGCTCCAGCTTTGGAGTTTCTCCTGAGGTCAGTCCTTGTGAGTAAGGTCTGCCAAATTTCCAAATGGTTCCTTTTCCTCTCCCCCTGCTGGAAGCAGGAGAGGATTTTTCTCCCATATTTACTATAAGTGAAGTCTTAGAAAATTATAGGGTTCTCCTGGAGTTTTTTAACTCTCAGAATTGTCTACACTGAGCCTCCAGTAATTGGTCAAATATAATTTAGGTTTTCTACTTCTGTGGGCACTCATTACTGCAATAATTTCCACTCCTTTCAGTTGTTATTCTGTGTTTGTCTGTCCAATCATGGGGACGGCATTCTGTCTTCGTCTTCACTTGAAGAGTTGTTGATTTTTCTGTCTATTCAGCTTTTTATTTACTGATTGGATGGAGGGACAACTTTCAAGCTCCTTGTGTGGAAAACCAGACACAGGAAGTTCCTTCCATTAGGTCTTTTAACATATTAGTTTTTGTTATTTAAAATTCCATACCTTATCCCTTATTCTGTTTTATTTTACTGCTCATTAACTTTATAATGTTTTTTTACCTTGTATTTTTGTGTGCATCATGTTTTCTGAAACTAAACATTGTGAGGAACATTTGACTCTGAGATAAATTATGCTTATGACTTTGAATATCAATACTCCTCTTGCTGCTAAGCCCTTAATGTAGGGGGTTGAATTATTCTAGTCAGCAAAAGAACTGGGTTTTGGTTTTGTTTCTGTTACAGTTAACAGGAGTTTAATATCAACCTCAAAGACATCTAGCATTACCTATGATTAGAGAGTGGGGGCTGGTTTGCTGAAGTTTTCCCCTCATCGTTCCTATTTTGCCCTCAACTTTAGGACTTTTTTGTGCGCCTTTTTCTTAGAGTGTCTTTCTCTGTGCTATTGTTCTTCTCCTGAGGTAGATGGCTGTTGCCATTACTCAGTGTGTGCTAGCCTGTTGGAGAAAACTGGCTCCTGAGACCAAGGACAAAAGGGTATTCTAAAAGCTAAGGATGCCCTCTGTGGAGGGTGAGAATACCCTCACCATCCACTGTCATTCCCAAGGAAATTATATGTATGCCTTCAAATGGCCATACCCCCAGGATAGAAAAATCTTCCTTTTCCATCTCCAATACATTCAAGTTTTACCTTATGATCCATAAGGTTTGTTTCCCTTCTTTCAATTTCAGGCTTTTGTCCTTAGAAGAGGAGAGTTTTGGTAAGGCTCTTGCCTTTCTTCTTGTGGCCGCCTCTACCTTCTTCTGGGCTCATACAATGTGGTGACTATATCCAGCCTTCCTTTCATCATCCCTCAGACCCTCTTGTGTATGCCTTGTGGAGTTTCGTGATTAAAAACCCACGTGTGGCTACAAAATCTCTAATGTGCCTGTAGCTCTCATGCTAAGTCACATCAGTCTTTAGCAATAAGTTAATAATTGTAACTAAATCCTTCTTACTCATGTGTAAGGCACTACTATCCTCCCCTTCCTAACCCTCTGCCATCAGTGAGCTAGTCCTTGGGCTCTGTCTCTTCTCACACTCATCTGTCCTTCTTTAGATGTTAGGCCATCCCATTGCTTTGTAACTTCAGATATTTGATGTGTAGGTTTAGGATTTTTTTTTTTTTTTTAGATTATCCTGCTTTTGTTGTGGTGGTGGTAGGAGAAGTGACACTCCAGTTTCCTATTCCTTAGGCATAAAGTGGGATCTGGATTTACATTTAAATTATATCATTTATTTTTTATAATGCGTTCCTCTTTACACTCTCTTAGGGTTCCTTTGTGGTAAATAATATAATTTATATTCCAGGTCTACCTAATTCTTAATTTTTCAAACAATCATTTATAGCTTCTCATGTGACAATATGGTCCCAAGAGAAAGAAGGTATATCAGTACAAATACAACTCAGTCACTGAAGTGTTTTGTTCCTGCCTGACACCATCCATAAGTCTCATCTTCCATATCCCTTTGTCCAGCATCCTAACTCCATAAATATCCCAGGCATGTGGATTAAGGAAACTGCCATTATTCTTCCAAAACTAGAATAATTGTATACATTTTAAATCCCTTAATAAGGCATGAAGTAGTCTGTGCTGATCCTCTCAAATCTAGACATATCAGTACTGACTGGTTTTCTGACAACTCTTTGTATTGATTCTGCCACTGTAGCTTTAAAAAGTGCTATATGATTTTTGACCAGTCTATTTCTGGGAAAGTCTTTTTCATTGGTTCACAATATCTTACTGTCTCATTCTCTCTCTGCTGAATTTCCTTTTTTTCAAGTGGTTTTTATGTTTTTATTTTATTTTACTTTATTTTATTTTATTTTAGAGACAGAATAAGAGACAATGAGAGGCAGTCTTGAGCCAACTCCATGCTCAATATGGAGCCTAACATAGGACTCAATCCCAGAACTCTGGGATCGTGACTTGACCCAAAAATCAAGAGTTGGACACCCAACTGACTGACCTGCCAAGGAGACCACCTGCTGAATTTCTATGTCCCTGCACTTCTCCAAGATCTATTATAAGTTAAAATTTTACCTGTATGGAAACTGCATCTTTGGAGAAGAAAGTAGGAAATAAATGTAGAAGCAAAGGTAGAATTAGAAAAAAACAAACTTTGCAACTCCAGTATAAAAGTTGACTAAGGTTAGCATGGTAAATGGATATAAAAACATTTGAATGTAAATTTATTAGTAATAATATATTCAGAAGGGAAAAACAAACTTTTATGATGAATAGTTATGACAGTACCTCACCCAAGGTTCAAAAAAGATGGCTCAATTAACAAGGGATCATTTTGGCAGTCTTCAAATTTTGAATACTATTTTTTTTCAAATAAACAAACAAACTAATTAATGGATACCCTTATGCCAGAAATTATAGCACCATATAACATGTCCCAAGCAGAGCATCAGCTTCTGTATTGCCTTTTATGCCTTTAATATTGGAGGGTACATGCTCACCCTAACTGTTATGCATCATCAATAGCAAAGAGACGGTAGTTCAAGGTGAAGCAATAGCAAACTGGGCAAAAAATGATGAAGTTGGCCCATATTTTTATACCTGTCTTTGTGTTGCAAGATATATTGTTTAGTTGATTAATAAAATTAAATTTCATAACAATACTAAATTTCATATATATATGTGTGTGTACATGCATATGTGAAATACATCTACTATTATATATTCACACATATATATACATACATATGCATATACATAAACATGTGTGTTTATTTGTTCTATATATATGTGTATATATATATATATATATATACATATAAAGTGTACACTCACACTCACATAGAGATAGAAACTTTTCAAAGTCACAAAATGGAAAGCAAACTAAAAATTGATCAAATTCAATGAGCTGAAACTAAAAGTTTACCTGATCAAATGTGGGGAAATTAAATGAGTTATCTTCAAATTATATGATGCACATATTTATATGCACACATATATGTATTTGTGCATATGTTTTTGTATTTATGTGTATATGTGTATGTATGTGTACGTATATGTGTGTATATATATATATATAATACACACACACACACACATATATATATATATATATATATATATATGCAATTTTTCTGCTCTAATCTTTCTTTCTCCTTTCTTCTTTCCTTCTGGGATTTTAATTGTACAGATGTTTGACTATCTGATATTATCTAACGAGTCCCATAGCTCTGTTCATTGTTTACAATTTGTTTTCTCTTTTTTCTTCACATTGGATCTTTTTTTAATTTTTAAGTTTATTTAATTGAGAGAGAGACAACATGAGTGGGGGGAGGGGTAGAGGGAGAGGGAGAGAGAGAGAGAGAGAGAGAGAGAGAGAGAGAATCCCAAGCAAGCCCCCTGCTACCAGCGCAGAGTTTGATGTGGGGCTCAAACCCACAAAACCCTGAGATCATGACCTGAGCGAAAACCAAGAGTGGAAAGCTTAACCAACTGAGCCACCCAGGCACCCCCCCCGCATTGGGTCATTTCTATTGCACTACCTTCAAGGTTACTTTGTCTTTTCCCTGCCATCTCCTTTAAGCTGTTAATTTCATCTAGTAAACTGTTTGTTTGTTTGTTTACCATAGACAGCGTACTTTTTAAGGTCTAGAAGTTCCTTTGCTTCCTTCTTATTATACCTATATGTCTGCCGAGAATTCCTCTTTCCCTTCATCAGGAACATACTATGTTAAACTTTTCTTACGGTAGTTATAATATCTACTTTACCATATTTTTGGATACTTATAATATTAGGATCATCTTACCAGTTTCAGTTCATTTCCTGTTCTTTTGTGAATGTTTTGCATTCACCTGGTTTTTCATAAATCAGGTAATTTTAGATTGAGTCCTGGAAATTATGAATATCACTTAGTGGAGACAGATTATTTTATTTTTCTCTATTGAGAGTTGTGTCTTCAGCTTTAGCATTCAATTATTTTAACTGAACTTGAATAAAAAACTGTTTCATGGGCCTTATCTCTGGTCTCATTTCAGATCCTTTGTTTTTAGCTGAGGTTTCTATTGGATGATTTTTGTTATTTATTTATTTTCAGTCTAGACATGCATTGATTGAGGGGTCAAACAGAGATACAATGTACAGAATTTGAGAGTTTTTTTGTCTCTTTTCTTTCACAATGTTTTCTTCTCTTTGAAAGCTAGTATCTCCCCATATTCAATTCTCAAAATTTCCAGGCCACAAAACTACGGACCTTCCACAACCACTGCCACCTCATTTGCCTCCCTAATGATGCATGACTTCAGGGTAAAATCCACAAAAAATGGGAATATACTTTGTAAAATCCCCTTCCTATGAATATGTGCCTCCACCAAAATCTGCTTACGTCTTTTTGTTCCCAATGTTGTTTTGTGTTTTATGTACAAGTTTTATAGTGGTTTATTGCAAAGAATCAGTCAGGTCACGTTTTAATCATTAAGAGAAGGTTAAGTCTGGTTTATATTCTTTTCTGATTGCATAACATGTCATTTTTTTTATGTCTTTAAATGCTGTTTCTTTTGTCTGAAATGTCTCAGCCCTTTACTTCATGTTCCTAACTTCAGCTAATCTTCAAATATCAGATTGTTCTCTCTTTCAGTGATCTGCAAGACTATAATCACTGATTTGTTTATTTATGTATCCTATTAAAACATAAGTATCTTAAACTCTGTGTCTATATTTTAATATTTTTTATATCATCAAGGCCTAACTAAGTACCTTATCTATAGCAAGTACTTTATATATGTTTGTTGGATGAACAAAAAAGATTGAAATGAGTAAAATTAAGCTAAGTCAGTCTTTATTCCTCAACATCACCTGTTGTTGATCAGGAACTTATCTGGTGAATGTTTTTCATCTGGATCTGAGGGAATTTTCAAAATTGCCTCATGAAAATTGTCATGGAGGCCAGAATACTTCTAAGATTAAATGGAATTAAGTGGAATTAAGGTGAAAATATATGGGGAATTTGGTATTTCTGAAGGATATTCAAAACTTGCAAAATCATACTAAATGTCTCAAAAAACACTTGAGTTGTCAGAAGAAGCATCTCTAAGATCACTTCAAGAGCTATGCCCTACCCAATCGCTCTATTATTCACTCTAGAAGGAACAAGTCAATGAATAAGTCATAGTGAAGAAATAGGGTTTTTAAACACTTTGTGATAAAAATTATTTCACATGTATCCTGTCAAACATTACTCAAAATTTCTGACCCACTGCCAGTTCTACTCTCAGGCTTGAGCATTAATACAGTTCTTTGTAGACTCATCTAATTATAAATATAGTCTAAAGATTACTATTGCCTCTAAAAATATATTTTTAGGTGACACCTCACTTCTAATACTCTCACTGAGAAATTTATTGTTTGTGTTTAGAGTGATGATTAGTAAGTATTATATAATAATGTTAATTTGAAGTATATTTCAAGAGATCCTTCTGTCCCATATTTAAATATAATAAGAAAGAGAAATGATAGATTCTGATACAATAATATAGTTTGTGCTAATATAGTTTGTGCCAGTTACTATTATAGATGCTTTTAAAATATGGTTTTATACTCAGGGGAATTACAGTGGGTTTGGGTAACACAGTATATATAGTATATATAAATATCCAGTTATGAATAATAGCGATTACATTGACAATAGATTGGAAGGTGGAAGAATTTCATAGAATGATGGATATCATCTGTAGCCTACCCATAAAAAATTTTAGCATTATATATCATTTTTATATCAATGCTTAGGATAAGTTATATTTGGAGTTTACACTTATTTATGAACTTATTTCATCTAGTTTCTTAACTTTTGTATCTACAGGGAGTATAAAAATGTTAACTGCATAGCTTTTATATTAGAATTTTGTTTGTAATACTAGTTCTGCTCTTGTAAGTTAACTGAAAAAAAAAACAGAAAAGTGTTAACTGCTTGGCTTTCATATTATGGAATTATTTGCAATATTAATTCCTCATTTGCAAATTATCTGAAAACATCAGTAATCAAAATATACTGTTGGAAATACAGTTGCAATTAACAGTTTCATCAACACAGTTACGTTTCCACTGATAATTATAACATGTAAGAGGCAAAAATGACTTTAAACATATATGCAAATTAGATATTCATTAAAATAAATCATCTAGTCATAAACTATATCCTTTTCTAGATCCCATAATGGGTAAAAATTTTATCTTGTCTGCTTGGAGGCTGAAATCTATAGCTATGGCCAATAATCACATTTGATCCAATTTCTTACCATAACCATAGAAATCTGCTTCAAGGAACTACAATAGTCTACCCTGGTGACTATGTTCAAGAGAAGGAGATCCTTCTTGAGAACCAAGAAGAATAATATCCGAAATAAAGTTTTTATTTTCATTTGGAAAGAAATGGACCATCCTTTTCTCTTCCCTTACTTACTCTCTTCAGAACTTTGAGGTCATTTGGGATCATATACAAACTCAACAAAATTTCAACACATTTTAGACACCAGAAACCATGACAAATGTTGAAAGAACTAAGGGATAATCCACTAAATTGTTAGATTGAGTGTTCATAGCAGTTGAAAACATTGTGCTACAGGCATTTTACAAAAGACTAAAATATCATTGTGCACAATACAGGCAATAGTAGAAAAGTACTGATGGCTCAAATGAATGACAATCAAAGAAAAATTTTTACTTAAATGATGTTAGGCTGAGAAATATCAAGTATATTCTAATCTCATGATGTGGAGTTTCATTGAGACTACTGCATTGTCAAGTCTCAAAATCATTCTGGAAATGAAATAAATCAAGAGGCTCTGGAGTGAAGACAAGGCGGCCATATTTAAGATTTCCTAAATATGAATATTTATTAAAGGCAATCAGAATTTAAAAATAAAGTGTTTACATTAAAATCTTTAATATTTTTAAATTATATTTATATTTATAACTATAACAAATTTAGGTCCATTGTAACCTTTAAAAAATATCTTTAAAATGACATTATTTTTGATTAAAAATATCAGTCTCTGTTGAGAAGGTTAAGTTTAAAAACAAACCCAAAAATTATTGTTTGGCATACTGACAGGTGATCTAGTAGGAATTGGTTTTATGCCAAGCAACTTGATTATTTTAATGTTTACTGTTTTAATTAAGGCAGTTTCTTAAATGTTATACTTAAGCACTCCTTCTTTTAAAAATGTCCTTAAATTTGGGTTCATGAAAAGGTCACTGGTAAGGATTATAAACTTTGAGTGCCTCAGTGATGGATTTTTATTCAGTCGCTCATCACCAGGGGAGTTCTATATTGAGAAAGAAAGGAGCAGTAATTAAGAGCACAGAATCCTTCAGGGTTTCTGCTATGTCTGACTCAAGCTTGGTGGGGATTAATGCAGATTCGTGCTGAAATTCCTAGACTCCTAATGCATCCAATTACTTAGCTAGTGTTAAAATATGGCAGAATAATCTTTATATAGTTTTTCTAGCAAAATGTTCTGCACCTATTAGTATGTCCAGATAGAAAAAGCAATTTTGAACATCGGTTAATTGCACATTCTGTGAAAAGCTCTGACTAGTTTCATGACAACTGCATGCATACAAATTTGTGAACACATAACGATGTCATGTAGTTTAAAAGTTCATGATAATATTGCTTCTATATTATATTAAAATATTATGTAATAATAATAAGCAAACATTCATTTGACATTCAAAAGAGTTCAATGTAGGGGAAATTAAAACATGATACATTTAGAAAACACTTTAAAAATTCTTTACACAAAGCGGCGCCTGCATGGCTCAGTAAGTTAAGCAACTGACTCTATTTCAGCTCAGGTTGTGATCTCACAGTTCATGGCATGGAGCCCCACATTGGACTCTGTGCTGACAGCACAGAGCTTGTTTGGGATTCTCTCTCTCCCTCTGTGTTGTCCCTTCCTGCTCTCTCTCTCTCTCAAAATAAATACATAAACTTAAAAACATTCTTTATATATTTTCACAGGAAACTATTCAGTATCTTGAAAACGGTAATTATATTTCTACAAAAATATATATGTAATTTGTGTATGATATTTGAATATGAAAGACATATATATTAATTTTCACTTAAAAAAACAATAGTTACTTATTTTATTTATAAACTTTGGGGCACTTCAAATTTATGTTTGTGATCACAATTTTATAATAATATTATTTTTTTTTTCAACGTTTATTTATTTTTGGGACAGAGAGAGACAGAGCATGAACGGGGGAGGGGCAGAGAGAGAGGGAGACACAGAATCAGAAACAGGCTCCAGGCTCCGAACCATCAGCCCAGAGCCTGACGCGGGGCTCAAACTCACCGCGAGATCGTGACCTGGCTGAAGTCGGACGCTTAACCGACTGCGCCACCCAGGCGCCCCTATAATAATATTATTAAATGCATATAAAAACAAGGGGTGCCTGGGTGGCTTAGTCAGCTGAGCACCTGACTTCAGCTCAGGTCATGATCTCACAGTTCGTGAGTTCAAGCCCCACATCGGGCTCTGTACTGACAGCTCAGAGTCTGGAGCCGGCTTTGGATTCTGTGTCTCCCTCTCTCTCTGCTGTTCACCTGCTCATGCTCTGTTTCTCTTTTCTTCAAAAATAAATAAAAACATTTTTAAAAAATTAAAAAAAATAACTGCATATAAAAACAAAACATTCCTTCAAATTTCCTTGCTGCCTCAATGCACACAGTTAAAAGGGTGTTCACAATTTTTGGGGAAAATTTTCAATTGGCTAGATCATCATATTCAAACATAAAAATAAAAGTTCATTAAAAAGTGGTAGTAATGTGGTCTTATGACATAGGTCCTTTAAAATATCAGATTTAGCTTTAATATTAAAAATCTAGTTAAAAATCCATATGGCTTAAATAGATGTTATTACATAAATAAATCCGTATTTTAATTGTATTTCAAATCTGTTCTTCCCCATAGAATGTAAGGAGCATGAGGACAGGGCTTTGTGTGTGTGTGTGTGTGTGTGTGTGTGTGTGTGTGTGTTTTAATTGCTATATAGGCAGTTCCTAGAATAGGGCTTGGCACATATTGAGTATACCATAAATACCTTTGATACAGAAAAATATTTTAAATCTGTTTTTTTAAAGGACAAAACTTTTAAATATGTTTAGGCCAAGCTATACAGTCAAGTATACAAAAATAAATATATATTATAACTAAATATTCATCAACCCATATGAAAAAGTGTGTACTCATAACAGCAATAATTCATGACTATCAAAATATATCATCAACATCCAGACATAACTTTTTTTAAAGAATCTGATTATTTTTAACTTTGTCATTAGTTGTCTTTTCCAAATTTTTATTTATACCAAAAAAACCCATATAAAATTTATTTCTATGTTATCTTTAGCAATTCCTTAGGAGGAGACATCATAAGATTCTGCAGGTACATTGCAATATTTGATTTTTCTTCCCCCTTCCAAAAAAATACTACTTTTTCATACATTAATATGAGTTGATGTCATCTTAATTTCTATTTTCAATATTTACATTAAGTTAAAATAAAAATTTTGTATCTTTTTCATAATTTATACAAATTATGCTAGTTTTATATGAATGCAACACAGTAGTTGATAGGCTTACAGTTTTTTTACACACAAGGGAGCTGAAGCATAAGCTACTTAGGTACATTATAAAAGGAAAATAGCATCCAATTGGTAGAGAGGAACTTAGAATTTACAGTTCTCAAAGTATGATTTTAAAATGATGGATATTCAATATAATAAATTTAATGAAACGCTAAAACAATGCTATAGTTTAATGGAGCTATCAGAAACCTTTTATTTCCACCTATATAGTTGGTAATCTCTTAGTAATAGGTAATCTTTAATATATGAATATATCTGTAGTCATCTCCTAATTCTGTGCCAAAGAAGAAATATAATATATTTAAAGAATTCTCCCCCAAAATCAAAGGGATGTTTAATACATCAGTTTCCATTTCTAAAATAAAGTAGACCAAAATGCATACAGAATAACATTAGATTCATCACCATAGAATTTTAAATAGCTTATCACCATACAACACTCCTTATAATATTGTTTTTGACATATTTTATGTTATATTAATAGTGAAAATCAACCATAGCATGTTCAATATTTCTCTATCATGTTACAGAGATGTGAATAACAAAAGTGTCCACTTTATTAAATACAGGGTTTTTTTAAATTTTTTTTAACGTTTATTTATTTTTGCGACAGAGAGAGACAGAGCATGAATGGGGGAGGGTCAGAGAGAGGGAGACACAGAATCCGAAACAGGCTCCAGGCTCGAACCCACGGACCGCGAGATCATGACCTGAGCTGAAGTCGGCGGCCCAACCGACTGAGCCACCCAGGCGCCCCTATTAAATACAGTTTTAGTGTGGATTATGTGAATACTCAATGATAACTGATACATCATCACTCTCCAATGAATATTAGATAGAGTTGTCTGTATTTGCTATATCTAAATTTTGTCTTACTATTGTTGACTGAATTACTTATACCAGCCTCTCACCCAAATTAATACACATGAACTCCTCTCATACTACCAATGTCTTCCCAGATGACAAATTCATGGTCAATTTTCATTTCTCAACCTCATGAACCATCAGCAAGTGACCTAGTTAACTCAATGAAGCCATCAGCAAGATTCAACCATGCTTTTTCATTTTCTCCTCTCTCTGCAAAATTTGGACCTAAGAACATTACTCTTTCCAGCCTCCCCCTGTGGTAAGCAGAATGATCGTCTACCAAAGACAGTCATGTCTTAATCCCCAGAAACTGTGACTATGTTATGTTCCGTGGCAAAGGTGAATTATGGTTACAAGTAGAGTAAGTGATAATAAGTGGATCTTAAAATAGATTATCCTGGATTGTCCAGATAATGTAAGCACAAGGGTCTATTTAATTTGGAAAAGTAAGACAGAAACATCAGTGTCAGAGTAATAATATGTGGGAAAAACGTACCTGGCTATTACAATGCTACCCACTTACAAGTAGGAGACATGCTCTTAGTGGATCAGGCATTCCAGTAGATACCTAAAACCACAGACTATACCAATGCCTATATATACTATGTTTTTTTCCTACATGTACATACTTACAATAAAGTTTAATTTAAAAATTAGGCATAGTAAGAGAGTAACAACACCAATAATAAAATAGAACAACATACTGTAGTAAAATTTATGTGAATGTAGTCTCTCTCAAAATATCTTCTTGTACTGTATTCACTCTTCTTCTTTTGATGATATGAGCTGATAAAATGCCTACGAGATGAGATGAAGTGAAATGAATGATGTAGGCATTATGACACAGCATTAGGCTACTACTGACCTTATGATGTGTCAGAAGGAGGATCATCTCCTTCCAGCCTGCAGTTGACTGTGGATAATGGAAACCATGAAAAACAAAATTGTAGGTAAAAGGGGCATAGAACTACTGGACTAGCTTTAAGACAGAAGAAAACTATGAGCCAAGGATTTCAACGTTTAAAAATTAGAATAGACAAGAAACAAAATCTGCCTTCAAATTTCCAGAAGAGAATGCAGCCCTGCAGACACATTGATTATAGTCCATAAGACCCTTTTTAGACATCTGACCTTTAGAACAAAAATATAATATTTTTTTTGTTTTAGCCCTTAAATTGTGGTAATTTGTTACAGCAACAATAGAAAATGCATATACCTTCCTACTTAATAACAATTCTCTCAATCTCCTTTGTTGATTTTGCCTATCTCTTTTTTTTTAACGTTTATTTATTTTTGAGACAGAGAGAGACACAGCATGAACGGGGGAGGGGCAGAGAGAGAGGGAAACACAGAATCGGAAATAGGCTCCAGGCTCTGAGCCATCAGCCCAGGGCCCGACGCGGGGCTCGAACTCGCGGACCGCGAGATTGTGACCTGAGCCGAAGTCGGACGGCTTAACCGACTGAGTCACCCAGGCGCCCCGATTTTGCCTATCTCTTGTGTGTGCCACATGAGAATCTTTTGGCCACAAATTTTCCTTACCTAGATCTGCTTCCTATGTGTTTTTATTTAGATCTACAGCTTTGGATAGATAGCACATTGTTTCCCTTCCCGCAAATATGCTGAGGTCCTAACTGCAGTACCAGTGAATGTGTGAATGTTATCTTATTTAGAAAGAAGGTCTTTGCAGATGGAATCAAGTTAAGATGGGCTCTTAGGGAAGGCCCAAATCCAATATGATTGGTATCCTTATAAGGAGAGGAAGATACCATGTGAAGACAGACAAACAGAGGGAGAATCAATGTCATAGCAGGGTCAGAAATTAGAGTGATGCTACTGTTGGCCAAGGAACACCGAGGATTTATGGCTGCCACCAGAAGCTGCAAAAGGCAAGGAAGCACCATGGCTCTGATGACACTATGATTCTGAAAGCCCTCTAGGAATGTGATACACAGTTTTTTAAAACCACTCAGTTTGTAGTGCTTTATTATGACAGCTCTAGGAAACAAGCAAAACTACCAAATTTATAATTCTAATGCTAATTCATTCTTTAAAAAATAAAATTTATCCAAGTTCTTAATAGGTATTTTGACAAGGAAGTTGTACTAGATTAATTTTTTCCACCTAGGCATCACCAGTATCTCCTTCTAAGGCCCCTTCTGCATGGTGAGGAACAGATAAGAAATACATATTTTGGCATCTCCCTCCCTCTATGGTTCTGGGGTAGGTCACCAGTGAGAACTCACAGAATATTTGGATGGTACCAGAAAAAGAGGATAATAATGGGAGTGGCATCCAGATGTATGGACAGACATGAGAGACACAGCCAGAGAAGCGATCACTTGTGATTCACTTGCTTTATTGCTACAGACTGAGATAGTAGCAGCTTTATCAGTAAGTCATAAAAATTTCCCAGGGATACTTGAAAATTATGGGCTACGTGCTTTAGTGTCTGTCTGCCTGACCTTTTAGCTATAATCTTCCTGACCTTCGGTAGTAATATCCTTAACTATTGTACCCCAACTCTCATCTCATCCAAAAACATTATAAATTCTAACCTCTATATCAAGTCTCTGTTTTCTTGAGTTCAAACCAATTCGGGAGCTCTCAACTTTTGCATAAGCATCTCAATAAGCATCTCAACTTTTGCATGCCCGAGACTAACTCCTGCCCTTTACTGTCCCATATCCTGACCCCAAAGCCTACTTTTTCTAAACTGTTTCCCAGCTCAGTTGACAGAAACCTAATCTGTCTAGGCAATCAGGCAACAAATCCTGAAGCTGTCCTTGATTACTGTCTCTCTCACACACTCCATTCCCAATTCATTATCAAATGCTATTGAAAAATACAACAGAATCTGACCACTTCTCACCACTTTTTTCACTGCCACTACCCTGGACTATTAAAAATAGTCTTTATTCTGATTACTGTCACAGTCTCTTAATTGGTTTTCCTTCTTCTGCTCTTATTCCCCTGCAGTGTTTTTCTCAACAAAGCAGTTAGAAGATTAAGTTTTGTTCAACTAATATAGAAAACATCAATAAATTAACACTTTCAAAGTGGTATATACCTTTATAAATAGAAATGTAGACCCAGAATCATATTACTTTTAGTAAACTGAAATGGTGTTATACAAAGGCTAAGAATACCCTCTCAATTTTCATTCTTTCTATGACACCTATTATCTGGGTGACCTTTGGCAAGTGATATAATCTCCTTTAAATACAATTCGTTCTTCTGGAAGAGAAAGTTAATAATACTTTCCCATAAAGTCATTAACAAAGGACCAAATAAAATGTGCTCTGAAAATGGTTGTGGTAATTATTATCATTAGAAACAATGGACCCCTTTATTATAAATACGACTAAAGTTTGTTGTTATCAGATCCCATGCAGCATTTATTTCCTCAAGAGACATAAATATAACAACATATATGCAGACCCATTTTCATTCCCAGGAAGGAATGTCTCTTTTCATTTGGCAGATGGTCGTTGAACTAGCTTGAACAATTATTTGGGATCATTAACTCTGAATTGTGTTAAGAAGAATAAGCAAACCCTGCAGGTGAGAAACTAGTTCATTTGCCTTACAAAGCAATCAAAGCAAATTTCTTATGGGGGAGATGGTGGGACTGGCAGCGATGTGATATAATAAGAAAATATACTGAATTCAGAAAAAGAAGATCTTGGTTGTTGTCTGTTTTCTGTCTCAGTCTCTACCTCTGCCTCTGCATCTATGTCTATGTCTATGTCTAATCCATCATCTATAGACGAAGATCTTTATATCTGTTAAATTCTAGATAGATAAATTGCAAATCTATTTACTTACATAGATTGATCAATAGATCAATTGATCTAGCTACCTTTTCTGGGGAAAAAAGAAGTAACTTTTCCATACTTTACCTAATATAAAATATTACCACTTTTAGTTCTTCTGAAGTGCCTCCAAAAGAGTTCATTGTTTTTCTTACCCAGTTAACATTAAAAAGTAAGTTTCAGATAGTTGAATGGGTATTACCTTCCCAAATGCTCTGCCCTAAATATCACACAGGGTTGGGGCATATGGCAGTATGGCAAGAAGACTGACTGATGTGACTTTAGGTTGTTGTCTACCATCACCAGATGTGACCACCTTTTTTATCAGAGTCCTAAATTATAGTGACAAGCATGTAACTGACATTTAATTCTTCTTATGAAACATGTCCTCTTTATTATTATTGCATATTTATTTTTTAAATTTTTTTAATTTTTATTTATTTTTGATAGAGATAGAGAGACAGAGTACAAGTGGGAGAGGGGTAGAGAGAGAAGGAGACACAGAATCCGAAGCGGGCTCCAAGCTCTGAGCTGTCAGCATAGAGCCTCACACAGGGCTTGAACTCATGAACCGTGAGATTATGACCTGAGATGAAGTTGGACACTAACTGACTAAGGCACCCAGACATCATTTTTTGCCTATTTAAATATGTAAGTTTTTGTTTATACTTTAGTGGGTATTTTGGCACCCAGGACAATGAGGTTGCTCTGGGATCTCATCAGGCCACAGGAAATTTGCTGAGACTATCTGAGGCACTTAAGACACTATCCACCTTGTATTGTCAACTAGACATTTTTTTTTCTTACTGGATTTTTTTTCATTTATCATGTGTTAACACGGGGAGTTTGCACAAATCTCTAGTCTCATCCTCGCCAACCTAACGGATGGAGTGTTCAAAATTGTACTTACCTAGGAATGTACGAAACAGAAAATTGTATTTTTCTCCTCCTGATTCTCTAGCTCTATCCACCTGGAGAAGAATTAACAGATTTGGAAAGTTTAGGCTGTATTGTACCTATCAGGCAAACGTACATTGAGCTCCCCTCAACCTTGCTACCTCCCACAATACAAAAGCATTGTTCTTAATGTTTGTACCATTTATTGCTTGTGGCAAAAGATTCTTCTGTACTACAAGACAGCTAGCTATCTCAATGCAATAACCAGCAAGATACAAAAAAAAAACCTGATAATATTCCAAAATATTCTACTAGACTTTTATATCACATTGAGCCTTTCAATTTGACTCTTTTGTTATCAAAATATGCCCTATCTTATGTTGATAAACAACTCAGTTTTCAGGGCTCTAAAAGCTGCTTGGGTTTTGAGTTGTCTTCTCTGTGGCTTATGACTATATACAGACATCTTAAAATGAGTGTTTCAGTTTATCGGCCATAGCAGATGAAACACTGTCTACTACATTAACTATTTAACTATTAACACTGTCTATTACAAACTATTTGATAATGTTAATAAGTGAACTAATTAGCCAATTACTATAATTATTAATGTTTTCTAATTAAGATGCATTTGGGGGCTCCCCAATTCAAAAGGATCATAGCAGGACAGCTACTGATTTTTTTCTTGATAATATATACATATAGAGAGAGAGTAAAGCAGATAAAATATAGGCCAAGAAAAGCACATTGAAAACCCTCAGATTTTCTAACTTTATTGCACAAGTATATTCTAAAATCTATTTTCTTAAAATTTGTCTAAGAGTACAAATTTAGAGTGTTTCAATGTTTTTGTTATCATAAACTCTGCATATACTTATGCCGACTTAAAGAGACTCCTATTAAATAAATTTGTAGAAGTACACACTCCAGGGAAAAGATACACATATAAAATTTCAACAGATAATGCCAAATTATTCTTCAGTTGTGGCAACAATTCCTTTCCTTTCAAGGTTGTACATAACATGGTCTATTTTCCCAAATTTAACTAATGGTTTTAAAAACTCTTAGTTTTTTTGAATATTGTATTTGAGAAATGGTATTTTGTTTTAATTTTCTTATAATTTTCATATATTTATTGGCTTTTTATGCTTTAGCTTTTGAGTTGTCATTTTTATTTCGGACCATTTTCTCTACTGTTTCTTTAAAAAACATTTAAAACATAGGTAGTAATCCTTTGCCTATTATGTATATTCCAATTATTTTCTTCCAGTTTGTTATATAAAAAACATTTCATTAATCCTTTCTTTAGCTATTGTTTAACTTACTTTAAGTTACTCTTTTATTGTAGTGACTGTAGGCTACTTAATAGAAATTCTATTTGGTACTTTATCAAATCTAGCTTCTATTTACAATATTGTGAATCCTTGCAATTTAGGGTCTGTTAGTTTTTAGCCATGATATTTTGTATCTTCAAAATACATTATTTATTTTTATAAAATATAAATAAATATAAATATAAAATAAAATTTTATATATATTTTCATTTTTTATCTCTCTGAATTCACTTAAGCCTAAATGAATTAAGTCTCTTTTAAATTGCTCTATTATCTTTAGTTCCTGGGGTGTGAATTTGCCAACTCATTGATGAATGATCCCAGTTGTGACCAAATGCTCATAATTACTAATAACTGACTCAATGACTTGGCTTGACTAAACTTTAGTAAATCTTCACAAGTTTCTTTCCCATTCTCCCTGATTTTTGGCTTGACTCCAAGCTTCAACAATCAATATAGTGCAGAACATTCCCCTTAAAAACTCATTCTCGGAATTGGCCGACCATAGAGAGTATGTTTTCTGTTAAACAGCTCAATTGATACTGTATGTTCACTCCCATCTGCTTGACCCATTTCCCTACAAAGTCCCTGCTAACCCCAATTATTCTTCCCTATAAAAGAAAAGCTTTTTTCTCTTTGATTTTGAGACACTCACACATGCTGAGGTCAGACTGTTCTCTTTATTAAATAATCTTTTCAAATAAAGTCTCTCCTTACCTAAGTCTAGATTTGTTTTTTAATTGACCACTGGCAATAAGTTTCTATGTATCCTTTGTGACTGCAGCATGTGAAATCATTAACAAGGTTCTCTATTCACAGATATGATGGCTTTGCTCAGCTTCCAGCTTTCTAAGGTTTTATCAGTTTTTGTTATAACCATGCATGTGTCTGATCTGCATATTAATTTTAAAATCCAAGCCACTAAACATATATTGAGTCAAAATATGCTGGAACACTAATGCAACTTTAATTCCAGCTTACCACTGTGGCTTTGAATTCTCTTTTTTGTTAGCACTTGGATATCCCCTTTTCTTGTTTTTAAGCTTATCTATATAATAAAATTACTTTTGTACTCAACATTTCTATATGCTGGGGCATCATAAAATTTCATAAAGAGAGTAAAATATCATAGCATATCAGTTAAATTCACCATAACAAATTGAATTATTCTTTTGAAAGTGTGGAAAATAGTATACTAAATAACATTATGTGGCTGTTAGAATATACAATTGAGCACTATGCATTGGAATAGCAAAAAATATAATCCATAGTATTGTATTATTAAGTGAAAAAAGTAAGTTAAAGAGTAGTATTTATAACATAATTCCTTTTTGTTAAAATATCTTTTGATAGTATTTGGATAGACATATTATCTTGGATGAATACATATGAAACTATTAAGAATGGTTAGCTTCAGGAGGTAGGATTAGAATAGGATTAAGAGCTTTTTTTCCTCAGAATTCCTTGACTGATGTTCTTTTAGATGGCTAAATTTTCTTTTCCTTATTTCTTTTCTCTTACATGTAATATATCAGTGAGCAATTGTGTAAGTACTTGTAAAAGATGAATTCATAGGAAGTACTGCCTAAATCATAAATTGTACAAGTATTTTGGTAAACTTTACTTTCAACGTGTACTCTCTAGAGGATTTTTTAAATATTGTTTTGTTGGACTGTATTTAAAACATGCAGATATTTTATGATTACTAATGAATATTTAAGGTACAACCTACTACCTAGCTACTATAGTCAGTAATATTGTATTATACACTTTAAAATTGCTAAGAGACCAGATTTTAAATGTTCTTACCATAAAAAAGAATTTATAATTATGTGACCTGATAGAGGTGTTACCTAATGCTACAGTAGGAATCATATTGCACTATATAAATGTATCAAATCAACACCTTGTCCATTTTAAAGTTACACAATGATATATGCCAATCACATGTCAACAAAAATTTAATTTAAAAATGAATAGTAAATTCTTTTGATTTTATTTTTGTGTAAGAAAGTTACATGATTAAACACCTTTAGAGAGATCATACGACTCTGGTCCCCACAGCAAGGAGGGACTAAGAGCAAGTTGCCTTGAGGTAGGAGAGACATGTTTTGTTTTGTTTCTTAATTTTATGTTCTGTTTAATTCTTACTTAGGCAGAAAAGAGGCTTTTTTTTTTTAATTTTTTTTTCAACGTTTATTTATTTTTGGGACAGAGAGAGACAGAGCATGAACGGGGGAGGGGCAGCGAGAGAAGGAGACACAGAATCGGAAACAGGCTCCAGGCTCCGAGCCATCAGCCCAGAGCCTGACGCGGGGCTCGAACTCACGGACCGCGAGATCGTGACCTGGCTGAAGTCGGACGCTTAACCGACTGCGCCACCCAGGCGCCCCTGAAAAGAGGCTTTTTTATACTTAAATTTAGTTGCCTTCACTTGTAAAACATTCCTTGCCCTCACAACACTCCCCAAAGGAATAAGAAATAGTCTACAAAAATGTGTAACTCCTGAGGTCTTATGAATGAGCAGCCAAACTTCAGTGGTCAAATCACATCAAGCAGTGTGAGTGGTTCCGAAGAGCAGATGCATGCAGACCCAGGGAGCATAGCCAGCTATCTTTCACATAATTTAAACAACAACAACAAAAAAGTGTTTACCAATAACACTCAGAGGTGATCGTGCACATTCACACCGTATTACAATTATTAAATGGAGATTCTTACACAGCTTACTGCCTCAAAACATACTTCATTTTCTTCTCACCACCTGGAGGAGTCTATAAAATGTCATAAACCAGGCAATATTTGGATTGATGTTTCAGGGATACGTCAAACTTTCCCAGAAAAACTGGAAGTACTTCCAAGAAAGGAAAGCAACCTGTGCTGATGCAAGAATGTATGAGGTGATATGGAATGTTTAAGAATACGTAAAATGCACAAAACTCCTGAAGAGAGGGAGATAGGATTAGATTGGAATTTCAAGAGATGCAGATGATAAGCAAATATAGGCCAAAAGGCAATCAACCAGCTATGACGTGCTAGGAATTTCTGTACCTCATTCTGAAAGGTACTAGTACTAAAAAGATTAATGTGTACAAAAAGTTTAGTGGACATTTTCAAAGATTCTAATCCATTGGTCTAAGATAAAAACTAGAAATCTTTTTGAGCAATTTTTGAAAATTGAAAAATATATTTGATTTATATAAATATAAATTTAAGCAACTTTTGTAAATTGAAAAATACATTTGATACATATGAATATAATATGATAAATGGTTTGACATGAGTATTCATATAATAAAACTAAGCTTTAGTTAAAAGACCTTTGTAATGTTTACATTTTAAAACCTAAATTAAAATAGTGAATTAGAAGTAAATATGACCAGAACCATTTAGGAAACAGAAAACTAAAAATTGATACAACCATTTTCCAACATTCACAGTGCTTAATAAAAGCCACCATGTGAACAGAAATCAAGGTTACTGTGCTAAAGTAATTTAAAACACTTTCATGCCTCATATTACTATCTCTAGTTCAATTTAAAGAAGATCTGTATTTGGAGAACAGAGATAATAATTCTGGTGCTACTTCAATAGAGCAATATAAAGTTTCTCAAATTTTACAAATATGTGATCCACAAGTTTTTTATTTGCAAATCAGAAGGTGTTTTAGTGATATTGTGCCAGGACATCATTCTGAATGACCTTGAGCAATGACTTGCCTTTTCCCGGTGTGAGTTTCTTTACTTCTAAGCAATAGAAAGAAACTGAAAGACATAATCTTTAATATCTTTTAAAATAATAATAATTTGGTTCCACCAAATATCCAATAGGAATACCTGTGTATATGTAATCACATAACCAGGTGACTATGGCATAGAGGGAATGGAAAATGCAGAAGACTGAATAGGAACATGTGATCCAGGGGCGCCTGGGTGGCTTACTCAGTTAGGCCTTCAACTTCAGCTCAGGTCATGATTTCATGGTTCAGGAGTTCAAGCCCCACATTGAGCTCTGTGCTGACAGCTCAGAGCCTGGATCCTGCTTCGGATTCTCTCTGTCTCTCTCTCTGCCCCTCCCCTACTTGTGTGTGTTCTCACTCGCTCGCTCTCTCTCTCTCTCTCTCTCTGAAATAATAAGTGAATAAATTAAAAAAAAAAAGAATATGTGATCTAGAGAGGAAGTAATGTGCATTGACTTAGATATACTAAAGACACAAAAAGCATTTATAAAATTATGTACATATTGGAAACATGCTGAACCTAGCATTTGCAGATACACACCCAACCTTATTTTATTATATACTACCAAGTTAAATATAAATCCTAGAAAATGTTAGAAAAAAAGATGGTAATGCAAAGCAGAAGTAGAAAACCCATGAATTCATTGGAAGAGAGGATAGAAAGCTATATGACCTAATTGCTAGACATGGGTTTAATAAAGTATCTGTAAGGGAGGAGGTATGACCTTGGGCCTTAATAAGATCAGAAACTAGAACCAAAATCAGTGCTACAGAACATAATCCAATTCATGACATAATAATTCATAAGAATTATGCTAGGAAAAAAACGGCGTATGGACCTACGAAAGTACCAGAAGTCCATAGCAGCATTCACTGCTCTAGAGGGAATTCAGAGACTCCAAGAGTAAAACAAACAAACAAACAAACAAACCCAAAACAAAACAAAACAACAACAAAAAAACACCTGAATATTTTGAAGATGATTGCATTATCTAAAATTATAAAAGACACAGACACCAATCATCCATGAGGGGGTACACCAGAATTAACAAAATTGAACCATTCACAACATAATCATTTATGATGTTAAAACAATTTGAAAAAGTCTGTAAAAATATTTGCACCAAGTGTATAAACAGATAAATAGAAAATCATATCATAATTAAAGCAAAGGAAAAATGTTAAGGGGCAAAACTATTAAAAGGTATAAATAGATCATCTAGAAATTTTAATATAATTTTTGAAATAAAAGAAATCAATGGAGAACTTAATCAAACTTCAGATCAGAGGTGAAGAGATTTCAAAAGTAGTGGAAGGTAGATCTAAGCCAATTGGCTAAAGCAAAGCACAGAATGATGGACAAAGGACTCTGTAGTATTTAATTAAGGGCAGTCACACTACAGCTCTTACATTAAAAGGCCAATTTTATAATAAATTAGAGGAAATACACTAATCTTTCTTTATGGGCTCATCACATGAAGAGGTCCAGGGACACATGTCACATTATAGCAAACATAAACAGTGCCAGAGTCGTGCACTACATAACCTGCATGGTCCTATACAGAGAACTCCTCCTCCATTTATTTCCTCCCTCATATATTATTCCTAAACATATATCTCTTAGTTGTAACCCACAGAATACAATATTTGCATAACCACTGTTATCAAATAAAATTAGGAAAAGGTTTCTACAATCCAGCTCCTACAAAATGCCTGCTTAAGAATTTTATCTTAGAACTTTTTATAGGAATTGTTAGGCATTCTTATAGATGTTTTAATTCCCACTAAACTTATTTCAGTAAATTACAAATTAACATTAAGCCTTCTATTTCACTGATATTCAATTCAATAAGTATTCATTTAAGAATGATTTGTATGTCTTCAGCCAATACTTTCAGTCTACTGCATTGTATTTGTTATCATAGTTTATTCTTTATAAAAGGATTCACTGAAAGAAGCCCTCTTCCTCTCTGTATGTATTTCCAGGAGATAACAATGCTCCCCATCCCCACCCCCAAATATATATAAGCTTTCTTTGTCAGACAGTAAATTGTCTGGAATTGGGAAAATTAGTTACCTCTGTGTCACTCCAGCTATCCTTTGAATCCATTATTCTTTATTGAGAAAGCTCATTTCCCTGCATATTTTAATGCAATTCCAGAAATTACAACAATAGCACTTTACATTCATTATGATAGAATGATGATCTCTTCTGCTTTCTACCCCAGTGCCATTCAGTGAATTTAAACCTTTAAAAAAAAACACGTATTCAGTGTGATAGGAAAGCACTTCGGTAGGAATGTTACTAATGTCGAGTAGACATCCCGATAAATAAACCTTTCTTTATTCTCCAGATGTGGTTTTTATTCAGCATTACTATTCACAGTAAACAACAGACTGGTGAAATAGACAGTACAGGTTTAATGATGAATTAAACTGCATTGCATTGACATTCTCTAAGCCAGTAAGCTCTATATAATTGATTTTCTTTCAGATGTCAATGTGAAACAGCAGTTTGAAAGTGACATCCCCAAATAAATTCTGATTGTTGACCCTTGCCGTAACTGTCTTTCTGTATCTCATTAGCTGAGGCATTAAACCTGTAAGTTTCTTCACCTGTATTACATGGTAAGAATAATGATTTTCAACCAGAGGATAGTGAGGGCAACTGTTGACTATACAGCTTTTAAGACATTAGAGAATATTGATTCCTAGTATTTTTAATGCAGATAAAATCTATGCCAATTTGTTGATCATTATGAATATATTTTATCTCAGCATATACATATACAAATTGTATTGTAAATTATATACATTATTGAGGTTAATTTCTAAAATGTTGATGTTTAACTGACTTTAAATGTCAGAAAATACTTTCAGATTGATAAACAGACAACATATTACAGTACTTGAAATGAAATGCAATTTTCTTTCACCCTTAGGGTTTGCATTTACCCTGTAGTTTCTATCTTTACCAGAAACATAGTGGCTTGCATTGAAAACATGTTTTGAAATAAGCATTATTTATATTTTATTGAATATTTGGGTTTTAACAAGTCATAGCATATTGGTACTACTCATGGCACTATTATTTTAATGGTATGCATGATACTGAAGCTCCAGTGGCGTTTTTCTGGGATGAACAAGTAAATTGGAACAATTAGCAAGTCCAAACACCCTAGAGAGATTGGGCCAGGAGATCGAAATAAGAAAGGAAAAGGGAACATCAAGCTGCAACTCAGAGTCTCATTTGGTGGCTTCTCCTTAAAGAAGAGAAGATCAGAGGAAGCTGGTTATTTCTTTTAGTTCTAGGGTGTGTATGGCGTGAACTATTAAGGCAGAAAGGATATCTATTGGGTAAAGGGAAATTTTCCACTCGTTGTCTTCAGGCTCCTTCATTAGCCATTTTTATTACTAGATTAGACCTGAAGGCACCAGGGCACATGGTCTGGGTGTGGTGCATGAAAAATTTTTGAGAAAGAGAAAGTAGGAGATAGTAGCTCCTCTACGAGATGATCCAAGAGTGAATATGGTGAAAAGAAGTAGAGGCGGTGGGATGAGAAGCCCCAGTATGCTGGCCCTTTCGTTAGTGCCTATCTGGGATCACTCTGTTGATGGCCTCTTGCTTCTGAAACCCAATATGCCTCTGACCACATGGGGTGCAGGGGAAGCTGTAGGTAGAGAAAGTGAAGACCCACAATTGTCTCCAAAAAAATATAAACACAAATTCAGATCAATAAAGGCAAAAACCTGAGCCAAGCTCTGACTAGACATGAATTCTGATCGGAGGGGATAACTGAATATTATTTTCAGAGAAAGAATTTGGAAGTTTATTTCCCATTTCCAAAATCTGCTTTCAGATCTCTTTGGTATGGTTGTAATTAGAAACTCCCAGGAATAACTCCAGTGTTTTGTCACTAGGTACAAGGTGATTTTTGGAAGCATACATCAATCAAATGGGATTTCTCTAAATACTTCATCAATAGGTAGACCAATCCAGTTAAAGTGAAAAAACAAAACAAAACAATTTATTTTGTAGAACTCGATGCTTAGTCCAACCAGCAAGCTAGTAATGTGGCTGTAGATGAGACCAGAGCCATTTTCCAGGATTACTTTACACCTTGGTGATGCCTACTTATGTTTATTTTTGTAAACACCAAGCATTGTTTATGGTACCGTGGAAATTTCATTTATTATGAACAAACACAGTATTTGGAAATTGTGAACTAAGCCATCTCCCAAAATGGTAGTTATTAATTGTAGTCGAAGAAATGAATGTTAAACCGTATCAGCTTAAAATAGCCATAAAATATGAAGAATTTTAAGGGCACCTGGGTGGCTCAGCCCTCTTTATTTTGGCTCTCAGGGTTCTTGGGATTGAGCCCCCACATGGGGCTCTGCACTGACAGCGCAAGGCCTACTTGGGATTCTCTCTCGCCTTCCCTCTCTTCCTGCCCCTCCCCAATTCATGCTTTCTCTCATTCTCTCTCAAAAATAAATAAATACACATTTTAAAAAATAAATAAATATATATATGAAAAATTTTAGACTTGTTTGTTAAAGTATAAGGTTGAAGAAATAAAAATACATTAGTACCTTCTAATTATTGGTTATAAAAGGAAAAAAGAGAAAAAGGAGAAAGGAGGGAGGGAGGAAGAATAATCCATTTGCATCTTGTTTTTACCTAAGCCATTCTATCTTTATCTTTAAAGACAAAGATGAAAACTTAAATCCATCAGTAGAGATTGGAGATAGACTTTTTAAAAAAAAAAATTTTAATGTTTATTTATTTTTGAGAGAAAGAGAGAGAGAGAGCAGGAGAAGGACAGAGAGAGAGAGGGAGACACAGAATCCCAAGCAGCCTCCAGGCTCTGTGCTTATGGCACAGAGCCTGACATGGGGCTCGAAGTCACAAACTGCAAGATCATGACCTGAGCCGAAGTTGCCACCCAGGAGCTCCTAGATTGGAGCAAGACTTCTTAACATAGTTATCATTCATAAATTTTAATAAAATTTTAGAATATAGAATACAGATGTCTTTTTTTCCAGATTAAAGAGGTAGTAGTAAACCTTTATGTAACAAAACATAGTTGTGATTAAGTTATTGCCATTAACATCCCCAACCAAATGATGGTTTGCCTCAGACCATGGAGAGGATGGCTGTGTTGACATGTTAAATATACCTGTGGTTCAGCAAAAAAATGAAATGCATTAGAAACTAAGTTATGTAGCATGATCCATTAGCCTTATACATGACTAGATATATAACTTTGGTACAAGAAAATATGATCCTGGAACCTAGAAGTTACATCCAGATGGGGTGGCATAAAAGGAATAAATGGATCACCTTTTTGACAAAAATGTAGATCTTGAACACTGAGTTTCAGCAGCAACACTCTTCCTCTCTACTTACGGACACCATAAAATGTGATAAAAAGCTGCACACCACATTTCTAAACTCCTATAACTGCCATGATTTTAGGCTCCTCTAAATTTCTTTAGGCTGCTGAAGCTACCAAATTTCAGATGTGTTTTTATGAGAAACAAATAAGACTCTAGAGAATGTGTGAAACCAACAGTATTTCTCAGAAGAGCTCCTCTAATTTATAACATATAAAGGACTGAACTAACAATACACACTAACTACATTCATTTTTGCCAAACTATTCGCCATGGGGCATAAGCAATTATTTTCTTAAATTAAGATCAAGTTAAGATGCTCATTTAATAAAAAAAATAGTTTCTATTCTCATGATGTATCAGGAAAATTAAAACATGTGAAAGGTAAGTATAAATACCCTGCCTTTAGAGTTAAGTTACCTTGCATTTTCCTTTAGACTGCACTGTAGATAACACAATTACAAGTTGAACTAAGTTTCAAATCTATGCCTTCCAAATTCCAGAAGTCATACTTTTCCAAGGATATGATGGCAGTCCCTTAGTGCTATTTCCTTCCTAAGATCTATTTTCTAGGTAAGAATACATTTTTCCACTATCACAGTAGGAATGTGATTCTGGAAGAATGCAAAAATAAACTGTTATTATTGCTTTATTTAGTAAATTTCACCTGGCAATGTATTGAATGATGGTGGACAGGGAGCCATTTTTATATTTATTTGTTTAATTATGCTCCCCTGATGCACCTGTTTATTTTGATTCATTCAACAAATATGTATTTAGTACCTATTATTTGCCAGAGATTATTCTAGACACTTGGAATAAAGCAATGACTAATAGAAAAACTAATTACAATCTTCTAAGTTCTCATAGAATATACGTTCTAGCTAGTTCCATAGTTCCAACTGTGCCTGCACTGAATATTTGTGCTGTTATGACAGGCTTCATTGGCTTGCACAATACTCTGTTCCAATTTGTGTATCTTTGACAGGCGTTGAATTTTTTCATTAGCAATTTTTTTCATTCCTGACCCTGAGGGAAGACTTCAGTGGGACACAGTAGGCAATCAACTGCCTACCTGCAGTTTAATTTTTTTTTAATATTTTTATATTTATTTTTGAGACAGAGACACACACACACACACACACACAGAGTATGAGCAGGGGAGGGGCAGAAAGACAGGGTGACACAGAATCCAAAGCGGGCTCCAGGCTCTGAGCTGTCAGCACACAGCCTGATGCGGGGCTCAAACTCATGAACAATGAGATCATGACCCAGGCCTAACTCAGATGCTCAATCAACTGAGCCACACAGGTGCCCCTGGCTGCCTGCCTGTAGTTTAAATGGCAGGATTTATATCTGCTTTCTAATTATGCTAATCACACTTGATATCCTGAAATTTGTGGACATCCAATAAATGGTAGAGCTTTTATGTATAAATATCATGAACAACTGTATAAAATTAAATCAGGAAGCGAAAATGCATGACCTTCAGGAAATATATAGTGGGTCTTCACATTAACTGTGATTTTAAAAAATACACTTTGTAGATTCCTGAATATGTTAGGTAGAAAGAGAAGGCATAATAAATTTCACATGGATACTGTGAAGAAATCCCATTGGAAAAAGGACGCTTTATAATTAAAATCTTAATTTCCACTTGACCAACTCAAGTTACCAAAATTATATTGTTATTATATAACTTTAAGAAATGGGCTATATTTGAGCTACATTATTACTAAATACAAGAGATTGAATTAAATATTTTAGCTGCTAAAGTAAGCCAATGACATACATATTAATTATTATATATTAAAATATATTTTAATGAAATTCTTGATTATTTCATTGCTTTATTGTTTTTCTTCTATGTTTATACTTCTAAAGATCTACAATTATGAATTATTTACATTCAATTTATCTAAATTTTGCCTTTATCCTACTAGCCCATTCTGAGTTTATAGAAGTAGTTATTTGAGAAGCCATATATGTAAATAATTCACACTCTCTTATATTAGAGAGGTACTATGTGATGTTAAACACCTTTTATTGAAACTTGCTGGGGGGAGAAACATAAGGGAGAATAAATTAAAATATAATTTTTACATGGCCCAAAATTTATCAGTCAACCATCAGGATAGGACTTAAAACAGATGGTCTTATCATGAAATATTCCAGTGTTTCCTTCTCTTACAAAGTTCCCTAACGAAGTAATAAGTTCCAAAAAGCTCTTCAAACAAGAGACCCTCTTTCCTGTCTTGGCTTACTCACCCTCATTCTGACAGCATTTGAAACATACTATGACAACCAAATCATAATTAATTCTGAGTCACTAATTCATTCCAAAGTTACAGAAAACTTATAATCCTCTCTATAGCTGGCTTTTTAAGGTGTTTCTTTTTTTATATATAATTTTTTAATGTTTATTTATTATTGACAGACAGAGAGAAACAGAGCATGAGCAGTGGAGGAGCAGAGAGAGAGGGAGACACAGAATCTGAAGCTGAGCTGTCATTACAGAGTCGAACACGGGGCTCAAACCCAGGAAACCTCAAGATCATGACCTGAGTCGAAGTCGGATGCTTAACCAACTGAGCCACCCAGGCGCCCTGAATTTTATGTTTTTATATGAATTTTAGAATCCATTTGTCACTATCCACAGAAAGCCTGCTGGAATTTAGGATTTCATTGTATATTTAGATCAATTAGATAGGCTTTGACATCATAACATTTTACATCTTCTGAATTATGAACAAGACAGGTCTCTCCATTTATCTGACCTTCTTTAATTTCTATCATCAAAAGTGTGATATTCAGAGTATCAGTTTTTTCTGTGTCAGGTTTTTCTGTGTCTTATAATTTTAATGGTATATAAATGGCATTGCTTTCTTAATTTCAATTTCTAAGTATTTATTTAAAGAATATGAATATATGGATGATGCTTTTGTATACATCCTGTATCTTAGAAATTAGCTAAACTCCTCAGCTTTAGTAGTTTTTTTTGTGTGTTTTCCATTAGATTTCTACATTTCTTCCGTTGTCACTGAATCTCTTTTCTTTTTCATTTTTTTAACTTATGCTGCTTTGAGCCCAGGAAGTTGTTATTAAATGTACATTTTTATGTTTTTTATCAGGTAAGATCATGCTTTTCTACTCTTGGTTTGTGGCAGCAGCTATCAAAAAATAATGTTGAGAGGCACGTAGGTGGCTCAGTCGGTTAAGCATTCAACTCTTGATTTTGGCTCAGGTCATGATCTCACAGTTTCCGGAGTTTGAGCCCCACATCCGGCTCTGTGCTGACAGTGCAGGGCCTGCTTGGGATTTTCCCTCTTTCTCTGTCCCTCCACTGATCACACCGTCTCTGTCTCTCTCAAAATAATTTAAAAAACTTAAAAAATAATGTTGAATCTCATCCAGTGATTTGCTGTATACTTCCTCTGAGATAATTATATGAATTTTATTTTTAGTTTTTTTTTTTTTTTTTTAATTTTTTTTTCAACGTTTTTATTTATTTTTGGGACAGAGAGAGACAGAGCATGAACGGGGGAGGGGCAGAGAGAGAGAGGGAGACACAGAATCCGAAACAGGCTCCAGGCTCCGAGCCATCAGCCCAGAGCCCGACGCGGGGCTCGAACTCCCGGACCGCGAGATCGTGACCTGGCTGAAGTCGGACGCTTAACCGACTGCGCCACCCAGGCGCCCCTATTTTTAGTGTTTTTAAAAATATGGCACATAAATACATAATTACATAATTTTTTAATACTAAACCAAACTTGTACTCCTGAAATAAACTTTACTGAATCATGATATAATACCATTTTTTAAATTTTTTTTAATGTTTATTTATTTTTGAGACAGAGAGAGACAGAGCATGCATGGGGGAGGGTCAGAGAGAGAGGGAGACACAGAATCTGAAACAGGCTCCAGGCTCTGAGCGGTCAGAACAGACCCTGATGCAGTGCTCGAACTCACGGACCACGAGATCATGATCTGAGCCGAAATCAGACGCTTAACCGACTGAGCCACCCAGGCGCCCCAATATAATATAATTTTTATAAATTGCTGGACTTCATTTGATTTTCTGCTTTTTGTTTTTGTTTTTTGCATCTATGTTCATGAGGGATATTGATCTAAAGATGGATTTTTTTGTAAGTTTTTTGTCTGGTTTGGTACCAAGGTAAAGATAGCTTCAAAAAATAAGATGAAAAATATTCTTTCCTCTTCCTTTTTCTGAAAAAGCTGTGTAAGATAGGTGTTATTTCTTGCTATTAAGCAAGCATTTTCATAAAATTCTCTAGTAAAGCTTTCTGGGCCTGATGTTTCCATTAATGGGAGAATTTAACTACAATTCTACTTCATTAAAAGAGATTGTGCTATGTAAGTTGTTTTGTTTTTTTTTTCCCCTTTAGTGAGCTGTGATAGATTTTTATGTCGAGGAATTTGCCCATCTCATATAATTTGTCATGTTTTTGTAGGCCATTTTTATAACATTTCTTCATTATTCTTTAGCTTCTGTATAATAACAGATATTGGTAATTTGTATGTTTTATCTTGTTCTCTGGTTCATTCTGGCTAGGCACTGATCAGTTTTACCTGTCTTCTCAAGCAAAATTTTTTCTTTTATTGCTTCTCTCTGTTATTTTTTGGTTTTCTTTTTCATTGATATTCTCTCGAATCTTTCCTGGTTTCTTTCTTCTGCTCAATTTCAGCCTTGTTTTTTGTTTGTTTTGTTTTTGTTTTGGTTTGTTTTTTTTGGTCCTTCTCGTTTCTCAAAGATAAAAACTGAGTTAATTGAGTTGAGATAATTCTAGTTATCTAAGAATGACTCTAGTGTTATAAATATACTTCTCAGTTCTACTTTAGGGGAATCTCATAGATCTTGATAAGTTGTGTTTTCATTTTCACTAGTGCAAAATACTTTCTTTCTAATTTCATGTTTTTGATTTCTTCTTTGACCTATGGGTAATTTAGTTTTCACATATATGTGAATATCTTCCTGTTGCTGACTTCTAACTTAATATTATTACAGTCACAGAACATGTTTTATATGACTTGACTCTGTTCAAATGTAATAAGATTTGTTTATGGAGCAGAAAATACTCCTGGTGTTGAAAAATCTTCTTTTTAGAAGTCAATTAGGTCAAGTGGTTCTGAGTGTTGTTCAAATTTTCCATATACTTACTAATTTTCAATTTCTGTTATCAATTCCCACTCTATTACTGGGTGCTAAATTCTCTTGATCAATGAACACTTTTATTATTATTATTATTATTATTATTATTATTATTTAGTCATAAAACTACCTTCTTTGTCCCTGGTAATACTCTTTGCTCTGGAATTTATTCCAGATGATGTTAATAGAGACACCCTAGATTTCTTTGGACTCGTACTGACATGGTATACTTTTTTATATCCTTTAATTATTAATATTTTTCTGTCTTCATATTTAAAGTTATTTCTTATAAGCAGCATGTTAGTAGGTGTTGTATTTATATCCCATCTGACAATACATCTCTTCCAATCAGGGTGTTTAGAATATTTTTAATTTAATGTGAATATTGATATGTTTTACTTTAAAGTCTATCACCTTGCTAGTTTTTTATTTAGTTCATCTGTTCCTTTTTTTCTTTCTCCCTTTTTTTTTTCCTTTTGCTTCTGTCTTAATGGGATATTACTATTCCATTTCATCTATAATGTTGGCTTGTTATTTAAAATTAATTTTTATGGGGCGCCTGGGTGGCTCGGTCGGTTGAGCGGCCGACTTCGGCTCAGGTCATGATCTCACGGTCGGTGAGTTCGAGCCCCGCGTCGGGCTCTGTGCTGACAGCTCAGAGCCTGGAGCCTGTTTCAGATTCTGTGTCTCCCTCTCTCTGACCCTCCCCCGTTCATGCTCTGTCTCTCTCTGTCTCAAAAATAAATAAACGTTAAATTTTTTTTTTTATTTTTTAAATTTTTTTTTTCAACGTTTATTTATTTTTGGGACAGAGAGAGACAGAGCATGAACGGGGGAGGGGCAGAGAGAGAGAGGGAGACACAGAATCGGAAACAGGCTCCAGGCTCTGAGCCATCAGCCCAGAGCCTGACGTGGGGCTCGAACTCTTGGACCGCAAGATCGTGACCTGGCTGAAGTCGGACGCTTAACCGACTGCGCCACCCAGGCGCCCCTAAACGTTAAAAAAATTAAAAAATAAATAAATAAAATAAAATTAATTTTTATATCTTTACTTCATTTCCCTGAGCTTTGAAAAATAATATTTTTATTTATTACACTCTACCTAAAAATGGTATTATACCATTTTACATGCAGCACAAAATACCAATTATTTATAAAAATCCATCTTGGAATTATTGTTTATGTAAAGCCTAGTTTTTCTAGTTGTCATCCCAAAAAGTTAAGGAAAGGGAAATATTACCTGGCATATATTGTTATGCTTAAAATTTTCACCAACAGTAAAGGCTTAAAACTCTAACACTCAGTTTTTTTCAAAAACTACTTACAGGTTATTTGTCAAGGCAGCAACAGTTTCCATGGGAATGGAATCAAGTACCCTCAGCTAGAGGTTTCAGGAGTCTGTTAAATTTCAGTGACTGAAACTTAGCACTCCTCTAATAACATAATCTAATTACTAAGTGCTAAATTCAGCCACAATTTCTCAAACATACTTCTAGAGTGGCTGTCATGATTCTCTAAATAGTGGCTAACTGGGAATGAATAATTATAGGGTGGTTTATAAAATTGTTCCACTGAAAATTGTGCATCTTTAACCCTGCACAAAACTGCCATGTTATGGAATTCACAACTCAGTTGTATGTTTACATAAAATAGTCTAAAAATAGTATCACTCTTCAGTAATGAAGATGAAGCAGTTGAATTCTCAGTGGGAGCTTAGACATATAAATTTTGTTATTTGTCATCACAATATTGGTTTTTAGATTTAGGAACCAAATACTTTTATTTACCAAAATGTATACTTAATATCTTCTGATGTGATCAAATTATCATAAAGTAGGAAGTTTAGTATCTACTTCCACTTGGCACTGTATTCATATCTGGGGCATATTGTTTCCCCCAAAATATTTTATTTACCAATATGAACTGATTTTAGTCTGTATTTTAAATTCTTTTTGGTGGAAAAATATTTTGAAAAAAATTTATATGCTCTAACATAGTACACTTTATTCCAGATGGGCAAAGTAAAGAAAGAATGCATCGACTGGCCATGTTTCAGTCACAAGAATCTACATCAAGGGATTTGGATGAATTATCTAGTTATTCAATAGTGTTTTTCTTTCATTTTGGTTGGAAACATTTTTAGGGCAATAACTAAATAAACATAATTTTCAACAGGCTTCTTTAGAGAGAGCCAACAGGTGTACATTAATTTCCCCACTTCCCATTTCGATAGTGGATGCCCTGTATTTATATAATGTTCATGGCTCAGTTATAGTTCATCCAGGACTCAGTTCTGACCACCAATGATTAGAAAATAAAATGAAGAAACTGATGTATATTCAGTGAGTGAGAAGATTTAAACAAATCTAAAAGAAAGGTTAATTATAAAATGATAAAATAAATAGATTAGTACTGAAATGACCCAGCATTAGGAAAAAACTATATCCAAGTCAAATGCCATTTCCTTAGTAAAGTCATCTTGAACTTCACCAGAAGTACTGGGTTATTCAAGAGTTCCTTCATAACATCTATTTGATCATATTTACCACTTTATAAGACATATAAGAAGCTGTCTTTTGGGTTTAATACTATTTACTTATCCAGTTATGTACCTGTTATATAAAAATTACATGTATTCTAATATTTAATATGCACAAAAAATTAAGAAAGCTAACTTATTCCTTCTACCCCTCTCTTGCTGTCACCCAGATTCATTATCCTGGAGCAATTATGTTGTTAATTGTTAACAATTGTTGTTGTGCAATAGTCAAATAAAGTACATGCTTATAAGAAATTATTGAACCATTGCAATATGTTGTATTAAAAAAAAACTGTTTGCAGCATTATTTATAATCCTACTTGCCCTTCCAAAAAGGTATTATGCCCATCAAGAAGTGAATGAAGCCTACTTTCCTTATGTTTGCAAATGTCTGTAACTTTGTGAGTGCTTCAAAAAATAGAATTTGATTGAAGTAACAATGTAGTTTTTGTAACTAGGACATAAAATGGGATGAAGCTTTAGTCTGGCTCTGTCTTTTAGCATACTTGCTCATGGAATGCAGTCACCATGTTGTAACAAATTTCTGAAACATAGAGAACCACATGTAGATATTCCAGCTAAGATCCCCATTTATCACTCATAGCCCTTATCAGCCTAAAACCACTATCAATCGCCAAAATGTGAGATAACCTGTAGATAATTTTGGCCCTAGGCTTTGAGCTGCCCCAGCTGAATCCAAGTTGAGTAGAGATAGGATATAATGAGTACTGCTAAAATTAAAGACTCTTGAGCAAGATAAATGCCATCATTAAATTAGATCACTAAGCTTCAGAGTAAGTTTTGACAGTTATGGTAATCAGAATAGTCATGATGAAATAACTGGTATTGATTGTGTCTTTCTGCAATAAAAATTGTAAAACTAGACAATATTGAGAACAAGAACAACATAAGGGTATCCCCTTTAACTATTTTTATTTCACATGGTATTGGAATTCCTAACCAGTGTAATAAGGCAATAAAATGAAATAAAAATCAACATATGCTTATTTACAATTAATGACTGTCTACAAAGAGAATCCTATGGAATCTCCAGAAAAGTTAGTAAAATAATCAAGTTTGTAAAAAAGAATAATTTTCAAGAGCAGCAAGAATTATAAAATACCTGAAGATGAACACAGTGATTGGATGTGCAGTACTTATTCAGTGATAAATACAAAATATTACTGAAAAAAAATTAAAAGCTTAAATAAACTTTATTTATAACAGGATCATGGATTTGAAAGCTCAATATATGTAAGATGACGATATGTCCTAAAGTAGTCCATAGATATAAAATAATCCCATCAAAACTCTAGCAAATTTTTTTCAAGAAATTAAAAACTGACTCTAAAATTAACGTTAAAAGGCAAAGATCTATAAGAGCAAAACAATCTTGAAAAGAAAGATCCAATGCAGCGGTCTGTCATTACCTGTTTTTCAAAACTAACTATGAAGGTACTATTAGAGTACCTTTATATTCTGTGGTCTCTACAGAATAAATCCACATCCTAATATCTTTTACTTCATTTGGAAAAAAGGCTCTTTGCAGGGGAGGTTAACTTAGAGATCTTGAGATGAGGAGATCATTTTGTATTACTTGGGTGGGCTTTCAATGCCATCACCATTATCCTAATAAGACTGAAACAGAGGGAGATTAGACAGACCAGAGAGAAGAAGGCAATGTGACCACAGAGGCAGAGATTGGTGTGATTAGGCCACAAGTGAAGGAGTACTGACAGAGACCAGAAGCTAAACGATGCAAAGAATGGATTCTCCCCTAAAGGCTCCACATAGAGCATTTCTTTGCTGACACGTACATCTTGACTCAGTACAACTGACTTTGGACTTCTTGCCTCCAGAACTGTGAGAGTAAATTTCTGTTGTTTTAAAATACCAAATTTATGCTAATTTATTACTAAAGACAAAGGAAAATAATACAAATACGATATTCAAATGCAAGTAAATGCATCCAAATGGATCAATGGAACACGACAGAGAATACAAAAAATTAGGTCCATATTTATGTGGTCAACTTTTTTCAAAATAAAGGTCAAAGCAAATCAATGGAAAAAGAAAGTTTTTAAAATAAATTGTGCTGAAATAATATACTTTCCATACAGAAAAATATAAACTTCAACTCCTATCTCATACCATACACAAATATTAATATATGATAGATCACAGAACTAAATATGAAAGGCAAATTTAAAAATATTCTAGAAGAATGCAGCATATATATAATGTAAGAAAATAAGAACAACTCTGAAGTACTTAGAACATTATGCTGAATGAAATAGATACGAAAGAGTAACTACTTTATGTTGAAAAGAATCAGAGTAGTGTTACCTGTCCAGGAATATATATTCTGGCATTGACAGTTGTATTTCTTCTTTTCTGATATTTTTGCCTTAATATTTTTAGTTCCTAGTATAATGTTGAACAGAAAAGATGATAATAAACCAATTTTGTTCCCATTTTTAGCATCAATGAATTAAATATTTAACATTGTAATAAGATGTTCACCATACAATTTTTGTAAATATCCATTATCAGGTTGTTTCATTTTTGTGTTATCTTCTCATTAATTTTGTTTTACTTATCATTAATTGATAGATACAGAATTAATTAGGCTATCTCTTCTTCAGTGACTTGGATAACTTATGTCTTAAAGGGAATTTTCCCATTTCATCTAATTTTCCAATTTTGTTGGCTTAATAGTCTCATATTTTTAATACCTATTAAGGTCTATAAGATACGTAATTTCTTGCATTATTGATTGGTGTTTTCTCTCTTCAATTAAAAATTATAACATTTTTGTTTAAATTTTCAATGAAGCAAGTTTTAGCTTTGATACTTTGTTATATTTGCTTTTTGTTCAATTTTCTGTTTTGATCCTCTTTTTCTAACATCCTGTGAGGGACTCTGGTCATTTATTTTAGGTCTTCCTCCCTTTCTAATATAGACTTTTAACCCTATAAATTTCCCTATACATGTAACTTTAGCTGCATACCTACACATACACCAGTAAAGGGCCCTTTCACAAGGCAGCAAGAAGAGCTCTCACCAGACACTAAATTTGCTGGCACTTTCATTATATATATTATATATATTAATATATATTATATATTTTAATCTGCACTTACTGAACAGTTTCTTTCTACTCTTATTTGTTCTTCATCTGACCTCCTCTCTTGTTGTGTAGGTCTGGAGTGCTTAAAAAAGTAGTGTTCTTCCAGTAATATACTTAGTAATGCAGCATATATACAATGTAAGAAAATAATAATTTTTCACTTGTATTGGAATTGCATGAAGTAGAATGTATCAGAAATATATTTGTAGGGCGAGTCTATAGCATTAAAACAAATATTGAGGGGGCGCCTGGGTGGCTCAGTTGCTTAAGCTTCTGACTTTAGCTCAGGTCACGATCTGTTTGTGAGTTTGGATCCCATATCAGGCTCTGTGCTGACAGGTCAGAGCCTGGAGCCTGCTTCGGATTCTGTGTCTCCTTCTCTCTCTGCCCCTCTCTCACCCACATTCTGTCTGTCTCTCTCTTTCTCTCTTTCTCTCTCTCTCAAAAATAAATAAACATTTTTTTAAAAAGTTGAAAAAGAAACAAATATTGAGTACTTAGAGTATGGACTGAATGTTTTATATTCAATACAACGATATTACAGTTTATCATTGTATTATGAACTCATTGGCCATTATCTGTTTGTTGCTGGTTTGATATAAAATACTGACACTGACAAAGATAACACACAAAATCAATTATATAAGTAATGCTGTAGAATCAGCCATGATAAACTAGCTAATTAGTAGCATCAGTACAGCCAACATTTAAGACATCACAGCAAATGAAAACCGGAAATGCCTTTATTTTTATAGCCTAAGTGAAAGAATCTTGGTAATGGTTTAAATTTCACAATAATCCTGAATATTTGCATGATGTTTCCAGTATTAAGTTATGAACCTGAATGAACTTTTTTCTAAACTTGCTTCTCTTTCATAATAATAATAATTTAAAATAAATTTCAATTAAATAAGCTAGAGGAGAGAGCAAACTATGATTTCCATAAAATTGTATTATGAAATCACTGTACTATGAAAAAGTCATCATAAAATATGCCAATGATATTTTAGGAAAAAAAGGTATTCTTTAGCTGTGTTGAGCTGTGCATTAATAAAATCATTTAACTATTTTTTTTTTTTACTTTGTGAAGTTTGTGGTATTTGTAACTTGTGATTTACTTTCTCATTCCTAATTCTTATTTTTATGTAAATAAGTATTTGGAATTTACATTCTTTTCCTAAAAGGACTTCACAAATTGCATCAGCTTCAGGTACCTCAAAACCTGGATGGTCCTTTGCCTGTGTTCATACAAAATATCAATACTAACAATTAGCATTTGTTAAGAGCCAGAAAGAATATTATCTTTTCTATTGTTACAGTTGAGTGGACTGAGTCATAACCACATTTACGCAGATAATAATTGAATTGACTTCCAAATACAGTCCGTATCTGTCTAACTCAAAAGTCTGAACTACGTTGTCACTATACTCTGCTGCGTCTGATACACATGAATACCTGATTGTTTTCTGTTGTTTAGGTTTCTATTTTTTTTCCTCTGTATCATTTCCTCTGCTTCATGTACTCTCTTGCCCTTAGGGCCTTGGTCCTATAACTATTTAATATCTGACTCTGGTTTACTGACCTCAACTTGAGCCATGTCCTCTCCCTGACTGTTAAATCGAATATACCTTTCTCTCATTTATGTGCATGAGAAGAATGATTTCTTTCATACTCACATTAATTGAAACATGCATTTTAGTGCTTTGTCCTGTGTCTTACTTTCTATCATGTTATTCTCTTTCCTGTGTGACTAACATTATTGTATGTTTTTCTAGTGTTACACATTAATCTATATCCATGATATCTGGCTCCTTATATTCCTTATTTTGACAAATTGGAGGGAACACTTTATGTTATTGATAAGCTTGTGATTCTATAAATGCATGGAGGCAATTACAAATGTAAAAAAATAAATGGTTATAAAAAGTGGGAAAAACCATAATCAACAGGTTGATAGTATTAAGAATTTGCAAGTTATTTTAAAAACTGGCAATAATTTTATTAACATGATATGAAATTTCTTAAAACTGCCAGTAAAGGAAAACTATATGTGAATTGTTAAGATACCACTGAAAAAAATCTTGTATCTCCTATAGAGACCATTTTCCTTAAGTAAACCTGACTATTATATTATAGACTGTCACAAGTATCTCTCAACAATATTAAATACTAATAGATACTCTTTAATTACTTGCTAAACTATAAATAACTAGCTAATTCTTACAAATTAGAGGAGTTATCACTATCCCCATCTGACAGATTATGAAATTTAAAAAACTTGGCATATTAAATTACTTTGAAAAATTCTGTCTTGGGGCGCCTGGGTGGCGCAGTCGGTTAAGCGTCCGACTTCAGCCAGGTCACGATCTTGCGGTCCATGAGTTCGAGCCCCACGTCAGGCTCTGGGCTGATGGCTCAGAGCCTGGAGCCTGTTTCCGATTCTGTGTCTCCCTCTCTCTCTGCCCCTCCCCCGTTCATACTCTGTCTCTCTCTGTCCCCCAAAAAATAAATAAACGTTGAAAAAAAAAAAAAGAAAAATTCTGTCTTAAGTGTCAGAATAAACTGTCGAGCATGTGTTTGACTTTAATTACCATGCTCTTAACCACTGTGATGTCCTGCCTTCCAGTTACATTTAAGTGTTCTTTAGAAAACAGAGGTGATTTTAAAGGAAACCAATCAACATAGACAGAGCTCACATACTTCAAATGATACTGCCTAATGTAAATATGAGGGTCTAATCATTCAAGTCTGCTGTTTTGTTTACTTAGGAGATACAGAAATCAAAATTCACAGGGCATATAAATCACTCAAATCTAACATAAAAAATAAAATAATTCTACTGGAAATCCATGGTATATTGTAGGTAATGAGCAATCTCTCATTAATTTGTAAAATGTGATATGTAACTAAAATAAAAGGAAAAATATGAGCTTTATCAAAATCGTTACAAGAACTAATAACAATTTGGAAATAACACAATAACACAATAAATTGTGTGCCATTCAAGGTTTCATGAAGTAAATTTAAATTAAAAAAAAAAAAGTTCTAGTTTCATTTTGGAAATTCTACCAGAACTAGGGTTTTATTGGGTAGATTTGTCTAAAATCAGTTGCAGGAAAATATATGTGGTATATATTTGTGATACACATGAGTATGTGGGTGTTACTTGGTATACTTATCTTTTTCTACCAGAATATATATCCCTTTGGAAACTATTGGGTTTTCTATGCTTTATTAGTCAGTTATGCATTAGCATCTATAAAACTATGCACATTATATTAATTGGATAAACTGTAGAAAAGGAAAATCTTTGCTACTCTGGCTCTACTTAGTTTTTTCAGTTTTATTCATTTACATAAATTTATTAAGGGATGAAAATTATTTTAAATCTTAAATTAATATTAAAAGTATTTTTAAAAACTTTTTAAAAGTTATGTTTATTTAATTTATGTTAAATAATATTACAGACCACATTCTAAAAAAAATTGACAGTGGGTTAAATATGGGGAAATTAGGGGCGCCTGGGTGGCTCGGTCGGTTAAGCGTCCGACTTCGGCTCAGGTCATGATCTCACGGTCCATGGGTTCGATTCCTGAGTCGGGCTCTGTGCTGACAGCCCAGAGCCTGGAGCCTGTTTCAGATTCTGTGTCTCCCTCTCTCTCTGCCCCTCCCCTGTTCATGCTCTGTCTTTCTCTGTCTCAAAAATAAATAAACGTTGAAAAAAAAAATTTTTAAAAAAATAAAAAAATAAATAAATAAACGTTAACAAAATTTAAAAAAATATGGGGAAATTATTAACTTTGTGATAATTCTGATATCAAATTTCCTGCTTATTTCATTCACTAAGTTAAGGATCAAGCCATGGGAGGAAGTAAACCATTTTTCTCTTCTTCGACTTAAATGTCCATCTTTGTTACCTGATTGGTTTGCTTGCCAGAATTAATTGACAAGGATGGCACTGGAAACATTATGCAAATTCCATCTGGTGGCACTTTGTAAGGTGAATTGATAGCTATAATATTGCTTAAGTGTGCAATTCCCCAAACAGAAATATGCCATAATTTATTCAGATTTCAAAAGTACAGTAATATTGTACCAAGTATTTTTACATGGAAAAGATTCCACATAAAACCTTTGATTTGCTTCTAAAAGCAGCATTTTTTTATGGTGGTCCAAAGGCAGTTTTGACCAAAATATTATACTTGAGGTCATAGCATTTGCACATTCATTCTGTAGTGTCCTTAAAACCCTACCTACATTTATACAAACAAAGAAAACCCCAATTTTCCAATTATGTGAAAGGCACATTCATTCTGCTAAGTATGTTTGCTAGAATATAGTTATGAAAATTAGTGGCAATAGCCATAATGTCTGATTAATAATCTTTCCATGTATAACTGTGGTGATCTCATTTAAAAGTCCAATTCTCCCAAGTGGTTTTGTATAAATTTGAAAGGTATGCTTTATTGTGTTCTAGAACATTGTGTAGAGATAACATTTTAAACCATAATTATAAGATTAAGTACATCAAGTTCAAGTTTTATAATTTTCTTCTAATTGTATATAGGTGGGTTTTTTTTTCCTTATCTTTACTCTGAATATTTCCCTCTGCACCTTTTCTCTTTTAAGGACCTATGGTGGGACTAGGCAAAATTTGAGCAGGATATTAATTTCCTTTCTATTTTTTTTTCTATTTCTAATTTTTTTTAATGTTCATTCATTTTTGAGAGAGAGAGAGAGAGAGAGAGAGAGAGAGAGAGAGAAAGCATGAAAAGGGGAGGGGCAGAGAGAGATGGAGACACGGAATCCAAAGCAGGCTCCAGGCTCTGAGCTGTCAGCACAGAGCCCTATGTGGGCTTTGAACCCATGAACCATGAGATTATGACCTGAGCTGAAGTCGGATGATTAACCGAATGAGCTACCCAGGTGCCCCTATTGTCTAGTATAATCTCTGTAGTGGTTGCATAATAAATATTAGGTGAATTAACTATAAATGAAGGAGTTAAATATTTTTCCATATATAACATGATGTAGGTAGTGATATCTGTTTGAGGGACTTAGTAAATTTTACTGGGTAAGGATGACATTTGGGTGGAATATCTGTCACTGAATTTGTCACCTTACCATCATGGGATCATACCTATGTCCATGAGACAGAATGCTGAAATGAAAATATAAATAAAGGCTAAAAGAACTTTTGACCAAATTTTAACAGTTTTTCAGTACTTACATAACAATTTCTTCAATTGTGATGAGGAAAGGTATTCAAGGCTTATTTCACAATCAGTTAACAGCAGTTCACAGTTATAGGTGCTCTCAGGACAGATAGCCCCTCTGGGCTACAAATGCATGAGGTTTATGATGGCAAATTTCAAAGAATGAGTGAGAAGATCAAATCATGTCAGAAACAATGTTCAGGAAACTGACAAAACTACGTAGAGAGAAATTAGAGAAAGCTGAGAATTCTCTAAGAGAGAGTTGGTGAGCATTGAGAGAACTGCCACTCCCATTTTTTTCTGTCTCTCTCTCTCTTACAATTAATGTAACCCATTTCCCTCATATTTGAGGGAAAAAATAAGATGTAGAATGCATGAGCAATTTTCATTGTTAGAGTGGAAACATCTACCACATAGATATTAGAAGAGTTAATATTTTATGTTACCTACTTTGGAATAAGGAATGCCAAGCAATAAAATTTGACACTCAATCAAAAATCAAAATTATGAAAAATACTTTTGGCTCTTAGGATTCTTCAAAAATGTAATGTAATTAAAAAAAGGACAGCATATGTCTAAACATCTGTGTTCTTTATACAATAAAATATCACTTTATGTAAGTTGTTTTGAGAACTCTCTAGTTATTTGGTCAATCGACTATTTAGTAATCCTCTGGGGTTTCACAGTGAAAGGATTCTTCATTGTTCATATGAATTTCTACATTTTAGATTCGTGAAATGTCTTGGCATCAACTACGATCAACTTTTATTTCCAGACTGAAATGTCTATAAAAACCACTTTAGGAATTATGTTTTGTTTATTTTTAGTTTAGATGCTCATATGTTTCATAAAGTATTTTACTTCAGTTGGAAAATATAAAAATAAATTACAAGTAAATATGCAAGTAATTTTACAAATGAATTTAGAAATTTTTACTGTGTTTCAGAAGCACAGGATCAGTAATAACATTCTTTAAGTTTGATGCTATTTCATTTATATAGTGTCCCACATAAGGAGTCTCAGAAGAAGTGTAACAAATTTCAAAAACTCTGTTATAGACCTAGTAAATGACAGATCCTTGACTCAAACTTAACTTCTGACTCTCTAGCATCCATCATGTTTCTCAGTTTTTTTTTTAATCTGCTTTTGCTATTTTATTACCTATTTATATAATATAAGGGAAATCATTTAAAATTATAGTTTCTGCATATATGAAAAAGGAAAAGTTGGGGTGCCTGCATGGCTCAGTTGGTTGAGCATCCGACTCTTGATTTCTTTTCAGGTCATGGGATCAAGCCCCCCTGTCTGGCCCCACGCTGAGCATAGAGCCTGCTTAAATTATTCTCTCTCTCTCTCTCTCAAATAAAAAAAAAAAAAAAAAAAAAAAAAGGAAAAGTTTTTTTGATGATCTGTAGAGTTCTCTCAAAGTCTGAAGTATATTAAGATGACACTGATTCATTTGTATTTCTTTGTTTATGGGCCTGAACAAAGCCATATTAAAATCAATCATTTGTTAAATAAATAATAACAATATGTTATGTTAATTTATGGGGCAAAAAGTCCTAACAAGATCTAAAGGGACTTAGAAGCACAATGCAAAAAAAAAAAAAAAATTGTGCTAAGAATTATAATTATGTTACTAGCATCGACAATAAGTGATCAGCCAAAGAGAAAAGAAAAAAAAAAAAAGGAAAAAAGAAAAAAAGTCCTGTATTTTGTTGAAAAGCATCTTTCTTAACGAGGGTTACTTATTGGGTTTTCTACACTTAGAGTTATTTTTTAATATGTATGTCTTAAACATTTTCCTAAAGGTAATATTTATAGACTAGTTTTTATTTTCAAGGTGTTCTCACATATTTGATCTCGTTTCATTCTATTAGAACACTCTGAATTAACTTGAACAAAGGTTTAACTTTATTTTGTAGGTGCTGAATTTGATATGCTGAAGAAGAATGTGTGCAAAATATTCATGGCTGGTTAGTGAAAGATGGTTAGGTAAAAAGCATGTCTTATAGCTACTAGAAACTGTTCTCACACACAAAAAATGCACTATGATTTTTCCTTGAATGATGGCTCGATATTTGATGATTATGACTAACAATGTACTTTTACAAATCAAATCAGATAATAGTTAGCTTTGTGAACAAACCTGAAAATCATTTCCCAAATGGAACATTTACTTCTATTGTTAATATGCAATGCTTTTATAGTAACTGTATTTTAAGTCTTATTTTTATGAATGTTATACTACTACATTTAAGAGTATAGAATTCTTATAGCTATCCCTAAGGAATGTAACCATTGTATAGTACAAAAGTTGTACTGGTATTTTAAAGACTTAAACTTTAAACAACAAAGTCTTGATTTAACAAATTGAATCCTCAACTGGCTCTATGATACCTGAAAAATATCATTGTTGGTGTTTGCAGACTAGATCCCTGGACACTGTTAATGAACAATGATACATTGTACATAAGCTTTGGAGAAAGGATGTCTGTGTTTAAGAGATGATTAACAAATTCAGAGAGTAGCCTGAATTTAGGAAATATCTGGCTCCATATGATCCACTACTATTTTTCCCTCAGTACAATCATTTTACACCATTTCTGTGAACCATTTAGCTGGAGCTTTTTCCTCTCTCCTATCAGCGAAAATCTTATCAAATGAAATGAGTAAGTGGCTGGATAAAGATGCCTGGGGTTTCTTACTTAAGGTCAGTGGCAGGGCTGAGTATTGTTACATTGCCATGTTGTGCTAGGCAAGGGTTTATTTATAATCTAGAGCACACACATGCACAAACAGCTTAAATCCCTGCTCTGTTCCCAATAAACATTTAACATATTCTGCTCCATTTACAATAGGACTGTAATCAGGGCTGTAGATGCTGGATCACCAGCGCTGCACAGTTAGGGGAATACAGAGATATTGACTCTATGATAGGTGAAAAACATCATTCCAGGTGTTTGCAGAAGACTGGACCTCGACACTTCTAATGAAGCAATGATACATTGTACATAAGCTTTGGAGAAAGGATGTCTGCACTCAAATGTTGGTGCAGCCACTGACTATTTCAGTTTAGGCATGCCAATAAGCCGAGTGTCATTTTTCTCACATTCAAAAGAACGATTCCAACAAGATTATTTCTGAAATCCACTGAAATTGTAAAATTCAGTGACTTCTTGTATCTTAAAATTTAGTATTATAAAATAAGTCACTTGTTTCTAATTATCCTTTCTTTCAATGTTCAGTGTACGTCAGTAAATGTTGTAAAACACTATATAATGAAATTAAAAATATAATTTATTTAATCTTCTTTGCTCAAGTTTAAATCAGGAATTACAGCCAACCTTTTCTTCTCCAGCTGTTTTTGGAAGCAATAAGCCTGAAAATACCACTCTTGTGGTTATCGACGATCACGTATGCGTAAAAATTTCTGGTATTTATATATATACGCACTAGCAAAATTTAGTAAGCAGATAACCAGGGTTATTATCTTTTAAATTATAAAAAAACATTTGTCATATCCCACATCATAGGTATTTTTAATATGAATGCCTGTATTTGCACTTAGATGGCCTGGCCAAAGAAAGTGCCAGGCTCTGCCATTACAGATATAACGAATGTCTACAATATTCTTAAGATTTGTGATGTTGTAAGCGTAAGTGTAAATTTTGAATAAATGTATGGAAGGTCAACAATGCATATTTAAAAATAGGTAACAATCCATACATTTAGCATTGACTCATATATTGCAACTTGATGGTTTGATTCATTTTTGTCCATTGTTTTAAGAGTTTAATAATCAAAATATATCACCAAAATTTTTTTTCTTTATATAAAATTTAATTAGGTGGAACTAAAATGAGATTAAGGCTTCAAGACAATATATCTTTTTCCATTGCTCTACGATGTTTCAAATCAATTCACGACCAAAGCAAATACTAGCAAATTTGAATTACATCTACAACTCTCTTATTAACCTTCTAAATGACCTATAATTTCAGTTCAATTATGTAATAATTGTGTGTAATAAAAACTTGAATATGGAAAATAGAAAATAAGTCCTCTCTATTACTTAAATAACTTCATAATGTTAGAATATAAATATACATATAATATACATATTGAATAAATGATAACTATATACATAATTATATACACACACACTAAGTTATTATTTATTCATCTTTCAGAGAACATTTCAGTGACTCCCCCACCCCCAAATGAATTTTGGATTGTATGCAGATTTTTACACAATGCTAATTTAACACTAGTTCATTTGGGTGTGATTTTCCCTCCAAAATGCTTCTAAAAACTCATTTCCAGCATTAAGACAGTAAGTAAGAAATTTGTAATCATGAGTATCAAGCAGTTGGTGATGTCAGAAACTGAATTCAAAGGCCTGTTAAGGCCGTGCAGTAATGTTTATCAATCAAAAAGTCAGATATCAGAAAATAAGGATAGGTGAGTTCTGTGATAAAAGTTTTGTGTCTGCTCTTCTTAATGCCTTTTCCTCCCTCCCCCCACCCCCAGCCCCAAACTGCACTGTACTTGAGCTGGCCAGCATATGACTCTTTTTGCCTAAGGGCTTTCTTTTGTTACATTGATATGCACAGATGTGCTAAGATTAAGATTCCCTAGGCAAGCCCTCAACCAATAAATGAAGGAAATTTGTGCACCAGTATTCTGGCTCCCTTTTCACATGGAAGGAATAGCTCTGAGGTGCTTGTTGCAGACTTGCTCTCAGAATTCACCAGCAAGATTAAGCTCCAATTACCCACAGCAGAGGCTTGCTTGCTAATGCACCCTATGTTGGATTTTGGCTCTTATCCCTTCTGTCTCACTTCTACTTGCCTTGCCAGGGTTTCTTGGATCACCACTCAAATAAACTACTTGTATTCAAATATTTGCCTCAGGATATGCTTCCAGGGGAACTGAAAACTAAAATATCTGTCTAAATGTGTTTGAATTGCAATAAACAAAAACCTGTAAAAGGCAAAATAAAACACACACATCTCCTAATCATTCTAAGTCTTTACTGGAAACTTTCAATCAGGACCTACTCACAGGGTTCAGTCAGCAGGCTTAATTCCATTTTTAACTGTGGTCACAGAAGAGGTTGAAGCATATCGGCCCAGTATGATTCAAATTGGAGTCATTTTTATGCTAGTATATCCCCAAGCCTACTGGGGTTTTTTTTTATTCTTTTATGAGTGAATGCCTAGGAATGAGGCAATTCATGAAACTGTTATGAATTTTAGTTTATAAACCCTAAGAACAAGATACCTTTCTTCTGTATATTTTTGATAAATCAAATCAATCTTGACTTTAAGCATTTATTCCAACAGGAGAATGGGACATTTAATCTGCACCATTATCATTAGTCTCCCTTAGCATGAGGGCAGAACTCGGTTTCTTAAAGCCAAAATGCATCATGGTCCCCTCCAGTTGTCAATTTAATAGGCAGTGATGATATCTCCTTTATTCCAGTAACTGTGTCCTCTTCAAGTCAACTGCTGTTCATGTTTGGGTTACCAAACTGTTTAGCAATGCTCAGATTTCTAGAACCTTCCCACATACCACAAAGACACTAAGAGGTCCTGCCAGAGAACAGGTGAAAATCATGGAGGAGTCCTAAAGAGTTTTGGGGTATTTCTGGGAAATTTCCTTTTGGTCTGAGGAAATTTCAAACTGTCTCAGACTCTTTTTCCTCTTCTTTTGTTTCCTTCTCCTCTTCTTCATCTTCATTCTCCACCTAACCTCCTTTGCCTCCCATCTCCCATTACCGTTGCTTCCATCACCATATTCCCTCTCATTTCAGCCTTCTTCTCAAAAAAAAAAAAAAAAAAGTTTATAATGAATTACAAGGCAGATAAGAAAGTACCCTGAAGTACATTTTTGCATTCCGTGTGGGCACAAACTTGCCCAAAGGTTGAGAAACATATACCTTGCCAGTAGGTTTATCAACAAGTAAAAAGAATATCAAAGAAAAAATATCTTAATTCATACTTCAGCATTTTTCTTCACTATAAAGTTAAATGGAACCCAATCTACATTATAAATTAATGTTTGAATTTAATACTGTGTATCCAAAGTGGGGTAATTATGATCATAGATTAGCATGTTGCACTTAATAAGAAGAATTTGCTATTTCTCTTTAGTTTTTATCTTGTCATTTTTTTTGTTTTCTTAACAATCTATATGACAATATACATTATATGTTGGAATGGTATTCTGAGAAAATGGGATCAGTTTGTTTTCTTACTACTAGGAAATACTAAAAAGTAAAGGTAAATCTTCAGGAGCCTAAAAAATATTTTTTTCTACCATGTTTTATCCCAGGTCTTAAGAGTACTGAACACAAGACTACAAATTGAACCTTACTACTTACAGATGGATATATAGATAATTTCCTGTAAATAGATCTTCAAATATGTACCCTGGACTGCTACCAAGATATCTTGGTTACTCTACAGTGGTGAGCAATTACAAACAGACCCTAATTGTCATGGTGATGCTTTTGTTCATAATAGTATTTTTGGCTTTTTTAATTCATGTTTTTGTTAATATTTTGCTGAGTGAATCCATGGGTTATTTTCAGAAATCCATTTCCTGATGCACTGCATGTCTAAAAATGTATTTTCCCCCACACACTAATTATTTACTCAGGCCAAGTATAGAATTCTAGGTTCAAAATCCTTTTACCTCATCACTTTGCTAAGGCTAGTTTGAGTTTCTTTACTTTCATTCTTAAGCTCTGAATTTTTTTTAGAATGTTACTGCTATCCTTAATGAGTGGAATTTTTATTTTTTCATTATTTCATTTTTATTTTTTTACTTCTATTTTTATCCTTAATAAAAGCATATGATTTAGTTTGGTTTACCCTAAATGTAGAACCTAACACAGGGACCGAGATAGAGCTAGTTTATTCATTAGATAATACTGGGAAGCAAGAGTAAGGAAGCAGAGAGCATGAGACAGAAAGGGGGAAAGGCAGTGTAGGGTATATTACTGAAAATGCTGATGTAGCCAGTGGGTAGTCAATTCCATCAGGACCTCTGAGAGACACACAGGCGCATCTTATGACTTTTTGTCTAAAGGCCAGGAGGTTGGAATATCTGCCCATGGCTTCCACCTTCTACCAATCTCCAAGTGTTTTAATTCCCCCGAATTTCCAAGATTCTCTTATATGGAGCACAAGAGCTCCTAGAACTTCCAGAAATACTGAGACAGGAAAAGAGAAGAGATGTGCATTCGTCAGGTAAAACTTGGTCAGCATACCAAGCACCACAACTGAAATCCTAGGTGAGGGTTTGACAAAGAGAACAAAAAATTGTACAGTTAAGTATATGGTTGAAAAAGTAACATGAAACTGTTACTGAGATCTAATTGATCTCATCTCTCTCTCTCATATCTCAGGGGTTGCTGGGCTCAGAAAAACAGCACTAACAAATTCCCAGTTGCTGAGGGCAATGCTTATCTGTCATCTTAGACCCATTCCCTTCTTTACTTTACCTACACTTTCAATCTACTACTCTTGTATGCACCTTAGCAATGCCTAGAAAAAGTACTGTGTTTCTTGACCTTTATCTCCCCACTCTCCTAGGTGACCAGTTGTATCATCTTAGACTTTTGCACTTCAAAAATCACATCCTTTAGGTCATTGTTGGTCTCACTTCCTTTCATCACCAAGAAAGAAAACTTATCAAAAGAGTTTCCATAAGTTCTCACCATCATCTCTACTATTAAAAGATAAACTGATGCAAATTGAAAATTTTTAAAGTTTGAGCAAAATTGATTCAAATCAGGCAGCATCTAATCTAGCAGATAGAAAGGAGCTCCAAGGAGCTGTACAGAATGAAAGACTTTTATAGGCCAAGGGAGTAGGACAAGGAAGTTGCACTAGGCAATAAAGGAGGTTGGCTACTGCAAGGACACTTTCCCTTGGGAAATGGAAGGGGTCTATCAGGTGGATTGCCTAATTAGTGTTGATCAGGTGATTCTTGACTGACTGGTTTAAGATTCCATTCCTGGGAGAGTAGAAACTGTAATTATGCTAAGTCATAGTTTGGTGACATGGGTCTTAATATAGGCAGTTCCTTTTGAAGCCTGTTGTCGTGTTTTTAATATGACACACTTTTATTATTTGTGGTAATAGATTCGTCTCCTTTCCTTCTATGAGGATGAACCACCTCAGCTCCTAGCTAAGGTCAAGCTCTCTACTTGGTTGCTGTATGCTGTTGGGGAAATACAATTACAAACAAAATTTCCTGCCAACCCAGGAAACCTCTTCAAAGAAGAAGAGAAAGAAAATGGTTTTATTATTGAAAAAGCATTAAACCAGAATGTGATGTATATCAAAGGTAGTCTGCTAAAGACAGAAAGAAATTATCCATTTACATAAGTCAAACAGATACAATCCACTAGATACATCTTCATGACAAACTATTCTTAACTAGGAGGAATTGACAGCACCATTGGTTACACATAGTTCATCCTAAATTCACCTGGTAATTATGACCATCTGTGTTAGCTAATTGGCTTTATCCAAAAGAAAAATAAACTTCTATCTTTATGAGAGAAAGTGGTTTTGCAACTTGGAGTGAGGCACCTACTGAAGTGAAGCCTATCTTCTCTCAGAAACTGGGAAATAAGGGCTTTATATTCCTTGATGGTTCTATCTCAAAGGGAAGCTTTCCAGGCCCCTGAGAAAAACATTCTTGACTGTGAGACCAGCAAGAGTTTCTTTAGCTTTTAAATGATTTACATACATGTATCAAAGGGGCAAAGAAAGAATTTACAATCACCTAAGGAAAATGCTACCTAAAGAAAACGTTCCAAGAAAAGGAAAGAAGTGGGGAATTTCCTTCCCTTTTTGCATGGGAAAAAACATTACTTTCACTTTGAATTTGTTTTTACCCTTACAATTCCATTCCTTCCTTTCTCAGTATCATCAGATTCTTCTATTCTCTGGACTGTTCCCGTAAATATAAAATATGCTGTGATTTCTCTCAACCAAAGAATTTAAAAAATTAAAAAAAAAAACCCATGTGCTTTTGACTCCACTTTTTATCAATGTATAGTCCTATCCTTTTCTTGACACAAGATTTCTTGAAAGAAATTTCTGTATAATCTGTGTCCAATTTCTCTTTCCAGGCTCTTTTGAACACACTCCACTTACAAAAATATCCATAGTGCTGTTTATTCATCTTTCTTTACTTATCAACAGCATTTAACACATTGACTAAATGTGCGTGTATATTTATCTGTATATATGTATATATACATGCATAAAATCATACATATATAATCATACTTTACATATAAATGTATATATGTGTGTATATATATATATATATATATAATCATATTTCTCTTGCCATTTTAATTTCTCTTCTCACTGGAACTCATTTCTTCATTTGGTTCCTAGTTTGCCATACTAATTTTCCTTCTTTCTCTAGTGAATATTCCTCAGTAAGCTTTGCTGGATTCCCCTCTTCAAAATCCCAACGTCATAACACTAGAGTCTTTCTGTCCTTGAACTTAGCCTCTATCTATATTTACTCTTTTGGTAATTTTATGTGTCCCTGGCTTAAATACTACACTCAAACGTATACTAATTATTGATAAATTTCTACTTCTAGCCTAGATCTCTCCTTTTATTTTTTAATATGAAATTTATTGCCAAATTGGTTTCCTAGATCTCTCCTTTTAACCACAGACTCATGAACCCCAATGAATATCAAACACACACATAAATTTAACATACCCAGAGCTGATGTCCTGATATTCCCCACACATCTGCTCTTTCCACAGTCTTCCATGGTTTTGTAAATGGTAAACCTGATCTCCAGTAGCTCAGGTTCCAAATTTGGAGCTATTACAACACCTCCCCATCATCTCCTATTCTTCTTTTCCTCCTTTATTTTTCTCCTTTGTTCTTATGACTAGACTATATGTTGGACATTTTACATGTTTACCTTGATTACTTTCTACTCCTTCGGTAGAAAGTAAATTTCATAAAAAATATTTTCTTCATCATTACATTCTTGTGTTTGATCCAATGAGTACTCAGTAAATATCTGTCGAACTAATGAATAAAAATGAATATTTTCTCCATTAGACAAATTTTGTCTTTAATTGCCTGGATGCTAAGGAATAAAGAGGAAATATGTTGAGCTACTAAGATGGATGAATCTGAGGTTGAGAAATCCAATTTAATGAGTTCTAAAGTAGATTTATATAGCACTACTAATGAAAGTTATTTCAAATTTAAAATGTCCATGCCTGTTCTTGTACCTGGAATTTTCATTAGTTGGATTATAACTGCAACTGATCAAAGGAAATTTTGGTATAGAAAATTCAATCTCACCAGTTAAAATACATTAAGCTTACTCAGAAGTATTTATATCCTCTTTACAATAGGTCATTTGCAATATTTCATAAATAATGTGCTCTCACCAGTATTTTTCTTTTTCTCCCCCACTCCTGGGCTTGCTAACTTCTCTTCTATTATGCTTCAGGTAATCTTACTGGCTCTAACAATTAATTTTTTTTCCCAGTTCTATCTTCCTTTGTGATAAAAAGAATTGAGTTTTCCCTGGAGTAAACTGCGAGCGCTGTAGGGAATAACTGTCTTCACTTCAGACATTGGTTGCTCAGAAAAACTCTAGACTGATATCTCAGCATGTAGACAAATTGTAGATGTTTCTTTAAAAATCTGCTTGTGTTCTCTGCACCAAACAAGGAAGGCATAATCTTTAATATCTAAGTAGACAAAATTACATTTATTTACAAATCATTGTGTTTTTCTTTGGCTTGACATCAGTCATTTGGTTGAGCTCTCTAAAGTCACACTTCTTTTGATCATAAGCACGTAACAGGTAGTATTTTTAGTATGTTTTAAAATTGATATCACTCTAAAAAAAGTAGTCATTCCTTTTGCCATGAAATTGTTTTGCTAATGCTATTAAATAATAACCATATTAAATTGATAAGAATTTAAATAATGTAATATTTTCAAACAAGAATTGTACTAAAAGCAGTGATATTTAGAATTTAGAATGCCAATAAAGTCTTTTAAAATATAACATGGACAAAATAAGCCTTAACATAAAAATAAATACGATTTTGAATGTAAAAGGTTTCATCTTAAAAATGTGAACTCCATTTTGTATTCAAAAATTAGATTGTGACTTTTTCTTATGATGCATTACAGTCACAATTGTATGCCCTGGAAATAATACCTTGTGTGTGATTATTTTTCTGAGAATTATATATATGTTAACTCCACTTAAATGGAAAATACTATTGATCAGAAAAACTCATAATTTTGCATTTAAAAAATTATACTTTAAAGGCTATTCCTGTCAGCTTGAATCCATAGTTTAAAATGGGATCATCCATAAATATAGATTATATCATAAACTATCACCATACTGAAAAAAATATATATCTTAGTCTATGTTGATGCCACTTACTATATCTCTCCGAAGGATCATGTTGGAACCCCTCTACCCTTTTACTGAATTTGTGTAGACAGTTGCAAGCATACTGAAGATTTTTCATTCTCCCTTGCAAAACGCCTAGTCTCTGTATGTTAGTAAGAAGTAGGTTTGTGTCAAAGGAAATTGAGAATTGCTATGTTAACTATTTCTCTGCAAATGATATATGTATTCTTTATGGCCACCAGCATATATATATTTTTTTAACTGGTAGAACCATCCTGCAAATAGAACAATCCGTTCTTTTGATTAGAGACTGAAGAGAAATGAAATAGGTTTCATAACATACAATTTTATACTGGGACTTACATGTGCACATTCATTCATTCATTTTGCTGAATAAACAACCCTGATAATTAAAAAAAAAAACAAACTATTCATATTGAATGTAAAAGGATCAGGCTTTAGTTCACTGATATTTGCTAACCATCTAAATTTTAATAAGATTACAGCCTATGTTTTATGTTTCACTATTTTCTCTTTTATGTTTACCATATTTTCTGGTGCCTAAAGAGAAGAGATGCTAACAATATTCTCTGAATGAATGTATTCACAGATTTAATGGTAATTTAAGTTTACAATAAAAGGCAATAAATACAGATTGAAATAGCGAATGATGATGTTTTCTGCATAGGTTTTTATAAAGAAAGAGTTAAAGTGATCTTAGCATATTTTGAATAATAAAAGTTGAGTTGTCAATATTGTAATATTTGGTGGCAAACATATATAATGTAATATCGATAAAGTCTTTTCACATTTTTTATGAGTGAAGTGATACTACATATAATGTTAAAATGTTTACAAGGACTGGAATCATGAAATGACTGATAATTTAACAAATACTAATTGCATACTGGTGGAAGTTCTTTCAAGGGAGTAGAAGCAATGTTGGCATCTCAAGGCATCCATTAAGTGCTTCATGGTCTCATGAAATTTCTTTTATTTTTTATTCCTTCATTTATTTTGAGAAAGAGAAAGCAGGGGATGGACTGAGAGAAAGGGAGAGAGAGATTTCCAAGCAGGCTCCACAAGACACAGGGCAAGATCCCATGAATCGTGAGATCATAACCTGAGCCAGAATCAAGAGTTGGGACACTCAACCAACTGAGCCACAAGATGCCCCAATCATGAAATTTCTAAACAAATAGTGGTAGTTCCCCCATTGGCAGGGGATACACTCTGTGCATATAGTATAGTTCTGAACCCTATATATACATTTTTTTCTGTATATACCTACCTGTGGTAAATTTAATTTATAAATTAGGCATGGTAAGAGATTGACAATAACTAATAATAAAATAAAACAATCATAACAATGTACCATAATGAGAGTTATGTGAATGTGGTATTTTCTCTCAAAATATCTTAACTGTTACTGTCCTCACCTTTCTTCTTGCAATGATGTGAGATATAAAATGGCTACACGATGAGATGAAGTGAGGGGAAATGACGTCGGCATGATGACATAGCATCAGGCTACTAGTGACCTTTGGACTGTAAGTCAGGAGCAGAGTCATCTGCTTTGGGGCACAGCTGATCTTGGGTAGTTAAAACCATGAAAAGTCAAACAGCAGAGAAAGGGGGCACTACTATACTATTAAAATCCCTGTTATATCGCATTCTTTAGAGGAGGAACCATCCTCAATTTTTAAGAAAATCGCAGCCTTTTCTTCAAATTTGTCTTTATGGATTGTTATAGAACTTCACTCAGTCTGTTAAAACCAAGTGATAAATAGGCTGCCTATTGTTTTTTAATTAAAAAAATTAATGTTTATTTTTTTGAGAGAGAGAGACAGAGTGTGAGTGGGGGAGGGGCAGAGAATGAGGGAGACACAGAATCCGAAGCAGGCTCCAGGCTCTAAGCTGTCAGCACAGAGCCTGACACGGGGCTGGAACTCACTGACCGTGAGATCATGACCTGAGCTGAAGTTGTACACCCAACCCACTGAGTCATCCATGCACCCCAACAGGCTGCCTATTTTATCTAGATACAACATATAGCTTTGCAATTTACACTGAATTTTTAGAGGTATTCAGACTGACGTGTTACCAGGATATTTTTCCCAATAAAAAAGATTTTCTTTAAAATATGACTTGGGGTCCCTGAGTATTTCAGTCATTTAAGTGTCTGACTCTTGATTTTGGCTCAAGTCATGACCTCAAGATCTGTGATACCAAGCCCTGAGATGGGCTTTGCTCTGTCAGTATGGTGCCTGCTTGGGATTCAATCTCTCCATCAGTCTGCCCCTCCCTCTTTCATGCTCACTCCCTTTCTCTCAAAATAAGTAAATAAACTTTAAAAAAAAACAAATAAAATAAAATAAAATAAAATAAAATAAATAAAATAAAATGACTAGACCCTGAAAGTTTTAATTCTAACATTGTATGCCTTTCTTGTTTAAGTTTCAGTTTTTCTTTATTTTATATTATGTATACATTCATGTATATGTGTTCACATATATATGAAATAAGCATGTATCTTAGGACACAACTAAACAAAATATAATATATATGTATATATTTTTGACTAGTCTTACAAGAAAAGATTATGACATACTTATCTGCAGTTTTGATAGCTTATAGTTGTGCAACCAAGTTTTGTATAATTCTAAGATCCAGTTGATAGTAAGCCAAAATATTCATGTAATAACATTACAACCTTAAATATGTTCATTTATTTCAACAACAAGAGCTTGTTAAATTATCTGTAAGGCTAAGTAGGAAAATATACATGCAACGGACCCAGAAATGTTTAACATTGATCATTCTTTCCATATTTTGGTTGTTCAATAATTAACTTGCTATCTGTGGCAAAAACAGAGACAATTTTTATTTTTCTAATTTTATCCCTGATTAGCTGTGTGACTATAAGCAAATGATGATCCTTGCTTATCTAATGTGTAAAATAAAAATATCAAAAGTGTCTTATTTTGTATTTATCATGTTTATCATTATTCTCATACTATGGTAGGCCATTCAAATATAAAAATTCTACAATTTATCTGCCTGAAAATATATTTCACATGCATACACCCAAAAAACAAATGCAGGAAACTGCCTTTTTTTTTTTTAGGATTTAATAAATGACAAGGAAAAAAAAATTATCAATGTGAGAAAAAGGAAATCATGTGTCCCAAGACTTACAAAGTTTTAAAATGCTAATATCGATTAAAAAGTAAAATCTAATCTCATCTTTCTTTTTTTTTTTTTTAAATTTTTTTTTTCAACGTTTATTTATTTTTGGGACAGAGAGAGACAGAGCATGAACGGGGGAGGGGCAGAGAGAGAGGGAGACACAGAATCGGAAACAGGCTCCAGGCTCTGAGCCATCAGCCCAGAGCCCGACGCGGGGCTCGAACTCACGGACCGCGAGATCGTGACCTGGCTGAAGTCGGACACTTAGCCAACTGCGCCACCCAGGCGCCCTCTAATCTCATCTTTCTTAGAAGAAATAAATCTAAAACAAAATGTGTTAATATTTTAATTAATAAAGTGAATGAACCTTCTTCAGGTATTGTAGATAAAATTGAATACATGGGCACTAGGGAATGTATATCTGAAATTCATGGTAGCCTTGTTTGTAACAGAAAAAACAAAACCCCCTAAATCTTCATTAACAACAGAATGGCTAAATATATTGTAGTGTAATCATGCAATAAAATACTAAATATTTAAAATATTTATTTTTATATTAAAATAAGTGAATCACAAATTGCGGTACCAAGATGAGTGACCCTCAAAAACAAAATGTTGAATAAAGAAAAGGAAGTTATGGAAGTGATAATAAAATAGCATTCACAGAACTTTTAAAAACACACAAAAAATGTAAGAATATACTCTATTGCAAAATATGACTATTACCAAATTGGAGAAAAAGCAGAAAATAAAATCTTTAGGACTAGTTAGCCTTGTGGAATTAGAGACATAGACAATCAGGGAGGAGTCTGTTCCAAGAAAGATTTCTATTTTTTCTATTTCACTGCATTGTATCTAGCATGCAGAACAAGCATAATTTTTGATTTATTCATAACAAAAGTTATTTTGTCTCATCATTCTTTAAATTTATTCATAGTAAATTTCTCCTGCTTCTCCTCTCTTCTCTAACAGTAAATTTCTGGTTAAACACTTGTCAAGTTTCAGGAGTTTTCTGTTTGCTCTTAGATAATAACACCGTTGAAAAAACTTTAGGTTGCAAAACAATTTCGGCATAAAAATTAATATCTGGACGTTTCTTTTTTTTTATTTCTTTTTTTTTATATATATGAAATTTATTGACAAATTGGTTTCCATACAACACCCAGTGCTCATCCCAAAACGTGCCCTCCTCAATACCCATCACCCACCCGCCCCTCCCTCCCACCCCCCATCAACCCTCAGTTTGTTCTCAGTTTTTAACAGTCTCTTATGCTTTGGCTCTCTCCCACTCTAACCTCTTTTTTTTTTTTTTCCTTCCCCTCCCCCATGGGTTCCTGTTAAGTTTCTCAGGATCCACATAAGAGTGAAACCATATGGTATCTGTCTTTCTCTGTATGGCTTATTTCACTTAGCATTACACTCTCCAGTTCCATCCACGTTGCTACAAAAGGCCATATTTCATTTAATATCTGGACGTTTCAATCTTCACAAGTAGCTTAGTCTTCCCCTGCTCTTCCTTCTGCTAAGGTCTGCTGATGGAAGCCACCTTTTATCTGGAAAAGGTATCTGGGGACTGGTTACTTCTTCCCTGGGAGTAACCATTATTTCTAGGTCTCAAGACAGTATAAAGTGCCACTTTCCTGAGTTTAGAGAACTTTCTCCTGTTTTTAGTTTTACTTTTACATTTTCCTTCCTTTTTCCTTTTTTGCTTTTGGTGAGACTCCTATCATTGGTGACTTGTCCTTGCAATGCCATGCCATGGGCAATATTTTCCTTTACAATATTCTTCAGCTTTTGGTTCACCAGTGTCTCCCCTATAAAAACTACTTTTAGAGACTCTTACCCCCTAGCACAACTTCTCTGGTATAAGATTCCTTTACAAATGACCCTAAATAAACACGTGTACAAGTTCTACATCTGTTTTAGGATGCACCTATCTTAGATCTATTTGAAAAAGACTGTGAATACTTCCAATCTCTCTTCCTCTTTCCCTCCCTCTGCCATTTATCCTAAGGAAGCAGCTTGACAGTACTTCCAATGCCCAATATTTTTCCTGGCATAAGTCCAATTACCATCCCCCAAATGCAGGGGTCATATACTAAGTGTTCTAGCAATTCTCTGAAGAGTCATTTACTTTAAGTATAGCTCATTCACCTTGGAGCAGGAATTTAGGTACATAGCAGGTCTTTCTTCAAAGAAATAGTCCAGAATTTAATTACCTACTCTCTTTCTTCCTTTTGATATTTTTCATCTTTCTGAGAATTCTAAGAATTACTGAATTAGTTTTCATCAGTTTTAGTTATAAGTTTTACACACGAAGATAATCTTCCCACCCACTTTGGTAACTGTTATCTATTATCTTCATGCTCTACTCACAAGTGAAGCAAATTGGTACCACCTTAATATCCTATTGCATATAATATATTTTGATGTCATAAAATATATTTTATACTACTAGTCTTATATTCCTACTATAACAAACCATAACAAGTTTAATGACTAATAAACAACATGGGGTTATTATTTTACAGTTCTTATAGGTCAAGTCTAACATTGGTCTCAGCAGACTAAAATCAAGATGTGGGTAAGGCTGTGTTCCTCTCTGGAAGCTCTAAAAGAGAACCCATTTCCCTGCTCATTCAGATGGTTGGAAGAATTCAGTTCCTTCTGGTTGTGAAACTGAGTTCCCTGTAGGCTGTAGCCTACAAATTCTGTCTGTATTCTTGTCTCTGTCTCCCTCCTTTCATCTTCAAAACCAGCAAAAGGGGGAGGAGCCCCTCTCATGCTTTGATCTCTCCTCCTTCTTTCTTATGTTGAATCTCTGATATACTCTCTGCCTTCATCTTCCACTCTTAAGAGCCCATGTGTTAATACTGGGACCACTTGATAATCTAGCATAATCTCCCTATGTTAGGGTTAGCTGATTAGCAAATTTAATCTCATCTGCAATTTTGATTCCCTTTTTCCATGTGATGTTAAGATATTCATCAGGGCCTAGGGTATGAGTCCTAAGACTCACATCTTTGGTGAGTCATTAGTCAATCTATCACAGATGTCTGTGAAATATTTCATAGATAAACAGTTTCTTCAAAGATGGTAACAACATGTCAGGCAAATACAAACAAATAAGTGTGTTAATAATGTCAGCCAGTCAAGAATTTAAACAAAATGCATTTTGTGGAAAGGAGGATCATTGTGCAGAGGTAAAAGGGAAAATTTTCAATAGGACTTTAATAGTTCCACCTTTAAGTAATGAATAACCTACAATCTCAATAACCTCAATTTTTCAAACTACATGGAAATTGACAAAAACAACTTGGATAGAGAATTTAACAAAATGTTTCAACCTATGTCAGATCAGACAAGACACTGAGAATCTGAAAAATGTAGAATTTGAGAATAATTTACAGCTTAAAGATTATTCACTGTCTGTCATTGCTGGTTAGTTTGTTAAAAGATTTTCCCAATATTGTTCAAATGAATTTAAACTGAATGATGAATTTAAGAAAATAAATGGAAAGAGTTAATTTCCGTAGAGGAACATTAAAATCTGGTCCTTAGGAGTTAGTTGTGTAACCAATCCAGACTAGCTAACATCACAAATTAAACAGTAAAGTATAGTATTTAAGACAAAGTTGTGAATCTACACATCCATTGCTCAAATCTTGACTCTGATAATCACCTCCATTTTTTGTCATGTCACTTAATTTTTCTCGTCTCAGTTTCCTCACATATATTCATTCTTGTGAAGATTAAAATAGTTAATAATACATGTGAACTTCTTAAAAGATTGCTCGGTTTCTAAAAAGCCTTTAGTCAACTTCAGTAATTAGGTCTAAGCTCCTAGGAGAAAAAGAATAGCACCTAGAAACTGAGGGAATTTTTTTTCATTCAAATTATATCTGAGTCCCAGATTACCACCACTTATTGCTTGGGTGTATTATAATTTAACAATATTTAGGTCTTGGTATGAGAAATACTCTGCAGTATACTTCACTTCATGCTGAGTCAAGATTTAGACAGAGTTGGGTTCCACAGGATATAAGTGAAAACATTCTCTTTTGTCATACTTCTTGAACAAATCCATTCTGAGGGGCTGATTCCTTCTTATTAAATTCAAGGAATTTTTCATTACTTTTGTGGTTACTCAACACAACAACAATAACAAGCCTCTTCAGTCGCATTCAGTCTCACCAAAGATTTGCATAATCAATAATTATATTATCCTGTGTAATAGCAAAACTAAACTTTATTTAAAGATTCTTCATTCAGTGACCTGGACCCACTTTACACTGGAGATATAAGTGGGAAAGGGACATCTGGCAGAACTTTTCTCCTTCCCTATCTTACTCTTTTATTTTTCTCCTTTGCTTTTTGAGAATGGTGTATGATTTCCCCAGGGAAACAGTGAGAGCGGAGGTTAGAAAGGAAGTTTAAAGGGCAGAAACATTTTTTACTCACCTAGTTGAGTAAATATGGTTTGATTGTGGCTTTCCTGGTGCTTGGAATGCAACCAAAGATACCGCTCAAATAAAGTACATTTTCAGTTTCTTCACTTAAAACACGACTGCCTAGAGAATACTGGAATTCCATTTTCATGACGGAAGCAGTGCATTTTCGTAGGCTGATTGCTTATGGTTTTCTCAGTGCCTACTCATCCAGAGGTCCGCCTTACTGTTGGCATTCCATGACCCCTCCAGACAGCCATCTGAAGCAGTGTTGTGAATGGCAGCAGCTGGCTCCTTCTCTGCATAGCACACATCTGGAACACGAGAAACAATCCAAAATTACACAAAGTGTAGCTAGTCTCAATAAAGTCTTTCTCTCTCCCTGTTTTGCCATCTCAGGCAGATACAAAAACGTCAAGCTCTTTTTAAATGAATTGCACATTGTTTACTATTTCCAAATTCCGTGGGGATCTGTCATGATGACATATCTACCCACCCTCTCCACTTCCCTCTATAGGGATGGGAAGAAAAATGGCAGGCAAAGTCTCATTTTTCCTCCCAAACATATTTTCTTCTTTCCTCTTCACATCAGCCTTTTTATACCCTCAAGAGGGAGGTAGGCCAAGGGTAGAAATAGTTAAGAAAACAAGACTTAAAAATAAATCATTATATAGTTTGAGTATGTATTTCTTAATTCCATATAGGACACCCAGTATATAATTTAGAATATGGTAATGTTTGCCACATATCTTTCTTCCCCAATCTTTTGAAGCCTTGTTATTGAGTGAACATTTGTGTCCCCTCACAATTCATATGTTAAAGTCCTAACTTCTATTGTCATGGTATTTAAAGATGGGAGTCTTTGGAAGTAACGAGGGCTAAATTTGGTCATGAGGTTGGAGTCCTCATAAAGGCATTAATGGTCTTATAAGAAGAGGGGGAGACAGACAGAAGGAGAGAGAGAGAGAGAAATCTCGCCAACATGCACACACACACACACACACACACACATATTGTGCATCAAGGAAAGACTCGGTGAGGTTAGCTTTTTCTCTACGAATACAATGTTTATATGTTTACTTTATCATTACCTTAGGTGAGGCAATCACAGACTCTGAATAAACTGTGAACATCTCATACTTTCTTCTCACATTAAGAAAATCTGAAACCCATCAAAATTATTTTTCACATTTTGGTTTAAGGTTGAGTTAGAGAGAATCTTTATAAAATGTTCAAAATCTTGGTACTGCCATGTTTCCAAATTTGCTGATGTATCCAAACAGATGTGGTCGCTTTAGATGTTTTATATATAGTTCAGAATTAATATTTTCCTTTTTATATGTATTCTTGCTTTGTATAATCTGTTTTCCATAATGGTACCCTCATGTATAAAATGAAATAAATTTCCCTTTGCAGTGGAGATTAATTTAACTCATTAGAATTAAAATGCTTGAACAGTTTATTATCAAAATGGATGAGTCTTTACAAATCTTTGAAAGAAATTCTCTCTGATGGACTTGCATTTTTTCCACTGTGAAATGTGAATGAGGGTTCACTCCCAAGTGAACACATCTGGACTTAACTACATCTAAAAAAAGAAACTGACTTAAGAATTCTATTAGATGTAGTAAATCCACAGTAAATATTGAATCTCCCAATAAATAGTGATAACCAAATGGAAGACTTATATAGAGCAAGCATTTTCAAAGTCTGAAATACTTCTTATTTCTTTGCACTCTTAGTAATTATTTTCCAATTAGATTTTCTGGACTTCACTTTTATTTTCACTTCCCTTAAGGCCTACATGAATAATATGTGATTCAAATCCAAAAGTATGTAAACCCAAGCAAAAATTTTGGTACAGAAAATCTTGGGAACCAAACTTAATTATTGAAAAAGACCAAAAGCATTGTTTTTCTTTTTCTGTTTATGGTTTTATGTATAATCCTAGTTTAACAATAGGCATATAGTACCTTTTTAAAATAATCACTAATGATCGATGTCTTCAAAACTTTTGAAAACCTAAATATCACAAATAATGCATATTTAAGTTCTCCCCACCCCCCAAGCTTAATTAATAATCCTGAATATTTAAACTATACCATGAAATTGAGAAAAGTTAAACATTTGAAAATATGTGAATCCCATAAATTCGGTAACATAAAGGTTAACTGGGTTAACTAGGTTAGACTGACAAGCATCATCTTATAGGAAGAACACTGGGTTTAGACTTGAGCATAGAATTAAGACTATACTTACTGTTTTCTTTGTTTCTCTAGGTAACTTTTAGTACAAAAGTTGAAGAGGATATATCCAAAGTCAACTATGACTCTAAACAGCAGTGGCTTAGAGTGATAAAAATCATAATTCTCTTTTCTAAAGCAGTATTAACCTTGTATAAAAGTAAGTTCAAACTCAGAAACTAATATGGGTACTGTTTCTCCCCAGTACTATTTTCAGTTTACATTCCTTAATGTGATTTTTGTACACAATGCCACACTTCAATTTCAGCATATACTATGTACCAGGATGCAGTATTTTTGAACATGAATCTTAAATTCTCAAGTATGAATTGTCACTTTTAAAGATGTCTGTTTTGAAGATATTCAGGCTCAAAAACCTGTTTGTTTCCGGGATGACATATCCAGGATAAAGTTGTGTGTCTCTACACCAAAATGTAATGCTCTATGATGTATAACCCTCTTCTTCAAAGACTACGCTGTAAATATTGCTGTGTACATAGTTTAGCTAAGAACTTTCTAACAAATTGTTCTTTGAACTGCTTGTTTAAGTATGTCTGCTTTTAAAAGTCTATTTAAAATTTTTTTTCACTTTGTTAAATATTTTTCTTTGGGGTTTATAACATATTATGAAATACAGTAGGTGCAATTAAAGAAACAGTTTAATACAAATAGATTACAAAGTCAGATATGACAATAATGTAATTGTTATATTATCAACAGTTAAAAAGCATTGTTTTAAGTGTTGTATATAAAAGTGTTTTAATTGTATAAAATGACAATTTATAACTGTTCCATAAGTTAATCATAGTTTGGAACTCTTCTTCGTTGTTTGTTTGTTTGTTTGTGTTTATTTATTTTGCGAGAGAGAGAGAGAGAGAGAATGCAAAGGAGGGAGGGATAGAGAGAGAATCCCAAGCAGGCTCTGCACCATCAGCATAGAGCCCGACCTGGGTATCCACAGGGGGCTCCACCTCAGAAACCATGAGATAATGACCTGAGCCAAAATCAAGAGACAGACCTTTAAACGACGGAGCCAACCAGATGTCCCATACATTTTCTATTGATTCTCTTCTATATCATCCATTCTTCCCCGTTAGTCTTGTATTAAAGTTAATAGATTACTTTCAGTGTTTTTCAATCTCCTATCTCCACTGAGATTTTAAAGCAGAGGGCCTTCATAAACTTTCCATTTCTAAAACTGGCTATTTATTTCACTGTTCACCACCTTGTGTATAAATGCAAGAGATATGATTTTTCTCTACTAAATTATCTTCACCTTGTGATGCTTGCTGAAGGGTTTCTCTTAATGGAAGAAATTCACTTCCCACATGTCCATTTTCACTGTGTCCTCACGTGGTGGGAAACAAACAAGAGAAATCTTTGGGGTTTCTTTTATAAGGGCACTGATATCATTCATGAAAACCCCATTCTCATCACCCAATCACTTCCCAAAGGCCCATCTCTTAATACCATGACACTAGGGGTAAGGATTTCAACATATGAATTTTTTTTGGAGGGGGCACAAACATCCATTCTATAATAGCATGCTTTCGATAGGAAATATGGAACTGATTAATGTTATGTAAAAATGACTAATTTTCTTATTCTATGGATACTTCGAATTTATTAGAAAATCTTACTTCAGGCAGGAGCAACACAAGGTAAAATTATCCTTTTACTACCTCTCAGTTTTATCGTTTAAGTCTGTTTGGTCAATTTATCTTTGCTTTTTTTTTTTCCTTCTAGTAACAATATTTTTATTGCCAACAATATCTCATCCAAAAATATTGGTAATATTGGTTTCTATAGTGTTTTTTAAAATATATAGTTATTATATTTGTATTATTCAATAAAATTCAGTTAATACATGAAATACCGTATTAAGTGATTTCTGAAATTAAAATATGTGAACATCTAGGTCCTTGTTTCTATCATATGTACTCCAAATTTATAAAAATTATGATAAATTTTATAATACATGCAATTAAAGGAAAAATGAACATTTCGTCAGGAAGGTTAACAAAATGTCTTTGTAGTTCTTAAAAACTTAGTATCAAAAGTGAAGCCTCATGTTCAAGCCTCAGGCTAACTTCCTTTGATTTTGAGAAGGGTCAAGAAGTACCAGAGAAAGGACACTCCAACCGGGAGAGACAAGTAAGAACAGCCATCAAAACACAGGAAGCTGTCAAGATTAGCTTCCATATGGGATGTCAGCACTGATGGGCATATGGCAGAAATGTTTAAAATATCGTAATCAATTGCTTAGTAAGATGTACATAAGTGTGAATATATGATAAGATATACCACATTTACTTTGTGTCAATAATGAAAAATCCAAATATCTTTTTGTATTGAAAAAAACCTGCTGCATATAATATAAATATCTATTATTTATAAAGATATCTCAATGAGAAACCAAATAATTAATAGTTTGCAGATTTAAAAAGATTATTTCTGACCAAAGTACTATATTGGTAGTGGAGAAAACCAGGTCCAGTTTGCCTTTTAATGACTGGAATACAGGGACTTGGTTCCACTGTTGTTGAGAAGCTGCATGTGAGACAGAACACGGAAGCAGCAAGCAGGTACCATCCACAGCATTAACAACTAAAGGGAAGAAGTGGGGTTACCAAAAATTAGGAGCTTGGAGAAAAGTCTCATAGACTCATGTCCTGGAATCAGACAGCTGAGGGACAGAGCTGGCTCATACTGAGGGTCAGAGAGCTGATGTTTGAGGTGCAAAACACATATATGAACACATATGAAAAATGCTGAGAGATGTAGAAAGAGGAAGAAGTAAGGTCCCTTCTTCTCCCTCGTCTTTCAATTGCCCACCAATGTGTTTTGCACGGACACAACTCCGAAACACTAACAGCAAAGCAGTTTGAAGACAGAAGGTATTAGTAAGGGGGACTAATAGCTTGAAAGGTAACAGGTAAATAACCAGCACAATAGCACTTCCTGAGATTACAAAATAGTATGGACTATCATTATGAGTGTTAAGTATCTTCAAAAATAAGTTGCCACATAAAATTTACAAGCAACGTAAAAATATTTTAGTCCAGAAACTTCCACCGCCTAACGTCCATGGAACTCAATATTTTTTTAAAATTAGAATTTCTAGTAGCCATTTTTTATTTCTAAAATTCTATGATAGTATAATTCCCACATGTGTATTTGTAAACTATTTTATCTAAATTTTTGATGTAGGTTAATATGTTTTATGAGTAAACAAAAATACAAACAAGACACGGTTTCTAGGTAACAGGCCTGACTGCAGTTTTACAGGCATGCATTCTATTTTTAATGTAGCCTTAAGAGTAATTTGAAGTTAAGAAACTAACTTCTGTGAAAATCAACTCTTCATCTAAAAATACTAACAAAAATAAATACTATGAAAATGTATTATAAAATTAGATGAAATTAATATAAGGGCCTTATACATTCCTGAAACATAGTAAGCATATAACAAAACCCAGCTACAAGAGTGCTGTTTTCAGTGGTTTTAAGATGATGTTGATTTAACTTTATTTCCATGAAATTTTTTAAAGCAAGAAAGCAACAGTATGATCAAATCATTTGACCCTGCAGCCATAATATTGATAAAATTAGAAAAGTTTTAGTATGCAATCTGTATAATACAGAAAAATGGCTACATAAATGTCATTTCAAAACATTTTATGTCATACAGACATTGTAAAATGATCAGCATGCATGCCATTCATATCGATTTTTATGGGATTACTTACAGAAACATAGTTACTGCTGATTTATATCTCCAGATTAATATTTTATAAATTGTTCAATCTCTATTACGTGATTTATCACTTAATTATATGATTCTGATTTAAGCAAAAACTAATAACCCCAAATGGTTACGTAACTCAATGTCATGAAAATATAATGATTCTTAGTTTATCAAATATGTTTCGCTAACATTCTAACATCATTTTATGCACAAATACAATGCATTTATTAAAATGTAAATACTGACAAGAACATGTATGACCCATTCATACACTAGTTTGAGCATATGTATAAACATTCATTTATTTTGTAATTTCTAGGGGCAGTTCCTATTGCCTGATGCTGTGCTAAAGGTACATACTTTGAAATATACATTAGTATCTGAAAGAAGTACAAGACATATTGGAGATAAATGCCAGTTGTCCTAAAATATGAAATATTCTATAACACAAGGGTGTTGCAAAGGAAAAGAGAGTACATATCTGTCAGTTTGACTCATGGGAGATTTCACAATGAAGAAGTATGCAATGCAATTTTAAAAATAAGTAGGAGTTCACTAAAAAAAAATGAAAATGTGTGTAAAGAAAATGGTTCAGTATGGGGGTGGGGTGGGTGTTGCAGAGACCAAAATGATGATGAGTAGTGAAGGAAAAGCAATTACTTTAGTACAGTAGAAGCCTATATATGTGCACGTGCAGGACCCATGAGACGCTGCAAAGAAGGAAGGGTGGAAGACACCAATGGAAGATGTGTTGTGCAATTACAAGCCATTCAAGTGTTTATTTTTCATTGTAACACCATGCGTTTTGTATTTTTCCTTTAGACGGACATTCAAGTTTGCTTTTAACTATTTTTTTTATGTTTTAGCAACATATTCATTGCTGCAATCAATAGTCACATATGTATACATACATTTACGATTACATATATTTAAAAACAAATTTTAGGCACATGTATTGCACCCGTGAAATTTTTTGGTGATATATTTTAATTTATCCTGACAAAATTTTGTCAAGGTGTGGCAAATGATCCCACTTCAGTTACCAGCACCAATAATATAAACTCCGACATTATGTCAATGGAAAATTACAATTCAATTCAAGCAGGAATAAGAGACCTTTATATTTCAGGAATACAAGTTTTGGTTGTCCCATTTTGCAAAAAACAATGACCAGTTGAAGTAATTGCTGACAATAAAGAGGCTATGGAATGGGTAGTGAAGAAGATACTTACAAGTACAAGCTATTGCCATGTAACCAGTTGAAGAATCAGGACTATAACTGTAAGAGTACTTTCTCCTGTAAATGTATATAATTATGAATTACATATTTCATAATAATATTACTATATATAAATACAATTTTTAGAAAGAAGGAAATAACAATTGAACCCATAAAGAGACAGTGAAAACAACTATAGCGTTAAAGCAATGAAAACAATATAATGTTTGTTTCCACAAAAACAGAGAGACAAATTACTGGGTTGGAAAAAAGGAAAACCTGGAATCAGTAATAATTGTTCACTGGAGAAGAATAATTAAGGCTTCATACTATAGTAGTTGGGATAGATTGTCATAGAATAGTAGGTCTTCTCTTTTGACAAAAAATTAAACCCACTTATACCATATACCAACAAAACCTATGAACAGATGATTAGGACATACTTACAATTTTGCTTTTTCTTTTCTCATATCTTTCTTTATTTCCTGCCATTTCTTACAATAGAGTTGGGTAGAACATTTTAAAAATTTTTAGATGATAGTGGGATATGTCTCGGTGATACATTCCTGTTACAAACTGAATGTGTGTCCCCTCAAAATTCATATGTGGAAACCCTACCCTCCAATGTGATAGTATTAGAAGATGGGTCTTTGGGGAGTAATTAAGGTTATTGAGGTCATAACAGTGTAACTCTGATGAACGGGGTGCATATATTTATAAGAGTATGAGAGAGCTTGCTTCCTCTGCTCCATTCCACACCTTGTGAGGATGCAAGAAGTTGGCAGCCTACAGCCCATAAAAGGACTCTCACCAGAACCAGTCTGTGCTGGCACCCTGATGGTGGACTCCTGACTTCAAAACTATGAGAAATAAATTTCTGTTGTTTATAAGTCTCCCAGTCTATGGTACTTTGCTACAGCAGCCTCAACTAATATGACTCCCAACAGTAAAGAAAAATAGAAGACTATTGCATCAGCTCTCAGATAGGTCCACTACCAGCTCATTCCCCACAAAGTGATGCCTTGACCCTTAGAACAGGCAGAAGGCCATGACCAAGTTGGGTGTAGTAATGGCTGGTGTACAAGAAAAATCATAAATACCAGCTGCAGTATTTTTTAAGTTTATTTTATTTATTTTGAGAGAGAGAAAGAGGGCATGTGAGCTGGGGAAGGGCAGAGAGAGAGAGAGAGAAAAAAAAAAACCCAAGCAAACTGCACTCTCAGCACGGAGCCCGACATGAGAAATCAAGAGTCAGACACACTTAACCAACTGAGCCACCCAAGCACCTCCCAGCTGCAGTTTTGAAATAAATTACAAACTTGCTGACTGAAGCCTTTACTCATAATTTTCATGTTTCTGATGGTTTCATATTCTGTGAGTGTGTGTGTGTGTGTGTGTGCGTGCGTGCGTGTATGTCTCCAGGGTAGAAATACTACATTTAGTCATTCCAGTGATGTGCATTCATGGAAGATTAGGTTATTTCCTGTCTCTCTCCTTGCTATCAAAACTGATTTCCCGGGGCACCTGGGTGGCGCAGTCGGTTAAGCGTACGACTTCAGCCAGGTCACGATCTCGCGGTCCGTGAGTTCGAGCCCCGCGTCGGGCTCTGGGCTGATGGCTCAGAGCCTGGAGCCTGTTTCCGATTCTGTGTCTCCCTCTCTCTCTGCCCCTCCCCCGTTCATGCTCTGTCTCTCTATGTCCCAAAAATAAATAAACGTTGAAAAAAAAATTAAAAAAAAAAAAACTGATTTCCCATAACTTCCAAACATTAGAAAATGCACACAATCACCACACACACACACACACACACACACACACACACACACCTCTTTAATATCCCCTCGTTCTTTAAGTAATCTGAGTTGCTATTATGGCTTACAACCAAAGAATTCAGTTGATAGTGTTTCTTTTTTTTCTCTTTTTCATTAGATATGCTCAATTTTTTTTTCTTTTCATATAGTGAAAAGTTTTACCACACTTGGATTAGTTCTATATTTATTATTACTCTTCATTATTCATTGCACTTTTGAAATTAATTATGAATCTCACTGAAGCTCTGGTAACTTCTTTTTAAATTATAACTCCTTTTTTTTAAATAAATTTAAGAATGCATTGCCATATATTGGAAAGTCTGAATTTGTGTTGATTCCATTTCTTTTGCTCAGTAGTAAGTTCCTGATGTCCACCAAGTCTTTATTTGTTATTATGTCAGGAATAGATCCCAACAGAATTCCTTATGGAGTATAAGAATTGAACATAGTTTTTTTTTTTAATTTTTTTTAACGTTTATTTATTTTTGAGACAGAGAGAGACAAAGCATGAATGGGGGAGGGTCAGGGAGAGGGAGACACAGAATCTGAAACAGGCTCCAGGCTCTGAGCTGTAAGCACAGAGCCTGATGCAGGGCTCGAACTCACGGACCACGCGATCATGACCTGAGCCGAAGTCGGCCGCTTAACCGACTGAGCCACCCAGACGCCCCTGAACATAGTTTTGATAACTAAATCACTGCATCAAAAGTGATAAAACATAACACTTCATTTCTTTTGTTTTAATTTTTTTAATATTTACTGATTTTTTGAGAGACAGAGACAGAGCACGAGTGGGGGAGGGACAGAGAGAGAGGGAGACACAGAATTTGAAGCAGGCTCCAGGCTCCAGGCTGTCAGCAAACAGTGGATGCTGGCCTCAAACTCACGAACCGTGAGATCATGACCTGAACTGAACTCGGATGATTAACCGACTGAGCCATCCAGGCACTCCAACACTTCATTTTTATGTTTGTGGTGTACAATGTTTTCCTTGTTAAAAAATACTTTTTGAAAAAAATTGATCCAAATATTTATATATTATTTCAAATCCAAATGTTGGGAAACATAGCTTTCAGACTGCAAAACATGGTCTAACCAGCAGCAGTTGACAGAATAACCAGATGAAAGCTTGTGGCATTGGAGGGAAATGGATCAAAATCATATTTAAGAAATGTGAATAGAAGAATGAATGGATGGTAATTATCATGATGTGAGAATTATATAATATCTTCTGTTACATATTCTATCATTTCTGTTCTCTAAGTACATTCCCTCCTGCTCTTGAGGCTTTTCCATATGTGGTTAACTACAACTGGATTTTAGTTTCCCTGATGTCAAAACAGATTTAATAATACATGTGTTGCTAAATATCAAATGAAAGTAAATAAGTAACCTAAAAAAAAAGTGAGAAAAATAAAGAAAAGGAAAAGACTACTAATTTAAAGAACTGAGATCTAACAAATCTGCCATTTTAATAAACATAGGTAAGTTTAACTCATCTACTGAAAAAAAGAAAATTTCCAGTTCATGTAGTAGTAAAATATCTTCATGTTGTATACAGAAAACACACTTAAAATATAATGTTTTACAAAGGCTAAAATAAATTTAATGGGTCAAAAATTAAACAAAAATGATTCAATAAAAGTGAAACAAGGGACCTGATTTCTCTAGTAGATAAAATAGCAGTTAGCCCCAAGAATATTTTGTAAAAAGATAAAGAGTGAAATGCTGCTATAATTCACATAGAAGATATAACATTTATTTATATCTATGTAACATTTAATAAAATGACAACTTTATTTTTTTAGGTTTATTTACTTATTTTCAGAGAGAGTGAGTGAGCAAGGGAGGGGCAGAGAGAGAGGGAGAGACAGAATCCCAGGCAGGCTCCATACCGTCAGCACAGAGCCAGATGACAGAGGGCTCAATCATACAAACCTGGAGATCATGACCTGAGCCAAAACCCTGAGTCGGATGCTCAACCAACAGAGCCACCCAGGGGCCCCAATGACAACTTTCATTAAGCAGAAACTATTGGGAGATGCTCATAGAGACTGATATATGCAAAGTAAAGTAGATTTTTAACACAGCCTTCAGATCTAGACAAATCAAGTGGACACAAACAACCAAGACTGACACACGATAGGCAGTATAAGCATGTAGATAATTACAAATATCTGGACTGAGCAATGGATATAGATAGAGAGATCCACATCCTTAAAATCAGAGATTATATATATATATATATTTTAATTTTTTAAATGTTTATTTATTTTTGAGAGAGACAGAGCATGAGCAGGGGAAGACAGAAAGAGAGGAAGACACAATCTGAAACAGGCTCCAGGCTCTGAACTGTCAGCACAGAGTCTGACATGGGGCTCAAACTCAGGAACCATGAGATCATGACTTGAGTCAAAGTCGGACACTCAACTGACTGAGCCATTCAAAGCCCCATATATATTTTTTAGAGTGAATTTGGACATTTTAAAAAAGACTTTTATTAAACCATATATATTGCTAATATTAGATTTCCCAAATATAAATAATACATTATTGACCAAAATTTAATGAATCAAGAAAGTGATAAATTTTAATATCCTTAACTCAGAAATTTAAAAAAAATACCAAAAGAGCCTTTTAATATAATTTTGTACAGTCAAGATTAGACTGCATAGACTTCCTTCAAATCTCCATGATTGTTTTATTTTTCTAAAGTTTATTTATTTATTTTGAGAGAGAGCACAGAGGAGGGGCAGAAAGAGGGAGAGAAAGAATACCAGTCAGGCTCCTCACCATTAGCATGGAGCCCAACATGGGCTCGATCTCATGAACTGTGAGATAGATCAAGACCTGAGCCAAAATCAAGATTCCGACACGTAACCAACTGAGACACCCAGGCACCCCTTCATGGTTTTAAAATAAAGTTTCTTTCTTGCTAATGGCATATGCTCTTAAGTTTCCCTCTACGGAACCACTGACCTCAGGCTGTCCGAGGGAGTCAGATATATTTACATGGTTACCACGCCAAAGGCACTGTGATGACCAGAGTGAATCATCCTCAAGGTTGAAGTAGGCCTCCATACAGGAAAAGCCTCACAAGAAAGCTAGCTCCTCACCCCATTAAGACCACTAAAGCAGGTTGTTAGGGGAAGTGGGAGAGGAGCACAGGATGGTATGAGGAAACTCTGTAGCCTGCTTCCACCTGACAAGGAAGCCAAGATTCTATTACACTACTGAGAAGTAGAAGGCATGCCAGAAGATGCCTAACTCACTGCCAGTCATAGCAGCCCTCCTCCGCTTGTGCACACTTCTTCCACCTCAGGTAGGCTATTTCTGGGATTGCTTGTCAACACACCCTCTACTCCTGCACTTGCTGTTGTTCACATACCTTTGGGTCCTCTTATGTATCTACCAGTTTTCAGGCATACTCTTCTTACCAAAACATGCCACAGTCTGTTTATTTTATAACTTGTCAGAAAATGTCGTTGATAACCTTCTACTTCTTGAAACATCCCAGTATTTAGTGACCTCCTATGTCATGGGGAAGAGTCCTCTTCCACTTTAGAGAAGGAAAGAAAAGTTACCTTCTTTAATTCATTCTCAATCTCTGTCTCTCTCTCTCTGTCTCTGTCTCTCTCTTTCTCTCTTTATTTCTCTATCTTTGGATTAAGTCCAATATTGCCTTTGCCCAACCTACCTACTGGCTAAATCTCAGATTTTATACTTTGGAAGGAATTAACACAAGCCATTTAACTTACTTTTATCCAATACTCAACTGTTTAGTAGGTGTTGAAAATTTAGTTCCAGATATCAGTTTAAAACTTTGTTTGCAACCCTATTTTTTTATAAAAAAAGCTCCAACTTTTCAAGAATTAATTATTTTCCAATGTAAAGAGTAAATTGCTATACTTTTACATTTAGAAACCTTTTGAGTAACCTTGAAGAACTGAAACTTGTTACCACTGGATCTTAACTCTTAACTGAGAGTACTCAGCCTATATGAACTCATACAAAACACCTAAATTCTGTATAAAATGTCACTTATTTGTGTCATGATACATGTGATGATAATTTTTAACTATGTGCTATAATTACATATCCCATGGGGAAACGGAGGCCCTCCATTTATATAGAGCAATGTCATACATTGAAAATGTCCTGTCATATCAGGTTTCCATTATATTTTTGTGACAGGTGAAAAATAAGCAATAAATAAAAAGGCTGATAAGGTCACACACCTGTAATACTGTTTTCAGTTTGAGACACTTCAGTGTCATAACGATGCTGACAAATGGCAAGGGCTTTGAAGAAAACTCAGAAGTATGATTAAGGAGCTCTGAAGTTAGATGTAAAGCAAGAGATAAAAAGATGAAATATGTGTACCCTCACTCAATTGTGACTAAGGAGGAGTCAAGTTATCTGCTTTGAAAAATCTAGAAGTTATAAATGACAAAGAGATTGCAGTGCTATTTCACACACACACACACACACACACACACAGTGTTTTCTGTAATAACTGCCATGGTTTCTTTAGTAAGGTTTTAATATAGGAAATTTTCAAACTTAAGTGTACCAAAAAATATTTTCCTTGCAAGTACACACATATTTAATTATACTTTTTAAAGTACTGATTTAAAATTATAAGACAATAGTGCACAAACTGGTGCAGGCACTGTGGAAAACAGTATAGATGTTCCTCAAGAAATTAAAAATAGAATTACCATATGATCCAGTAATTCTGCTACTTGATATTTACCCAAAGAAAGCAAAAGCACTAACTAAAAAAGATATATGCACCCCTATATCTATTGCAACATTATTTACAATAGCCAAGATATGGAAACAACCCAAGTGTCCACCGATAGATAAATGTATAAAGAAGATGTGGTATAGAAAGAAATACAGTGAAATACTACCCAGCCATAAAGAATGAAATCTTGACATTTGCAGCAACATGGATGGCTCTAGAAGGTATAATGTAATGCTAAGCAGAATAAGTCAGTCAGAGAAAGACAAATGCCCTATGACTTCATGCATACATAGAATTAGGAAATGAAGCAAAAAACAAAGAAAAAAAAAGAGAGAGACAAAAAAAAAAAAATACCAGACCTAAATCTAGAGAATAATCTGATGATTACCAGAGGGGAGAAGCCTAAGGGGATGGGTGAAATGGGTGAAGGGGATTAAAGAGTATACTTAGTATGATAAGCACTGAATATAGAATTGATGAATCCCTTTATTGTACAACTGAAACTAATATAGCACAGTATGTTAAATATACTTAGATTTGTGGAGCACCTGGGTGGCTCAGTCAGTTAAGCATCTGACTCTGGCCTAGGTCGTAATCTTGTTGTTCCTGAGAGTGAGTCCGCATCGGGCTTTGTGCTGACAGCTCAGAGCCTGGAGCCTGTTTCAGATTCTGTGTCTCCCTCTCTGTCTCTGCTCCTTCCCCGTGTGGTCTCTGTCTCTCTCTTTCTCAAAATTAAATAAATATATTTTTTAATTATGCTTAGATTGAAAAATAAACACTTTAAAAATAATTTTATACTAATTTCTAACACACAAAAAAACTTCATATGTTAATTGTCTTTGTATCTACAGTAAAATTATTATGATTCAGCTTGGTGTATTCTGTAGAGTTCAAGGCTGAGAGTTTTTTCATCTATATAACAAAATTATTACACTGGATGTCTTAAAAACTTTTTGGACTAATACTCAAATTTTTATCAAAATAAAATTTAAACTATTGACTCTTGGTGATATTTCTTTGAATTAAAACAATAACACAAGTATACAAAATATATTTAAATATTTATAGAAAGAACTCTCTAATAAAAATATAGTCCTCTCAAAAGCAACAAGAAGAAAGGCCAAAATAGATATAAGCCTTTTCTCTTTTCCAATTCATTAATAAAAAGTTTCAACAAATTAAGCATTTATTTTAAATGAGATAGAATTTAGGCTTGTCAAGAAGTTCTCTAGAAGTGAGTATAGGAGTGCTTTCTATTGTCTGAGAGGCCTGGAAACCAAACATAGGTGTGGAAAAGACACAAATTTATCAGGGGACATGAGAATTCTGGCAGGTGTCTGTTTTTTAATATGAAATTTATTGTCAAATTGGTTTCCATACAACACCCAGTGCTCATCCTAACAGATGCTCTCCTCAATACCCATCACCCACTTTCCCCTCCTTCCCACCCCCATCAACCCTCACTTTATTCTCAGTTTTTTATGGTTTGCCTCCTTCCCTCTCTAACTTTTTTTTTCCCCTGGTGGTGTGTTGACGAGGATGGTAATGACTATGGCTTTATGAGTCCATTTGGGGGGGGGGGGCTAGTTTATGAAATCCTTACACCAGAAAAAGACTTTCTTTTTGAGTTAATAAAACGTATCTTTTCTATATGGACAAGATCTGCCTTCCCTGAATTTCTTTTGGAGAAATAAATAAGGAGCAAAATAATTGTAATTTCACAAATAATTAGAAGTTTCAAGGAGCTTATTTATTCACTTCCTAAAAGTCCAATGGTTCTGTTTGCAAAATGATTAAAAAATTCCCTGCTTTAATTAGCTTATATTTTCTTAAGGAGTGGAAAAAAAGCAAAGCAATAAATATTTAATATGGTAAGAATATATATAAAAATGCTACTAATAAAAGTAAGGGACAGAAATCATTTACAGCATGGCTGCCAGAGGGATGGAGTATTTTTGTAGATAAGGTGGTCAGGATAAAGCCTCTGTAATATGGTGACTTTGATGATCAGAAACCTCAATATAGTTAAAGGAAAATTATGTTAAATAAGAGAGATGACTATTTCAAGCCAAAATGACTTTACAAAACTAAAAAATAAACGATGTCATAGTTAAAACTTTCTCTTTTTTTTTAAGTTTATTTAACTACTTTCACAGAGAGAGAGAGCACAAGTGCGGGAAGGGCAGAGAGTGAGGGAGAGAGAGAAAATCCCATGGAGGCTCCACACTGTCAGCCCACAGTCAGATGAAAGGCTTGAACACACAAACCATGAGGTCATGACCTGAGCCGAAGTCAGATGCTTAACTAACTCTCAGGCAACCCTTAGAATTTTAATTATAAGCAATGAAAAAAAAAAGGTAATTTCTCAGAAATGAATTAAGTCTATGGACATCAAACAGATAAAATATTGACAACAAAGAGAGAATATGAAGAAACAATGCAAAACTGAAAAGAGATACTTTGAAACAAAGATCCTAGAGACCTAATATGCAACTAGGAATTTTAGAATGGTAAAACAAACAACTGTTGGGCCAATACATCCTAATAACTAATAGAAAAAAATATCTCTTATCTACATAAATATTTTATTTTTTGAATTGAAAGGTATCTCAAGTTCTTGGCATTTTACATAAAAAAGGTATATGTCCAGATGAACTGTGGTAACATGTATGAATCAATGTAAGAAATAGGAAATCTAATATGATTATATATTTTAAAAAGCTTACTTATGTAGAAATGGCTGACTGATATGTATTAGTCTTTTCATCTTCAACACAGAAACTAGAAGACATTTCAACTTTATTTACAGATACTTGTAGGAAAATTGATTGTGAGCTAGAATTACATGCTCTTAGAAAGCCTATTCTTTAAGAATTGCATAATGGTGGGAAAAGAACAAATAAGACGAGTTCAGATGTCTAATGATTCAGACAGTAGGGCCTCTATAACCTGTAGGAAACAGAAAATTATTCAAGGAAAATAAGAACAAAATCTCAAGACAAGACAAAAGGGAACATAAAAGTGATTCATATGAATCTTTGTAACATTTATCAAATGTTACACACATCAAAATGTGTGATGAGAAGACAACTATTAGTTTTAGTATTGATATTGACTTCAGATTCTTAGAATAGAAAAAAATAGAACAACTTAAAAGAAAAAAACCCTTTGTAGCCTGGCATTAGCTTTTGTAACTTATTTCTGCAAGATGTGGTAGTAGTTGTTCAGGGAAGAAAATTGTTAGGTTGCATGTTGGTAATGAAAAGTCAAAATAACTTGGTGCTATGAAGGGATGTATAAATTAATGCCATTTTATAAAATAATAATGGAAATTACATTTGGTTCATAGTTATGAGCTCAATAAATAAGTTTTGGTTAATTAATATATATATATATATTTTTTTTTTTGAGAGACAGAGAAAGTGAAAGGGTGCAAGTGAGTGAGGGTGGAGAAAGAGAGGGGGAGAGAGAGAGAATCCCATGAAGGGCAGAGAGAGAGAGAGAGAGAGAGAGAAGGAGAGAGAGAAAAGCGGTGCTCACCCTTAGTGGGTCTCAAACTCACCCTAAGCGGGGCTCAAGCTCTCCCCATGTGGCACTTGAACTCATGAACCCTAAGATCATGACCTGAGCCAAAGTCAGATACTTAACTGGCTGAGCCACCCATGTGCCCTGGTGAATTTATTTATTTGATTATTAGAAATATAATATGCCATATATTATATTTATACCATATTTATACTCTATGTAGTTATATATTTGTTCTGGAAATATTTTTTAACTTAATATCCTTCCTCTTCATAGCCAATCATTGTTTTTTGGCTTTTTATTTTTCTGATTCATCAGTGTTCATTTTTACATAAGCATTCTTTGTTTTGAAAAATAATTTCAAATAGACTTAATCTACAACTTGCTATCAAAAGTATTCATTAGTATTAGATTCATTAGAAGTATTCATTAGATTTATTTTAGTTTCTATTTTATTTTGTTGAGGGGGAGTATATATCAGTATATAATATTATTAACATAGTATTAATAATTAGTAACACTCTTTAAAAGAACATAATATAATCTTAAATTAAGATTAGTAAATGGATAATTTTTAAACTTTAATTAAATAATTGTGCTTATGAAAATCAATTCTGGCAAGTTGGAAAATAAAGTATTTCTACCAAGTAACTTGAATATGAGCAATGTGAAAGATTTGAGTAGTACTAAATTTTAATTGGATAAACTATTTTGCTGTTAATTTGTGATTTTTCTTTGATTTCCTCTAATCCCAATAGACATGGTAGCTCTGCATTGGTCATTTACTTTTTTCAACTGACCTAACACATTTCAATAGAACATTTGTAGAATGTGAGGAGATTAACAGTTCATAAGCAGCCTAACAAATTGACTACTAATAATGGAAGACAGAAGTAGAAGATTAAAATCATTTTATTTTATAAAGTCACTTCTCAAAGTATAAAAGGAGAAGAAAACTTTACTTTTATTGGCTTATGTGTAAGAATTTATTTACTGGTAGTATCTTTTGTAAGATAACGTTAAATCATCAAACAAAATTATCTTTGCCCTATGACTAAACAAATAAAATCTTAATATCCTAGATTTTAATTCTAAAAAAATATATACTAATGATTTTATTCTCTAAGATTTCAAACATACTTAGTTCACTACATAAGATACCAATTCTACAAAGTAACAAACATAAACATCATTTTCTTGTCTTGTACATTTCAGTTCAAACAATCTCTCCAGCCTACTCTAGCAATTGTTTCCATGAACGGAGGCACAGAGATAGAAGATGGTTGCTTTTGCGTTGTTAAAGTATAAATATATTGGGATTGGAAACATTGGTACTCACCCTTTCATCACTAACATAGTAATTTTGAGTAACGTTCATATTCTGAAAAACTTCTTTTATTTTGAGAGAAAAATTATACTCAAAGTCTCTTAGCTCCTGTATAGTAAGAGGAAGGCAGAGTTAACTACATCAGAAAGTGTAGATTCTACATGGGAGTGGACATAAAATTAAAATGATATAGACGGTATAAAAGCCTATTCTTTAAGAATGGCATAATTGTGGGCAGAAGAAAATAGAGATAGGAGCTAATAGCCACACTGGTATCCTGCATTTGCACCGAAGTATCAAAGTGAAAGTCTCAGAAGGTAGTTGAAGGGCATACCAAAGATCATTAAGTGCAAATAGAGGCAGGGACACTCCCCAAGCAGGTCCTTCTGAACCAAATTCAATTCTCTTCTGGCTTGAAAAGTACCCAGAGAGATCATTCTCCTTGTAGAAAGACAAAGAATACTGACTGTTTAAGGAGTTGCCAGGGTGTTAGGAGTAGGCAGAGTTTGAGGGAAAATCTGAAGTGTTCTGTGACTGGGGACTCAAGGGCAACTTACTGCATCTGAAAAACAAGTCATTGCTAGAACACAAACTCACACACAGGACAGCCAATATATTCATTCAAGCTAAGTCTTACCGTATCAATTTGAGGAAAATTTAAAGCTTCTAACAAGTTTCAAGTACAACTTACTATTTTTCTGCCTAAAATGACATCCTTTATATTTGAAAAAAAAGTTAACTTTCTTTTTCATCTGAATTTCCTTGTTCCAATAACTTTATTATATATAAAATTAGCCATGAGAACTCCCTACATTATCTTATTAATTTCACAAACACCTACATATTTCTTTTATAAATGTATAGACTGAGAAAACAACTCAGATTTCAATTATTTTTACTATTTTGAAGATACTAGGCATAAATAAAGTCATTATAAAATAAAAAGTTCGGAAATCCATGAAGAAAATTTTAAAATACAAGAAATAATAGAGAGGCACTGATGTTTACAGTACAAAATGCGTGAGAAAAAAAAAACAGCACCTTGTTTCAAAGTAATTCACCTTCTGCTAGATATTTCCTGAGACAGTTCATTTCCTTGAGAAATGTTCAGAGTAAAGAGTGATGGTGGAAAAAGAAGCAGTTAGCAAGTGGAGGGTTAAATGAGGATTCTTTCCAAGAGCAGACTGATAGAAATAGTTATATCATCAAACAAAGAATTCAGTGAGTGATGGTGGTTGGTGGCTGTGATAGGACAAAGATAAGATGGCAACATATGAAGCTATATGCTGAAATTCACTTTATATTGGACATTGTGGTATGTCCTCTTTGTTCCTCACAGATTTCATACCTGTCTCTCCACAAATTTCTTCAGTCTTTTGCCATTACTATACCTTTGCATTACTATACAAAATGACTATCATTTTTGGCAATTCAGTTGGTGACATTTCCAGCCAAAGCACAAATTCCACTGGACATCTAAAATTACATTGGATGTCTGGGTTTTTTTTTTTTTATTATTATTCTCCTTATAAGTTCCCCAACATGAGAATTTTATTTGCCAATCAGAATTATTTTTCACTCTTAAAATGTGTAGCATGTTAAAATACTTAGAGGGAAACACATAAAAGAGCACAGAACATTTAAAAGTATCTATTTAAAGGATCAATACATCTCCAATATCCTCAATTGGAAATGCTTTATTTTCCATATTTAAAAATAGTGTGATTTTGATGTTAAGAGTAAGTTGGGTTTGCTCATGAATAATGAGTACCATCATCAGGTTGCTTTAATATTTAATATTAAAGTTATAATTAATTAAACATCATAATTTTAATAGGAAGCATAATAGAGATTATGCAATATGAAAAGCTGAGGAATGTTCCTGTATAGAAAAAAACATATCATAATCTAAATGAATCAATACCATGTCTACAGAAAAGTGTATCAAATCTATTTTCATGGATATTTAACACAGAAACCTGTATATCTTACTATTGAGAATACCTGGATTTAATTTTAAGGTGACAATAAAACTTCTTTTTCTAAATATGAAATTTAGCCTCTTATTATATTCAAATATGGTATTATTGGTACATCCCCAAAACCATTTTTCTTCCTCAAAGATAAAATAATTCTTAGAATTTTTATTTTCTCTTTGAAATTATCATTCCAATTGCCAAGTTTCTTTCCTTTCACTCTCAAAGCATGCTAATGATACATTACACTTTAACAATATATTTAGAAGAGAGAGAAAGATGGTCATGGAGTAGGAGGACTCTAGGTTCATTTTGTCCCACAAACACAACTAGATAACTATCAAATCATCCTAAATACTGCAGAAATTGACCTGAAGACTGACAGAACAAACTCCATAAATACTTTAGTAGGACAGAAGAGGCCACATCAAAGAAGGTAGGGAATGCGCATATGTGGTTTAGGGAAGAAACCAATAGCACATGCTGTGGAGGGGGAGCGAGCCACAGTCATGGAGAAGGGCAAGAGAGAGAAGCACACAGAGAGATGCAAGAAAAGAATGTTTCCCCAAAGCCACTGGCTTGGAAAATACAAAGGACTGCATTTCATGAGTTCTTGCAACCAATGGGACTTAAAGACCGAAGTTTTAAACATCAGTAGGCTTAGCTGGGATAGAGCCCAGAGGGTACTGCACTGCTCCTAGAGAGAAGGTAGGCAAATAACCCAGGGACAGACAGCATGGGAACAGCAATCTGAAATGTGCTTCGGGCACACAGTGGGGAGATTATTTGCTCTTCTCAGAGCACATCCCTGAGAGGCAGTGTTCACAGAAACTCCTCTCCAGGAACAAAGGAGCTAGCCAGCACCATTTCCCTCCCTTCCTCCTCAGCACAAATAGAGCCACCTGAGAGACACAACTCCCTGCAGAGATTGCCTGCCTAACTTGCTTACAGCAATCCTCACCCCTCCATGCTCTGACAGGACTATCCTTCTCTGTCAAACTTGCCTCAGCTCCAGCACGGTGGGCCTGTCCCCTGGAAGAACAGCACAAATCCTCAGCCATACCAGGTCTCCTGACTAGAGTTCTGGAGGGCGTCAGCTCCAGTGGAGTTAGTGTCAGGTCTCATTTCACAAGTATGAGCACACCTAATTAAAACGTGCCACATTCAGGACAAAGACCAAAAACTGTCCACAGCAGGCAAGGAGAGCTTCTGCAGATAACTGGCCTGAAGGATAGAGCAGCCAAAACACAACGGCGAGAGTGCACTGTGCACACACCAGCGACATTCCCTGAAGCACCAGGCCCTGGCGACTACATGAACTCTTCTTCATAAGGTCATTGCTTTACAAAGAGACATAACTGACTTTTCTAACACAGAGGAAAATGCAGAGATGGTGGAATTTTAAAAAAAAATGCAAAGATGGTGGAATTTATCCCAAATGAAAGAACAAGATAAGGCCATGGCCAGAGATCCTAAGTGAAATGGATATAGGTAACTTGCCTGATGGAGAATTTAAAGCAACAATCATAAGGATGCTTACTGGGCTTGAGAAAATAATAGAAGACATCAAACAGACTCTTACTAAAGATATAAAAGAGTTAATAAAAAAATCAAACAGGGATGAAGAATGCAATAACCTTGATTGGAAACAGGCTTGATGTGGGGCGCCTGGGTGGCTCAGTCAGTTAAACGTCCAACTTTGGCTCAGGTCATGATCTTGCAGTTCTTGAATCTGAACCCTGCATTGGGCTCTGTACTGACAGCTCAGAGCCTAGAGCCTGCTTCAGATTCTGTGTTTCCCTCTCTCTCTCTACCCCTCACCTGCTCACACACATTCTCTCTCTCTCAAAAAAAACCAAACATTTAAAAATGTGTATAACTACCCAAAGCAACATAGAAAATTAATGCAATCCATAACAAAATACCAACAGCATTTTTTCCAGAACTAGAATAAACAATCCTAAAATCTGTATGGAACTACAAAAGACCCTGAATAGTGAAAGCAAACTTGAAAAAGAAAAGCAAAGCTGGAGGCATCACAATTCCATATTTCAAGTTATATTACAAGGCAGTAGTGATCAAAACAGTATGATACTAGCACAAAAATAGACACATAGATAAATAGAATAGAATAGAAAACCCAGAAAGGAGCCTACAGTATATAGTCAAGTAATCTTCAACAAAGCAGGAAAGAATATCCAGTGAGGAAAAGATAATCTCTTCAACAAACAGTGTTGGGAAAATCGGACAGCAACATGCAAGAGAATGAAACAGGACTACTTGCTTACACCAAACACAAAAATAAATTCGAAATGGATTAAAGACGTAGATGTGAGACTTGAAACTGTAACAGTCCTACAGAAGAACACAGGCAGTAACCTCTTTGATATCGGCCATAACAACTTCTTTCTAGATATGTCTCCTGAGACAAGGGAAACAAAAGCAAAAATACACTATTGGGATTTCATCAAAATAAAAAGCTTCTGCACAGCCAAGGACACAATCAACAAAAGTTAACCTATGGAATAGGAGAAGATATCTGCAAATGACATATCTGGCAAAGGGTTAGTATCCAGAATATATAAAGAACTTCTAAAACTCAACACCTCAAAAACAAAAACAAATAACCCAATTTAACAAATGGACAAAAGACATGAATACACATTTTTTCCAAAGAAGACATCCAGATGGCTAAGAGACATGTGAAAAGATGCTTATCGTTACTGATCATCAGGGAAATACAAACCAAAACTACAATCATATATCACCTTACACCTGTCAAATGACTAAAATCGACAACAGGTGTTGGTAAAGATGTGGAGAAAGGAAAACCATCTTGTACTATTGGTGGGAATGCAAACCGGTACATCCACTCAGGAAAACAGTATGAAGTTTCCTCAAAAAGTTAAAAATAGAACTACCCTATGATCTAGCATTTGCACTTCTAGGTATTTACCCAAAGAATACAAAAATACTAATTCAAAGTGATACATGCACCTCTTTATTTATAGCAGCATTGTATACAATAGTCAAATAATGGAATCAGCTCAAGTATCCATCAACTGCTGAATGGATAAGGAAGGAAGATGTGGTATATATACATATATAGCCAATGGAATATTACTCAGCCATGAAAAAAGAATGTATCTTGCCATTTGCAAAGATATGGATGGAGCTAGAGAGTATTACGCTAAGCAAAACTGTCAGTCAGAGAAAGACGAACACCATATGATTTCAGTCATATGTGGAATTTAGAAAACAAAACAATCGAGCAAAGGGAAAAAATGAGAGGAAGGCAAACTAAGAAACAGACTTAACTATAGAGAACAAATGGATGTTTACCAGAGGAGGGTGGGTGGGGGATAAGTAAAAAAGGTGATGGGGATTAAAGAGTACACTTGTTGTGGTGACCACCAGGTATTGCATGAAAGTGTTGAATCACTTAATAGTACGTCTGAAACTAATATACACTGCATGTTAATTAATTGGACCCTAAATAAAAACTTAAAAAAATAAAAAAAATAAAAAAACAAATTGAATGAAAAAAAAAAACCTATGTTCACAGATGTGTGTATGCATCACTTAATTTTCAACATTAAACAAATAATCACTGGACATAAAAGTAATAACTCAGAAGTAAGTAAGCAGCAAAATCTGACTGAATTGGTTTCAGGTAAAAATATTATATTAACAGAAATCTATCAAAATAATATTTTCTTTGCATCTTTTCACCTCTCTGTATTTAATTAGAATTCTATATTTTCACCTATGCATCTATTAATACATCTAATCATCCATTCATCCATTCTTTTATCATTCATCTTGTATTAAAATAATTGGACTTGTATTTAAAGCTAATAAAGATGATACTGCTAGAAACTGCTGTTTTTCATTTACAATCAGGTGTGCATAGGTAAATAGCTGATTTCTACAAATATTTGAAAAAAAGCAAATAATTGCAACATGACAGAAAGTAAACAAATTTTAAGTTCTAAATATTTTGTATAAAGAAGAAAAATGGTAAATAAAATCTATTAAAGTAGTTGAAAATAGTAAGAATCCATCATCTTTTGGTATCTTTTCATTTTTGTATTGATAATTCTTATGAAAAATAAATCAGGCAAGTTCTAGCACTTGATCATTTTCTCTTACCGCCATCCATTCATTACAAATTCATACCCCAAAACCTAGAACATAATGTGTTAGAGTTTGCTACCATAACAAAAATTGTGGTTCACAGATGTTTCTTCGGTGTTAGCTTAATGGTCAGCTAATTCTTGTACTGAGACTTGCTTAAGTGCCTTGAATCAGTAAGTCTCTCATCTTTTTACAGTGGCCCTGTTTGCACTTTGAAGCATGCCTTAATTCTATGGCAGTTAACAACTGTGTCTTAGCCTTCACTTCCTGTCTGTGCAGATAATCAGCCAGAGTTGAGAGATTGGGACCTATTTAGTCCCCCTTTGTCATATTTACATCTCTGTACATGTGTTTTTAACCAAAGGAGATTTTTCCTACTGAAAGTGTTCTGAGTCAAGTCAAATAAAGACAAGCCCTATAAATGGAGCTTTTCCAGGAAGTTTCCAGACACGTTAAATAGAGAAAATTCTCTGGGCCTGGGGCTTTTGGGAAAGCCCAAACTCGGTCTGCTCCCTCTGGTAGTTGGCTGGTTTTCACAATATCCAGTTTGAGGCTGCTGGATGTTAAGGCAATGGTGGAGTTGGAATGAGGGGCAAGGGAACAGGGCAAAGTAAATGTCACAAAGTACGCTATTTCTTAAAGAGTTCAGCCATTTTTTCTGAATAAATGCTTGTCCCACTGTTGCAGGACTTTGGTAAATTCCAGTGAAGAAAACATTGCTTTTTTCCCCAATATTTTGCAAGTGTCCCTTATTGCTTTTTATGAAAGAGCAGATTTCTAGAGGCCCTTATTTCTCTGCTGCCATGAATTTTGAGTCATATATTCCTTCTTTGTCCTGACTGGCAGCTGAATTTAACATCTGATATGACTGCAGTTTTCAAAGTTCCTATCTGCTAACATTGCATTACTCATACTGCATATATTCTTCCTCATATATAGTGAATTCCCCACCTGTTCTCTTAACAAAGGTCTTAATGCCTGCAAGCTACGGTCACTGAGGGGCTTAATTCTGAGACAAAAGTTTGTCATTTTTGTGAATTCGTAATACTGCATAACACTTTTTTATTTTTTTCTTACTACTTTCATATTTATTATACAACAAGTTTTTTACAAAAAATGTAATTATACATTGTATATTCTAAGAACATGGTGATCTGTAAGGCATTTTTTTTTCAGTTTACAAAAGGTTTATTGAAATGTAACCCCATTATAAGTTGAGAAAGTTCTGTAGTTTTTTTTTCAATATATGAAATTAATTGTCAAATTGGTTTCCATACAACACCCAGTGCTCATCCCAAAAGGTGCCCTCCTCAATACCCATCACCCACCCCCCCCTCCACCCCCCATCAACCCTCAGTTTGTTCTCAGTTTTTAAGTCTCTTATGCTTTGGCTCTCTCCCACTCTAACCTCTTTTTTTTTTCCTTCCCCTCCCCCATGGGTTTCTGTTAAGTTTCTCAGGATCCACATAAGAGTGAAAACATATGGTATCTGTCTTGCTCTGTATGGCTTATTTCACTTAGCATCACACTCTCCAGTTCCATCCACATTGCTACAAAGGGCCATATTTCATTCTTTCTCATTGCCATGTAGTACTCCATTGTGTATATAAACCACAATTTCTTTATCCATTCATCAGTTGATGGACATTTAGGTTCTTTCCATAATTTGGCTATTGTTGAGAGTATTGCTATAAACATTGGGGTACAAGTGCCCCTATGCATCAGTACTCCTGTATCCCTTGGGTAAATTCCTAGCAGTGCTATTGCTGGGTCACAGGGTAGGTCTATTTTTAATTTTCTTTTTTTTTTTTTTAATTTTTTTTTTCAACGTTCATTTATTTTTGGGACAGAGAGAGACAGAGCATGAACGGGGGAGGGGCAGAGAGAGAGGGAGTCACAGAGTCGGAAACAGGCTCCAGGCTCTGAGCCATCAGCCCAGAGCCTGACGCGGGGCTCGAACTCACGGACCGCGAGATCGTGACCTGGCTGAAGTCGGACGCTTAACCGACTGCGCCACCCAGGCGCCCCTATTTTTAATTTTCTAAGGAACCTCCACACTGTTTTCCAGAGTGGCTGCACCAGTTTGCATTCCCACCAACAGTGCAAGAGGGTTCCCGTTTCTCCACATCCTCGCCAGCATCTAGTCTCCTGATTTGTTCATTTTGGCCACTCTGACTGGCATGAGGTGATATCTGAGTGTGGTTTTGATTTGTATTTCCCTGATGAGGAGCGACGCTGAACATCTTTTCATGTGCCTGTTGGCCATCTGGATGTCTTCTTTAGAGAAGTGTCTATTCATGTTTTCTGCCCATTTCTTCACTGGGTTATTTGTTTTTTGGGTGTGGAGTTTGGTGAGCTCTTTATAGATTTTGGATACTAGCCCTCTGTCTGATATGTCATTTGCAAATATCTTTTCCCATTCCGTTGGTTGCCTTTTAGTTTTGTTGGTTGTTTCCTTTGCTGTGCAGAAGCTTTTTATCTTCATAAGGTCCCAGTAATTCATTTTTGCTTTTAATTCCCTTGCCTTTGGGGATGTGTCGAGTAAGAGATTGCTACGGCTGAGGTCAGAGAGGTCTTTTCCTGCTTTCTCCTCTAGGGTTTTGATGGTTTCCTGTCTCACATTCAGGTTCTTTATCCATTTTGAGTTTATTTTTGTGAATGGTGTGAGAAAGTGGTCTAGTTTCAACTTTCTGCATGTTGCTATCCAGTTCTCCCAGCACCATTTGGTAAAGAGACTGTCTTTTTTCCATTGGATGTTCTTTCCTGCTTTGTCAAAGATTAGTTAGCCATACGTTTGTGGGTCTAGTTCTGGGGCTTCTATTCTATTCCATTGGTCTATGTGTCTGTTTTTGTGCCAAACAATTTTGTATTATTAGACACTTTTATGATGATAAAAAGCCACAATATTATTATTTAAAATTTATAGAGTTTTTCAAAGATGATTTTTAAATCATTTTTGAAGGTGGTTTTTGAATAGGTTTCTAAAAATATATGGCAAATCATAAAACTGAGTTAATCTGAATTTTCAAAATATCCAAATATTTTTCTCAACTCTGAGATTTGGAGGTTAGCTAAAGTACTTACCACACATTTTCAAAACAGTGAATTTTACAAATGAAATCCAATTATATTTGGGATGCTGTTATCAGCTTTGAGATTTTTTCATGCCCTAACCACCAGTTTTGTAATTTAAACGTTTGTCTAATTATTTATACTATAATATATGTAAATGGCATTATACAATATTTCTGAGCAAGAGTTTTATCAAAATGTGTGGATATTGGATATATCAGTAAATTACACTAGATACTATAAACTTTTGATATAATTGCAATATTTAAGGATTATTAACCCCATAATTAGCACATTTATATTTAATGTAAATGAATCAACTACCCATGCCCTTTATATCATTTTAGGATTCCTATATGACTGTGATATTTTAAGTTGCTATGACATGTTAAATCTAATTATGTACTTTAAATACAAAAACTATGCATTTACAACTTCGTATTTCTTAACTACATTCCTCCTTTTGTTAAACATGTTACCTTGCTATTAGATCTATCATCATGCCATGTTTTATTTTTATCACATATTGGCTGAGGCCAAAGTAAAATTTAAAAATATAAAAATAGCCTGGGATGCCTGAGTGGCTCAGTCGGTTGAGCGTCCGACTTCAGCTCAGGTCATGGTCTAGCAGTTCATGAGTTTGAGCCCCGTGTCAAACTCTGTGCTAACAAACAGCTTGGAGCCTGGAGCCTGCTTCGGATTCTGTGTTGCTCTCTCTCTCTCCCCATCCGCTGGCTCATGCTCTGCCTCTCTTGTCTCTCAAAAATAAATAAATGTGTAAAAAATTTATAAAAATATAAAAATAGTCAAATCATTTCCCTTTAGTATTCCTTATTGACTTCCCAATTCTCACCACATGCCTTACAAGGACTTTTAGAATTTTTACATCGCAGCTACTGTGATGAAATCTCATTTCATTAAGTACTCCACAACAATAACAAACTCCTGTTTTCTCTGTTTTGCATGTCCATGTGCCATGTTTATGGCTTAATATCTGTGTTTAATAATGTTTAATATCATAAACATGATATCTGGAGCTTTGCTTCTTTTACACACTCTCAAATTTTTGGAGCCCATATTTGTTCCTACCATATAGTATGTTACTTAGTCCCAGTGGGTGAGTGAGGACTAACAGATATCACTTCATTTAAATATTTCTTTAAGATTTTCCTCATCAAAATTGTTTTCAGTTTACTGACTTCTCTTTCACACTCTATTGCATTCTTGTCATGTAAAGGTATTAGATGAATTCTGTGATATAGAGCTATAGACTACAAAGGCAAAATATCAATCCTGATTTGATATTATAAAATGACATCAAGTATTTTTAGGAGAAATCTTTCAAAGAGAAAAAGAAATTTACAATGAAATATAACAGCCTGAACTGCTCGACATATCAGGTAAAAATATTGAAGCATCATTTTTCCCTCCCAGTTAATTGCTTGAGATTCCACCTGCTCCATTAACAGGAAATATAATATATCCCTTTTGGGCTATCAAGTCTTCAAAATATCTCAAGAATGCTAGGGGCTTATAATGTTACGAGAAGTGTCAGAATCTGGCTTTCAATTCTAAGTTAAGAGAAAACAGAAGCTTCATCAGGTTGATAATGCCATGGATTTTGAAAAAGAAATAGAAAGTCATGATGTTTTATTTTATTACTTTTACTGTTTGAAATGGGAACACTTTAAAAACAGATGTAAAAGTAAAGAGAATAACATAATGAGCATCCATGTACCCAATTCTGTTGTGGTTATCATCAGCAGTCTGCTGGGCTTATTTTATCTTCCCCTTTCTGGAGGAGGGAGGAAGCTAGAGGGTTTTAAATTCAGGACATCAAGTCATTTCACTTAATTTTTCACTAAGTGTTTCATTTAAATGTTTCACTGTACATCTTTATTAGATAATAATTTTACTAATAGTAAAATTAACTTAATATCACTACTTCCTATTCTATTTCAATATTTTTCTGATTAACTAAAAAATATATTCTTACAACCAGTTCTAGTCAAGATCCAAATGAGATATGCTCATTAATGGTGTTGCCTTATGCTGTTACATATTAAAATTATTGGATATTGATCTAAAAATACTCCAGCTAAGCTATACAACCAACCGTCCTCGTGCCAGTTGGCATCATGATCTATAAAATGCACCAGTAGTTCACTATCTCATAGACCAATAAACACTGCCCTTTTGCACTCTTGGATACCTTTCCTAAGGTCAGAACAACTTCCTTTTTGCATAATTCAGGTAAAAAGGTCCAGTTTTATACTCTGTTGCCCATGTGACATGCTAATCTCACTATATTTATCCTTCTACGTGCCTCAGAGAGATGTACCATTCTGAAAAAGACTTTGCAAATGATTCCTATGTATTGCATAATGTATCTATTAGATTTGGCAGCATAAAAAGCACCCCAAATTTAATGGCTTAAAATAATAGCACTTTAAGCTATATTTAAGCTTATAATTAAGAGGGTTAACCACTTGAAGTGGGCTAAATTGGTATTGACTGGGATCGCTCATGTGTCTGTATCACTCCACCCATCCAGACATTTGGACTTGGACCATTAGCTGGAGTGATAAGGAAAAATGAACTCTGTATGTCTTTCATTATATACAAAAGCTTGGGGTTCTTCACATGGTAGCAGTTGAAGATTTCCAAGGGAGGTAAAGTTCCATTGTGCAAACATTTTTCACCTTTCTGCTTGCATCATGTTAGCAAATGTTAGTCCATTGGTCAAAACAATCTACATGATCAAGCTCGGAATCAGTATAAGAGACTATCCAAAGGTCTAGGCTAGGTTAAATACATTGGAGAACAGTACTCCGATATTCTACCACATATTTCAACCCTTCCAAATAATTATCTGAGGTATATTTTGGCACCTTCTTTATTGGGGAAAAGGAAAACAATCCTATAAACTTAATTCTAGTTAAGTAATGCTCATAAAATGATCTGATTAAAATATAACTTCTTTGGAGAAAAATATTATAATGTTATATTCACAACCCTACTAATTTATCTGAGCTTATAACTAAATAACATTGATAAAGTCCCTTGGTGGCTTAGCTTGGTTTCCTTTATATACGAAGACATTAGATCTGTTTTTTCTACATCAAAATGGCATTTTCAATTGCATCATCTCTACCAGATAACCACAAGACTCCAATCTGACAGGACTGTCTCTCAATACACAACAGTGGAAATTGACAATGAAGCCCTGGGAGACGGATACATTTCCAATAATGCACGGATTATTATTATTTTTTATTTAAACATACCATTTTCCCTCCACAGGGAAGTTTACAGCATTCAGTGAGGGGAAATTAAAAAAAAAGCTATTTTACTGTTTTTTTTTAAATGGTTATTTCTCCAAACTCGAAAAGTTTCATGTCATTTTCAAGCACATTATTAAGAGAGGCAGAGCCAGATCAGATTCAAACTTTCCTCTCTCACAGCCAAATCTTCTGCAATTGAAAACGCCACGGTGACAAAAGGAACTGCCAGGTAAGAATAAGCTATTCTGGCTGAGAGGCTCTACCTCTCCCAATCATCCTGTTGTTACCTGTGTTATTTCATAGGTGTCACACTTAGATTAGATAGAAACACTACAATTAAATTGAAAACTAATCGCACCTCAGGGAGAATGTCAAGCTGGTATTATTTTTCAACGATCCTTATTGATTATTCGTGAGAACCTAATGTGAGGTTTCTAGTGTGGTATGAAGACTGTCATACGTGCCATGAGCTGAGCTGAGTGGCATTATAAGCTTGATAAGGAAATTAAATATCTTATATATGATAGGACAGAAAAATCACTATGACCAACATGCAGTTGGCTATGGGTCAACTTTTCTCTGTTTGGCCTCAATTATTAAAGCCAGTATCTATCTCCCTGCATCCTGTGGGATTATGTTAGTTTATACAGACTTACAAGATCAGCTATTCTTCTAAAACACCATAAAAATACAATACAATCATTAGGAAAAAAGAACTAAAAATAATTTCTACTCTTCTATTTAATGCTAAATTTCCTTACAATAATATTAAGGATCTCTTTGCAAAGTAAAGTTTCAATGTTTAGAGAGCATAGAGCTAAATATTTGGAGTATATTTGTTCTATTCCTCAAAGTTAACAGCTTTAATTTAACAGCTATTTAAAAAACTAATTTTAGACTTACAAGAGATTTGCATAAAAGTAGTACAGAGTTCCTGTATGTCCTTCACTCAGATATGCCTCTTTTAATATCTATCAATACTAAGAAATTCATCTGGGAACAATACTATTAACTAAATGACAGAAAATAACAAGTGTTGGTGAGGATGTGAAGGAGTCGGACCCTCTGTGCACTCTGTGGACGTCTCACAAAAAATTAAAAGTAGAATTACCATCTGATCCAGCAATCTTACATTTGGGTATTTATCCAAAAGAATTGAAAACAGGATCTCAAAAGAGACATTTGAAATTCCATGTCCATAAGAGCATTAATCAGTATCCAAGAGGCAGAAACCACCTAAATGTCCACTGATGATGAGTAAGGAAAATGTGGCACATACATACACAGAATATTATTCAGTCATAAAAAAAGAAGGGAAACCTGTCATATACTACAACATGGATGAACTTTGAGGAAATTATGCTAAATGAAATAAAGCAGTCACACAGAGATAAAAGCTGTACGATTCCACTTCGATGACGCATGTAAAGTAGTCAAGCTCATGGAAGCAGAAAGTAGAGCGGTGGTTTCCACGAGAGTGGGGTGTAGGAAATGGGCAGCTGCTGTTCCGTAGGTATGAGTTTCAGTCATACATATTGAAAAAGCCCTAGACATCTGCTCTTCAACATTGTGTTTGTAGTTAATATATATTCCACTCTTAAAAGTCTGCTAAGAGGATAGGTATCGTGTTACATGTTTTTTACCACATTTTAAAAAAGGTAGTATTTATATGTTGGTTTTGTTTCCAGTAAGACTTCTAAACACCTTTCTTGGTTCTTATAGCATATTATTAGGACTATCTTTTTAATACTTATATATAGTTAGCTATGCTATCCACAAATAGAAACAATTTTATTTTATCTTATCCAGTAACTTATTACATTTGTATTGCTATAACAAAAATAGGATAAATTGGATTTCTTATAAACAATTTTTTCTCATAGTTCTGGAGACTGAAAATCTAAGATCAAGGTGCTAACATGGTCCAGTTCTGGTTATGGCCCTCTTCTAGGTTGCAGACTGATGACTTCTTACTGTATCCTCACATGGTGAAAGGGGTGAGGGAGCTCCGTGGGATCTCTTCTACAACAGCAATAATCCCTTTCAAGAAGGCTTTACTCTCATGACCCAAACATCTCCCAAAGACCCACTTCTTAATACCAATAGCTTGGGGATTCTGGGTTTCAACACATGAATTTGGGTGGGAGACAAATATTCAGTCCACAGCAACCAGTTTATATTCCATCTATCACTTGTGCACTGGTTAGGAATTTCAAGTACAGTGAAGTGGAAAGAGAAGATAAGATTTGCCCTTATTCCAGAAATACTGGCAAGACATTTAGTCTTCCATCATTACATATGATGCTAGCTCAATGGTTTTTCATAGAGACCCAATATCAAGCAAAGAAAGTTTCCTTCTACTCCTGAATTGCTCTTTCTACATTACTGATTTCACCCATATTTTTTTCTTATTTAGTTTGTTATTTGGTGAAATATATTAATCAACTTCCAAATTATATCAGTGATACAGTCTTATATTCTTGAGGTAAACTTCTCCTTGGTCTTGACATATTATTCTTTTTTTACATATTGTTTTGTTCAATTTGTTAATATTTTGTTGAGAATTTTTTCATCTATGTTCCTAAGTAATATTGGTTTAAGGTTTTGTTTTGCAGTATTTGTTTTTAATATTAAAAAAAACTGACCTTAAGAATGATTTGCAAAGTATTCCCTTCTTTCCTATTTTCTGAAAGAAACTGTAGAATTGGTATTATCTCTTCCTTATACTCAGTAGCAAAATTATCTGAGTCTGGGATTTACTTTTTTACAAAGTTTTTAAATAGAAATCCAATTTCTTTAATAGGTATAGATAGGATTATTTTGGTTATCTATTTGTGAGATTATGTCTTTCAAGAAATTTGTCAATTTTATCTACATTTTTTAATTTCTGTGCATAGAGTTGTTTGTTTTATTTCCTTATTATCTCTTTGATGTCTTTAAAGAATATAGTGCTATTCCTTGTTTTGTTTCTGATATTGGCAATTTGTATTTTCACTCTATTTTACTCTTGATATGACTACCTTGAGACTTGTAAGTTTCATTGATTCTCCCAACAACTGAATCAGTGTTTGACTATCTTGATTTCCCTCCACCTTTTTTCTGCTTGCTCTGGGTTATGAGTGAACATTTAACACTGTGAAAGAAGGCATTATTTTTGCCTTAAATTCCAAAAATGACTTGATTTCCTATCAGACCAACTCCTTGAAAATAGCTGGTTTAACTTAATGAATTATTTTTTTTCAGTTTTAGGATGTGCTCCCTTGGTTGCTGACAAGGTTATAATGACCTGCATGTGCTTCTTTCCCAAATCTGGAGAAGAAAAAAGATGCCATTGTAAACTGACTTTCCATTATAATCCCCATTGTATGAAAAGTGAGCTATATCTTTGCAAATCAAAAACATTTAGAGGCAGGACCTTTTCTATTAGTTAGTACCTGATGACAAAGCTTACTTTTGCATTACAATTATAGAATGTTCACAATTTTGCATTAAGCTACTAGCCTATGATGTCTTTTCTATTTCTTCTATCCCTTGAATTAATTTAACAAACCAAAATTGTTAGTGGTTGTTTATAGATAAACTGGAGATGAAAATGTTGATGTGTTCAAAATTAATCATCTTCCTGAGAACAAACATGTTTACTCACTATGTCAAGTTTGCCATACCTCATTTTATTTTTAGGAAAGAAAAAAAACAGTCCTCGTTTAAAGGGATGTTGATTAGGCTTATTTCTATTTTAACCATATAGGTCCAGACATAGGAGTTCTGGCTTTAACTGTGGTTATTCCCCCCAGTCTATCTACATTATATCATTAATTACTGCTTCATATGACTAACAAATTTTGACTTATAAAAAACACTTTGAACAATTCCCATATGCAGTTAACAATTCAATGTATAATGCAAAATCCTAAGATACAAATAAATTTCATATTCCATGAAATTTCTGGGAAGGGAAGTCATAATCTTATGTGCATATATCAGATTACTCCCACTCTGAGGTTAAAAAATTATTGCCTAAAGCACTGTAAAATGATTTTTAAATGCTTATAATATCCAATAAGAATAAAATATTTATATCCTATTATGAGGAAAACCATGTTTTAATATGAAGTATGATGTACTTACAGTAGTTATGGCCTATTAATTATTAAAAGTTTTAATATCATATATGAAAAACTTGGTGAATTGCTTTCCAATATTTCAAGTGATTTAAAAATCAGTGTCTGTATCATTAATAAATTTTGGTATCCAGGTCATTACATTGCTTCTCCAACTTTCACTAATGCTTTAGGCATGGATGTGAATGAATTGATGTCTAATACAACATGGTGTTCATTAATCATATTAAAGAAATTCCCGCAGATCCTTTATATGAAATATCCTAAAACTAATGCAGAGCTCAGTCTCCTCTTGGCAAGAGAGGCAAATTCTGGCCTTGAGATTTAAAATGTTCATGGCTTTATACCTGAATAGCTGTACAGTATATATAAAATGCAATTGTAATAATATATTTAGAAACACAAACAAAACTTCTATACATAAAATACAGGTAATATTTCTTATGTTAGTAAATGCACAACGATTGGTAATTATAAAACAGGAAACTGTAACTGAAATTTACAGTAATCAACTTCTATGAAAAGTTTTCTTACATTATGAAGCCATTTAAATTTAATTTTTGAAGTTCGTATTCTAAAATAAATAGTGAAAGTGATTTGGGGACACCTGGGTGGCTCAGTCAGTTGAGCTACCACTCATGATTTCAGCTCACGTCATGATCTTGTGGTTAGTGAGGTTGAACCCCGCATCAGGCTCTGTTCTGATTGTGGGATTCTCTCTCTCACTCCCTCTCTGCCCTTGTCCCCCTCTCCTTCTTGTCTCAAAATAAATAAACTTTAAAAAAAAGGATTTTTTCTATCTTCTCTTAGAAAACATGTGAATATATCAGGAAAAAATGTAAAATAGGAATCCAAGTTATACATCTAATTAAAACAAAATATCTAAGACTGAATGACTGTTTAAGAGTGACTAAGTAGTGTCAGGGCGCCTGGGTGGCTCTGTCAGTAAAGTGTCTGACTTTAGCTTAGGTCATGATCTCACGGTTCATGAGGGCAAGTCCTGCATTGCCCTCTGTGCTGACAGCTCAGCCTGGAGCCTGCTTCAGATTCTGTCTCCATCTCTCTCTGTCCCTCTCCCACCTAATGGACTGTCTCTGTCTCTCTCTCAAATATAAGTAAACATTTACAAAAATTAAGTAAAAAGAGAGAGTAGTGTCAACTGGGGATAAGTTCATGTGACATATATGATGGCTCTCATAAATGAGATCAAAGACTACAGAACATAGGCAAATATTGCAAAAGCAGTACTGTAAGTTAAGTGACATCCTTTAAGAAAAAATAGGACTTCCTTCTTTAGAACATAAAATAGAAACACAGATGCTGCTTGCAGGATCTATTCCACTCTTATTTTTACTGCTAAAATAATTCACCAACATTTAAAACTCTGTACTGAAGATTCCTGTTAGTCTAGATCATGGTTTGAAACTCCATACCAAAAAAACTTTCTGAAAATAGGTGTTCTAATTAAACAAACACCATTTTTGGATGAATAATGATAAAAAAAGAAACTCATGTAGGAGATACATAAAGATATTATGAGAAAAAAATGAGAACGGAAAAGTAGAAGAATAAGAAAGAAATAAAAGAATTTCACCACAAAAATTTACCACAGAGCAACCAAAGTTGTGACTAAACAGATTTTCATGAATTAATAAAACAAGATCCCAAAGCAAAGTTTCACAAATTCAAAAGACCTTGATGAAAAACAAAAGGTAAGGATATTATAGAGACATAGACTTCACTTTGAATGACATGGAAGACATTGGATAGTTATTGAACAGAAATATAACACAATGTAACATATAATTTAAAGATATGTTTTCTGGATGTCATGTTGTGAACTGGATAAAAAGGGGAAAGAACGAAATCAAGGAGCGCAATTAAGAACTATTACAAAACATGGAGGTAGCATGCACAAAAGGGGTAGGAGGAGACATGGTAGTTGCCAAGGATCCAAAAATAAATAAAACTTGGAAAAATTCCTGCACTCACCAAGCATCCTCTCCAAACCAGGACACATGCAAAATATTTATGATATATGTACTATTTCATGGCAAGAATTGATATGGTGAAACAGGATGCAAACAAGGAAAAGAGGAGTGTAGGTTGGTAATTCGAGCAACCACCTGAAAGAGCTATAAAAGCATTCCATGAGGACATCTGTGGAGAGAGCAGCCCCCATAACATAAACAGCAAATGGAGTCTCCAAGATTAAAGCATGACTGGCACGTTCAACAAACAATGAGGCCAGCATGGCTGGAGCAAAGAAAAGTCAAAGTGAACTGTAAAAATTTGGAGAGGGGTGTATACTCAAGAGCAAATTTTTGTTTGTTGTTTTTCTTTGTTTTGAGAGCGGAAAATTACATCATGTGTATGCTGACAGGAATGATTCTGAAAGGAGAAAAAAGTGATGATTCAGAAAGAGAGACAAGAATTTCTAGAGCCAAGAATTCCTCAGAAGTGTCAGTGGGATGAATATGGTGTGTAAGGAGAAGAAATGACTTGAGGAAAAACACCAACAGCTTCCTTGGAAGAGACTGCAACATTTACAGGCTCAGATGAGAGAAGTGGGTTGACAAAGGGAGATGGTGATAGAATTTCCCTAATGATTACTTCTATGAATGAGGAAAAGAGAGGAGGTGTTGAAAATTTGAAGAGAATAGGGAGGATATGAAATATTATAAGTGGTTGGTAAATGACCCAGATTAGTAGTTTCAAACTTGGCTGCATACTGAAATCAACTGTGAAGCTTTGAAAAAACAGAATTGTGGAATTATGAAATTCTGATTTAATTGGTCTGGAATGTGTCTCAGCATCACAATTTTAAAAGCATAGTAAGTAATTTTAATGAACATACAAGGATGAGAATTACTGGACTAAGGAATTGTGTTAAGTCTTACATATATCATCACACCATACCTAAGGGCCATCTAGCGGTAAATGGCTCCATATTTTTTTTAAATTTTTTTAATGTTTATTGATTTTTGAGACAGAGAGAGACAGAGCATGAACGGGGGAGGGTCAGAGAGAGGAAGACACAGAATCCCAAACAGGCTCCAGGCTCTGAGCTATCAGCACAGAGCCTGACGCGGGGCTCGAATTCACGGACGGCGAGATCATGACCTGAGCCGAAGTCGGCCACTTAACCAACTGAGCCACCCAGGCACCCCGGCTCCATATTTTTAAAGTAAGACTGGTCAGCATGTTTGTGTGTTTTTCCCTATTCTTCTGTTTTTTATTTTGTTGGTGCAGAGTAGGTCAAGAATGTATTGAACAAGCATGAGGCTTGCCTGGATTTGAATGAACAAAGGGAATAGAACAAAGCTAGTTTAACCATAATTAAGACTCATTAAGATCAAAAATGAGACAAAAAGAGATGAGGTAATGAGGGATTTTATGGGTTGCACTGTGCCCCCACCCCCAAATTCATATGTTGAGGTCCTAATTTCCAGTACCTCAGAATGTGATCTTATTTGAAGGCAGGGTCTTCACAGAAGAAATTAAGCTAAAATGAGTTATTAAGGAATGTCCTAATGCAATGTGATCGGTGTCCCTATAAGAAGAGGAAATTTGGACACAGATACATACACAGTAAGAGCATGGCCATCTACCAAGAAGAGAGGACTGAAACAGATCCTTCTCTCACAGCCCTTAGAAGGAACTAATGCTGTGAACACTTTGTTCTTGGACTTCTAGCCTCCAGAACTGTGAGAAATAAAGTTTTGTTTTTCAAGACACCAGTTTGTGGTAACTTTTTAAATACAAAGAGCATGAAATACACTGGAAAATGTAAAATTCTGTGTTTTAGTGCAGTCCTAGAACCATCTGAGTAGAAATAGTATTGAAATAAAGGGATATAAGCAAAGGAGTAACTAAATTATGTTTACAGATGAGTTATTTCTTTGAGAAACGACAAGAACTAGGGAAGATGGCCATAGACAATCAATGATTGTGATGAAGTGGAAGACAATATCCCTGGAAAAGAGATTAAAATAAAATAGATATAGTATTGCAAAACTGAATTAAGAAATAACTAACTTCATCAATAATTATGACAGGACTAACTCTTGCAAATAGTGATGTGTCAGCCAAGAGCTAGATTCTTTAAGGAATTAGAGTGGGCGCTACCTAGCAGTAAAGCCTGATGCTATTCAATGCTATGTGTTTTTTACAGAAAAGCAGAGAGAATGATCTTGATGTTATAAGAAGAGGTCCAGCTGGGATAAATCAGTTATCACTTGAGATATCTGCAAGGGATGCAGCATTTTAAGGAAAAATACTGGCATGAGAGCAAACTGAGAGGAAGCACTGAAAAGGTGAAAGTATATATCTGTCAACTGATGATCATTTCTAGAGAGTACATTGAAAAGATTTCAGGGGCTAAAGGTGACAGAACATGGGATTAGAAAAGTGGATATACAGAGCTACATAGAGGTATGGAGTGTCGTCCCAAAATAACTCGAGAACCCTGGGTTCTGGTGGTGATTTATGAAAATAGACATTCAAGGTATAAATACGTTATTTCTGATTATATAAGCCAGAAAGTGGCATTAAGCTATCATTTCACAGTTTTATTATATGTGATTTACACACACACATAATAAAATATATTACCTCACTAGCATATTTTACAGAATATCTTTGCTTGTATACTTAAGCCTGGGTGGTGAGTTTCTGGTTAAACTGCTATCATAATTATATATATGTTTTCTACATGGTTGAATATTTCTCAGTATGTGTTCATCATCAGAAATTACCAGAAATTAATATATAGTTGATCCTTGAAAACCATGGGTTTGAAATCTGTGGGCTCACTTAAATATGGAATTTCTTCAACAAACACAGTACAGTATTATAAAATGTATTTTCTCTTCCTTATGCTTTGCTTAATAACATTTTCTTTTATCTAATTTATTTTATTATAAAGATGCAGTATATAATACATATAACATACAATATATGCATTAATTGACAGTTTATATTATCAGTAATATAAGCCTTCCAGTCAACAGTAAGCTATCAGTAGCTAAGTTTTGGGGAAATCAAAAGCTATCCACAAATTTCCGAATGCACGCGGGTCAGCATACCTAACTATCCCATTGTACAAGGGTTGACTATAATGTATAATAGCCTGGATAAAGATACACAGTTTGTATGGAAAATGAGGATGCTTAAAAAATTAAATTGTTCTAATTTACTTTCTTAGATTTTTTTGAAATAATAGAAAATAATGTTTAATAAGAGACTAAATTTTCACTTGTTTCCAAAGCATCTATTACAGAAATGAATTTCTAGTTTTTAATAGAAAAGAAAGTAATTTTTGAAAGCATAGCCAACAAAGGAATAAGTTTGAAATTGGGATAAATGCAGGGTTGCCCTTTTGAAAATAAACTGAGCTCTGTCTGGGCTCTTTTGATTAACGAGGATAAGTAAGGGCCCTCCACTCAGAGCGTAATTTATAGAGTTCCATGATAAAACATATTATTCAAGGTTCTACTTGAACTGAAGGTGATTTATTAGACTTGATATAAAACTGTGTTAATGAATCACGGCTAGGTGAAGTCTTGAGGTCTTCAAAATTAAGGGTAAATATAACAGAGCTCTAAAATAAAAAGATATATAAATCATCTAATCTCTAACGACAGTTTATGTCCATGAAATGTCTATATGCTCTGCATTAATTCCTACTTTCATTCTGAAAGCAATATTTTGAGCTTCTAAGAATTGGTTACTATCATAACTGGAATGAATGACTGAATGTATGAAGAAATGAATTAATGCAGTTACCTTCCAATCCATTACTGCACTTGTAATTGTAACATGATATGCTCTGATTATGCAAATGTAAAAATATACAAGATACAAGATATGGCTTTCATGGAAGCTTGTTTCCTGAAATTTATGGCTGCTTGTTTTTCCCAACTGTGAAACAATCCTTTATAAATAATGGAAGGATGCTATAATGTGGCAAACTTTATAAGATAAATTATGTGCTAACTGTACTAGTTCTGCTGTTTATTGCCTTCATTCCCTTATTTAACAGGGACTTCTGTTTAATAATAGAAATACAAAACCATTTAAAAATGGATTTAACTGCAACTATTTAACATAATCTATTGTTGGCATAATTACTCATGGTTTATTACAAATCACATTTAACCTTGAAAAGTGTGGCCAACAAAAGATAGTTAATAATTGTATCCAAATAACATTTTTCTAACAAAATATAAGTACATATTATTCTCCAAATTTTTCATTGAAAGATAAAGCAACTGCTATTTTTGAAGAGCCATGTTACTAATTTGCTTTTTGTTCCCCTAGTTTCTTTAGAGAAATACATGCAGTATATGTGTGGTAATAACCAGTAGGATAGACTAGCATGTGATTATTCCCATTGTTTTAGAATGTAAACAATTTTAATCTGTATAGTGGCTACGCAAGATTCCAACTGTGCAAAGAAGTTTAGGCACGGTGAACAACCCAGGCCAAATGGATGAACCCATGCAGACATTTTCAAACCTGAGCCAGAATCCAAGGGGGTGTTAGTACCAAATCATCCAATTCACACTTCTAAATATGATGTCAGATATTCAGTATTCTTGGCCTTTGTGATAAGTATTCATTCCTATGTTATTGTTGAAGGATTAATTAATCTTATGTTGGTCAATTACTGATTATGCTTCCATCATATTAAAACTGTTTATGAATATTTTATAAAACAATAATGACCAAACAACAAAAATCTATGCAAAGGTAAGAATGTTTATATTGTATTCTATAGAATTTTCCAAACAACTAACATAACTATCTTGATTTGAAACGCTTATTTTCTCTCCTGATTATCCAAGGTATTGCATAACAGATACCATTCAGATCAATTATTTTTTGTTTGTTTGTTTTTGGCCTGTGTTTTACCTCAATCTCCTATTATGCCAGAATTGGAAAATATATTTTAAATTGATACACCCAGAGCTGCACAATTGATTTGCAGTAAATTTTATACTTTACTCTTCTTGCTTGTGATATCTACATTTAAAATGAAATTTGGAATCTTACTGATAGAATTCATAACTATCGAAATTGGAAGAAAAGCTATTTTCTAGTTAGGAGTTATAAAAGTTTCCTTCAAATCACATTATATCCTTAATTGTTATTTTGATGATGATAACAACTAGGTTAATAAGTGTTTCTAACATCCAAATATCTCATTTGTTCTCTTTTAAATAATGGCATAAAAAGCCACATTAAAATATGTTTTTCATATGCATTTTATGATACATATAAATATCATCATATATAAATAGATATAGATACATAGGTACATAGATATATCAACAGTTACAACAATATAATGCAGTGTATATTCAATGAAAAACACACTCAGATATTTGGAGAAAATTATTTTACTGTTTTCAAGTACACTTCAGTATTTGTTTATTTAAAATATTTTTGGTGTGTATCAACTAGTTTTGAAACTGTTTTGAATAGAACAGGAATATACTATGTTAAACCATCTCTTTAGAATGGGTGAATACATACAGAGACACTACTCTATGCTAAATTTAAATTCCTAAATTAGTAAAATAGAGTAAATGAGCCAAGGAATCTTTATCTCAAAGTGGATCTAGAGACAGAAAAGCAATACAGTCATGTATTTTCAATTATTACTATAAGCTCAATGAAATGGATTACATTATGAGCTACTAAAATTTTTTCAGGGCATTAGGTTGTCTAAATGCTTTTATTATCAATTGAAGAGCAAGTGCCATTTTAAATATAGATATTCCTCAAATTCTCCGTCTCTGTGTTAAAGTTTTTTTTTTTAATTTTCCCCCTACTTAACTTTTCACTTTTCTCACTTTTTCTTTGTAGAGATGTACAGACCTTATATGCAAGATAATATATGTATATATACATATGTACATACATATATATGTATATATGTATATATATACATATATATGTACATAATATATATACACACACAAGTGATAATGTTCAAATCCTTCCAATTATTTTTTTTTGAAGTTTAGCTTTCCTGAACTGCTATTTCTGTATTGTGTACAAATCCCCAAAACAGCTGAAAGTCCCACTTTTTAAATTACAAAGCATTTAAGCATGGAGACACAGAGGTAGCACTTAGCAAAGGGAAAACAGTGAGCCACATTGCCTAGAAGAGAGTCTGTCTCAGGTGGACAGTGGCCCAAACCAAACAGCAATTAAGCCGAATCTGCCAGGAAGCATTACCAGGCTCCAACCACACTGAGTGAGACCAGGTCATGGATGACCTTACCATTAACTTTCTTTAAAAAAAATTTTTTTTTTTACATTTATTTATTCTTGAGAGACAGAGAGAGACAGAGTGTGAGCAGGGGAGGGGCAGAGAGAGAGGGAGACACAGAATCAGAAGCAGGTTCCAGGCTGCCAGCACAGAGCCTGACATGGGGCCCGAACCCACAAACTGTGAAATCATGACCTGAGCCAAAGTTGGACACTTAACCGACTGAGCCACCCAGGTGCCCCACCATTAACTTTTTTGAGATCCTTCTATCTGGTAAACACCAGAAAAACAGAGGATTCAAAAGACAGACAATGTAGAATCACATGGCTCCATGGAGATCCAAAGAAACCTCCAGATCATGAAGCAATCTGAGTCCTCATTTACCCTATCATCAAGAGACCATCAACTCCATGGAAAGGAGCTATGAACAGTGGTGTTGATGAAACTCTGGGAAATTGAGCATTTTTACTGAGAAATATTCAGTGTTACTTTAAGGGCTTTACACATAATGGCACTGATGAACTATACTGAACGAAACTACGTTACAGTTGTTGATGAATTTTGAAGGAAGACAAATCACTTATAAACAAAGTAGCTTCATTTTCTTACACTTTAGAGTTGTATGTGAATATATTTTATGCCACTACAATATTTGGATATGTATACTTGACCATACCTTTCAAATAGTGGCAAAATTAATTTAAATGCTACAGGTGGACTATCATGGCTAGCAAATTTCATCATTTAGTAAAGATTCAAATATAGGGAGGTAATTACATGCGCACAAGCAGTGACTATATTATATATATATATTCACTGTATATGTATATATATATGTATACATGTACATGTACATATATATTCACTATATATACGTATACATGTACATGTATACGTATATATATATATATATATGTAATTTTCTTTAGGGCATTAGGTTGTCTAAATGCTTTTATTATCGGGGCGCCTGGGTGGCGCAGTCGGTTAGGCGTCCGACTTCAGCCAGGTCACGATCTCGCGGTCCGGGAGTTCGAGCCCCGCGTCAGGCTCTGGGCTGATGGCTCAGAGCCTGGAGCCTGTTTCCGATTCTGTGTCTCCCTCTCTCTCTGCCCCTCCCCCGTTCATGCTCTGTCTCTCTCTGTCCCAAAAATAAATAAACGTTGAAAAAAAAAAAAAAATTTAAAAAAAAAAAAAATGCTTTTATTATCAATTGAGAAGCAAGTGCCATTTTAAATATAAATATCCCTCAAATTCTCTGTCTCTGTTTAAATATATATCATAGTATTCTGATCCAAATTCATTATCCCCTTCTTACACATCTTAGACCTCTCTATACTTGTTAAGAGATATATTAATCCACTTGCAAACTAATGTACATTTTTTTCTTTATTCATCGGTTGCCCAAATAGTTATTTCAAAATATCATATCTTATTCTACTATTTATCATCTCTTTTTTTGAAACATATAAACACTTATTTTATGTTTTGTATTTATTGCTAGTAGCTTAATCTAACACCAGAAAATACAAATATTGTACTCAAGCATTCAGAAAATACATATTTAATCATGAATAATTCAAAAAGACTTACAGAAGTGGAACCTTGCTTCTTGTTTATGAACTTAAACTAATTTAACTTAAAATCTGAAAATGTCGGAGAGAGATAGGAAGATGGAGGCATAGGAGGAAACTGGGCTCACCGCGCACATCCTGCTGATCACTTAGATTCCACCCACACCTGTCTAAATAACCCAGAAAACCGCCAGAAGACTAGCAGAACGGAGTCTCCGGAGCCAAGCGCAGACGAGAGGCCCACGGAAGAGGGTTGGAAGGGCTGAGAGGCGGTGCGCGCTCCACGGACTGGCGGGAGGGAGCCGGGGCAGAGGGGTGGCTCGCCGGCCAAGCAGAGCCCCCGAGTCTGGCTTGCAAAAGCAGAGGGGCCTGACGGACTGTGTTCCCACAGCAAGCGCGACTTAGCGTCTGGGAGGTCATAAGTTAACAGCTCTGCTCGGAAAGCGGGAAAGCTGGAGGACAAAGGGAGGGAGAGTTGCTGAGCCCCAGGACGACAGAGCTACTTGGCAGGGAACAAAGGCGCTCGCCAGCACCATCTCCCTCGCCCATCCCCCAGCCAAAATCCCAAAGGGAACCAGTTCCTGCCAGGGAACTTGCTTGCTCCGTGCAAACACCCAACACTGTGCTTCTGCGGAGCCACCCCTCCAGCAGTGGGTCTGACTCCCTCCTGCTGCCACAGGGCTCCTCCTGAAGTGGATCACCTAAGGAGAAGCGAGCTAAGCCTGCTCCTCCTGCCCCTGTGCACCTTGCCTACTCACCCCAGCTAATACACCAGATCCCCAGCACGACAAGCCTGGCAGTGTGCAAGTAGCCCAGACGGGCCACGCCACCCCACAGTGAATCCCGCACCTAGGAGAGGGGAAGAGAAGGCACACACCAGTCTGACTGTGGCCCCAGCGGTGGGCTGGGGGCAGACATCAGGTCTGACTGCAGCTCTGCCCACCAACTCCAGTCATACACCACAGCACAGGGGAAGTGCCCTGCAGGTCCGCACCACTCCAGGGACTATCCAAAATACCAACGGAAGAATTCCCATCAAAAGAATCTCCAGGAAATAACAACAGCTAATGAACTGATCAAAAAGGATTTAAATAATATAACAGAAAGTGAATTTAGAATAATAGTCATAAAATTAATCCTTGGGCTTGAAAACAGTATAGAGGACAGAAGAGAATCTATTGCTATAGAGATCAAGGAACTAAGGAACAGTCAGGAGGAGCTGAAAAACGCTTTAAACGAGATGCAAAACAAAATGGAAATGACCATGGCTCGGATTGAAGAGGCAGAGGAGAGAATAGGTGAACTAGAAGATAAAATTATGGAAAAAGAGGAAGCTGAGAAAAAGAGAGATAAAAAAAATCCAGGAGTATGAGGGGAACATTAGAGAACTAAGTGATACACTAAAAACAAATAATATACGCATAATTGGTATCCCAGAGAAGGAAGAGAGAGGGAAAGGTGCTGAAGGCTTACTTGAAGAAATAAAAGCTGAGAACTTCCCTGAACTGGGGAAGGAAAAAGGCATTGAAATCCAAGAGGCACAGAGAACTCCCTTCAGACGTAACTTGAATCAATCTTCTGCATGATATATCATAGTGAAACTGGCAAAATACAAGGATAAAGAGAAAATTCTAAAAGCAGCAAGGGATAAACGTGCCCTAACATATAAAGAGAGACATATAAGACTCATGACTGATCTCTCTTTTGAAACTTGGCAGGCCAGAAAGGATTGGCACGAGATCTTCAATGTGTTGAACAGAAAAAATATGCAGCTGAGAATCCTTTATCCAGCAAGTCTGTCATTTAGAATAGAAGGGGAGATAAAGGTCTTCCCAAACAAACAAAAACTGAAGGAATTCGTCACCACTGAACCAACCCTACAAGAGATCCTAAGAGGGATCTTGTGAGACAAAGTACCAGAGACATCGCTACAAGCATGAAACCTACAGACATCACAATGACTCTAAACCCATATCTTTCTATAATAACACTGAATGTAAATGGATTAAATGCGCCAACCAAAAGACACAGGGTATCAGAATGGATAAAAAAACAAGACCCATCTATTTGCTGTCCACAAGAGACTCATTTTAGACCTGAGGACACCTTTAGATTGAGAGTGAGGGGATGGAGAACTATTTATCATGCTACTAGAAGCCAAAATAAAGCTGGAGTAGCCATACTTATATCAGACAAGCTAGACTTTAAATTAAAGGCTGTAACAAGAGATGAAGAAGGGCATTATAGAATAATTACAGGTCTATCCATCAGGAAGAGCTAACAATTATAAATGTCTATGCGCTGAATATGGAAGTCCCCAAATATATAAAACAATTACTCATAAACAGAAGCAACCTTATTGATAAGAATGTGGTCATTGCAGGGGACTTTAACACTCTACTTACAGAAATGGATAGATCATCTAGACACACAGTCAATAACGAAACAAGGGCCCTGAATGGTACATTGGGTCAGATGGACTTGACAGATATATTTAGAACTCTGCATCCCAAAGCAACAGAATATACTTTCTTCTTGAGTGCACATGGAACATTCTCCAAGATAGATCATATACTGGGTCACAAAACAGCTCTTCATAAGTATACAAGAATTGAAATTATACTGTGCATACTTTCAGACCAGAATGCAATGAAGCTTGAAATCAACCACAGGAAAAAATCTGGAAAACTTCCAAAAGCATGGAGGTTAAAGAATACCCTACTAAAAAATGAGTGGGTCAACCAGGCAATTAGAGAAGAAATTAAAAAATATATGGAAACAAACAAAAATGAAAATACAATAATCCAAACGCTTTGGGATGCAGTGAAGGCAGTCCTGAGAGGAAAATACATTGCAATCCAGGCCTATCTCAAGAAACAAGAAAAATCCCAAATACAAAATCTAACAGCACACCTAAAGGAAATAGAAGCAGAACAGAAAGGCAGCCTAAACCCAGCAGAAGAAGAGAAATAATAAAGAGCAGAGCAGAAATAAACAATATAGAATCTAAAAAAAACGGTAGAGCAGATCAACGAAACCAAGAGTTGGTTTTTTGAAAAAATTAACAAAATTGGCAAACCTCTAGCCAGGCTTCTCAAAAAGAAAAGGGAGATGACCCAAATAGATAAAATCATGAATGAAAATGGAATTATTACAACCAATTCCTCAGAGATACAAGCAATTATCAGGGAATACTATGAAAAATTATATGCCAACTAATTGGACAACCTGGAAGAAATGGACAAATTCCTAAACACCCACACTCTTCCAAAACTCAATCAGGAGGAAAGAGAAAGCTTGAACAGACCCATAACCAGCCAAGAAATTGAATCCGTTATCAAAAATCTCCCAACAAATAAGAGTCCAGGACCAGATGGTTTCCCAGGGGAGTTCTTCCAGACATTTAAAGCAGAGATAATACTTGTCCTTCTCAAGCTATTCCAAGAAATAGAAAGGGAAGGAAAACTTCCAGACTCATTCTATGAAGCCAGTATTACTTTGATTCCTAAACCAGACAGAGACCCAGTAAAAAAAGAGAACTACAGGTCAATATCCCTGATGAATATTGATGCAAAAACTCTCAATAAGATACTAGCAAATCGAATTCAACAGCATATAAAAAGAATTATTCACCATGATCAAGTGGGATTCATTCCTGGGATGCAGGGCTGATTCAACATTCGCAAATCAATCAACATGATACATCACATTAATAAAAGAAATGATAAGAACCATATGACCCTGTCAATCAATGCAGAAAAGGCCTTTGACAAAATTCAGCACCCTTTCTTAATAAAAACCCTTGAGAAAGTCGGGATAGAAGGAACATACTTAAAGATCATAAAAGCCATTTATGAAAAGCCCACAGCTAACATCATCCTCAATGGGGAAAAAATGACAGCTTCTTCCCTGAGATCAGGAACACGACAGGAATGCCCACTCTCACCACTGTTGTTTAACATAGTGTTAGAAGTTCTAGCATCAGCAATCAGACAACAAAAGGAAATCAAAGGCATCAAAATTGGCAAAGATGAAGTCAAGCTTTCACTTTTTGCAGATGACATGATATTATACATGGAAAATCCGATAGACTCCACCAAAAGTCTGCTAGAACTGATACATGAATTCAGTAAAGTTGCAGGATACAAAATCAATGTACATATATCAGTTGCATTCTCATACACTAACAATGAAGCAACAGAAAGACAAATAAAGAACCTGATCTCATTCACAATTGCACCAAGAAGCATAAAATACCTAGGAATAAATCTAACCAAAGATGTAAAGGATCTGTATGCTGAAAACTATAGAAAGCTTATGAAGGTAATTGAAGAAGATATAAAGAAATGGAAAGACATTCCTTGTTCATGGATTGGAAGAATAAATACTGCCAAAATGTCAATACTACCCAAAGCTATCTACACATTCAATGCAATCCCAATCAAAATTGCACCAGGATTCTTCTCGAAACTAGAACAAGCAATCCTAAAATTCATATGGAACCACAAAAGGCCCCGAATAGCCAAAGTAATTTTGAAGAAGACCAAAGCAGGAGGCATCACAATCCCAGACTTTAGCCTCTAATACAAAGCTGTAATCATCAAGACAGTATGGTATTGGCAGAAAAACAGACACATAGACCAATGGAATAGAATAGAAACCCCAGAACTAGACCCACAAACGTATGGCTAACTAATCTTTGACAAAGCAGGAAAGAACATCCAATGGAAAAAAGACAGTCTCTTTAACAAATGGTGCTGGGAGAACTGGACAGCAACATGCAGAAGGTTGAAACTAGACCACTTTCTCACACCATTCACAAAAATAAACTCAAAAGGGATTAAGGACCTGAATGTGAGACAGGAAACCATCAAAACCCTAGAGGAGAAAGCAGGAAAAGACCTCTCTGACCTCAGCCGTAGCAATCTCTTACTCGACACATCCCCAAAGGCAAGGGAATTAAAAGCAAAAATGAATTACTGGGACCTTATGAAGATAAAAAGCTTCTGCACAGCAAAGGAAACAACCAACAAAACTAAAAGGCAACCAACGGAATGGGAAAAGATATTTGCAAATGACATATCGGACAAAGGGCTAGTATCCAAAATCTATAAAGAGCTCACCAAACTCCACACCCGAAAAACAAACAACCCAGTGAAGAAATGGGCAGAAAACATGAATAGACACTTCTCTAAAGAAGACATCCGGATGGCCAACAGGCACATGAAAAGATGCTCAACGTCGCTCCTTATCAGGGAAATACAAATCAAAACCACACTCAGATATCACCTCATGCCAGTCAGAGTGGCCAAAATGAACAAATCAGGAGACTATAGATGCTGGAGAGGATGTGGAGAAACGGGAACCCTCTTGCACTGTTGGTGGGAATGCAAATTGGTGCAGCCACTCTGGAAAACAGTGTGGAGGTTCCTCAAAAAATTAAAAATAGACCTACCCTATGACCCAGCAGTAGCACTGCTAGGAATTTGCCCAAGGGATACAGGAGTACTGATGCATAGGGCCACTTGTACCCCAATGTTTATAGCAGCACTCTCAACAATAGCCAAATTGTGGAAAGAGCCTAAATGTCCATCAACTGATGAATGGATAAAGAAATTGTGGTTTATATACACAATGGAGTACTACGTGGCAATGAGAAAGAACGAAATATGGCCCTTTGTGGCAACGTGGATGGAACTGGAGAGTGTGATGCTAAGTGAAATAAGCCATACAGAGAAAGACAGATACCATATGTTTTCACTCTTATGTGGATCCTGAGAAACTTAACAGGAACCCATGGGGGAGGGGAAGGAAAAAAAAAAAAAGAGGTTAGAGTGGGAGAGAGCCAAAGCATAAGAGACACTTAAAAACTGAGAACAAACTGAGGGTTGATGGGGGGTGGGAGGGAGGGGAGGGTGGGTGATGGGTATTGAGGAGGGCACCTTTTGGGATGAGCACTGGGTGTTGTATGGAAACCAATTTGACAATAAATTTCATATATTGAAAAAAAATCAGAAAATGTCTTCATTGCTGCTGTATATGAAAACTTTTGAGTATATGGCATAATAAGGGCAGACAGTAGCAGTACTATCTTATCTACAGTAAGATAGTTTTTTATAGCCATTCTCCAGAGATGACGAGTAACAAGCACACATATTTACCTGCACATGTAGATGTGGTATATAAAATACAGAAATCTAAGTCATTATATCATGTATCTATCCAATAAGTAATTGAACACTGTACAAAGTAAAGAGGAAAATGAAAGAATATGGTCCTGTTATTTAAGAAGTTCCCAGTTTATTGGGACACCTGGGTGGCTCAGACCGTTGAGCATTCAACTTCGGCTCAGGTCATGATCTCACAGTTCGTGGTTCATGTCCCGCATCAGGCTCTGTGCTGACAGCTTGCCCAGAGCCTGCAGCCTGCTTCAGATTCTGTGTTTCCTTCTCTCTCTGCCCCTTCTCCACTCGTGCTCTGTCTCTCTCTCTGTCTCTCAAAAATAAATAAATGTTATTTTTTTTAAATAAAAGAAGTTCACAGTTTACTTACAAAGCAGAGATATATATTTATAGGACATAGTAGAAAATGATGTATGAAATTATGAAATAAAGAACAAGTTGTTGGAGTTGCAGGATTTCAAAGAATAATAAAGTAAAACTGCAAGGGGGATAAATAAGCATAATGGGTAACATGGTTTATCTCTTATCTCACTTTTTCTTTATAGATAACTGAAGGTTCTGTACATGTGCTTTTCCCTCCTCCTATTAACACAGCCCTCCTTCTTGCTTAGTGATTATTCCAACTAAGTAACTTATTACATTTTAAACCATCTGTATCCTTTAGATGTTTGCTCTGTCAGTACAAGGACTGTTAGTGTCCAGGAGCTGGAGTAGGAAGGTCAGTATTGTTTCTGTTGATAATCTTTCTGATTGCATCTTTAACACACATTTTTATTAACTCTTTATGACACTTAATAAATAAATGTCATTATTTTTAAATAAATGCCATTATACAATAAATGGCTTAAATAAAGCCATTATTTTTCTCTTAAAAATATATGTAAAGTATAACTTAGGCTTTTGGACAGTAGTCTTCTCCCTATTCTATTCTCATTAAGGATCTTTTACAAAATTCTCTGATTAGGCAAGTGTTCAGTTCAAATGATTTTATATAGTATAAATCTTATAAAGCATTAATATTATAAAATATAATTTGGGGAAAGGAAATTGTACCTATTTCAGAGTCAATTAACAATCATAAAATGGAGATGAAGGAATAGAATCATATCAACCACATATCTTTCCTTTGAAGAAAGTTAAGATATGTCATAATAATCTCAATGAGCAGCGAAATTGCATCCATATGTATCTCAAAGAGTTATATGATTCCAAGTTATATACGTTAATTAGCGGGTACAATATTCTGAGACCAATTAAAGAAAAATAATTACAGAACCAAATATTTACATAACATTAACCGAACAAAAAATATTTTGGGGCTTAAGAATCTTAACTTTCTCCTTTAATTCAAGGGCTAACACTTTAGAACATTAACTACATGTTTTAAAGTAAGAAATACTTCTTAATATAAATGTATAATTTATGGACATTTCAGCCTTGCTTGTATTTTCCAATTTCTTCCATCTATAAATTTTGTATAATAATTTCCCAACTGAAAACAACCATAGTCTAGTTTTTCATAGTAGTAAATACATCATTCTGGTCATTGTCAAATTGTTCTTTTATATTTATGCTTATTTGAAGTCATCTTATGATATTTTAATTGAAGTTTGACTATACAGGTATTTTTGCCCTAGATAAGGAACATAAAATATTAATGTAAAAAGTCTTATTTTTTCTGGAGTCATTTGAGTGGCGTTGTGATTTAAGGTCTGTACTTCTCTACTTGTAGGGAAATAAAGTTATTCCAAATGATTTAGCTGAATTTAGATGAGGAAAACAATGAAGCCAAAAAACTTATGCTTAATTTATATATTATGAGAAGTTTTATACTGAATTATGTAATTTTTAGAAAACAAATTTATTCACTCAATTCTCAAAAAATTAAAACTTCAACACACAAGTCCACTGACAAATAGTACACTTAGTTTGGAACAAAACATAACATTTAAAATGTTGTGAGGGTTTACTGGCTTTAATTAAGTCAGTGTTAAATATTTTGAGCAAATTAATTATTTGCTGATCTCAGTTACTTTGCATAAAATGCTGTCCATCATATACAGATTATGATGGTTATTTTTATTTGTCAACTAGACTGGGTCACAGGATGCCTACAGAGCTTGACAAATATTGTTTCTGGGTGTATTTGTGAGGGTGTTTATGAAAGAGATTAGCATTTAAATTAGTGGAAGGGCCCTTCCCCTATGGTGGGCATCACACAATTCACTGTGGGCCTGAATAGAACAAAATGATAGAGGAAAATTGAATTAACTGCTAAGTGCTAAGGCAGAGACATTGATCTTCTGCCTTTGGTGTTCCTGTTTCTCAGGCCTTCAGACCCAGACTGGAATACATACCACTGCTCTCTGGGTCTTAGGCCTTCAAACATAGGACAGACTTCCCTAGGTCTCCAACTTGCAGATTGCAGATTGTAGGACTTTCCCACTTTCATAAACATGTGAGACAATACCTTATTGTGTGTGTGTGTGTGCGCGTGTATGTATATATAATTGCATACAATTGATTCAGTTTTTCTAGAGAACCTTGAGTAATACACAGATCCAGCTTCCATATTTAAGATATCAAAATTGGGGACTCAGTCTGTTGAGCATCTGATTCTTGATTTTGGCTCAGGTCATGGTCCCAGGGTCGTGTGATATAGCCCTACATTGGACTCCAAGCTGGGGGTGGAGCCTGCTTAGGATTCTCTCTCCCTCTGCCCCTCTACCTTGTTTGTGCACACTCTTTCTTTCTTCCTAAAAATATAAATAAATAAAAAGTATATTTTTAAAATATATATATATACTTTTTAAATAACAGGCTTATGTGTAATATTTACAAAGGTTTTTAATATTTACAAAGGTTTGAATCATCAGTCCAAGTACAAATACTATTAGATTTTTATTTAGCATACCCAATCATACTACATGAACTGAATTTTGATAACAGAAATTGAAATTACTTTGTGGATTGGCAATAATAGCCAAGATTCGGCAAAGTCAAAAGCCAAGTTTTGTCTCTGTATCATGAAAATGAATGTTTTTACAATCCATTTCATATGCCCATTAAATCACAATTGATATAACATTGGAGAATATTAGCTTAAAGACAATCACCTGAGTATTCCTTGAATAAAAATTTTAAAATAAAAAGCTCTTGAATTGTTACCATCTCTAGTATTTTTTTAATGTTTATTGTTTTTGAGAGACACAGCAATGGGTGGGTGAGGGGCAAAAAGAGAGGGAGACTCAGAATCTGAAACAGGCTCCACTTTGAGCTGTCAGCAAAGAGCTTGATGCAGGGCTCAAACACAAACTGTGAGATCATGACCTGAGCTGAAGTCAGATGCTTAACCAACTGAGCCACCCAGGGACCCCACAATCTCTCATATTAAATTTGCCCATTTTCCTAAAGGAAAACATAATATGTCACCCCAAAATATGTCCTCTTTGACACAAAAAACATTTTAAGCTGAGGCAATTAAGAAGCAGGAAACACAGAAAACGTCCCACTCTTCCACCTAAAGGCAGAACATAAACTTTCCTTTTACTGGGTGAAGACACTTAGACCAAAGACAGTACCAGAAGAATCTGCAAACAAATCTTACTCTATTAGTTTCCTCCCATGTATTAATTTTCCCACATTTGCAGCATTTGGAAGGCTGGAACTCCTTTCCTTTGTCATTTTGTTGCTAATTTACAAATTTTTGTTGAAGATGCTATATAAGCTGAAAGTCTAAGCTGCAACTTTGAGTTACTTATTTGGTTAGGGTTCCCCTCCCCCAGCATGATGTGTGCTATATGCATTACTAAACTGTTTTTGTTACTGTCATTGTTAATCTTTTGTTACAGAATCTTAACTGAATACCTAAGATGAGCAGAGATAAAGTTTTTGCAAATATAGAATTAAATATGGAACAACGTTCATTTTTACCCACCAAGCATCAAATTGATGCAACATCATTTGTTGGGAAAGAAGAAGGGGGTGGAGGAAGAGGAGAGGGGGAGGAGGAGGAGGGGGAAATCCTTGATCAATTTTAAGGAAATTCTTTCTCTTCCTTTTTATTCCTATTTTATTGAAAGGTTTTTTTTTCTTCTTCATCAATGTATTTTAGCAAATGCTTTTCTTCATATATTGAGATGATCGTGCCATTCTTTTTTTTTATTTTTTTTATTTTTTTTTTATATGAAGTTTATTGACAAATTGGTTTCCATACAACACCCAGTGCTATTCTTTGCCCTTGTTCTGTTAAGTTTATGCATTATCTTAGTTGATTTTTAACTGTACTATTTTACTTGCATTTCCTAAATAAACTCCATTTACTTACAATGCATACTCTTTTTATACACCATTGGATTCTACTTGTTATTTTGGTTAGGATTTCTGTCTATGGATTTGAGAGGTATTGGCTTACAGTTTTCCTTCACTATAAAGTCCCTGTTGGGGCGCCTGGGTGGTTCAGTCGGTTGAGCGTCCGACTTCGGCCCAGGTCATGATCTCACACTCCGTGAGTTCGAGCCCCGCATCGGGCTCTGTGCTGACAGCTCAGAGCCTGGAGCCCGCTTCAGATTCTGTGTCTCCCCATCTCTCTGCCCCTCCCCTCTCATGCTGTCTCTGTCTCAAAAATAAATAAAAACATTTAAAAAAATAAAAAAAAAGTCCCTGTCAAATAGTCATAAAAAGATTATGCAATTATTTTTACAAAGAATTGGGAAATGTGTTTTTGCCTTTTCTTTACTTTATCTGAATCTTTACAGATTGGTGTTTCCTAAATTAATGTTTGCAAGATTTCACTACGGCCACCAATCTAGTTATATACATCTGATGTCTTCTCAATATTTCAGATGTATTTTTTGAGTTCTAGATGTGAATTTAATTCTTTTAGAGATTAAAATTCTCTGTTGAAGTTTTCCATCTGATCCATTTTGTTCAGCTCTTTCTTTGCATTATTTGTCATGTAAATTCATTAATAAAGTCTTGTTGGATAACTTCAACATCTTGAATAGCTGTGCTTTTTCTTCTATTGTTTTAGTTTTTCTCAATTATCTGTAACAGTTTTCTGCCTTTTCATGTATTTATTAACTGTTTTCACTTATCCTGAACATTGTATATAACAGAATTTTGGGGACTTCAGGGAGGGAAGAACCCCTTTCTATGGAAGCCTACATGAGAGCCGATCACATTAAATCATTAAGAACTGAGCTGGCATTGGACTGGCCTATAGCTTCAGTGTTAACTATATGTGTCTCTGATTCTCCTGCATTGATACCTATTTTTCAGTCTCTCTTTCTTGTTCTCTCTCTCCTCCCCTCATCCTTAAAGGACTGAAAAATTTGGGTATGCCTTTCAGAATTTTTGTACTTAGTTCTTATTCTCTGCCTCATTCAAAATCTGAGAAATAAATTGTCGAGGAAGGCCAGGCATAAGCTTGTAACCACTGCTGGCCCCTAGCAGGTTCTCATTGCTAGCTTGGCCAAATTCTGGGAAATGTCACCCAGAATGAACTTTTCTGCTTCAAGCAGAGGTTTCTCATCCCACTGCTGGCCTCCTGCCTCTTCCAAGCATTCAATAGATAGCTTGTGGTAAAACCAGTTGTGCATTTTAGGCTTTTCAGTCTTCCCATTTGTAATAGCCACCCCATAAAAATATGAACATTCTGGTTTATCTTTCCTACAGTAAAGACCTTTTGCCCTCACCATGTTCACCATGAAGAAATATCCCCAGGGAAATAAAAGGGCAAAAATTCTCAGCTCACCCTGGAAGGATTCATTCACTTCTGGAATTTTAGTTAATTATTTTTTTATTGTTTCTACCACTCACTGTTTCTTGTATCTATTAGTTCTGCAATATAGCATTTTATCTTTCTGATATGTATGATTTTATCTATAAAACAAGTGAAGACTTTTTACATAAATTAATAGGCATGACTGTATTCACCTAAAGCTGTGTTTATGAAAACAAATGGTGGGTCAGATTTGCAACTGCTGGTTGCATTTTCCTCCCATCTATTCCCCAGCATGAAAAATATCCCCCCAAATTTCTTTCCTAAAAATCACCTGGCTTCCAGTGTCTGCTCAAAGATATAAAGATCTTGGAAGTCTTAATTTCTGTCCTTATTAGAAAAAGCTGGACAAACTGAAAATCCATGTATTTTCTTGGACTCATCGGGAAACAGAAGTACAAGGAAAGCCTTCCCACTGAAATCTGGAGAGACAGGTGCACTAAGACAGATACAACAACTGAGATCTGGAGCTGGAGCCATAGGCTACAAAGAACAATTAAGTGACAATTTTGATAAACTGCTGGAGATTGTGCATAAACCTTCACAAGAATGAGAAATTCCTGTGGACTGTGGTTTTTGGAGGCTCCCTTCAGGAATCTCACCAGGTTCTCACAGTGGAGATCCAAGAAAAGACTCCATCATGACTCTGGCACAAGTGAGAGAAGAATAATCATTGTGCAACATGCCCAGAGCCTTCATCTTAAAAAAGGATATTCTTCAGGGAAAAATGACTTGCCAGAGTATAATTGTGAAACAAATTCTTGTCCAGTTCAACATCCTTCAGCTTTCCTATTTTATCCAAAGGAAAAAAATATATATAGCCAACATGAGACAAAGGCTTTGGAAATATATTGAGAATGTTGTAACAAAGATGAAGAAGAAAAGTCTTACATCTCATCAACAGATGCAGAAAAATAATTTGACAAAAATCCAGTACTCACTCATAATAAAAACTCTCAGAAAACCAGAAATAGAGGGCAACTTCCTCAACTTGATTAAAAAAAGATCTACAAAACACTTTTATCTAACATCATATTTAACAATGATTTACTGGAAAATTTCTCCCAAAGACCAAGGAAAATACAAGAGTATCTCATCACTCCTACTCAACATCATAGTGGAAGTCCTAACAAGTGCAAAATATAAGAAAAAAAGAGGTACTTGTACTGAAAATGAAGACATAAAACCATCTCTACTTATAGATGACATAATTGTTTTTAAAAACCCAAAGAAACTACCAAAAAAAAAAACCCCAAAATAAAATAAAACAACTGGTGGGACTAGTAAGTATCATAATGTTACAGAATACAAATTAATATTCAAAAATTAATTGCCTTCCTATATACCAGTCATGAACAACTGATATTAGTTAAGGAAAAACATCATTTATGGTACCAGCACAAAAATGAAGTATATGTGTGTGTGTGTGTGTGCGTGTGTGCGTGTGTGTGTGTGTGCGTGTGTGCGTGTGTGTGTGTGTGTGTGTTTCTACTATAAACACACATATATGAAAGAAATAATAGATCTAAATAAAAAGATTTGTTTATATGTCTTTGTTGTCGGCTGTCAGCACTTTTACTCTATTATGCCTTGGAATTATTTTATTGGAATTCAACTTGCTTGGATTAGGTAACATCTTTATACGTTTTCTCTATTTCTTCATTCCATGTACTTCAATTAAGTGTATATACATATATATTTCATGTTTAAATGATTTGTTAAGTTTTTCATCATTTTTCCCACTGGGATATGGATACTTTCTTAACAGAACCTATCCATTTTCTTCTTAAGTTGATCCTGTTAAATAATATTCATTTTATTATTATGTGGACTCTGAATTCTCACAAAATTGTCCAAATATTTTATATTTCTTGTAATTTTATAATTACATAATTTATATAAAACATAAATTATAATTAATAATTTTCCAGCAATTTAAAAAGTTGAGATAAAATAGGCATATAACACTGTGTAAGTTTCAAGTGTAGCATGTATCAATTTGATACATTTATATATTGAAGTATAATTACCAACATAGTCTTACCTCCATTATGTCTTATAATTGTCACTTTTTTGTGGTGAGAACATTTAAGATCTAGACTATCAGCAACTTTGAAGTATATGATACAGTATTGTTGAGTTTAATCACAATGCTGTGCTTTTGATCTGCAGAACTTATTCACCTTCACTTATTTACTTCTTCTCCTTATTCACCTAGCTAAAACTTTATTCTCTCTGACCCACATCTCAATCCCCCTACCTCAACTCCCGACCCAGATAATCACCATTCTATTCTGTTTCTACAAGCCGGCTTTTTAAAATTCCATATCATACAGTATTTGAGTGATATCATACAGTATTTGTCTTTCTGTGTCTGTATTATCTCACTTTTAGCATAATGCCCTTTTTATGCTCATGGATGATCCATCTGTTTTGTTGCAAATGACAATATTCTTTCTTTGCTGAGTAACATTCCAAGTAATTAAAATAGTTAGATTACTTCTCTGTCAATCTATCATGTTTTATTTTACTTTTTTTTGGGGGGGTCACAATAATTTGTTTCTCTTTGGCATGGTTGTTCTTTTTAGTAGAATCTAGAAATTGTGAAGTAGAATAATGTAGTTTTGCTAATATCTTCTTCCAGCATAGATTGACAATCTCCTTGGCTAGGAAGGTCTAATAGGGAATAATCTTTTTAATCAGACACTGAGCTTACTCAAGGCCTACCTGCAGTGATTGTAAGGAGTCCTATAATTTTTTAACTGAGAGCCTCAGGTGAATGATTACTTCCAAATGTGATCTTTGTCTCTTCAGAATTAGAAGACTCTTTTTTTTTTTAACGTTTATTTATTTTGGAGACAGAGAGAGACAGAGCATGAGTCTGGGAGGGGCAGAGAGAGAGGGAGACACAGAATCTGAAACAGGCTCCAGCCTCTGAGGTGTCAGCACAGAACCCGACGCAGGGCCGGAACTCACGGACTGCGAGATCATGACCTGAGCTGAAGTCAGACGCTTAACCGACTGAGCCACCCAGGCGCCCCCAGAATTAGAAGACTCTTAATACTGATTCACTTTTCAAAGAGTTCTAGCATAATTTCTTAGTATGCTGTCCCAGGCTGACTTAGAATAAGAGAAAATGTCCTAAGGAAAATAGTTGGCTGAGTAGGTGATTCACATCTTGTACCTTTTCTTCTTATCTGGATCTTAGTGCCTCAAGAATATGAGTTTAGTCCCTCTAGCCCCAAGGGATTGCCTAATTATTTGTTCACATTTCTACTTCATAGGGTTAGCCTAAGTATGGATTCTTTGACATGTTCCTTTACTCCATATTTAACTACCATGAACAAATAAGCAGTTGTAAATTATGGATTCCTCTTTCTGGAATTTTGTTCCAGAAGTTCTGATCACTTTGCAATTCTCCTCAAAGCTTATAAATATAGATATGGATATAAATATAGATATAGATAGATATAGTTCTTTGTATTTCATCAGGCTTTCTTAGTTGTTCTCATTGAAATTAATAATAATCTGCCTCAAACTACTACATCCAATCTATAAGCAAATAGTCTTGAATGATAGTTTTAAAAAATAAAAAAGTGATCAGATACAATTTTAAAGTGTTATTTTATGTTTTAATAATCGATTCACTATAAAAATGAAGATTAAAATCAATGTATACTATCATCTTGAGTTATTTTCATCTGTTCCAAATGTATATTTGGTAGGCAAGGGGAAATCTCAAAGATTAAACAAATTAAGAAATAAGTTTCACAGAAAGGATTGACAAAGGGAATTAAATGTAGTAGTGGGAAAGACTAGGAAATAAGATAACCATATCTGACCAAAAAAATCTGATATTTGGTCTTTAAAAATCCTTAGTTAAAAAATTAATAAATGAAGCACATTGGCCACATGACAGATAATTTTGTTCTATTTTTAATATATGGCACATATAATACAAGTCTACACTTTCTAAATGATTTTTACCTCAGAGCGTATAAATATTTTGATTCATTTTTATCTCTCAGTCATCGGAGAGTAAAGTATCACTCATCAACATAATATTTCAGTATCCTAAAAATAGTATTGTGATAGGGAAACTGAAAGTACTCTCAAAAAAGATCCATCCATGCTGTTTCTCTGCTAGGTGCTCCTTACTCATGTTCTATATTTCATCTTGCATCTGAGTAAAACAATGAAACTATGTTTCCACTCCAAGGGGGAAGCAAGAAAGTCAATCATTCTCTGAGTTTTGTCTTGGGTCCCCATACACCTGATAACATCTAAGAAGAACCAGATCCTAAGCATGCTTTAGGACAATAGCTTCCAAGAAAACTTGACAGTGATATCAATATTCCCAACCTTCAGTGATTTCTAGAATAACACCTACTGTTCATTTAACACTTGCCTTTGATTGGACCTTATCCTGGACTCCTGAAAGAACACATACCCTGGAACCCCTTTCCAGTATAAACCCCTCATCCCAAGTGATGAAGAGATTCCCTTCTCCTTTTCTGAATCTCCCAGACACTCCGTCTGCTCTACTCTGTCACTATGCTATTCAATGAACTCTGCTCACACTTCCTCCTGGCTTGCATTTGACTAGTATCTGGCGTGAAGCCATGGACCCTCTTGGCTGGTCCAACAGCAGCCTCTCTGAGTCTTTCGACCAAGCCCGCATGCATCAGTATGATTGAGTGAAATAGAATTTGTTATAGTTTGCGTAGAATTATGACTAATTAAAACTGAATGAGAAATAACAACAAAAAATGGAGCTCAGTTTGAGAAATGGGTATACTTTGTTCCTGTCTTTGGTATATATGGGTCCATAGAGGAGGAAATTAACTTGATGGGAAACAAAATGCGATATCTAGTGGCAAAGCTAAGCATATACTGTTTAAACCAATGCCACAACAAAAGACCAGGATGAGGCATTTGAAACATGCAAAATTTAAATAGGCAAGACACAAAGGATTTACAAGTTACAATTTGTGTAGTTATATAAATGACTGATACTTAAAAACAACAGATGCTTATAATTCGATCTTGTTTTACAACCAGTAGAATTGGGAATAATAAGACATAACTCATTGTCTTTATGGAATTTAAAAGAAAGAACAAATTTGTAAGTACTTCATGGAGATACTGAAATATATTCACTACAAATACTTTTCCAAGCATCTTACATAAAATTTTGAAAACTTTCTAAAAGCAGAATAATGTATGTTAAATGATCAGAACACGAGCATTATAAAATATTCAAAATGCTGATCAAGGTGAATAATAGTTTATTTTAACAATGCACAGCATGGTTTGCTAACAGAAAAGGAGATAAAGATTAATTTCATAAAATATTTAGGTTGTATATGAAATTATTTAAAACACAAACTCCAACACCTCAAGCCACAGGATGATCAATCCTACATGTATTTCTACAGCTAATAAATTGCCCTTGTTTATAAATGACATAAATAAACCTGACATAAGGCAAAATTGGGAAAATTGATGAAACTGGGTCAGTTTTACATTACAATCCCTTGGAAAATGAGGTAATGTTGGAAAAAATAAAAACCTACATATCATTTCCTATAGAGCTGTGTTAACTGACTATACTACTAAAAAGAAATACATAAAAACACAAATGTCGTTGCATACTTTTTTTTTCCTATTTGCTATAAGTGAAGTTTTGGAAGAGAAGCAATGTGTAATGGAATGACATGACAGTATAGGAGCATTTGGTGAGTGCCAGCAGGGCACCCTTCCTTTCCTTAAAATTTTGAAGGCATTTAGAGCAAGTTTTCTTTTGTTAAGGTCCAAGCATTCCTCAGACCCTTGAAATAAGTCTATGACAGCAGAAATCTTTGGCTTTTTTATATACTGGCCTACCACCACACATATCTCTAAGGGTATCTTATCTGTATATTCTAATACCATTTTTTTTGCATTCTTTATTATTCATTATTTTTCTCTGGCTGCAAGTAACGATAACCAACTCTGACAAATCAAGAAATTAATATTTATCAAAAAAATTATAGTTTAACAAATAAATAATGGACTAGCTCAAAGATAGATGTAAGAAACGAAATCAGTGTAACTGATGATCAGCAAGTACTTGTGTCCCAAAGTGAAGAAAATGGCCAAATAAATACTTCTAGTTTCACTTACTTTTACGTAATAAAAATTATTTTACAAATATTTAAAAATACATGCATATTTTACGAATGGATTAAAATGTATGTAATCTACAAATAAATATACAGATATATGGGGTATGTTCTCACAATTTCTTTGCTGATAGGAGGGCACAAGTTTACCATTAGAAAGAAGGGCATTAAGGCATTGGCATCAGGTGAATGAACACTGCGATATTACACTGTTAAGTGTCTGTGGTTGGGATTCACACTGCTAGGAAAGCACCCTTGATTACATGTCAATTACAAAGATGGGGAATTGGCATGAGATGGGATTTTCTGACACCAGAAAGAAAAGAAATTCACTAAGCAAAGGAATGAATAGCTACTAAAAGGAGACAATTTACAGTGATACAATGAGTTGTCATGCACCAATTAATATTCTACTGGTAGAGCTAAATTAGTAGAAATGCTAGTAGAAACAGAAGGCATACTTATAATTGAAGGCTAACATAACTCAATAAGGGAAAAATAAGCAAAAATATGTTTACTAAACAGAGAACCTTCACTTTTTGACATTGCCTGTGGCATTACAAAAAATAAATAAATGAAAAGAACCACAGAAATATCTAACTCAATGTTACCAATATTGATTGGGTAGGTTTTATATAACAGGCACTCTGTTAGGTAAGGGTAATATAATGTCAAATAAGACATCTGTTAATAATTGGTAGGAGGCTGGCGTTATTTGTGTATATGAGTGTGTGGGTACATAAAAATACCCTCCTCCTATTTGTGTGTATGAGTGTATGAGTATGTATACACACCCAGTAAATACATATATACACTCAGTATATAGTCTCTTTCCATATATATATATATATATATATATATATATGCACACACACGTCTATGTATACGTATACATGTATGTATTAGTTATCCTTGCACTCTTGTAGATAGGAACATGGCATCAGGTGTACAGACATCCTGTTGTCATTGCAATGTCACTTAGTCACAGAATTATCTATGGCATCATGGAAAATAATTCATCCTTACTCACGCTATACATTCTTTCATCTTCTATATCTTAGACCATTCCTGTTAAGCATTTTAAACCCACAGACTCTTAATTTTGTGGTACTCCAGTGGTCTCCTTGGTAGATGGGTGGAATTTGGCAAATTTCATATTGGCTCTTAACGTTTCACTTATTAAGTGTTTTGAAGTGTTTGAATTAATTAGATATGTTACATTTGTAGTTGTAATCTGAAGTGTAATGAGGAGTTGTTAAATGGTGTTAGATGGTTAGGAAAATTCAATGTATCAAATTTAAATGTTAATTGAACATAAACCAAAAAAATAAGTAAAGACTTAAGTGTTTTTAATTCTATCAAAAAATGTTTTTCTTTGGGTACCTGTTTGAGGCCCAACCTGGTGATGGGACTCGCAAGCTACTTGCAGAGAGTAGGAGAAGCATCAGCTTGCATCCAGGATGCCCTAAACATGGTGTTGCAGAATGTACTATCTGGAAAGGTGTCAGCCGACAATACTGTGTGCCATTTCTCAATAAGTCTGGTCATCCAAGTAGCAAGATAGTTCCCCATGACTTTGAGACCATGCTCAAGAGCAACATCAATGACCTGTGATGGTAACCTACCTGGCCAGTCTCACACAGTAACAGATTGCCCTCAGTGAGAAACTTGTAACCCTGTGAATGGGTCCCAAGCAGAACTCCTGCCAGTCTGGGCAACCCCAGAACTCAGAATGGAGTGAACTAGAATGGTTTCCTTGTGATTTGAGCCATGCTGAGTCAGTCAACTGCTTGTGACTCTTAATAAACATAGCCTACCTTTTGTGAATAAATAGGCAAATAAATAAATAAATAAATAAATAAATAAATAAATAAATAATGAGATTTGCAGGGGAACACGAGGCCTAAGACATACTATCTATTAGTTGTAAGTATGAAAAATTAATTATTAAAATACAACAAGCAGAAACGTTACTTCCCTTACACAATAAGCCTCATAAAATATTTGTTTAAATATCCATTTGTACAAGTATCTTTGAGCTCCAGGAGGGAAAACCTGCAGAAGAACATGAGAGTATCTTAATATCCAAGAAATAATAGTGAAACTAAGCTAGAAATGTATGTAAAACAGCATCTTTCTATTGCTTTGTCCCAACACTGAGGTCATATTCAGCATATGGTCATATACCTCAAAACAAATATTGAGACATTACTAAAGATCTCATAGGGACATAGAATAGAGCATTCTAATAGTATAAACCAAAGCAGAAATTGAATTTACTACCCATTATATATCTTTTTTAAACTCTCAATGTCTTATTTTTTCCAACCCATAACATTTCTCTTCTCTTTCCAACAGACTATAAATTTTTACTCTTATCAGGAAAATGTAATGTTCTCCTTTGTTTAAGATAATCCCTCTTTCAAAACTACAGCCAGTGCCTGACAGGACATTGAATAACTATTTTTTATTAAACATGGCCTTAGGAGAGACTTGTCCCCATGTCATTATGCTGATCAAAGCATTTACTTTACAAAACGACTTTTCCTGTGGGGAGGGAAGATTTGGCAGCTGATAAAAAATGACTTTTCGGGGCGCCTGGGTGGCGCAGTCGGTTAAGCGTCCGACTTCAGCCAGGTCACGATCTCGCGGTCCGGGAGTTCGAGCCCCGCGTCGGGCTCTGGGCTGATGGCTCAGAGCCTGAAGCCTGTTTCCGGTCCTGTGTCTCCCTCTCTCTCTGCCCCTCCCCCATTCATGCTCTGTCTCTCTCTGTCCCAAAAATAAATAAACGTTGAAAAAAAAAATTAAAAAAAAAAAATGACTTTTCTATATCAGGAAAGTTTGAGCACTGACCTCCACAGAGTGATCAGCCTAATGTCAGGCTTCGATAAGATGTCACATTCTTTGCTGTGAGAAATATTTGCTTTCATGCCAAATATAAGTCTAGAATGCTTTGCATTAGTTCTGTGAAATGCATGTTAAGTTGATAATAGCTATTGGATATCACATTGCTTGAAATAGGAGCTGGTTAGGAGTCTAGAGAATACTGATGAAATTCAGAATAAATCATGCCATTTGCAACAATGTGGATGGAACTAGAATGTATTATGCTAAGTGAAATGTCAGTCCGAGAAAGATAAATATCATATGATTTCATTCATATGTGAAATTTAAGAAACAAAACAGATGAACATAGGGGAAGGGAAAGAAAAATAAGCTAAAAACTGAAAGAGAGACTCTTAAATACAGAGAACAAACTGAAGGTTGCTGGAGGGGTGTTGGGTGGGGGGATGAGCTAAATGGGTGATGGGCAATAAGGAGGGCACTTGCTGGGATGATCCCTGGGTGTCATATGTAAGTGGTGAATCACTAAATTTTATTCCTGAAACCATTATTACACTGTATATTAATTAACTTATATTTAAATTTAAGAAAGAAGAAGAGAAGAGAGGCCACAAACAGTAGCCACCAATAAAAATACATTTTGTTTACCACCTACAGATGGTCTGAAGTACACTTCTTTGAAAAGCGAATGGTATGAAGTCTAAATGAAGTATCACTGGTCAGAAAAATTACCTGTAGTACAGATTTGGGGTTGTAGGTTTTCAGATAATGAAAGCTACATATACCCAAATTATATCATATGATAGAAAAGTGCTTATGAAAATAAGACACTAACATATATAGTATGATAACACTAATTTACCTATACACTTCTCCAAACCCAAAAGTACTTATAAATATATTTACAAATAGTTTATAGTTTATTGGCAGCTTATAAACACATACATACGTGGTTAATGCAACAGATTATATGTATAATGTAACAGATTAAAAATAAATGACAAAAACAGGTTGAAGGGAAAATAATACAAGAGAAAGAAAACACAGAAAATGTAAATCCATAAAAGGCATTTAAATTCTATCATTCTATCATCATCAAAAAGAAATAAGAATGATTTGAAGAAAGTATTTTCCTTGCCCTTAATTCTTATAGTTCATTCTAGGGCCAATAGGAACATGAAGCACACCTTAATGAGTCATTTCCATAAAAACAATTAGAGTAAGTCATGGGAATAGATTTTATAAAGGGGCAAATAATGTTATACAAATATTTAGCTCATTGAGGTTACAGCTTGATTCAGGGTTAATATTTAGTATCAGGAGAAAGGAGTAAACTGTGCTTATGATTCTGTTTAGAATTAATACCACATTATGTCTCCTAAATAATAAAATGATAATAATTAATTAAAGGCAATAAACCAGACTATAGATGGCAATATGTTTGAGTATTTAGATGGATGCATAAGGAGTGTTCTCCTCTGAGTTTGTAACCATCTGGTGTAACTTAGATAAAGCAAGTATCTTTATGAAATAATTTGCTATCCGTGAGTATACATCATAAAACACCAGATGTATTGATAATTTATAAAAATGATTTTTTTAATAACTAATGCAGAATTTTTATGGCAGTAATTGATAATTTAGCTACTTGTAAATTAGACATCTCAAATCCTATCATCTGTATGTAAGCATATTAGGTAGCATAGAGGGTACATAAAAACCCAGTTGGGAGGTTATGGTCCCAGTCTCACCACTTATTAGCATAATGACATTCTAAAACATGAATTGTTCTCATTGTCTTAGTCCCTTTTTCTGTAATATTCTTTTATTTTTAAAATTCTTAAAACAAATCAAAGGTTTACTATAGTGATTACACCAGTCAATGTTATAAATCTATTGGAATAGTATATAATTCATAGTAGGCACTATGTTAATGTTAGTCATTTTTAAATTTTTTTAATGTTTTTTATTTATTTTTGAGACAGAGAGAGACAGAGCATGAGCAGGGGAGGGGCAGAGAGGGGGGAGACACAGAATCCGAAGCAGGCTCCAGGCTCTGATCTGTCAGCACAGAGCCCGATGCGGGGCTCGAACTCACAGAGTGTGAGATCATGACCTGAGCCAAAGTCAGACGCTCAACTGACTGAGCCGCCCAGGCGCCCCTGTTAATGTTAATTATTATCTAAAGATGATATTAAATTATGAATTAAAAATGAAGAATATGCTTATTGTATCCCCAAAGTATCTTCATTATCTTCATGAAATAAATCTTATTGTTTTACTGTTAGTAATAAAGGAACAAATACAAGAATATAAAAAGCAATGCATCTTAAGAACATTTTAAGGGTACATAAAAATTACTCCTACTTAAAAAAATATTTTTGAGCAATATCAATTAAAATCTGATTAATGGTTATAACCAGAGACAAGAATTGGAATAGGTTCAGGGATAATAGTTTTTTTCACCTTCTAATATAGACTTCAAAAAAGCAGTTTATTTTCATTATTTTTAACTATATTTTGTGTCTTTTCCTTCGGCTTTCCTGGTTAAAATTATAATATATCTGTGTGTGTGTGTGTTTGTGTGTGTGTGTGTGTGTGCGTGTGGAGAGAGACAGAGACAGAGTTTCAAATATTAGGAAAAAGATATTAAGAAAACTATAATTAAAGAGAGACAACACCAATCGTCCTGTCTTTAAGTCTTTAAGTCATAAACTCAATTATGTAAAACTAAGATGTTTTGCAGAAATTTTCTTTCTCTTTTTATACACACACGCTCACACACACACACATCATAAGTCCATTAGTTCTATTTGGGTCTACAGTCAGTGCTTCATTCCATTAACATGTCTATATTTGCTAAACTCAGGAATTTTTGCCAGGAGTTAACTCAATTCTTTCATAAGTATGGCTCCATAATCTGAACAAGTATCAGAAGAAATGTTTTACTGGTTGATAATGTGTTCAGGTGCCACTCTCCCACAAATAGCATTGAATATATAATCTGGCTTTCAATCACTGGGGCAGCATCAGCCTGGAATCATTCCCTGAAGGAAGTTTGCATTTCTTTCTGTCCCTGAAAGCATATTCCGCAGGTAGGCTGAATAATGTTTATCTCCAAGGAAGCTCACAATTACAATGATCAAGTGACATGCTCAATGTCTTACCAACATTGGAGTCAGGAAAGGACGGCAGATATTCTGAAATCTAGTTCAGTATTGAAGGTCACTTTGTCATCATGGCTGCTTTTATGCTAGTGAAAAATAGTTATTTTCTCATTCATACTTTCAGGGTTTCTGAGTGTTAACAAGAAAGCTACAGGCCCAAAATGGAACCACTTATGTCACTTAAGTCCCACATCAGCAAATCAAGACTTAATATCTAATCTAACTTCAGGTTCAAACCCCCATCCACCCACCTACCACCCTCACAAATGTATTACTCTTTAACCAGTCAAAATGGTCAGCACTAGGAAATTTACTGGTAGGCCCCTTCTGGTCCCCTTAGGAAGGCAATCTTGCCTAAGACAATGCATTCTTTGCTAATAATTTCCTCTTTTCTTCTCTGTCTTTAAAAACCTTTCTGCAGCTTGATGGAACTCCTTTCTGTATGCAGGATAGGATGCTGCCCAATTCATGAATCATTTAATAAAGCCAATTTGGTGTTTTAAATTACTGGAATTTAAAATTTGTGTCGTTTCACAGATTTAGTGGCAGATTTAATAACTGAAGGAGATCGCTTCAGAGACAGTGAGAAACACAGGCAGGGAACCTGCAAATTCCTTTTTGAGTTCACAGTTTTTCTCACCATTTCCAAAAGCCGTGGGTTAGTTCTCTCCCTGTTTTTTGTTCTGCTTTCTTTGTGGTGAGATAAAGATCTCAGATCTAATTGGCTTTCCACTCCAAGTTTAATAGATGAGTCTAGGATGACTCTAATAGAATGCCAGTCAATAGGATGGCTCTAATAGAATGCCAGTCAGCCTTTGGTTCAGCCTGTAATTCCACATTGGAATCCTTTCCTGAATTCCAGTACATAGTCCCCATTGATCAACATTTACTGGCCTAGTCTTTCCACAGTTCCTTTCTGCCATCTCCAAAGGAGTCTACTGGTTTGGTCCACACTGGGGAGTGCTGATGGTACATACAGGGCCTTCTGTTGGCCAGTTCATGGTAACTCTAAATACTAGCCCTTGATTCTGTTCTGACTCTATGTGGGGAACCTCTGGTGGCAATTGTAGTTCTCCATTTATTTTGAATTAGTGCACAGTCGCCATTCTTTGAGGTCTGCTGTTTAGTCCTTTCCCCAGTCCCTAGTTCTTTGGATATTGCTGCTTCCTTAGTTACTAATGGTTTCAGTTAATGTGGACATGAGGTAAAGACAAAATGCTTGCTAAAGGGGATCTCAAAAGGGGCGCTTGGATGGCTCAGTCGGTTAAGTGTCCGACTTCAGCTCAGGTCATGGTCTCGCGATTTGTGAGTTTGAGCCCCATGTTGGGGTCTGTGCTAACAGCTCAGAACCTGAAGCCTGCTTCAGATTCTGTGTCCCCTCTCTCTGCCCCTCCCCCCTTGCACTTCTCTCTCTCTCTCTCTCTCTCTCTCTCTCTCTCTCTCAAAAATAAAATAAACATTAAAAAAATTAAAACAAACAAACAACAACAACAAACTTGCCAAATTCTAGTATATCAGAGCAACACTCTCCATTTTAAACTCCACTCAGAACCTCACGACAGGATCCTAGAAAAAATTATGTAAGCTGAATAAGTCCTTCTCCTTTAAGCTATAGGTAGCCAGAAGGAAAGAAAAACATTCTAACACAGGTGGATGGGTATGTTTGTCCTTCAACAACCAGGCTTTAACCCTATTCTTTGAGGAATTAAAAGCAACTGTCCTCATCTTACAAATCTTTACAAAGCTAGAAATGCACCTCTAGAGGCAATTCAAAGTTTACCTATTGCTTTTACCAATCCCAAAACCTACCTGCCCCCCACCATTTACCTCAAAAGTCTTATAAATTATTGGCCTGAGGAAATCAAAGTCCTTCATGGAGAAACCTACATTCTTTCCCTGTGCCTTTGAGATAAAAAGATTTGAGATTAAAAGTACAAACCTCAAGCAGTTAATTCTTATCAGAAGTAGAACTAAAAAGGTAAAGGTCATTTGAAACTTAGACAAAAAAAAAAAAAATCATGTGTCTTCTCCACAAACATTAGTAGAAAAAAAATTAGCTATCTGAGCAGGTAACCTTAATGTTCCAGGGAAACAGTTTGGGCCCAACTGTTCTTTTATAAACTAGTGAGTTTTGGATTAGCATGTCTGTCTCATGACTAAAAATTTTAAAACAATAACTACAAGATCTATGTTTATACATATGTGCCTATATAGAGGTGTGGCATTTTCTACCTACAAATGGTATTTCAATCAAACAAACAAAAAAAGTAAAGAGCTATATTTAATTGGCTTAAATTCGTTTTTTAAAAATTAAATTTTTCAATATTGAAGGGCACTTTGTCATGACAGCTGTCTCTGTATGAGGAAGACTATTTTTTCCATATTTTCAGAGGTTGAGAGTATTAAAAAGGGCCAAAATGGAAACACTTATGTCACTTAAGGCTCCACATCAGCAAACTTAAGATTTAAAACCTAACCTAACTACAGTTTCAACTCTCCCCTCCACCCAGGAATGTATTCTTTAACCAATTAACATGGAATTTCTTAGGAAGTTTCCTGGTAGACCCTTTGTGGTCCCCTTAGGAAGGTGACCTTGCCTAAGAAAATGCATTCTTTGTTAGTAACTTCCTCTTTTCTGCTTCCTATCTTTAAAAACCTTTCCTCTTCTGCAGCTTGATGGAGCTCCTTTCTATTTGCAAGATGGGGTGATGCCCAATTCATAACTCATTCATTAAAGCCAATTTGATCTTTCAAATTGCTCAGCTGAATTTTTGTTGTTTTTTTTTTTTTTTTAAATTTTTTTTTTTTTTTTTCAACGTTTATTTATTTATTTTTGGGACAGAGAGAGACAGAGCATGAACGGGGGAGGGGCAGAGAGAGAGGGAGACACAGAATCGGAAACAGGCTCCAGGCTCTGAGCCATCAGCCCAGAGCCCGACGCGGGGCTCGAACTCACGGAGCGCGAGATCGTGACCTGGCTGAAGTCGGCCGCTTAACCGACTGCGCCACCCAGGCGCCCCATGAATTTTTGTTGTTTAATACAAGTAGAAGTGTTTGAATTAGAAGAAATACATATAGCTCATACATATGTTTTTGTTTTGGGGGGTTTGGGGGCAAGAATTTTTCTTTATTTAGACCTTTTATAAAGAACAATCTCAGATGTATAAATCATTTTCTGTCAAGTTCTTATAGCCAATCTGAGAAACTAGAATAAGAAAAAAAAAAAAACTTATTATTTAAATAAAGAAAACTAGGCATACCTGGGTGGCTCAGTTGGTTGAGCCTCTGGTCATGATCTCATGATTTTGGGATTGAGTCCCATATTGGTCTGTACTGGGTGTAGAGCCTGCTTAGGATTTTCTCTCATCATCTCCCTATGCCCCTCTCTCCCCTAGTTGTGCTCTCTCTATCTCTCAAAATAAAAAAAAAATAAAAAAATAAAAGAGAGAAGAAAAGAGAAGAGAAGAGAAGAAAGAAAAGAAAAGAAAAGAAAAGAGAAGAAAAGAAAAGGAGAGAGAGAGAACTCATTTGGAGATTTTGCCCTGTTCTGAAATAAAGTATCATGGTAGAATTCATCACTTACAGATAACAGATTTTACACTTTTAATAAAGTTTTTATTCACAATTAGTTTCTACCCATTTAATGTATTGGGCTGTACCATGAAAAGGTAGATGTTTGTTCAGAGATTCATGTATTAATCTTTACAAGAGATGTCAGCCAAACTCAAAATTTTCCAATATTTTGATAGCAAGCAAAAACTCTGTAAAAGAAATCTAACACAGAAAGAAAACCCACTTCTGGAGAATAATTATTTCTGTTCCTTGATTTTACTTTGTTGAATGCAGGACAGTAGGAAGGACAATACATCCTAGAATATTTATTTGGAAGTATCAGAAAGTATGTTATCTTTCCACATTTCAGACAGCAATAATACACATTTAATGTTAGATATTACAAAGATGTATGAAAAACACCACGGATTCCAGGTTTCTCATTTATTTATAATGTAGTACAATTCTCAATCCCCTCAGTGTATCTCAACATTGTTTTACATTTGTGTATAGAGAAGGATGATCATTTTCTATACTCCTACTCGAGCTCTTTATTTACAAAGAAAAAAATGCACAGAACTCTATCTAACAGAAAAAAATTCAATATCTAGTTGCTATTGCTTCTGGTGATTTTTATTTATTTTCTTTATGCTATAACATTGTTCTTCATGAAATCCCAAAGTCTACAAACTGAACAGGAAATTATTACTTTAGGATTATTAGTTTTGATATAATATTACATTTCCTGAATAATATTACATTTACTGAATTACCTATATTTCAAAATACTAGCAAATTGAACTTATTATGTGCTATCATTTGTCCTGTTTTAATTTATTACTTTATTTCCTCCAAGATGCGTGATATGGCCTCTGGTCTTTTACATAATATTTTCTTTTGTAATGAGATATTTTGCAATTTTATGCATCTCACAGTTGTAATTACTTTTCAAATATGAAACGTCTGTAACAACAACCAGTTCTTAGTTGAATTTTAATTTCTCTGCTCTTTCAACAATATATTATCATTAATCCCTCCTTTTGTTTTCTGTCATCTCTTACTAAAGTACTAAAATGTTTGGCCTAGTGGCCAATATGCTTTCTTAAAATGTGGATACAGGCTTAGCTCCTGGAGTGATCAATTAAACAGTAAAATAAGGTCACAACAATGCTTTAAAATATTTCAATTATGTTCCATTGTTTCTCTATAAATTCCAAAATCCCATAAATTATATAAAGTCTCTATCAAACTCTGGCCATATCTCTTCATATACCTGGCTTTACTCCAGAAGTAATTAAATTCTTGCAACTTCCAACAGATAACCCACATTTTTGAGAGCTTTCCTCTTCCCCCTGTCCTTAGTATCTTTCCACACCACCGTGTCACTATAGTGCCAAATTTAGTGGGCATTACTTCCTCAGAAACCTTCTGTGTTAGTTATCTATGGCTGTAAAGCAAATTATCCTCAAACATATTAGGCTAAAACAACCACTAGTTTTAAATTTTTTTTTTTCAACGTTTATTTTTTATTTTTGGGACAGAGAGAGACAGAGCATGAACGGGGGAGGGGCAGAGAGAGAGGGAGACACAGAATCGGAAACAGGCTCCAGGCTCCGAGCCATCAGCCCAGAGCCTGACGCGGGGCTCGAACTCACAGACCTCGAGATCGTGACCTGGCTGAAGTCGGACGCTTAACCGACTGCGCCACCCAGGCGCCCCAAACAACCACTAGTTTTAAATGCTAGCAATATGCTGTGTTGGCAGTTTAAGCTAAAGGCAGTTGGATCCAACTTCTGGTAGCACTGAGTGCACTGAGATTTGGGCTTGATGGTCCCAAATGATCTCACTCATGCTGGAAGTGGCACTGGCTGCTGATTTGAGCATTTCAGTTCTCCTCCAACAGCCTTATATCTTCTGATAGTCTAGAGTATACTGCTAGTTGTGTTCCAAGAGGGCAAAAGTGGAAGACACAAAGCTTCTTGAGGCCTACGTTTTGGAATCATAAAACTCCACTTCTTCCACACTCTTGGTCAAGACAAATCATAAGGCTGGTACAAGAATTAAGAAATAGTCTCCATCATTGACAAGAAGAGCAGCCAAATCACATTACAAAGAAGTATGCCCAGAATCATTTTTGAAAACAATCCTTATTGTTTCAGAGTTACTTATAGATTTTTTAAAATTTATTTATTTATTTTCAGAGAGAGAGAGAGAGAGAAAGAGAGAGCACACAAGTGGGGGAGGTAGGGAGAATTCCAAGCAAATTCCACACTGTCAGTGCAAATCCCAAAGTGGGGCTTGAACTCACAAACCATGAGATCATGACCTAAGCCAAAACCAAGAGTCGGATACTTAACCAACTGAGCCACCTGGCACCCCATCCGTAGTTTTTCTTTAATAACTGGAATTTAATGTTGCTTCATAGTAATTATAAGTACATTTTTCTGTATGTATTTGGGGGACTCTGATAACTGGGCTTTATGAAAAAATATATTTATGCATTATATAACATATTACATATATATAAACACACATATAAAATATGTATGTAAAAGCAATATACAAAATATATGTAAATATACATATAAATATGTTAAAATATATAAAAATGTTTTAAAATGTATGAATATGCATATAAAGTATATTAATGTATGAATGTGTATACAAATATACATGCATATATATATATATATATATAATATATATTTAAAATATATTTTATCTCCACTTGATACTGTCCACAGAGATAAGATTTATTTCAGAATAGATGATATAGAAACGAAAAAAACCAACAGAACAGATCAATGAAAATAGGGGCTATTTTATTGAAAAGATCAATAAAATTGATAAGCCTCTAGCATGACTCATAATAATAATAATAATAATAATAATAATAATAAAACACCAAGGGAGGACTCAAAACACTGAGGGAGGACTCAAACATAGTCACAAATGAAAGAGGAGAAATACCAACACCACAGAAGTACAAACAATTGTAAAAGAACATTATGACAAATTATATGCCATCATATTAAACAACATAGAAAAATGGAAAAATTCCTAGAAATACATAATCTACCAAAACTGAAACAGGAAGAAGTAGAAAATTGAACAGACCAATAACCAGCAAAGAAATTGAATTAGTAATCAAAAATACTCCCATCAAACAAAAGTCCAGGACCAGAGGGCTTCACAGGCAAATTCACCCAAACATTTAAATAAGAGTTAATACCTATTCTTCTCAAACTATTCCAACAAATAGAAGAGGGAAGAAAATTTCCACATTCATTCTATGAGGCCAGTATTACCAAGATACTAAAGCCAGATAAGGACACCAGAAAAAAAGAGACCTACAGACCAGTATCTCTGATGAACATAAATGCAGAAATTCTCAAGAAAATGCTAGCAAACCAAATCCAACAATACCCTGACAAAATCATTCACCAAAATCAAGTGGGATTTATTCCCAGGATGCAAGGATGGTTCAATATTTGCAAGTCAATCAACACAATACCTCTCAGAAAAATAAAAGGCTTTCTATGAAAAACCCACAGGGAACATCATCCTCAATGGGGAAAACCTCGGAGCTTTTCCCTGAAGGTCAGGAACAACACAAGGATGTTTACTCTCACCACTTTTATTCCACATAGTACTGGAAGTCCTAGTCACAGCAATCAAACAACAAAAAGAAATAAAAGGCATCCAAATTGATAAGAAAGAAGTAAAAATTTCACTATTTGTAGATGACATGGTACTCTATACAGAAAATCCAAAAGACTCCACCAAAAAACTGCCGGAACTAATAAATAAATTCAGTAAAGTCACAGGATATAAAATCAATGTAAAGAAATCTGTTGCATTTCTATATACTAATAATGAAGCAGCAGAAAGAGACATTAAAAAAATCCCACTAACAATTGCAACAAAAATACTAAACTACTTAAAAATAAACTTAACCAAAGTGGTGAAAGATCTGTACTCCAAAAACTATGAAACATTGATAAAATAAGTTGAAGACAACAGAAAGAAATAGAAAGACATTACATGCTCATGAATTGGAAAAACAAATGTTGTTAAAATCTCTATACTACCCAAGCAATCTACAGATTTATATTTTTATTTTTATTTTTTAAAATTTTATCTGTTTATTTTGAGACAGAGAGTGCAAGGGAGGGGCAGAGAGAGAGTGAGAGAGAATCCCAAGCAAGCCCCATGCTGTTAACTCAAAGCCTGATGCAGAGCTCGAACCTATGAACTGTGAGATCATGTCCTGAGCTGAAATCAAGAGTGGGACACTTAAGCAACTAAATCACCTAAATGCCCTGCAATCTACAAGCTTAATGTAATCCTTACCAAAATACCAATAGCATTTTTCACAGAACTAGAATAAACAATCCTAAAATTTGTGTGGAACCACAAAAGACCCCTAATAGCCAAAGCATTCTTGAAAAAGAAAAACAAACCTGGAGGTATCATAATTCTACACTTCAAGTTATATTACAAAGCTGTAATGGTACAAAATGGTACAAACAAAACAAAATGGTACTGGCACAATAACAGACATACATATCAACAGACCAGAATGGGAAAACCCAGAAATAAACCCACAATTATACTGTCAATTAATCTTCGACAAAGGAGGAAAAAATATCAAATGGGAAAAAGTCTCTTCAACAAATGTTGTTTGGAAAACTGGACAGCTACTTGCAAAAGAATGAACCAGTCCAAAAGAACTGGACCATTCTCTTTCTCCATACACAAAAATAAAGTCAAAATGGATTAAAGACCTAAGTGTGAGACCTAAAGCCATAAAAATCCTAGAAGAGAGCACAGGCAGTAATGTCTATGACATCAGCCATAGCAATATTTTTCTAGATGTAACTCCTGAGGCAAGGGAAATAAAAGCAAAAATAAACTATTGAGACTACATAAAAAAAAAAAAAAGCTTCCATACAGTGAAGGAAACAATCAACAAAAGTAAAAGATAACTTCTAAAATGGGAGAGGATATTTGTAAATGACATATCCAATAGAAGGTTAGTATCCAAAACGTATAAAAAACTAATACAGCTCAATACACAAAAAACAAATAATCCAATTAAAAATGGGCAGAAGACATGAACAGACATCTCTCCAAAGAAGACATACAGATGGCCAACAGATACATGAAAAGATGCTCAACATCACTCATCATCAGGGAGATGCAAATAAAAACTACAATGAGATATCACCTCACAACTATCAGAATGACTAAAATCAACAACACAGGAAACAACAAGTGTTGGTAAGGATGTAGAGAAAAAGGATATGTACAGTTTTCGAGAATGCAAATTGGTGCAGCCACTCTGGAAACCAGTATGAAGAGTCCTCAAAAAGTGAAAAATAGAACTACCTACCCTACCATCCAGTAATTGCACTAGTGGGTATTTATCCAAAATTACACAAAAGCACTAATTAAAAGGGATACATTCACTGCTGTGTTTATTGCAGTATTATTTACAATAGCCAAATTATTGAAGCAGCTCAAGTGTTATCGATAGATGAATGGATGAAGAATTGGTGTGTGTGTGTGTATATGTATATATATATATATATATATATATATATAATGGTAATATAATATGACTTTAAACATGTAACATTTATTTCCATTTTTGTTGTTAAACGTCAACATTCAATTCTTGATTTAAAAGACTTTACTTATGATAATTCATAAGTTTTGTGTTGTTTTTTGTGGGGTTTTGCTTTATAATATGGTTTGGTAAATCAACCCAATTCCTTGAAACTCATTTTATACAAGTAGAAAAACCTATCATTCCTATTATGAGGCAAATTAGGTTAATGTTCAAGAAAATGCTTTGTAACATTTTTAATAAGTGAAAAATACACACTTTTGATCATTGTTAGAGTTTTAGTAATAAAAATAATTACATTTTAAATATTTACTTAAATTGAAATTTGTGCATTTTTGTTTATTGACTATGTAACTGGAACGTGAAAAGCACTATGCTAAGCATAAGAGATTCAAGGCCAGAATATCCCTGCTCACAAAATATCTCCAATTTACTGAATGACTACTATTTTTCTACTTTGTTCTGCCTTTTTAAAAGTGCTCTATTACATTTCAAGAATGAAAACATCTTGGGCATTCAGTGAAGCAGTGTACATTATGGCTGCGTTCAGCACATCTGGCAGCAAAACCATTAAAATCATTTATAGCCACTGAATCAAACTGTGATAATCAGTCTTCATGCAATTGCCTATTGTATGTTATTTATGGATTCTTCTGTTAAGAGAATGTGCATTTCTGAGTTGTTTTACTAAAAGTTCTGTCTGGGGTAGAGTGCTATATATTAAGTGGACATAGTCTGTATTAGCACCAAATGAACAACTGTACCCCTAATTATCTGCCTATTTACTGAATAAATATTGTGCTGAGAAAGTGGAAGTCATATAACTAGTTTTAACCATTATGTATTACAGAACACAAAGAAATGATGACTCACCATTATTATATGATACCCTGTGGAAAGTGGAATTTTCTGGTATTATATTTTAGACAGATAGGTATTACTTTTATCTTCACATTTTTATATCTAAAAAATTAAAATTACATCTACTCAAACTATTCATGACACCAGAAAATCCTTATTATTGACATATTTTTCAGACAAAACATCAGATTTATCTTAATATAAAATGTTTATATATTTCAACAATATTTTTTGGTATTAGATTTATAAAACATTTACCATTATAAATACAACATGACTTTAAAAGTACACTATTTTCCTCTTTTTTTCTTTTTTCTTTGTTCCTTTTTTTTTTTTTTAGTAGTTCAAAAAATTTTCTGTGCAAATACTATAACTTCAGACATATCCTTCAGACATAAACCTAAGACATATCCCAGGGTAAATATTCCTTTGTTGCAGAGGGTTGTAAGGATACATTTAGCAATACTCCTGGCCTCTACCAATTAGATGCCAATAACACTACTCCCTTTAGTGTGATATCCACAAATGTCTCTAGATACTGCCAAAATACTCATGAGGATGGGAGTGAAGGTACAAATCACCTCTTGTTGAAAACCACTGAGTTGGGTCATATACAGGATCTTCTCTCTTCAATGTCCATAGAACTTCTCTCAGTAACTCTATTAAGGAAGGTATTGTGTATTTGCATGAGTGCTGGAAGATACTGGAATTTTAACAGGCAAACCTGGAGAGGCCTTGCAGAATATCCCATGGATCCACAGGAACTCTATAAAAGCTATATATTTTAAGACTACACTAGACTTAAAGTAATGATGATACTACACTTGCTTTAGCAAGCCTAAATTCAAGTCTCAACATTATAAACCTATCTGCCAATGAATTAATTATCTACTACAATAAAATTCAACATTTTTAAAGGAAGACATCCAAAGCCAGACACTTTACATCCACAACATGCAGCACACAATAAAAATTAACAGACATGTAAATAAACAAGAAAATGAACATATAACCAGGAAATAAATAGTTTAAGAGACTGGAATGGTCACAAATGTCAGAATTATCAAACAAAGATTTACAGTAGCTATTCTAATTGTGTTCAAAATTTTACAGAAAAAAACAGACAATGGATGAAGAAATGGTGAATCTCAGTGGACTAAAGAAAATCATTAAAGAGAACAAACTGGGAGTTTAAGAACTAAATATTACCATATATCAATTAAAGATCCATTGAATGGGCTCAATATTACACTGGACGCTATTGAATAGACAGGTTGGAAGAAAGGACTGAAAAAATAAACAGTTTCAGTAAGCTGTGAGACAATACCATGAGGTCTAACATATTTGATGATAGTCTCATATAATAAGATAACAGAAATAAAGGGGAGTATAGGGGCAGAAAAAATAGTTTGAATAAAGAATGACTCCCATATTTTGTCAAAAATATCAAGCTACAAATAAAAGACACTCTACAAAATACAATGCAATAAGTAGCCAAAACCACTCAAATAATTAAAAACCATAAATAAAAATAATTATTGAATACATCAGAAAGAAATGATGAATTAAATTTATTATATTCAGTAAAAATGATAAGAATGATGTCTGGCTTCTCATCAGATAAAATGGAGGTGAGGAGAAATTAAATTAGTTATTACTAATAACTGAGCAAGAGTGGGACACTAACTGAAAAGGAAATCCAGGGTACATTCTGGGGAGAGGAAAATATATTCCTTGATTATAGGGGAAGATTTTTCAAAACTCATTGATTTGAACACATCACATCTATGCATTTGTGGGAAATAAATTCTACTTCAAAAATTATAAGGATAATAAGAATATATGAAAAAACATATAAGTATATGGGAGTCATATAAATATTAAGGAGAGGGAATTTCCAAGTTTGAATTACTATTTGGCACTATCCCCAAATTAATTCCATATTGACCTATATGGTAAGAGGAGAATATTTAAATTTCAAAGAAATGTAGAAGTTTATATTCATGAATGCATTATGAATGGATTTTCTAGGGAAAATAAAAGAACAAAACCAGAAACTATGAACAGAAATGTTTGATACTTTCAACCATGTAAAATTTTAAAACTTAGGTTCATCAAATAATTATATAAAGGATAAGCCACAAATCAGAATAAGATCTGCAGCTCATAAATTACTAATAAATATATAAATAAATTCTAAACAGAAATGTAAAATAAAAGACAAATTTATAAACATCCTAACAGAAAAAAAAGAGAAAATGATATGAAGGCAATTCACATAATAGTACTCTATACTGACTAATGGACACATAAAAATACATTCAACACAGTTTGTAATCTGGAAAACACAAACTGAAGCACAGTGAGAAAATATTCTACACCATCTCATTTTTAAAAATTAACAAATATGACAATACTATATATTGAGCAAAATGTGAAGCCACCAGAAATTCCATGCATCAGCAGTGGCTCAAATGGTAAACAACTGTAAACATATTTAATTCTAATTATTAAACTATTTATTTATATTTAATCTTAAACTAAAAAATTGTAAATCTATACTAATTTTTTTGACTTTTAAGGAAATCTTCAATATATTTAATACTATATATGTTTATAAATTTCACTGGTAAAAATAATGACCTCAGTACCCATGTTTCAATACATTGTTACCTACAGACTTTTTTTTTTTTTTTTTGAGAGAGAGAGAGAGAGAGAGAGAGAGTAAGTGTGAACAGGGCACAGGCAGAGAGAGAGGGAGAGAAAACCCCAAGCAGGCTCTGCGCTGTCAGTGCAGAGTGGGACATGGGGCTCTATCTCACATCTGTGAGATCATGACCTGAGCCAAAACCAAGAGTCGGATGCTTAACCAACTCAGCCTCCCAGGTGCCCCTACCTACACACTTTTAAAAATAGAAGTAAAAGTTAAAAAAAATATGGTTCTGGCACATATATAGACATACAGATCAAGAGAATCGAATAGAGAGCCCAGAAATAAACCTAAACATATATGGTCAATTAATCTACAACAAATGATGTAAGAATATACAGTAGGGAAAAGAATCTTTTTAATAAATGGTGCTTGGAAAACTGGACCGCTACATGCAAAAGAATGGAACTGGACCACTTTTTTTACACCATGCAAAAAATAAACTCAAAATGGATTAAAGACCTAAATAAATATAAGACCTGAAACTATAAAACTCCTAGAAGAAAACACAGACAGTAATCTCTATGACATCAGTCTTAGCAACATGTTTTTTAGATATGTCTCCTCAGGTGCAGAACACAAAAGCAAAAATAAACTACTGGAACTACACCAAAATCAAAATCTTTTGCATAGTGAAGGAAACCATTAACAAAACAAAATGGCAACCTACTGAACGTGAGAAGATATTTGCACATAACATCTGATAAGGCGTTAATAATCAAAGTATATAATGACCTTATAAAACTCAACATCAAAATAAAATAAATAATTCAGATAAAAAAATAGGCAGAGGACCTGAATAGACATTTTCCCAAATAAGACATACAGATTGCAACACAGACATACTCATGTGCAGACACATGAAAAGATGTTGAACATCACTAATAATCAGGGGAGTGCAAATCTAAACCACAATGAGATATCACCCATCAGAATGGCTACAATAAAAATGCAAGAAATAAGTGTTGGTGAGGATTTGGAGAAAAAGGAACCCCCCTACACTGTTGGTGGGAATGTAAATTGGTGCCACAACTGTGGAAAACAGTATGGTGGTTCCTCAAAACATGTAAAATACAAATACCGTAAGATCCTATAATTCCACTACCGGCTATTTACCCACAGAAAACAAAACAAAAAAAACCCACTAGTCGAAAAGTTATACATACCATTATGTTTCTTGCAACATTATTTACAATAGCCAAGATACAGAAGAACACAATTAACCTTTGATAGATGAATAGATCAAGAACATGTAGTACGTGTGCACACATCGAGACGGGAATATTATACAGCCATAAAAAAGAATGAGATCTTGCCATTTACGACAATATGGATGAGACTAGAGGGTATTATGCTAAGTGAGATAAGTAACAGAAAGACAAACACCACATGATTCACTTATATGTAGAATCTAAAGAAACAAAACAATAAAGCAGAAACAGACCCATAAATACAAAAAACAAACTGATGATTGCCAGATAGGAGGGGAGTAGGGAATGGGCCAGATGGGTGAAAGGGAGTGGGAGATACAGGCTTCCAGTTACATAATTAATAAATCACAGGGATAAAACATACAGTATAGGGAACATAGTCAACGGTATTGTTACTAGTGTTATACGGTGACAGATGGCAGCTACACTTGTACTGAGCATTGCACACCATATAGAGTTGTCAAATCACTATGCTGTATACATGAAAGTAATGTGTCATTGTGTATCAACTATACTTCTATCAAAAATAAGGAAAAGAAATAAAAGTATTATCAATTTAAATATTATGGATTTCATGTTTGTATTAAATGAATAAAATGAAAAACTTTCCATATTTTAAAATACGTCATTTATTTAGTTCCTTCTCATTTCTATTGGTAGCTTGATATATCTTGTCCACAAATTGCCCTTCCTAAATTGACTGATTCCATTATGCCACCTAACTGATCTTCAAACAACCTAAGCATCGTCTTTGAGACTTTTGTGTCTGTCACTTCCCAAATCCAATATTTCAACACATTCTATGAAGACTATTGTCAATGTTTAACCTGAGCCAACAACTTTCTCCTTCTTTATTTCCTTGACCATAATTAAATCCCCTCTTTCTCACTTTGGCTTCTGATACAGTTTAATTATTTGCACATAGGCTACCCATAACAGTTTTACAAGGCAGCCAAGAGATATATAAAATATTAATCAAATCATGCCATTTATTCTACAATAATAATTCTCTAAATATTTTTCATGGAATACTATTCCCTTGAGATTTCTGTGAATAAAGCTGCCCCGTATTCAGGTAAATATAAAATCTCTTCACTTCACATTACCTATTCAAAATGTATGTCCCAATTTTTTAAACTAAGTTATTCTGCCTTAAATATTTTTTTCTATCTTTTTCAATAGAAATGGTAAATGATTTTAGGAAATACTGCCCATCTGTTCAGTCATCTTCTCTAGAGATTTTTTAAGTTATGGAAATACAGAAAACTGGTATAATAAAGCATGGTGCTTCTGTGCATTTATATGTGTTCATCAAAGTATATACATATGTATAGGTGTATATATAAATATATTTCCTTCAACATTAGTTTAAATAAATGAGGAATATTTTATTCTATTTTGAAATATGTAAAGTATCAGTACATCTTACAAAATATTTCATTAACCATGTTTTGCATCTATCTTTTGTTGTGTTCGATATAGAGTACCAGTTAGGATTGATAAAATTTACTTAAATCATATAATTTCATGTTTAAAAATCTTGGTTCCCTTACATTTTAATTAACTTGCAAGACAACATAAATTATCATTACAAAGTAGAAAGTTTAACCTGCAATGTATCTGAAATGGTATTAATATGATTTTAACTTATACTGTTAAGTACATTAACAAACATAACTATTATTGCTGTAAATAAATAATTGTAATGCCGATGTACAGCAATGACATTCATGAACCAGAGGATAATGAATAGCAGCAATTCATTTGTTCAATTAACAATTATTAAGCCCTTATTTGAATATCACATTCTATCCAAAGTTCTTGGATTGCATATCTACTATTACCAATGATTATAATCTGTAAATATAATGACTATTAGGTAGTATGTTAATGGAAGACAGGAATCATTTTGAAGAAAGGGATTTTAATACAGTGAATCAATTACTGTCTTGGAGAAATGTTAATTGAGGGTCTAAAAAGATATATTAAAAAAGTAGAAATTGCTAGAGCCATGATCGTACTCAGGCTGCCCATCCTCATTGGCCACTGCTATTGTCATTGCTACTTGTATGGTCATTAAGTACAGTACGTTTTTTTTTTTTTTCTGAAAATTATTTTTCATAGCCTCTTGCCCTCTGTTCTACCATAGCACTTACCCTTGAAAGAACATAGGATATTGAATCTCAGAAATGTAGTTTGTAGTCATCCTGCTTCAGAGTTACAGAAAAATATATCGTAGTGCAGGTATGGAGCTAAGAGGCACCTGGAGACTTCCCACATGGTAGTGAAAATACTACTGACAACTTTTTCTTGGGAATTTAATATACCTTTAAGCTGACTGCTAGAAATCTTAGCATATACTATGAATGTTTCATCCTGTGCTTCTGTTTACGTAACCACAGAATTACTCTTCCATTAAGTATAAGCTGTACAAAACTAGACTAATTACATTACATATGTTGTCTATTTGATTACCATAACAAATGCAAGGAAGGAATAATCTTCTCCAAATCACCTAATCTCTCCTAGTTTTTATTCTCCCACTTGTATTTCGAATACAAAATTATTCATATTGGAAATTAGAGAACTGTACTGGGAAAAACTTAGCATTACATTAGCTTCTAGCATATACCCTACTCTCACAGTGTGGCAGGAATAACAGTGCAATACCTTAGATGTGCATTCTTTTCATTAAGTGTAGGACAATCCCCCAAAGTAGGCATGATAAAGTTAACAGCTGACCCAAACCCATGCAACTATTTAGGAAGAGAGTCAGTGTTTGTACCCTAACTCAAACCAAGAGATCATGTTCATTAAATACCATATCATATTGTCTCTGTACCCGGTCAATGCACAGACACAGAGCCTAACAGTTTTCTTAGTTATTTTTCGTTATACCTAGATCTTAGCTGATTCTTTCTTTCCACTTAAGAGTGTTCATACCCCTGCCATTTAATTGTGTCTGACCTGAAGTATCATATACCTTCACCCTATTATTTGCTTCTACTTAGTCTCCTTTATGCAGTCTGTTTGTAAGTGTGTTTTCACATCATATATTATTCTTTTATTATATTTTATGTATCATAGGTAATACCAATTTTCAAAAAAATAGAAATTAATTCTACATGTATTCTTTGAGAATAAAATCTGTGTGTATTAAATGACTATTTTTTAAATATTTTTATTTATTTTTGAGAGAGAGAGAGACAGAGCACAAGTGTGGGAGGGACAGAGAGAGAGGGAGACACAGAATCTAAAGCGGGCTCCAGGCTCTGAGCTGTCAACACTGAGCCTGATGCGGGGCTTGAACCCATGAACCGTGAGATCATGACCTGAGCCGAAGTCAGACGCTTAACCAAGACACCCAGGTGCCCCGACAATTTAAAACAAAGTACAGGGGCACCTGGGTGACACAGTCGGTTGAGCATCCGACTCTTGATTTCAGCTCAGATCAGGATCCCAGCGTCATGGGATCAAACCTTGCGGCAGGCTCTGTGCTGAGCATGGAACCTGCTTGGGATTCTCTCTTTCTTTCTCTCTCTCTCTCTCTCTCTCTCTCTCTCTCTCTCTTCCCCCCTGCTCTGCCCCCCCTCAGCCCGCTCATGTGTGCACACACTTGTTCTCTCTCTAAAAAATAATTAATTAATTAATTAATTAATTAATTAAAATAAATAAATAGATGAAACAAAGTACAGTGGTACCCCCTTTTCTTCAGGGGATCTGTTCCAAGATCTCTCCAGTGAATACCTGAGATCATAGATAATACCAAACCCTAAATATACTGTTTTTTCCTGTGCATATGTATCTATGATAAAGTTTAATATATAAATTAGGCACAGTAAGGGATTAACAATGTTAACTGTTAATAAAATATAATAATTATAACAATATACTATAATAAAAGTTATGTGATTGCAATCTTTCTTTCTCAGAATACCTTATCGTACTGTATTCAGCCTTTTTCTTCTTGTGATGATATGAATGATAAAATTTTAGATAATGAGATGAAGTGAGGTGAATGACACAGCCACTGTGACCCAGCATGAGACTACTATTGACCTGACCATATGTCAGAAAGCATATCATCTGCTTTTGTACATGGGTAACTGAAACCGTGGAAGGTGAAACCTCAGAGGAAGGTGAACTACTATAGTGAATAAGCAGACCTGATAAAAGAAAAATAACAAAAAGAGAATACACATGTTGAGCAGAGTACCAAGCACCAGTACCAACCCCAGGAGAGGCCTAAACACTTTCTGTCTACTGTATCTTGGTATGGGAGTCACCAAAGAGAACATAATACAGTTAGGCATTGGTAGAACATTGGATAGAACACTGCTTTACTCAGAGAAGAGACAGAGCAAGATGAGTTTCAATAATAGGTGTTGGTCCCCCATAACTAGGGAGTCTCTCCCCACAGACCACATAGGGAAATTCATCTATTCACATGCTTCATATTATGCCACGGTGGAAAGATCCCATCCTCTCCTCACAGGACAGATGCTACAGTGGGGTTGGGTGGGTACCATATGACACACATGCTTCAAACAGAGACAAAGAGCATTCATTGAGACTGAAACAGGAAAAGTACTCCCACACAAGGTGATAAGCTCGGCACAGGCTGTGCGGGCCTTTCATCTCTTGGTAAGGAAATGTTCCAGGCTCAAGACCAACTCTAATGCTGCCCAGTGGGTGTCAAAAGACTGCATGCATGAGTCTGTCTTTCCCAACATTATAAAACCTTAATTTTAACAAATATAAATTATATGTTCTTTAGAATAGTATTAACTTTGCCATAAATCATTACATGTTGAAAAAGGAAACTATTTTTTTTTCTTAATTCCAGACTACATCGTTTTCCTCAAAGTCTTTTTTTCTAGTTTTGTGTATTTTTTCTTTCAGTGCCAAAAGTGAAAAAAAAAATATTTTTTTTTTCAAATTCAAAGGCAGGTTTCTAAACATTTATAGGGAGCTGGTTTCCTTTTTCTTTTGATTCAACAAAATGTAGAAAGCTTCTATCAGAGAAATCAAAGTGTCTCAGGTAACTAATACATTTTTTTCTTTTTTTCGTTTTTGTCTGCATGGTAAGCATCTTCTTGAATCAACATTAGATGTTAGCAACAAAGCTCTTTCATTTTCCGGAAAAATAAAATTGAAAATGGCCATCTGTTCAATCTTCTGTTATCAGAGTTGTCCCCTACTTGTGTATCTCTAGTATAGTTTCAGAAGTGCAGGGGAAAAAGGTGATTAATATAAAAATGTGTTTGTGGGTACAACTTGTAACAGTTTAGAAAGACATAAAATAATAATCATCAGTTAGGTTAAATTTTAGTTTAAACAGCTTTTACAGTAGTTTACATTCCTAACCTTCAATAAACATTTAAAAAAAGAGGATTCATTTTAATATCAGTTACCATCATCTACAATATACTTCCTTTTACCATTCAGCCCTCATAAAAATGAGAAATAATAGGATTTATAAATAACTCTTCAATAACTCAGAACCTTCATGAGTATAGCTGAGATTACAAAAGATAACATGTGGGTTGCAATTTTTTTTTTGTCCTATAATTTTGGTACATATATAAAAATTAAATAGCAGGCGCCTGGATGGCTCAGTAGGTTGGGCATCTGACTTTGGCTCAGGTCATGATCTTGCTGTTCATGAGTTCAGCCCCCTATTGGGCTCTGTGCTGATACCTTGGAGACTGGAGTCTACTTCAAGTTTTGTTCCTCCCTCTCTCTGCCCCTCCCCCATTCACAACCTGCCTCTCTCTCTCTCTCTCTCTCAAAAATAAATAAACATTTAAAAATTTTTAAAAAGTAACAAAAAGTTAATTTTGACTTTTCTAATATACAAACACATATATTCTATAATATAATGAAGAGGAAATCTTAAAGGTTGTTTCAATGTAAAATAAATTAAAGCAGCATAAAAATCACATTAATTGCCCTCATAGTTACATATGAGAATGAGCAGAAAAACTGATTAGAAGGAAATTAAGATAATTATTTTAATGTGGTTGTTTTGTATGGTAGATTTAGAATATGAAATAATTTCTTATTTGTTATAATGCATATAATAAGCATCAATCTATTAAAATATTTGAGATATCAGCATGACTCATTTCCCTAAAGATGAATGAGCTCTTTAAGGTGGCTCAGTTGGTTAAGCATCTAACTTCAGTTCAGATCATAATCTCACAGTTTCTGGGTTTGGGCCCCACATCTGGCTCTGTACTGGCAGTGCAGAGCCTGCTTGGGATTCTCTCTGTCCCTCTCTTTCTGTCCCTTCCCCTGAACACGTACTCTCTCTCCCTCTCTCTCTCTTTCTCTCTCTCTCTCTCTTTCAAAATAAATAAACTTAAAAAAAAAACAATATGTGGGGGCACTGGGTGGCTCAGTTGGTTGAGCATCTGACTTTTAATTTTGGCTCAGGTCACATTCTTGCAGTTCAAAGCCCTCATCGGGCTCTGCACTGGCAGTGTGGAGTCTACTTAGGCTTCTTCCCTCTGCCCCTCCCCTGCTCGTGTCCACGTTCTCTCTCTCTAAAAATAAGTAAATACACCTTAAAAAAATTAAAAAAAGTAAAAAGGATGTGTACATTTTTGAGAATGTACCAAAGATTTAACAGCAGACTAACTGGTTGTAATGTTATAAAAATGTAGTAGAAAAAAAAAAAAAAGACTAGCCTGAATTTCTCCATCAATTTCTCATATATTTATCTAACAAGGATTCTTTCTGGGAATATTGATTGTGTCTTGATCCAGAATTTTAAAAGAGTGATAAGAAATCACCTCTGTAAGATGTCACTAAACCAATCATCCATCATGGGATGGATGGTTGGGAAGAGTTACAATAAACTGAATCTAAAACTTTATCTCCTGCTACTGCTTAAAACATATATGTGTAAGTGGGTCACATTTTCTTAGGGCATAAATTATTGGTACATCACTGAGCATTCTCCAAATGGCACATGTGTTGCTTAAATGGCAATCATTTATAGATTTTTTTTTTGCTTAGTCAGCTTTACTTAGCACACCATGTGATCTATTCTTTGAATTCGTGTGAACAGTCACAGAGTTTCATAATATCCAATGATGATTCTAATGGAAAGCAATTAAGATTATTGCCCTGTTTGTATGTACTTTCAAATGTCACTATCAATTTTTAATGGATTTGTGTATATCTTGTCATTTATTTGTAATATGTTAGCAGAATTTGTTTTTACTTTTTGTTATCACATATTTTCCTTTGAGAAGGAAATAGCATTTTTATTTTATATATATATATATCCATTTGCTGCTAGCATGCTTAGTGATTCTTTGCAACAAAAGAGAAACTTTAATTCTTGAGTTTCATTTTTGTGTATTCAGATTTTATTTATGGTACATTAATCATAAATAATCTAAACTGTAAAACCTTTGTTTGTTTTTTTAACAAGAATTTTTTGGGTAAATTTTCAAAAAATTCTATTGAGAAATTCTAAATTTTATTCATTTTCTCTATCAGAATGGTTATTTTCCATAAAACATATATTTTCATTTATCTCAATTCTTCTGTTAACATGAAATTTCTAGGGGTATTTAGATTTATTATATTTATTTGTTTGCTATAAAATCTTCACTAAAAACTTTATATTTAAGGTTTACTACAAGGTATGCTTACATTCTCTGAATAATTCCTAAAATTTTATGATTATCTACTCTCTGTTCAAGTGGAAAATGGACTCTTCAATAGAACAGGTTACATGTTATGTCATTCTTACCTTCAGGTTAATCATATGATGGAGAGCTATTTTTTTATGGAATCCAGTGTCAGGAAGTCTCATTTCATATAGATATATGCTGAGAGTCCAACTCAGCCCTTCTGAATCCTGAAGACACTGTGCCACGTTGCCTTCTTGCGAATGGTCTCCCAGCACATAGCATATCATTTGAAAAATATGCCCGTTTTTTGCATGAAATTTTATTAAATTTCATTATGGGCATATACCCCTCACATATAGCACTCTTATCATCAAAAGGCTGTTATAGTTTAGGAATGACATTGACTGCTTTCTATTGATTTTCTTTTCAAATGTGCACACTGAGCTATAGAGATTACAGAAGGTATTAGAGACAGTACAAGCATTTATCATAGTAATAAAAGATCGAAAATGCTATAGTCTCATTGTATAATTCTAAGCGCAAGGTCTCCTCTTAAGTTTGGCATCATATGAGATATGGATACATAAATTCTACAAATCAGGCATTCTTTCATCACAGGAAGACCCTTGTTTGTCTTTCCCTATTAATCTTGTCCCACTTACTTTCTAACTTCTAGGAATGACATGGCACCCATGTTTATTTTAAGGTGCTATTATTTCATTCCTTCTCTAGAGAATTCATCCTCTCCTTCTGTCAGAAGGCATTTAAGAATGAAGGAGAGTGCTATTAGACTCCATTTTAAACCAGAAACCTTTTGTAATTTTTGAAATAATCTGTTTTCTTTTCTTAGTCTTAGGTGATACATAATATAAATGGAAAACTCAATTTAAGGGAAGATTGCTACTCACTGATGTGAGTGAATGCTCAAGTGATTGCTACTCACTTTTCAGTGATAAAAATACAGCTATATTTACAGCAAAAGAAACCAAACCAAACAAACAAACAAACAAAAAACCACAACAGGTTATTGTGTGGGATGGAGGCTGGGGCAGATGCTACAGATCATGATGGAATGACCATGGTGGTAGTATGGAGGTGATGAGCAGTGTGGACTGTGATCTTTTTAAAGGTAGAACAGGTCTTGCTAATAGTCTGCATAAGTATCTCAAAATCTCTTTAAGATCCTGCTTTTAGTTATTTTGTCTATATACCCAGAAATGACATTGATGGGCATTATGGTAATCTTAGTTTTAACTTTCTTAAGAACCACCATATGCTTTCCATAATAGCTGTACCATTTTACATTCTCATTAAATGTGCACAAGGTTTCCCTGAGATGCAATCTTGAATGTTTGCCATGATGGCAAGGATGAATGAAGCAAAGCAGTGAATCAGTGATATAGGAGATAAAATTATGGAAAATGACGAAGCTGAAAAGAAGAGGGATACAAAGGCCAAAGATCATGACACAAGACTTAGAGAATTCAGAGACTTATTAAAGAGGAATAACATTCATATAATAGGAGTTCCAGAAGATGAAGAGAGAAAAAAAAGGCAGAAGGTTTATGTGAGCAAATTACAGTTGAAAACTTCCCTAATCTGACGAAGGAGACAAGACATCAGAATCCATGAAGCACAGAGAGCTCCCATTAATTTCAACAAAAGCCAACCATTCCAAGGTATATCATATTCAAATTCACAAAATACACAGACAAGGAAAGAGTTGTGAAAGCAGCAAAGGAAAAAAGTCTTTAACCTTCACGGGAAGACAGATCAGGTTCAAGCATAATTGTCCACAAAACTTGGCAGGTCAGAAAAGAGTGGCAGTATATATTCAACATGCTGAATGGTAAAAATATGCAGCCAAGAATTCTTTATCCAGCAAGGCTGTCCTTCAAAATAGAAGGAGAGATAGAGTTTCCCACACAAACAGAAACTGAAGGAGTTTGTGACCATTAAACCACCCTTCAAGAAATTTTAAGGGGGATTCTTTGGAGGGAAAACAAACAAACAAACAAACAGAAAAAGACCAAAGGCAGCAAAGACTAAAAGGGTCCAGAGAACATTACCAGAAACACTAATTTTACAGCCAACACAATGGCACTAAATTCATATCTTTCAATAATCACTCTGAATGTAAATAGACCAAATGCTCTAATCTAAAGCCACAGGGTATCAGAATGAATAAAGGAAGAAGATCCATCCATATTCTGCCTAAAGATACTGTAGATTGAAAGTGGGGAGATGGAGAAACATTTATCATGCTAATCGGTGTTAAAAGAAAGCCAAAGTAGTCATACTTATATCAGATAAGCTAGACTTTAAAACAAAGACTGTAACAAGAGATGAAGGAAGGCATTATATCATAATGTCTACCCATCAAGATCTAATAATTGTAAATATTTGTGCCTCCAACTTGGAGATACCCCAATACATAAACTAATTAATTTACTATTAATAAAATTAATTATTAATTTATTATTACTTAAATTAATTAAAATTAAATTAAAAAGAAATATAAAGGAACTCATTGATAATAATACCATAATAGTAGTATTAACATCATACTTACAGCATTGGACAGATCATCTAAACAGAAACTCCACAAGGAAACAATGGCTTTTAATAACACTGGGCCAGATGGTCTTAATGATATATTCAGAACATTTCACCCTAAAGCAGCAGAATATACATTCTTCTAGAGTACACAAGAAAATTCTCCAGAATATGTGATTTATGTGACTGGGTCACAAATCAGCCCTCAACACGTACAAAAAGACTGAGATCATACCATGCATATTTTCACATCCCAATGCTATGAAACTTGAAGTCAACCACAAGAAAAATTTTGGAAAATCCTCAAATACATGGAGGCTAAAGAACATCCTACTAAAGAATGAATGGGTTAAATCGGAATTTAAAGAAAAAATTTAGAAATACACGGAAGCTAATAAAAATGAAAATGAAACAGCCCAAATATTTTGGAATGCAGCAAAGGCAGTCATATATTGCAATTCAGGCCTACGTCAAAAAGCAAGAAAGGTCGCAAATACACAATCTAACCTTACACCGAAAGAAGCAAGAAAACAAACAGCAAATAAAGCCTAAATCCAGCAGAAGAAGGGAAATAATCAAGATTAGAGCAGAAATAGATATAGAAACAAACAACAACAACAACAAAAAAGCCCCCAAAACCAGAACAGATTAACGAAACTAAGAGCTCTTTCTTTGAAAGAATAAATAAAATTGATCAACCCCTAGCCACATTTATCAAAAAGAAAACAGAAAGGACTCAAATAGATAAAATCACAAATGAAAGAGATCACAGCCAACACCACAGAAATACAAACAATTGTAAGAGAATTCTGTGAAAAATTATATGCCAACAAACTGGGCAATCTGGAAGAAATGGACAAATTCTTAGAAACTTATATACTACCAAAACTGAAACAGGAAGAAATAGAAAATTTGAACAGACACATAATCTGTAAAGAAATTGAATCAGTAATTAAGTCTCCCAAGAAACAAGAGTCCTGGGCCAGATGGCCTCCCAGGGGAATTCTACCAGACATTTAAAGAAAAGTTAATACCTATTCTTCTGACACTGTTCCAATAAATAGAAATGGAAGGAAATTCATTCTATGAAGCCATCAATACCTTGATTCCAAAACCAGAAAAAGACCCCACTAAAAAGGAAAATTACAGGCCAAATCTCTGATGAACATAGATGCAAAAATTCTCAACAAGATACTAGTATAGTAAGTATGGTTCCTTTATTTCTCTGAAGATACTTATAATAGCTGCTTTGAGATCTTTCCCAGCTAAGTATGACATCTAATTCCTCGTAAAGGCAGTTTCTATTGTATTTCCTGTATATAAATCACAATTATCTGTTTTCTTCATTTCTTACTATTTCTTTTAACTAGATACTTTAGATAGTATATTGCAGCAAATCTGGATACTCACCTCCTTTTCTAGGACTGATTGTTGTGTGTTTCTTTATTGACTTAGTTGCAATTTTAAAAATAAATTATGTGTCTACTACAGTGTCCAGCCCCTGAGTTCACTCCTCAGATAGTGCAATCTTGGGCATGAGCTCTGTCATTCTGGAATGAGAATGGTTTAACTGAGCTCCTTTTGATCATTTCTTTCCCTGATCTGTTACGTTGTCTTTGTCTGCTTCTGGTCATATCACACTTAGTTGTTAGCTTTCTTGCTGGCTGGTAATTTCTGGCTGATTTCCCTGTTATTTTTGACAGTTCCTTGAGGCATAAATTAATCTATATTAATTCAATTAAATTTGACTCCTTTATAGGGATGGTTTTTGTTGCTGAGCTCTCTATTCTTATGGCCTCACTCTCTCTCTGGATATATCTCTGAACCACTACTACAGAGATTATCTTGGATTTAAACCATTGTTCATAAACAAAGTGCTAGGTAGGAATTGTATCCTTCTACCTGGCTTACCTCTCCTGACATGGAACCTCTATCCTAAAAGCACACTAAGGTACAGACAGACAATTGAGAATAAATTTTTGCTGTCATAGGCATAAAACCAACACGTATGAGCCATGGATGGGTTGATGAAGGTAGCTCTTAACCTCTTGCCCACACTCACTTGGAATTTAGACTTTGTAACACAAAACTTGTGGAAGATGAGAAATGCTGGAAGGAATCTTCTCCTGAGAAATTCTGTATACCCTTGTCTGAAGCTAAGAAGAAGATACATCTTTTTTTCTTTTTAACAGAACTTTTTATTTTTAACTTGTAAAATTTCAATTCCAGTATAATTAACAGTGTTATATTAGTGTCACGTGTACACTATAGTGATTCAACAAATCTATACATTGTTCAGTGCTCATCATGGTAAGTGTACCCTTTCTGAATCCCCTTCACCTATTTCACCCATACCTTCCTACCTCCCTTCTGGTGACCATCAGTTTGCTATCTATAGCTTAAGAGTCTGCTTTTTTGTTTGTCTCTTTTTTTCTTTGTTCATTTGTTTTGTTTCTTAGAATCCATATGAGTGAAATCATATGGTATTTGAGAAGACACATCTTAACCACACTTACCAGAGTGGAATGAGGATTGGTTTATTCAAGATCACCCCTATTTGTCCATATAAGAGATATTCATAAAAATCTTAATGTTTCCATTTATAGCTGGTAAAATTATTTTTACATTGGTAATTTGAGAAATTACATTTATAAATTTATATTACACATTTAATAATGATAACAATAATTTAAAATAACAGTATAAAATGTTTCTAAGTTCTACGTCTGAAACTAATATTATACGACATGTTAACTAACTGGAATTTAAATAAAAACTTGGAAAAAAACAAAGAAAATCCTTATATAGTGCTTAAAACTTGGAAGACATAGATCCATAACTCCCAATTTATTAGTACATTTCACCCTCACAGCAATTCTATGACATAGGAATTATTATTATCTTTAATTTACATTAAATAGCACTGAGGTAAGGAATTCAAGTAACTTACTGACAGCCATGTATACTAAGTCAGCAAGGATTTTATACCTGCAGTCTGTCTCCAGATCAGGTGATATTGATCACTACAATGTTACTTCTGGAATAATAAATACTTAATGAGCATTTGCTCTATGCCAAGTACTGTTCTAAGCACCTTACTTGTATTACTTCATTTAACCAGCAGAACACTTCCAGAAGCTAGGTACTGTTTTTACCTTCAAATAGAGATAATAAAAAATTTCTCAGCATGCATTTTTTTTCACCAAAATGAAAATCTTTAACTCTAATTTTATTTCATTATTTTTGCATTAAATGAAACCACCATGCTCAGGGTTAAATTTTCATATCCAAAAGGCCTGGGGGAGGACTGAAGTAAACAAAGAAGGGACTTGTGCTAGATAAGTCTAGAGAAGTAGTTGTGATCTAGAAGGTCTGGGTCTTTATAACATAAACCTTTATTTTAAGTGTAAACAAGCAGCAGACATTGATGGCATGATCTGATTGGTTTCCACCCCACCAAATAATAAAAGCAAAAACAGAGCAAAACAAAATAAAAAAACACCATGACTGCATCATGAAGAATGATTGTGACATACATTGTACAAATATAGAGATCATTTTGATGCCTATTACAAAATCCAGGGAAAAGTATGATAGAAATTCAAAGATTTCTTCAAAGGGACACAGAGCAGGAGACTGATTCAAGAAAAAGTAAAGGCATTACGTTTTAGTAAAGGGTTAGATCTGGAAGTATCTAGGATAAGGGAGAATAAAGTGTGAAGGATTGTGGTACCTAAAACATTACAGATGGTTTTTTCCATTCCTAAGTCAGAAAACAATAGAAGTGGCACTGGTTTGAAGGGAAATTCAAAAAATCATTCAAAGCATTTGGTACATACTAGACATCAATAGAAATTAATTCCATTTCATAACCTCACATAAGTTTTTTCTTACACAGTGTTGTTTAAAGGAAGAGAAAAACAGATATTTCTTCTCAAAGTCTTAAAAGAAATTCTAACTTACGGAACAGAAAAAAACCAATTTCATAGGTTTTCATAAAATGTACCATAAAGAAGATTTATGCCACCTAAATGTTTTACTTTATTCTTCAGAACTCTTTGTTTCATAAACAAAATGTCTTATGACAACAAAAACATTTTCAGTATATTCAAGTCTTCCACTTCATGCTGTCTGTTGTATTATGGCTTACATACAAAGTATAACGTATTCTATTCAGAGACATTCTTGACATTTCCAGGATTTATTGTTCACAAAGCATTTCATCAAAATATTTCTACTTTAATTTACCATTCTTTTCCAACCTTGAAATATATTTCTTACCTTAGAGCTCAGGTTATCTCCATTCCAGACATATTTGAAATTAATTGTGTTTTGTTACTATCATATGTACACTCAAACATCTATGGGTTGTTTCCTAAACTAGTTCTTGTTTAATTGATAAGTTATGTCCACACAGCTCATTTATTGTTTTTGATTCCTTAAAGTATTTTGGTAAATGTCAATATTTTATAATTAAGTGTTTACTTTTCTAGAAAAGAGAGAAAAAAAAGAGTGAACATAAGAGCAACAGTGAGAAAGAAAATTCACCACATCATCAGGAAAATAACCTTGAATGTATTTCAAAATACAGTGTATATATATATATATATATATATATATATATATATATATTAGTTCTGCAAACAGTTTTTTTTCGGAAGATTATTGCTAATCTTTTCAAGGTAAAAGCACTAAATATTTAATAATATATTTCACAAAGAGTAAACTTTAATAATATGAATATATCTTTGATTACAATTCATTATTCCTATTGCATTAGCCAAGCAATTTCAACCCATCTATGGTGATATATGACAAAGTCTGTAAATACATACTGCACTGTTATCTTCAAATCTATTTATCTACTTTAACAAATCGTTTTTATCACTTACTAGTAAAACAGAACTCACTATTCATATTCTTAAAAATGACTGTAAAATTTAAAATAATGAATGAAGATAGTTTTTTTTTTCTTCTTGCTGGTTAGAAATAGTACAAATTAAGTTATATTCTTTTAAACACAGCTAGGGCTAATGTGTCAAGACTAAATGAAAATATAACCCACATGTAAGTAGATCAGAATATTATAACTTGGTGGCTTAGTTGGTTAAGCAACTAACTTGATTTCAGCTCAGGTCATGATCTCGCAGTTGGTAAGTTTGAGTCCTCTGTGGGTCTCTGGGCAACAGGGTGGAGCTTCCTTGGGATTATCTGCCTTCCTCCCTCTCTGCCCCTCCCCTGAGCTTTTTCTCTCTCTCTTTCAAACTAAATAAATATTTTTTAAATGTGATTAATACAAAAAGAATTTAGTTAACACTTTGTAGACATATTCTCTTATTCACTCCTGAACAAGGAGTTGACCATGAACTTAGTATGGACTTGCTAATAATACCAAAAACTGTGGATAATATTAATAAATATATCTAAGGAATAGTAAAAGTTTATAATGTGTAGAGTATTATCTTAAATGCTGCTAGGGATTTTCACACTTAAGTCTTACCACAGTGCATGGATGTAAGCATTACTGCTAACCACGTGTTAAAGATAAAAGAGACTGCAGAATAAAATAAATTTCTTCCATTATAGGAAGAAGTGATGTGAAAGCAAAGTCTGTTCCAGAGTCTGTACTTTCACCTATGATATAAGCCTTGAATATAAGAGCTACAGGTATATATAGCTATATTCAAATGGCTGTTAGTGTTTACTTTTAACAACTAAAATGGAGAAAGTTCTTCAGAAATAGTTTAAAACATAGCAATGATTGTACATTATGAAAAGGAAAGTCTAGAATCCACTGGAACTTTTCTGTGAGATCTAGTCTTAAACCATGATTGAAGAAGATTTCTAAATTTTCTCATAACTTCATTGCAATACATAACATTATAATATATGGAAAATCTATTATTAAAAATCTTGCAGGAAATTAGCAGCTTAATACTATACGAAGATTTTCAGGATTCCACAAATGTTTATGTGTATTTTTGTGAGTGTTTTAATTATTTAAGTTAAAAAAAGAATACAATGTAATGAGCTGAAAATTTAGGTGGCTGATAAAGTTTGGAAATATGAAGAGAAAGTAGAAAGTGTGGTGAAGTTTATAGGGGAGAAAACAAATCTAGGGAAATGCAGTATGACTGCTCACGAACAGATTTATCATTATAAATTTAAAGTGAGATCACTCACTACTGTATACTTGTATGTTTTTCTCTGGCCACATTCAGGTCGGTTCACTGTAGCAGTCACAAAACTAGTGAAGAGTTGATTTAAATAGCATTACGACGTTGCTAATCAAGTAAGAAAACCTAACAGAAGAGCAAATTATTTTCAGTTGTATGTAAGATATGTAAGAATGCTTATACAGATTCACCATGGAACTTAACCTGAGTAAACAGGGGTGAGAAGACCATAGGAGAAGAAGAGACTATGAAAATCTGGCAATGTAGAAAAATTGTTGACTTCATGGTAATAGATAGTGAGCAAAAAATACAGGAAATAGTGGTCAGAGAGTGGAGTGTATAAGTTGATACTATACAAGGGTTGCATTTATTGGTATTGCCAAAGTCTGAAAAGAAGTGAACCTGAGGTATAATGGACAAGATCACTAGAACAGACAAGTCCAAAGAACTGAAAGCCCTGTGGTTTAGGAGTTTCATCTATGTGTAATTGAAATACTAAGACTTAAATTTGAAATAGGTGGAGAAAAAGGGTAGTGAGGTACTTGCTAAAATAATTGAGAAATAAGGAGGATTTGTGAATGATTTCATTGGAAAAATAAAAACCAAAGATAGTACAAGTCATTATTATGTAAGATATGGCTGTTTACTAAACATCTCTAATTTTACTGAGAAATGTAAAAACATAAACAATGTTCATGTGTATACTTGTGGAAAATCAATCATTCATAAATTGTTTTGAGGTTAGAATATAGGTGAATACATTTCTTCTTTTTGCATACAATTATTTAAAATGCTGTACAGTAATTATGTTTCCAATTATCATAAAAAGGAAACAATATTTGTATCTAACTTTTTTATCTATCTCTTATAAGGTATTTTTTGAAATAGTTTCTTACAGAAAATTGCAATTAAATAGAAGTTATTTGGATTTTGGTTGTGATAAAAAATGTAGTTAATAACTTAAGATTTCATAAGATTTTTTTGTTTGTTTGCTTTGGGGTTTTTGTTGTTTGTTTTTGTTTTAAATATAAATTATTATCAAGTTGGCTAACATACAGTGCATACAGTGTGCTCATGGTTTTGTTTTGGGGGTAGATTCCTGTGATTCGGTGCTTACATACAACACCCAGTGCTCATCCTAACAAGTGCCCTCCTCAATGCCCATCACCCATTTTCCCCTCTTCCCTGCCTCCCCATCCACCCTCAGTTTGTTCTCTGTATTTAAGAGTGTCTTTATGGTTTGCCTTGCTCTCTCTGACTATTTTCCCCCCTCCCTTCCCCATGGTCTTCTTTTAAGTTTCTCAAGATCCACATATGAATGAAAACACATGATATCTATCTTTCTCTGTCTTATTTCACTTAGCATAATACCCTCCAGTTCCATCCACATTGCTGCAAATGACAGGATTTCACTCTTTCTCATTGCCAAGTAGTATTCCATTGTATATATAAACCACATCTTCTTTATCCATGCATCAGTTGATGAACATTTAGCCTCTTTATATAATTTGGCTATTGTTGAAAGTGCTGCTATAAACATTGGAGTGCAGGTGCCCCTTCGAATCAGCATTTTTGTATCTTCTGTATAAATTCCTAGTAGTGCTATTGCTGGGTCATACGGTAGTTCTATTTTTAATTTTTTGAGGAACCTCCACACTGTTTTCCAGAGTGGCTGCACCAGTTTGCATTCCCACCAATAGTGCAAGAGGGTTCCCATTCCTCCACATCCTCACCAGCACCTGTTGTTTCCTGATTTGTTCATTTTAGCCACTCTGACCAGTGTGAGGTGGTATCTCAGTGTGGCTTTGCTTTGTATTTCCCTGAGGATGAGTGACATTGAGCATCTTTCCATGTGTCTGTTTGTCATCTGGATGTCTTCTTTGGAAAAGTGTCTATTAATGTCTTCTGCCCATTTCTTCACTTGATTATTTGTTTTTTGGGTGTTGAGTTTGGTAAATTCTTTAAAGATTTTGGATACTAACCCTTTATCCAATATGTCACTTGCAAATATCTTCTCCCATTCTGTCAGTTGCCTTTTAGTTTTGTTGACTGTTTCTTTTGCAGTGCAGAAGCTTTTTATCTTGATGAGGTCCCAATAGTTCATTTTTGCTTTTAACTCCCTTGCCTTTGGAGACGTGTTGAGCACGAAATTACTGCGGCTGAGGTCAAAGAGGTTGTTGCCTGTTTTCTCCTCTAGACTTTTGATGGTTTCCTGTCTGACATTTAGGTCTTTCATCCATTTTGAGTTTATTTTTGTGTATGGTATAAGAAGGGGTCCAGTTTCATTCTTCTGTGTGTTACTGTCCAGTTCTTACAGCACAATTTGCTAAAGAGACTGTCTTTTTTCCATTGGATACTCTTTCCTGCTTTGCCAAAGATCAGATGGCCATGCATTTGTGGATCCAATGCTGGGTTCTCTATTCTATTCCATTGGTCTATGTGTCTGATTTGTGCCAATACCATATCATCTTGATGATTACAGCTTTGTAATACAGCTTTTGAAGTCTGGGATTGCAATGCCTCCCACTTTGGTTTTCTTTTTCAACATTACTTTGGCTATGCTATTCAGGGTCTTTTGTGGTTCCATACAAATTTTAGGATTATTTTTTCTAGCTTTGAGAAGAATGTTGATGCAATTTTTATTGGAATTGCATTGAATATGTATATTGCTTTGGGTAGTATTGACATTTTAACAATATTTATTCTTCCAATCCATGAGCATGGAAGTCCTAGTATCAGCAATCAGACAAAAAAAATCAATAAAGTGCATGAAAATTGGCAAAAAAGAAGTCAAACTTTCACTTTTTGCAGATGACATGATACTCTACATGGAAAACCTGAAAGACTTCACCAAAAAGCTTCTGAACTGATACACAAATTCAGCAAAGTCACAGCATACAAAATCAATGTACAGAAATTGGTTGCATTTCTACACACCAATAATGAAGCAACAGAAAGAGAAATCAAGACATCAGTCCCATTTACCATTGTATCAAGAACCATAAAATACCCAGGAATAAACCTAACCAAAAATGTAAAAGATCTGTAAGCTGAAAACTATAGAAAACTTATGTAGGAAATTGAAGAAGATACAAAGAAATGGAAAAACATTCCATGCTCATGGACTGGAAGATTTCATAAGATTTTAAGTGATGATGTTTAAATAGAGAGTTTTGACATTGGTGCTCTTTTCCATTTTTTGTTTCCATTTACCATTCACTCAACTTCTCTGCAGGCTATTTTCAGCAACTTCAAATTTAGTCCTGAAATTAAAGAAGTCACATGATGTGCTATGAGAAACAAGCAAGAAAAAGAAATGATTCTAGGCCTTGGTATGGTGATGGTGTATTTAAGGGCTAATTCTATGATGGTAGGCCTATTTTGGGATACCTAAACTTCTGTCTTTTTAACCTTTATGTCTTTCATCTCCCTTGGTCATGCACAACACCAGCAACTTGAGCTATTCCAAGGTGTGGGGGTAAGCATAGGGTTTGAACTATCTAGTTTTCAACTTGAGCCTAATTCAACTCCAGTTTGGACACTGATGGAATTTAGAACCTGTGAATGAACTGATTAAATGATACTTTTAGAAGTGAATTTTTAGCAAAGAAATGAGAAAAACACATTATCTGTACATCCTATTCGATAGAAATATGAGCACCCATATTCCAGAAATACTATGAAAGAAATATGTTCTCTTAATTTTTAACTTTTACACAGTAATTGTAAATCATGAGAATATTGAAATCAGAACAAATAAATCAATAGAAATTTGATATTAAACTTAGCTTTCTGAAGTAATTTAGGCCCTTATAATCCAGACAGATCTCCCTAGATCTATTTTTATTCTACCTTGCTCTCTAGTCAATCTTCTACAAGTTGGTAATGCTTTTTTTTTTTTGTAATCAAGCATAAATCTTATGTTTCTTTCTTTACTAAAACTTTTTTTTTTTTATTTTAACCAGTCTTCTGTGGCCTTCAGAAGAAAGGTGTCACTCTGTGACAGCTCTTGTTGTCGCACCACCTTTGCTTGCTTCCTCTCTGGTTCTTCCACAGCTTTTGCAGACAGTTTCAGGAACGTCTGAAATCAAGTTATCTACAATATTTTCTGCTCTGCCAACAGCACAGTATTACTCTCTGCTCTGGGCTTTCTCTGATGAAGTGGACTCTGGAGGAAGCCCACTCAGCCCACTCAGATATGTAAAACTAAAATATGTTAATACTGTAGCCAATCACCACTCAGTGGAAACAAAAGCCGATGGGTAAGTACTTCTTCCTGCCCAGTACTCCAGTGCACACTTCTGAGAAGCAGTCTCTATCCTCCTTAAAAGGTTTCAGGTAGGAGTAATGTCCAGTTTTCCAGTGACAGTAATAATACTGAGTAAGACATCTAGTACTACCTTTTCCTCATTCCTTCACTCCTCTCTCAAGTCCCTCATATGTTCTTCGAGGTTATTTTCCACAAAAACGACCCATATATAAGTTCTTTCCTCAGGCTATACTTTTGAGGGAAACCCAGGCTAAGGCTATCACCTTAGGTAAATATTCAGTGGTAAATCCTAAGCTAACCGGAAATCAATTGTGATTAGAAAGTGTGAAATTTCAGACATGGAAAACTCTGTATGATGCCAAGGTCCAGGCTTTGCCCTTGGAAAAGTATACTGTGTGGATACAGAATGAGGGTCCACATCACTGTGGCCACTAAGCACATGAAATACCAGGACATTGGCAGAAGTGGGCAACATTCTACTGAACCATCTTTTAATATCTATGCCAAAGCTAGGAGATAGCAAAGCCATTCAAAAATGGTCTCCTTCTTGCTTTTTTAAAGTACAAATGAAATAATTTTATAAATCTCCTTGAAATTCTATGTGGCATTAGGGCTTCTCTGATGTCTCACTTCAACCCTTCTTTTTCCTCGATATGTGTGTTAAGCTAAACAAGGTCCAATAGCCCTAACATTAACAAAAACAAACAGTACAACCAACAAGAGTAATAGTAGCTTCCAATTAGCCCCATTTCCAATAATCATCTAACTTGATAGTCATACAGTCTAGAAAATGAAATACTAATCATACATGTCTTTGGTTTTCAAACCTGGGCTCTAAGGGGACAAAAGTAACTTGGTAAATACTTCAGGAATTAATGACATACTTGAGAAACAAAACAAAGCCATGATCATGAAAAAAACAAACTAACAAACCAGCCACTCTGATGCACTTTTCTTGTATTAGCACAATATTCCCATTGCTAAGAGGAAGAAATAAAAGATGGCAAGTAAGTAGCAAGATAAGTTATTAGGTTTCATGATTAGGGGCTCTGAATTCTGATCACTGGAGCCAGCAAAACCTCAGAGAATCAATGAATGCACAGTAAGTCTGGGAAGATAACCCAGCAGTGACTTACATGCTTCTCTGAATACAGAAGCAGAAGACAAGTTCTCATGCCCACAGTGTGGCAGACAAAGAAAAGATAGATTCTGCAGAAAGGAAGAATATAGTTAACGTACAATAACAAATGATTTATTAACAGATAGCCACATGGACAGATAGCCAAGGGCAGACAGGATCGTGAACTTATCCATGACACCTAAAAGGAGAGATGACTTTAAAGACTTAAAGAATGATACGGAATTTTAGTAAAGATGACTTTAAAGTCCTCTATAACATCATTCTCTAATATAAGTTTTTAATATACTAGTATTTTAAACACTAAGTCTAAGTTATTTTCATTAATTAAACTAGATTTATTAATTATCTTAAATATGGTGATGGTAAGGTATTTCAGTGTCTTCAAATATGTCACCTTAGGGTACACAAGCTTTCCTAAAAATATGATGAAGCTCTACTAAAAGACAGTATATTTGAATTTATGGAAAATTTGGTCTCTGCCACCAGGAGGAATGTAAATTTATAAGATATTAAAATTAGTTACAGTAGGGCACCTACAAGGCTCAGTTGGTTAAGCATCTGACTTTGGTTCAGGTCATAATCTCAGGGTTCGTGAGTTCTTAACTGCACATCGGGCTCTTTGCTTTCAGTGCAGAACCCACTTCAGATCCTCTGTCTCCTCTCTCTATCCCTTCCCGATGCTAGCACACATGAGCTTTCTCTCTCTCCCTCTAAAAAATAAAATAAATAAATAAATAAAATAATAAAATGAGTTCTAGAAAAGCACAATTACAATTAGTAGTTGTGTCATCAGAATGTGGACTGAGAGTTAAAGCTGAGGGAACTTTAGGAAACTGAAATTTGCAAATGCTGAGTCAGGTAAACAGCGCATACTGTGCTGTGTGATAATTTTACTTAATCTAGAATGTGGAGACAAATTAATGCTAATGAGATGGAATTTTAGTTGTTAAATTGGAATCAAAAATAAAAATAACCTTAATCTTCCTAGTTTTCTTAAACTATGGCTTATCGAAAAAATCTTATGCAAATTCCATTGTGTGCATATAGTTCGCTGATAAGTATTTCTATAGAAGTTCTTCCTCATTTCATTTCTGTATGCTAACCTTAAAACTGCAAGTTAAATTCAACTTGCAAGCCATATTTTAGGTCAATATATACTTCTGTCAATTTCAAATCATTTCACTACTTTCTTTTTCTCGAACAGATCTTTGTTCAATTCTTATATTCTGATAAAATTTGGATAAGAACTGTCTACTTCTGAACCAAGAGGTTTGTTGCTGAGATTATACGTAAGTAGATATTATCCACTGAAAGATCAAATGTAGATATTTGCCAATATATTATAAAGATTTAAAATAAAAATATTTTATGCCACTATTTTTAACATGGATGAATTACTCTAGAGATTCAATAGATTATAAATTATTAATAATCACAACTAATGAAAAATGTCAGACAACAATTTCAATTATTTTCTACTCCTTTGTATAATCATGAAGGGTAAAAAATAGAACAGAATTCTTTTTTTTCAGGATGATGATGATTTTTTTTCAAGTTTTTATTTAAATTCCAGTTAGTTAACATACAGTGTAATATTAGTTTCAGGTGTAGAACTGAGTGATTTCACACTCAAATACAACACTTGCTCATCACACCAAGTCCCTTCCTTAATCCCCGTTATTATTTAACCCATCCCCACCCACCAACCTCTATAACAGCATTCTTTAATATAAGTTTTTAATATACTAGTATTTTAAACGCTAAGTCTAAATTATTTTCATTAATTAAACTAGATTTATTAATTATCTTAAATATGGTGGCGGTAAGGGATTGTAGTGTATTATTTATTTTGGGTATGCTAAATCATCACATGCCCTACATGTTCTTTTTATTGTTCTTCTGAAAATTCAGTCAAATTCTGTAGTCAATTACAACACAAATTCACCTAATATCAAAATTTTTTTTAAAAAAATTGTATGACAAATACTCTCTGTGTTAAAAGCTGAGTAAAATTCCTTATTGATTTAATTACTTGATTTTTTTTTTATTTCAGACATTACGCTGAAAATATATATGCATTTTATCTATACATTTTTAAAAATAGCTCTTTAATACCAACCTAGACAATAATGTAATATAATTATACATTTTAAAACAAGAGTATTATATAATAATAGACATTTCTTAATACAGTTTGAATTATTTTATGTCCAATTTGAGCACAGTAAAATTATTGTATATTTGAGTTTTACTGATAATTCGAGTTAACAGAATCTGTAATATATATTGTCCACTTTATTTATTATCTAACCATTCTTCTTTTCAAGTCTATTTTATGAAGCTTTTTAAATGCATTTCAAATAAATAACTGAACATTTACCATGAGAAGGCATGTTGTAAGGTTTTGTGTGCTTCCTTCTTTGAAGCAATATGTTTACTGAGATTTAGGTTTGGCTTTTCTTAGGAAGAAAATAATTCTTGGATTATTAACTATATTCTTGACATTAAAAAGCAATTGTACTTTTTTTTTTCAATTCCCAAAGTAAGAACATTTGACACCTAAGGATACATTTTATTTTTTTAAGAACAGACACTCAACCTAGGGCATAGTGGTGGTAGCCATAGCAACAACAACCTTCAGACCTGCTCCAATTTCTAAACCTAGATTATCTCAAACACCTACAATAAAGTTCTGTCAGAAGGAAGGCCATGACCATTGTCGGGCATAAAAGCTTTTAAACTCATCTCTACAGTCCTGATAGGATGCCTGGATTCAGGAAAATTGCAAGGCATATGAAAAGGCAAAGAAAGATCCACTCTGAAGAGATGAGGCAATCATCAGAACCACACTTAATTATGACAAAGTTATAGTAATTGTGTGACCGAGACTATAAAATAACTATTATTAATATTGTGGTAAATGCTCTATTGGAAAAGGTGGTTCAATAGGCAAACTCAAATGGACAATTTCAACAGACAGAAATTATAAGAAACAATGAAGCAGAAATGCTAAAAATAATATACAGAGTAAAAAAAATAGGAAATTCTTTTGCTGTGTGCATCTGTATTCTAAACACAGTTAAGGAAAGATTCAGTGAACTTGAAGATAAGTCAATATAGATTATTGAAAAAGACACACAAAGAGAAAAGTGAGTGAAAAAAATACAAGAAGAGATTATCCAAAAGTCATGGGACATTATCAATCCATCTAATTTATGTGCACTCTAAATTTGAGAAGAGAATGAGAGAATAGGGTGGAAGAGACGTTTGAGAAAACAATGTCTACAGACTTCTTAAAATCAATGACACACATCAAACCACAAATCCAAAGAGATCAGAGAACCCTAATATAATGGATATACTAAGACTTTTATGCAATGGAATATTGCTCAGAAATGAAAAAGAGCAAACTAACAACTGTTACAACAGCAGTAATGAATAATAAATGCATTTTTCTAAGTGAAAATTCCTAAGGTATTTCTAAGCGGTTATTCTAGACCCAAAGGCTAACAAAATATGCTTCCTTTATAGAACACTCTGGTAAAGGCAAAACTATAGGGACAAAAAAAAATTAGTTGTCGTCAAGATTTGGAGGAGAATGGAATGTGTTTAATATAAAGGAATACCATTTTGAAGGTAATATTACATTTTGTATGTACATTATAAACAACTATTTGCATTTTTTGAAATTCATAAAACTGTACACCACAAAATGTAAATTTTACTGAATGGGAAATCTAAAAAAATCTACTAGAATGTTTGGCAAGGAAGTGTAGACTGTAATAAGTGACTCTAACTGTATTACAAATGAATCACAGAACTACTCTGAAAGGGATTAGAAAGACAGGAATTGGCTTGGGTTAATATTTTAAGTCTAAAGACAAAAAGAAATTTGCAAACACATTGTATTTCATACAAGGGACTGCTAAACAAATAAATAATAAAAATGTCATAAGAATCATCCTGAAAGAGCCAAAAATGTGAATCCATAATTGTACAAAAAAATAACTGAATAAATAAATACACAGAAGTAACAACTCTTTTTTACAGAAGAATTTTGGTTCATAGATGTAAAAGAAAATAAATACCACCTTTAGAGTAACCCAGGAATAATTGCTACAGGCACTGATGGATGATAAATTTAAAAGGTGAATATTTAAGCAGAAACAAAGTATTTGCATAGTGTCAAGATATCTCCCCAACACATCTCATAAGTTCCAAGGGAAAAAATATTAAGTTCATATCATGCCAGATGCCACCTTAAGCAAATGATCAAGGTTAATAGCACTAGTAACATATACAGACTTAATGTACCCCCAATATGAGGTTGTGAGATAACACAACTTCCATAGTATCCTACTTAATAATGTATAGCTTTAATTTAATGATGAGAGGGTCATCAGAAAAATCCTAATTAAAGGACTTCTATATATAACTGGCCAATATATTTCAAAAGTTTCAAGGTATTTTAAGATACGAGATGATTGAAGGTTGTCAAGACTGTACTCTGGCTCAGGGTCATAAATACAACTTATAGTTATTATCTGGTTTATGGGAAATGATACTTTGAACTTTAATACCCGAAGTACCTCTGTGCCTGCTCTAAAAGAAACAGCTCTATTGTGTATGGCTAAGAAAACTGACTACTGATGTATGGCAGACAATCCGTATCTTAACAAAAAAGAATAAACACATATGACACTTCAAAGGTCTAAACACTTCATGCTAGATATTTATGAAATAGCAATATAGATATTATAGTCAATAAAGAATTTACCTAAATTCAATCAACAAAAATAGATATGCATATTTTCATATTAATTAAAGAAATTGAATCCATAACTAAAATCTTTCCTGTAAATAAAACTGCAGATGCAAATGACTTCAACAATGGATTCTACTAACTATTTAAGAAAGAAATAATACCAGTTCTGCAAAAATTCTTCCTGAGGTAGAAATAATTCCCAAATCTCTCTGTGAAAGCAATATTACATTGATATTACCCTGACAGTGTAACACATCAAGAGCAGAAAGACATCATCAGGAAAACCAAAAGAAAACAACAACAGCAACAAAACAAACAAACTACAGCTAAATATTTTTGGTGATCCTAATATAAATTAAAATATTGCATATAATATCCAGAATTGGGAATAAACCAAATTTCTAACACTTGATGTATATGGATAAAAAGATTGTGGTTTCTCCATTCAAAGGCATAATACTCAACAATTAAAAAGAATGCACTCCTGATATATGCATAAAGCTCAAAAGCATTAGGATAAGTAAAATACTTTATATACAAAAGACTCCAAGCCATTTAATTGAATTTTTATGACATTCTGGGAAAGGCAAAACTCTATGAACTAAAATCAGATGTGAGGGGGCATAATTAGGAAAGACATGACTGCGAAGAAGCCAGAGTAGACATTTTAATTTGATGTAAATGGTCTAATTACAGTGATGTATAATTGTAGTGATGGTTGCATGACTATATATATGTTTTTAAAACTTTTTTAAAACATTACAAATTTAATGAATACATTTTTGCATGTTTTTAATATCTAAAATAGAGAATTTTAAAAGAATATGTCTTAAGGAGTTTGCCTGATAAAGCCTTTAAGTTTCTATGTAATCTGACTTGGAAAACTGGAATCTGGGTGTTCTATGTTACACATAGCATCACACATAAGGCAACTAGGTTAGCAATTTCTCCATTTCCCTAGACCCAGTGTGTATCAGCCTGATGTTCTAATACCCGGTCAGAATAGTTTCTCAGAAAATAATAGAGGGCTTTTTTTTATTTTATCCGTGGAAAAAGTTGTGGTTCTTAGCCAAGTAAGTAATGTTGAATGTTAAATCCAAGGGATGAAACAAGGGGTTTTCCAAGAGACCATATCAAAGGTTAGAAAAGGCAGATTCAAATTTATGGAGAGGGGTGACTACTATATATTTTAGCTATTACATATATCTGTATGTACCATGAAAATAATATAATCTAACCCTTCTGTATTTTTTTATAAGCAGATTAGTTCATTTATGCTGACAGAATGCCAAAGCAAAGTCTGTAGTAAACAAATACAATTCTCAATATGCTTTGGTATTCGTCCACATTTTATCATTTCAAATAGGTTTTTATAACATTTTAATCATATGAAGTTAAAAAAAACTACTGAAGTTTGAAAAAAACTTTTTAAGTCTCAGATTCTTTATGAAGAAAAAAAACAACTACAAACTCTGAGCTGAAACTCGTTACATATTTTGATTTTTGTTCCCAAGGCAAGTGGTAATTCCTTCTGCCTTCCCCACATAACAGTTAAGAGTCATTATCCACTGCTTTATTGTAATACTATGTACACCAACCTGTAAATTATCACCCAAACCCTCTAAAACTGCAAAGTGGCTGACTGTAGTAAAGGGTGCTTTATTGATTACAATTTCCAGTTTTCATATTCTGCTGACGAATACAGGATACAGTCTCATCCTACTGATGAATTCAGTCTTTTGTTCCTCTTAGATGTCAAATCCTGCAGGATATCATGTTGAGTTAGAAAGATCAAAGAATGGAGATGATTTTAATGAATATAGCCTTGTAATTCTTGCACATTTTTCTTTGCCAATACTGTGTGTGAGGATTTAGAATTAAAAAATAAAGAAAAGAAAAACTGTCAATTTTAATAAGGACAAGACTGAATGTACCATTAATATCACACTGACATAATGAAAAGTCTTCAGTCTAAGATCTAAACACTGAGAAATCTCAAAGTCATATATGGTTTCCTTTAATTGTCAAATTAAGACTAAAAAGATATAAGAAATACATAATCTTCATAAATCAAATAAACCACCTACTAGGTGAATAAAGAAAATGCTGATAATATTACTTCTGGAAGTGACTTAGATGGTTAAAGAAAGTAGGCAAAAATTAAAATAAGAGCATTATAGGGGTGCCTGGGTGGCTCAGTCAACTAATCACCTGACTTTGTCTCAGGTTATGATCTTGTGATTCCTGAGTTCAAGCCCCACACCGGGGTCTCTGCTGTCAGTGAAGAGCCCACTTCAGATTCTCTGTCTCCCTCTCTCCCTGCCCCCTGTCTGTTTGTAAGGATGCATTCTCTCTTTCTTTCAAAAAATGATAAGCATTAAGAAACAAAAGAAAAGAAAAGCATTATGCTATTCAATATGCAGAAGTTAAGTATAGTAAATGTAATAGTGCAAGACATGGAACCCTCTGTTTTCCTCTCATAATAATAATAAAGTTGGTTTCAGAAACCAATTCTCTGCTGATGAGTTTAAGGAGGCAATATTTAGATGCTACTGCCCACAGCACAATGAAGTGACCCCCCAGATTTTTCTAAAGTGAAAAAAAAGCACCATATGTTAAGATTATCAGGCATTTGCTACAGCCTTGAGCAAGAAATTCTGGTTATATACAGGCCTATTGACCTTACTAATGCATAAGAAAATTAACAGCTGTATCTGTCCTGTGTTCCTCTTCCTCTTTCCCTCTCTCTCTCTCTCTCCACCCTCATTATCACAAGATAGTTGCAACAATGTCAGACATCATGCCCTCACAATGCAATGTCTAAAAGTTGAAAGAGGGAGTTTTTTAAATGCTCTTTTAAAATGTCAAATGTTATGCATGGAATATGTTGAAAGGCTATCTTATCCTAGATTCTAAAAGCCACTGAATGTCAAGTGTTTCGCTTTCAGAATATGAGCTAAAATTAAGTATTCACACATTTCAAAGAGCCAAGATACACAAAAAATCAGAACAACAGCAAAATATCAGTCATCACTGAAAGATTTGTTTGTAAATCATTGGTAGCATTTCAGAAAGTGAATAAAATATGCTTTATATAATTTTAGGTATAAGCAAGAGGAGAAATATAAACTAGTTCTCCTCGAATGAAAGCTTTAATAAATACAGGATCCATTAAGTATTCCTGGAAAAATAATCCCTTGATCAATGAAGCTTGAGAAACATAATTCACATTCAATTATTTAGAACTCTTGGTAGCCCTACTATAAAGAATTTTTTAATGTTTTCCACCCACAGAAATAATGTGTTTGTAGGTGCATGAAACTGTTAACAAAATATTATTTCAAATTATGAAATAATAATTTTGTGCTCTACTAAAGGGTAACATTTCCACAAAGCATTGAATTCAAATATGGAATTATCTTATGATGACGATTCACTAAATATTGCATGTGTCCCACTTTCATTACATATTTGGTAGGCTGGTATTGAGAGATGAGAGAAGACAATCACAACTAGATTGAAGACATTAATGTATGTTAATAACTGGCTTATTAAAATCAGTTTCAAAATTTAGATTCAAAAATTAAGACTCAAGTTGTTAGTGAGTTACACTATGTGTAGCTAAGGACTTTCTTATTTTGCCAATATTTTTAAAACATCAGTGTATAAAAGCACCCATTCTTAATCTTTTCTGGAGATCATATTTTAATGAATGTTTTAATGTCTTTCCTTTTTAAATAAATATAGCAATATTAAAATTCACATGTTTCTCTCCTTGAATCAAATTAAACACTCTGTATTTTTCTCAAATATAAATAGTAATAATAATAAGAAGAGATGGAAACTCTAGAAGTGAGAAATAGAATTTCTGAAATTAAAACTTTACTGAGTAGAGGCACCAGGGTGACTCAGTTGGTTAAGCGTGCAACTTCGACTCGGGTCATGATCTCACAGTCTTGTGAGTTCAAGCCCTGCATTGGGCTGTGCACTGACAGCGCAGGGGCTGGTTGGGATTCTCTCCCTCCCTCTCTGTCTGCCTCTTTCTCTCTCTTTCTCTCAAAATAACTAAATAAACTTTAAAAAATTATACTAGGGTAGACTTAGCCAAATGAACAGGACAGAAGAATGACTAAATGAATTTGATAGAAGAACAGTAGAAACAATCCAAGATAAAGAACAGAAAGAAACAATATTTCAAATAATACCTGGGGCCTCAAGTATATGTTTAATGGCATCACAAGGTCAAAAGTGCATGGAACTAGAATGACAGAAAAAGAGGATAGGACAGAAAAAAATTCTTTTAAAAAATTAATTAAATGTTCTTAGTGTTTATTTTTGAGAGAGAGAGAGAGAGAAAGAGTGCAAGTGGGGGAGGGGCAGAAAGAGAGGGAGACACAGAATCTGAAGCAGGCTCCAGGCTCTGAGTGGTCAGCACAGAGCCTGATGCGGGGCTTGAACTCACCAAGTGTCAGATCATGACCTGAGCTGAAGTTGGTCACTTAACCAACTGAGCCACCCAGGTGCCCCAGAAAACAAAATTCTTAAAATATGTCATGGGTGTGGGTGCCTGGGTGGCTCAGTCAGTTAAGCATCCGATTTCAACTCAGGTCACGATCTCACAGTTTGTGGTTTTGAGCCCCACACAGGGCTCTGTGCTGACAGCTCAGAGCCTGGACCCTCTTCAGATTCTGTGTCTCCCTCTGTCTCTGTCCCTACCCTGCTCGTGCTCTGTCTCTCTCTCTCTCAAAAATAGATAAACACTATTTTATTTTAATTAAAAAGAAAGATGCCATGAGTGAAAACTTCCCAAATTCTTAGGAGAGGATTTGTAGATAGATATTGAAAAATAAAATTGAACATACAAATAGACCTGAACAAGGCCATACTAGGCACCTCATAGTCAAAGTGTTTAAAGTCAGAGATAAAAAGAAAATTGTGATAGCAGCAAAAGGAAAATGATATATAGCACACAATGGAACAGCAGTCCAATTAATGAGTCAATCAAAAATGATGGAGACAAGAGAGAGTGGACATTTTTAAACTGATGAAGGAAAAAAGATATCAATTCCAAATTGTAATTTCAGTGATAATATAATTCATGACTGAGAGTAAAATAAAGACATTTTTGATAGAAATAAAACAAAAAGAATCTGTGACCAGAACAACTGAACTAAAAGAAAGCTCAACAAAATTGTTTCAGCTGAAAGGGAAAGGATACCAGATGGCCCTCTGAGTTCCTATAACAGAACAAAGAGCATAAGAAATGGTAAATAAATGCACAAATGCAGAACTTTTCTTTTTTGACACTTTCCTATTTTTTTATAAAACATATAATTGACTAAGACTAAAATTATAACAGTCTTGGAGCTTTCTCATGTAAGTGTGTATTACATGTAATCATTATAATGTAAAGACAGAGTGCAGTTTTGCCAATTTTTAAGATTATAATTTAAACTGAGTCAGAGCACAGAATAAATGGAAACCTCTCCAAATAATTTTACGGAGTTTGTGGTAAGAGTGCTCAAAAGTGAAATTATATTTAAAGTGTATCAGTTAGAGACCGTATAAAATTGGGATTTATTTTATTTATCCATTCTGAAAATCTCTGCCTTTGATTATTATATGTATGCAATAATGCATACATATATATGTGTAATTATTGATATGACTGGGTTTGTGCCTACTATTTTAGTTTGGTTTTCAAATTTTCTCCTTTTTTTTTTTTCTTTGTTGTTCCTCTGACCTTCCTTTCCAGTGTGTTTTTCACTACTTGGATGTTTTCTTAAATAGAATTTTAATTTGAAAATTGTATTTTTGTGGTGGTTACACTGAGGTTTATAACATACCTTCAGGAGATCTCACACCTAAAGATATTTAATTTTGTTTCACGTGCATAATCATACACAAAATGTAAGGGAAATGTATATCCCATAAAGCATTCATTAAAATTATCTTACATTTTTCCTCATCAACACTCTGTACCCACTGAATTTCTTTTATACTTCTCCTTTCATGTACACAACAAAAAATTGCCCCCAGACTTTTTTTCTTTTCCCTAACTTGCTTTTTACCCCTTATCTGTTCCTCCCACTTCTACTGGTTCTTTTTTTTTTAATGTTTATTTATTTATTTTGAGAGAGAGAGAAAGAGAGCAGCGAAGGGACAAAGAGAGAGGAAGAGAGAATCCCAAGCGGGTTCCACAGAGCCTGATATAGGGCTCAAACCCAGGAACTGTGAAATCATGACCTGAGAGGAAGTCCAGAGTCCATTGCTTAATCAACTGAGCCACACAGGCACCCCTCACTTCTTCTTATTCTACTTCATAAAACCTCCAAACAATTTAGCACTTCAAGGATTCTCCTAGAGTTGGATTATAGTGAGCAAAGAAAATACGGGAAGAGTAGAGTCTGTTCTCCTTCATCAACAAGGAAATGGGATCACAACTAAAAACAATCCTACATTAATTATTTTGCATTGTGTTCTAATAAACATTTGTACAGACATAGTATGGAATTATTTCAGATGTAAAGAGTCTCAGTTTTTACCACCCATTCTTTTCATTTGTATTTCCCATCACCCAATTTTCAGCTCTTTTATTATAATTAACGTAGTAGAATAACATGATGCTATGTCACCAGCTTTAGATTGAAAGTGTCTGATTTCAAATGCAATTTTTACAATTTACCAGGCATGTAACCTTGGGAAAATTACTTAGATACTCTGTTTTTGGTTCCTGCTCTATAAAATGAGGAGAAGAATAGTAACTTACTCTTATAGCTGTCATACACATTAAATTAATGCATATAATGTTCTTAGAAGGGTGACTAACATTTACGCTTCAGTAAATGATAGTATTTTATTTAGTTGGAATCCATCTTTAAGGATATTTTTGTCAACAGTGCTTCAGGGGAGGTCTATTTTATAAGCCTTTTCATAAATAAAAATCTGTTTTAGTTACTCTTACAATTGAATACGTAAAAATAAATTGAGGGATCATAAAACTGGCTCTCAAAGCTGTAAAATCAGCTAGCATAATTCCATTTTCACTAGTGTTTGGTATTGCAGCACAGTCTCAGTTTACCCTGAATTTTATCTTTCTGCATACAATTTTATCTACCTGAATGTTTTTTGTGATCATAATCCCAGTTGTATTTTTAGAGTGTCTCTATTGTATTGGCCTTTTAATTATTGTAGTTGCTTGAATTGTAGTGATCTGGCACATACTGGTTTGTACATAATTTTTATCTTATATATGAGAAAGATTCGATCCAAGCACATTGTGAATTTTAAAAATATTTTTGAGTTCTCCCTCAAAATCCAAATTTTCTATGTGTTGGGCCTTGTTTCCTGTTGTTACACATCATTTTCTTTCTCATCATGTTTATCCCTTTGCACTTATATTCTGTATTCTGGGAATGCTATTCAAGTTTGCCTTCCATATTATTGATTTAATCTTTCCACAGAATAAGTTCTCTTCTACCCAAAGACTAGTTTCTTTTTCAGTTCTACTGTTTCCATTAACTACTACTATGCCTCAGTTTACTGGCAAGCATTCATCATCCCTTCCTCATTTTGCTTTCTTAGCTTATTGTCTCTTTACAGAAGCAAAATTCATTTATAGTGATTTGAGTTAGGACAGTGACCTGAAACCAGATCCTGCATCCAAATGATTCTGCTTTAGAAGTATCTGCTTCTCTGGGTCTTTCAGATTCATTTACTCTACCCTTTAATTTATTACATTTTTCTAATTAGCTTTGTTCTAGACTCATTACTATTTCTGTGAAATGGTGAGATATGTCCAAGTTTATTTTGAACACCACAGTTTATTTTGAATTATGTGGTATACAATACAAGACAATAATGTAAGACCAAGATTACAAAAATTGGCAAATGTGTGCAAGGTAGAAGGTGAATGTGGGAAAGAAAAACTACTAAACTCTTTTATCATAAAATTTGTGTTGTATGGGAGGACATTTAAATCAATGCATGAGGAGTAATTCAAATCAATGTTGTTTGGTTTATTACTTAACTCACATACTCACCTGGAAGGTAGATTTGAATATCTCCTAGTTTGCTGTCTATTATATAGCAGTATCAACCACATTTCCATTGACTTGTGTCTTTTTTCAATCCTCACTGCATGGGTCTTTTATATAAGTAGAACATGTAGAATATTTTGATACAAAGCTTCTACTGTTGCTTAAGTTACTCTTCTGTAATTCTTACATCATAGGACACTGACTATCCCTTTACTCAAAATGTTCCTATATTCCACACACATTGCAACTTACTAATATATATTCCCTTAATGCACAGTGTTTTAATCAGTTTTGCATTAACTCATTAAGTGAAGTTATTTTCTTTTATTACAAAAATATTTTGGTTGTTAAATATTATGCTGGCATTTCGAGTGGTGAAACAAGTAGTTCTCTGCATTACAAAGTAATGAAGGAGGCCAGGTTTTCTACATAGGAGACAGACTAGATATTAGAGCCAGTGGACAGATGGTAGGAGAGGCATGAAGTACCTTCTTAGCTATTTAGTATGTTCTCTCTTTCATGGAGTAAAGCCTAGGTATGCCAAAACAAATGCCTAGGTTGGTTTCATCTCAATCCCATTCCATCTGCTTTTTAATTAGTATCAGTCCCTCCCAGATTTTGGTATTAATTGCTTATGAGTTTAGCTTCCAATGTTATTGAGAGTGTTTGGGCTTTTTTTCCCTATATTTGTATAGAATTTTTTAACGACACATCAGTAAGTAGATGACTTAGTTATATTCTGTTTTAAACTTAAGCAAGATGACTTCTAGATCTTAAATGTTGGATAATTGAATGAAGTAGTACAAATTATTGATTAAAAACCCATGTCAAAGTCAAGGTGACTTACTTAATTCTTTTCATCCTTCCAACTAGTAGTTTAAATGACTATCATCTGCCAGCCATGTTGCATTTTCAATGGTGGGATGAGAACCATAAATGCTATCAGCTTCATGGGTTTGATATTTATTGAGAAAGCAGATAAAATACAATCACGCAAAAGATGAATTCAACTCTGATAAGTACAACAAAAAAAGGGTGGTGGATGGTAGCATATTGCAAGTAGATACGGTCTAGTTTGACATCTCAGGGTAGAGACAATACACTGACATCCAAAGTTTAAATAGGAACAAATTATCATAGGGAAGAGATAAAATTACCACAAGTATTGATGGGCAAAAGTCTTGGGGTACAATGGAGCATGGTGTGCTGAAAGCTGCCAGATGGAGATAAAGCTGATTAATATTTGGCTAAGAGGAATATCTCTCAGAAATGTTTGAGGAGTCTTACTGGCAGTGTTAAACGCTTTATTCTTTATCTTAAGACAAACTAGACGTCATGACATGGCAAAAGCAGAGATAATTAAATTTAGTTATTTAATATGATTACATTCCCTAAAACTGTTCTTTCTATTAATAGCCACTGTGCTGACCAAGAAATTTGCACTAGTCATTTTCAACTGTTCAATAGCCATATGCGACTGTTGGCTACCATATTGGACAACATAAATATATTTTCATCATTGCAGAGAGTTCTACTGGACAGTGCTGGTGTAGAGAATGTAGTGTGAATTATATGGGAACCAGAAGGGGAACACTTAACCCAGCAGTAAGGAATCTGTTGCCCAATTCAGAGGTAAGAGGAGTTGGTATGGGTATCAGTTTACTAGAGTTGCTGTAACAAAGCACCATTAACTGTGAAGTTTAAGTAACAAAAATGTAGTCTTTCATAATTTCAAGGCTCAAAGTCTGAAATCAAGGTGTTCATAGGGCCATGCTCTCTTGGAAGACTCTAGGAAAGAGTCTGTTTTATGCCTTTTCCTTAGCTCTCAGCCTTGCCAGCAATCGTTGGCATTTTGGATTATGAATTTGCCACTCCAATCTCTGACTCTGTCATCACACGGCCTCCTCTCTAGGTATCTTTGGGTCTTTTGTTCAGTTCAGAATTCACCAATGCAGTATCTTATATGTAGATACATGAAACAGTCTTGCATGCCAAATTTTTAAAAAACATACACTGAGAGTGTATAGGTACTATAGAAATCTTTCAAGTTAGATTTGATGTTCATCTATCTCTTGACTTACAAATCTACATCTTCTACCAGATGGAAACAGGAATGCTAATTTCTAGAGCCATTTTGGATTTGGGACATAATAAACTTTTGTCTACAAAATGCAATCCATCTTCCATTATTTTTTCTTTTTCTTTTTCTTTTTTCTTTTTTTGCATCAAAAGGCTAAATAAACTGGAACATATGTATCATCTAGGTATCACTTTTCACATGGCATCCCTCATCAAATTCTGAAAGTTTAACGTGGAGATCCCATATGCATTCAGTAAAGAACTGGAAAAGCACTTATTACATATGAACTAAATATATATCTCAATGACATAGATATGGTCCAGGAGATATTTGGAGTACCCTCCCTTCCATTTAATAATCTGCCCAAGACATATCTATATATCTGAAAAATACAGAACAAAGCCAATAAAACAAAGTAAATAAACCTCCATAATACTCTCAATATTTCCAAATAATCTGGAGTGATCTGAAACAGGGTAATGTTCTATTTCTTATGAAGATTTGTAGCAATCAGTCTGTACTATTCACTTGTTCAGCTCCTATTTAACAAATATTTGTTAAGCAACTATCCTGTCTCAGTGCGTTCCTCATGGGCAAGTTGATTACAGGGACTCTTTCTTTTGTTTAACTCTCAATGACTTGCATAGAAGAGTCTTGTATATTATTGCAATGTGCAGTTTGCTTTTTTTTAAATTTATAGGTAACATGCACTTTATGCTTCCACAGTATTTGTGCCTTGCCCATTTCATATATTAATTCTCACAATAAACCTATTTGATAAAGATTATCATAATCATATTTAGAAGTGGGAAATATATGTCCAAAAAAGCAACTGACTTTCTAAATGCTGGTAAGAAGTAAAGCAGAGGTTGGATACAATGAAGACTCATTTTGTGCTCTTCATTCATGAGTGCTCATGTAATATCTTGCTGTTTTTGATCTGCTCTGCTGATTCTGTCTTGAAAATAGATGTTCTAACTTTTGTGACAGTAACTCCTCTATATATGTTACTGTCTGATCCTTGCTTTCACATTCAGGACCAATCTATGTTTGTTTTATTGTTTTCAGACTTTGGAAAGATTGCCCTTTTATTCCTCATACCTCTTATTTTCTTTGATGCTCATTTCCATGGCCATGCTGCCATTATCCTTTGCAATTCTAAATGAAAGCAGTTGAAGGCATGATATACATTCAACTCTTGCAGATCATTTGTGACATTGGCTGCAATGAAACAGAAAATATCCCATCCTAACATGTATATAATTTATCAAGGAAGACACCTGCTAAACCAAAAATAATGAAATAAATATGGCAGGATTTAAAAAGACACATATGTGAAAGAAAGTTTTAGAAGATACGCCATCATACTTTCTCATTATTATTACCCTTTGTACCACAAAATTTAGAACTTAATGCAGCTTAGATTTATTTTGCTTTGTTTTATTGTTGTTATACTTGTCTCCCTAATCAAGTTACAAATAATGAGACCTTCAGCTGAACTATACACCTAAAATCGTACTAGACAAATATTTGTTGATTATCACAATTCAGTGATAATGAAATTATATAGTTTAATTTTTGAATCAATTTAGCAACAGAAGAACATCATCATTAAATATTAAGTAAACATTCAGAAGCCAAATGAATATTTTAAATGTATTTACATTTCAAATTTGAATTTCACATGGTAATGAAAGTGTTTCACATTTTGTTAACTTAAGAACTATCATATTTATAAAGCAAATAACATAAGATGCACATATTTAACAAACAAAAACTTTGGAAGCCATCAGTGTGGAAATTAAAAAGCCTGTTTTATAAAAGCACTTAGAACTATAGAATAATACTTTTCATGTACAACAATGTGAAACTTGCATATTTCATGAAAATATAAGCCAAAGAGCAGCTGCTCTAATCAGAGTCATCAAAATGCCGTGGAATTTGTAAAAGAGGGGGTTTATCGACAGAATGTGTCATGATCTGTTTGAACACAGCTGCAGTTTGGATTTTCAAGCTGACCCCCATCTGGATACAACTATGATGCCTTCTGAAAGATTCTCAACAGAGCTCAAATGACGAACAGAGTAGGTCGAAACAGAAGAACAGATGGTGAGGTAAGTGAACAGGACGATAATTTTCAATTATGAAAAGAAATCTTATTCCCTTGATTTCCTAAAAATATTCTACTATTTGGAATTAATGCCCGATAATAAAGAACTTGCTTAGGGTTTTGAAGAAAAGGGATACGTGTGTGAATTAAAGTGTTGGAAAGTTGTTCCTTTTAATAACATGTAGAGAGATGGTTTTAAGTATGCTTTCCTGACTTAGGAATCTGATTTTAGAAGCATAGAGAGTCATTAAGAAAATCCCCCTAGATGCCCACTATTTAGTTTCTGACTACAACTAAATTCTGGTTTTAAAGTAAGTGCAGACTAGACACATATCTTACTATTTTCAGTGATAGTTTACAATATAAAATGTGCAAAATTAAACCCCTGAATTTCACATTCTAATACAAAACCAATATTACTTTATAAATATTCTAGGTATCAGAATTTGAATTATAAAGTTATTATATAATGAATACATAAAACATTGCATATATTGATAAAAATAAAGAGAAATTTTTAAACCACTAAAACCAATGCATGTTATAAACATCTATATATATATATACATATAATTTGAATTTTCTCTGCTACAAATTACAAGAAATGACAAAATTAAATTTCAAGTTTTTTGTGATTATACAATATAAGTATATTTTTGTTAGTGGTGACTACAACCTGCCTATAAAATTATTGGGGATTTTATATATTGTCAGCATAATTCAAAATATTGGAACTTTTCAATTTAAAACACGTTATTTGAATCTCATAGATTATTCTATATAATTTGTACTTTGAAAATTTCATAATTACTAAAATAAATGTCCTAAAGATAAAATTTTCTTTCTTATTTTTACACATTATAAACCTGTTTATTTATGATATGGTTTTATTAGCATTCACTGAATTTACACATTTTAATACTTATATGACCTTTTGAGTCATCTGCATTGAACCAATGTATTTATGTGAATTTAGAATATGCTATAACTACTGATTTATTATTTTTATTTTTTTGAAATATCACTAGAACACACAAGAAAATGTATGTGTTTCAACTACATTATTATTTCACAAATAATGGTTGTTTTATTTCTTGCACCATATTTTCTGTCTTCAATAGTTGCAAACATTTACCTTTCAAGAAAGCAAAGAGCTTTGGAGAAAAAATCATCAATTTGTTCACAAGTTAAAACCAGTAATTAAATGTTTGGTAGAGCATTGAATTTGAGACCTTTTTAGCCGCTCTTCTTTCTGATTATTTAGATTACTCTTTTGGCGTTGCTGAGTTTCTATTTCATTATTAATGCAAAAGGAGCAATCCATGTTGTTTTAAAAACTTGGGATAATGGATTTATGTAATCTACAAAGTACTTTGGAAATTGCTATTACTTTTGTTTGTATTATGATGTGATTGTGAATTGATAAGAGTTATGTTTCTAGAGAGTATAAATTTGAAACTGAAGACAATGTGAAAAAGAAAATCCAAAACATACTGATCAAAAAAGGACTTGTGGCCTCACGTTTGTCATAATCACCAAAGGCAATTTGGAAGTTAAGATAACATGGAATTAAATAAATGAAAGGAAGGCAGAGACACAGACCATCTAAAGAAAGTTGAAAGAATACAAAGTACAATAATGAGGTCTGTGTGAATTATTAAACCTTGGCATTTTTTTATCTGACTGTTAATGCAAATTTACATTTTTTTTCTCTTACCAAGAAAATATATAGATTAACTGCTGCAGAAAACTCATGTGAAAATGTATTATGCATATTCTGTATTAAAAACCACTTACACATAGGCTTATAAAGACTTCTATATGTAACTATCATGTTAAAAATCAGTGTAAAACAAATTGTACTGACTTTATTTTTCTTAGTATTTATAACATATCATTTGAACCACATATTATGTGAACTAGTCCATTAATTCACCCCTAAAATTATTCTTTTTTATTTTTTAATGTTTGTTTGTTTGTTTGTTTGTTTGTTTGTTTGTTTGTTTTTGAGAGAATGTAAGCCAGGGAGACACAGGGAGAGAGACACACAGAATCTGAAGCAGGCTCTAGGCTCTGAGCTGTCAGCACAGAGCCCAATGCAATTATTTATTTATTTATTTATTTTTGAGAGAATGTAAGCCAGGGAGACACAGGGAGAGAGACACACAGAATCTGAAGCAGGCTCTAGGCTCTGAGCTGTCAGCACAGAGCCCAATGCAAGGCTTGAACCCATGAATCATGAGGAAACGACCTCAGCTGAAGTCGCTGAGCCACCCAGGTGCCCCAGGCCTAAAATTATTCTTACTAGCATTTTCAGAGATAAGTGAAAGAACACACACTATTTGAGTATTTTCCACATACTCAGTGCCTTTGTATCTGCTATCAGGGCAATCATTTTCCATTATCTAGATGCAATGTATATCTAGATCTGAGGCAATGAAAATCCCTTTAGAACATATGTTCTGTTCACCGCACACAGACTACCTTAATTCTCAACTAAGAGTTTTTACTGATCCCTAAACTTGCTACCAAGAACAAAAGCAAAATGAACATTTTGCCTAACTAGCTAGCATTTTATCTTACTACTTAGAATGTTTAAATTCAAATTCCTTTACGTGTGAAACACAGCTCTTCAGGGTCCGAACTTTTCTTCACCCCACAACCTTATCTATCTCCCAATCACTTCTTGCATTTTATACCCCAACACCTGAACTACTTACAATTCCCTAAACACAATAGTATTCATCTTGCCTCCCTGTTTCTTCACAACACATGTTCCATATCTACCTGGATGTTTGTCCCTTGTCTTCCCTTAACGGGTTAACTCTTACTTCTCCATCCAAGATGAACTTTTTTTTTTTTAACTTTAGAAATTTTCTATCACTTCCCAAATATGAGTTTCAAGCACTCACCTGTCCCTTTAGAACTGAGAGCATCCTCTTCTTGTATTCCTAACATCCACAGTTTAGGGGAGAGCAAGAGTATTCACTATGCATATTCAGAACTTTACAAACAGAAAGTACTTTATAAGTATTTGCTAATAATGTACATGATTTCTGATAAAATACATTAAATGTAGATTTAGTCAATATTGAATGTGAGGAAGTGTTTTAATTAAACAGAATTAAAATATAAGTGGAACACCTGGATGGCTCAGCCTGTGGAGCATGTGATTCCTGATCTCACGGTTGTGAGTTGGAGCCCCACATTGGGCATAGAGATTACTTAAAAATAAAATCTTACAAAGAAATAAAATAAAATATAAGTGAGATGGGAGAAGTGGTCATTTGATAAGCAAACAAACACATGCTATAATAGTTCTTTGTTAGAACTATTTATAGATTCCAGCTGGTTTTATTTTTGTATTTATATTTGTATGTGTATGTGTGTGCGTGTGTGTGTTTGCTCAGCACACAAAAATCTTTTGTTGTATCATAAAGAGATAATGTATTTTGAGTAACTATTTCACATTTATTATTTCCTGAAAGTACCATTTTACATTACTATAGAGTTGTATTTATATTATGTACAAGGTACACGTGAAGCTCCTCCGATTAATCACAAAATAGCAGAAAGGAAAAATAAGAATGAAGAAAATAACATACGGATATTATTATCTTTTAAAATGAGCAAAAATACCATTCTATTAAAATGTACTCTATCATGAAATGTTTCATAATATTCTACATGAATACTAAAGATGTATCTCTTAACACATGAACTCTCCTACAATATAATACAATATATTTACTGGTTTGATGGCCAGAAATTATTGCCCAGATCCCCTCTTCAAAAAGTTTCTCAGTTTGTAACTGAGTTACTAGTTTCTCCCATCCCCTATCCAAAAATAATTTAACCAAGTTAATGATCAGGAGGATAAATGTGTTCCATGAGATCAGAAGTGCTTTTTTTTTATTTTAATTTTCATTAGTTCTGTATTTGCAAGTTCTTTGTTTAGGTGTAGAAGCCTTCATAAATATTAAGATTTTGTGTGTGTATATGATTCTAACTATTATATGTCTAACTAATACCTTATCATACATTGTGGGCAACATGACATCTGAACATTCTGTAAAATTTGTTAAAATACAAAAAGAAGAAAATACAATAATAATTTTCTATTAATTGGGTAGATTGCCAGTAAGGACATAAATATTTAATTTAATAATACAGAAAAAGTCAATTATTAAATATCTCTTAGGGTATTCAAGTAAGTAGCTACCAAATTGATCTAATTTATAGAGGTCCAGTTAGAAATGCATTATTATAGTTTAACACATACTAAATAACCACTTTTGTCATCCTAGTCTATAAATCTTCCCCATATATTATCATAATTATTATTTTACACTGAGGAAAATAAAGGGCCATATTAAATTATTAGATAACTTCCCCAAATTCAAATAAAAATTTGTAGCAGAGCATACATTAGAACAGTATGCTTTCTGAGTTTAAATTACCTGTTCTATTAGACAATGATACCTAAAATGTATGTTGTATGTAATTTCAGTTTTGAAGTGGTTTGCAGAAGAATGAAAAAAAGTTTAAATTTCTGGCAATTGTGAGATAAAATATTTTACTGTTTCATTTATTAGTAGGAAGTTGTTCTAGCCAGAAGTTGTGATAAACATTCAAATTTTCTTCAATGTAGAAAATATGTGAGTAGCTAATTCCTTATTTTATATATTTTACAAAAAGAAAAAATCTGCTAAATACAAATTTTATGGAATTGGCACTTAGTAACAGGTGTCAGAAGAATCATGTTATTTTATCTATAAAAACTTCAAAAGAAATAAGCTTCAGAAAGGGATCACATTTTCCTATTAGTTACTGAAACCTGGCTTTTAATTTGATGAACCATGGCAGAAAATACTTTGACATAAAATATAATCACTAACCCTTAGGGAACGAGCCAATTGTACATTTCTTTCAGAATGGTTCTAACAAGATACACATATTTAAGCTATTTCAAGTTTACATAAATTTCATTCCAATGAAAAAAATAATAATGGAATTTGTTTAAAAGTAAAATGTAGAAAGAATATAGATATCCTCACTAAGCAAACTGTTGGTGAATACATTGAAAAACCATTTACTTTGATTTTTTAGTGATAAGTTTCTATATTTTCATCCATTCCATCCATCAACTCTTACTCACTAAAAGTCTGTTTTTCATCAGGCGCTATGCTACCTGTTGGGGATACAAAAATGTTTAGTACACAATTCCTTTCCTCTAGAAAATAAAAGTAAGTGAGCAAAGCAGAGAACTGGTATTTAAACTGGATGGCCTGCAGGTGCCATGATAAAATGGTCTAGAAAGGAAACTGCAAATGATATATGCTTACCTTAAAGCTTATACTTTAATTTAAATCATCCGCTACAATCCTTACTCACTTACCTACAGTGACACTAGCCTCCTTGCTATTTTTCAAGCACACCAGACAAGCTCCTGTCTTGGGCTTGGCTGTTCTTGACATTCTCTTTATCCTGATAATTCCAACATATTTGCAATAATTTTGCTCAAATCACCTTCTCAATGAAATCTACCTTCTCCATAGTGTTTAAATTTTCAACCCAGAAGTTATGTTCCTCGTCCTCTGATTCCTTGACCTACTCTCTTTCATGGCACTTATTTTAATAACATAATATTATTTACTTTTTGTTTATTTCCTCTGCTTCACTCAGTAGAAATAAGCTACAGAAATGGCCGGATCTTTATCCAAGATTTCCACTTTTTATAACAAGTTGCTAGAACAGTGATGACCTAATGAATGAAGTCACACAATTTTACACTCCTTTGTCAATCTTTGTATGGAAGACACAGCTGTTTTTGTCATTAAATGTGGCTTTAAGGACTGGTGTTCTCCATAACCTTTCTTGAATCAAATTCATCTATACTGTGCCGTTTAAAATTCAGGATTTTATTTAAAGCAGAGAAATGAGAACGAAAAAGTAGGCTACAGTAATATATCTATGTGGAAAATACATCTCAATAGGGTGCTTCAAAAATCTGGAATTGTGAGCATATTATTATTCTGATGTTTCTTTCCGAAATAGGCCTTAACTTTATGATGTATTACTCCCAACACATGTTAACACAGTAACCACAGGAGATTACAGCTTATATAAAGTCAAAGAATCCCCATAAAATGAAAGCAGGATAATACATGAATGAAATATTTCCTATTTTCTCAGGCTTTGAGAACATTCTGCAATTGTTAGTTACAATGACATACAATGTGACAAACTTTCCACACTTGTTGCTTGGCATTGAGGTCAGAATTTTACAAGAAGAAAATTATTTTTATGTTCATAATGCATTCATAGTGTGTAATACCTAAGTTTATTTTACCTCATTAAATAAGTGTCTATGTCCTTTCTTCTATAATCCTTCTGCTTTTAGAACTTATAATAAATATACTCATTTCCTTTTATATATCTTATTGATAATGTCTATTATATTCGCAATTAGAAAAAGTAAGCATAACTAAATTAGATTTGACTAAACATCCATTCCAGGGTTAAAAGTATGTGGCCACAGCTAGACAGAGCACTGTTAGATCTCCCTTATTACAGTAGATATAGATCTTAATGATAGCAGACATAAACTTATTTTTAGGAAGAATTTATACTGTCAAAATCCATCTCTGAATTAAGTCAAATTAGAAAGGAATGAGCTATCAAAATGGAAAACTTTAGGATGACTTTTTAAAAAACTATATTGTTATTTGATATTCTATAGCCAGTGTACCAAAAGGTGGTACCATTGTACTAAAAGGTGAATTTTTAGAAAGAGGTCAATGACATCATTTGGATTTTACTGTTTGGATGTTTTCCAAGACATAGATAGGTATATGTATGTATGTGTATGTGTATATATATATATATATATATATATATATATATATATAAAATGTCTTCCTTTTGTGGAATGACAAAAATGTTCTTCTTAGTTTCAATACTAGAATCTTGTTTTGTTGTTGTTGTTGTTGTTGTTGTTTCTCTTGAGTAAATGATTTTGTTTTGGAGTTTTGGTAGGTAGGCTGAATAAAGGCTTCCAAGGGTATCTAGATTCTAATTCCTAAAGCCTATACATATTACCTGAAATGGCAAAGGGAAGTTTGAAGATATGATTAAGAAAACTGAGATGAGGAAATTATCCTGCATTATCCCGGTGGACACTAAATGTAACCACATATATCCTTTTCAATGAGAGACAGAGGGAAATTTGACCACAGAAGAGGAGAAAGGAAAATTATCACAGAAGCAAAGAAATGTGGAAAGATTTGGTGATGCTACACTTACGGAGTTAAAGATGCTTGGGGCGCCTGGGTGGCTTGGTCGGTTAAGCGTCCGACTTCAGCTCAGGTCATGATCTCACGGTCCGTGAGTTCGAGTCCCGCGTCAGGCTCTGTGCTGACAGCTCAGAGCCTGGAGCCTGTTTCCGATTCTGTGTCTCTCTCTCTCTCTGCCCCTCCCCCGTTCATGCTCTGTCTCTCTCTGTCCCAAAAATAAATAAACTTTGAAAAAAAAATTAAAAAAAAAAAAAGATGCTGAAGAAAGGGATTGTGAGCAATGACTGCCATTCTAGACGCTGAAAATGATGAGGACATGGTTCTTTCCCTAGAGCCACTGAAAGGAATGTAGGCTTCCCAGTACTGGTTTTGGATTAGTGAAACCCATTTCAGACTTCTGACCTCCATAGCTATTAGACAATATATTTTTGTTATTTTAAACCATTAAGTTAGTGGTAATTTGTTATAGCAGCAATAGGAAATTAATGAACATGGTAAATCATGTAACTATTCATGCTAGCTTTTTTGCCTTTGTCTTTCAAAACCTAGGATCAAACTGTCATCAGGATTTTAATCAGCACAGTTGGTTGGTCTTAATGACATTTATTTTAATCCCATCTCACTTTACTTTCATCATCTATCACTTCTGATTTTCAAGCCTATCTAGTAATATTTGTTGAATTGTATGCATTTTGTATGCATTATATAAGGTCACCCAAGGCATCCAACAATTTCATTTGCTTTCTTTGATTTTCTTTCTTACCATTTTCATCTTAAGGATCTGGAACTTTGTGATGGATTTCCAAAATATGATGGTTCTTAGTGACCTTTGAAGTATCACACCAAGGGGATTTTTATTTCCCTGTGGCCTGAGGCACTGCCTGGTAGTAAGTTAAGGACTTAAGAAGATACTTTAAATCTTATATGCTCTAGAGTACTATTAATGACATGGAAGCAGTAATGCACTAAATATACTGTTATATATTCAGCACAACACAGCAGGTTTCATGATCTATATATTTTACTCTTCCTGCAAAACAGTATTGTGCAGAAAGAATATCAAAACAAATACCCATTGATCATGTACTTTGTGTATATTCTTGTATTCTTAAAGGAAAAAGTATTTATGTTTCTGAAGCATGGCTATGAGCTTGTGCTTATGTAAAGGAGATCAGACATCACTCATAAATTTTAAGAATTTTAACAAATCTCTGATCTAAATGTCAAAAATATGTATGAGATCCCCATATTTATTTGTAGTTTCATTTGACATAGTTGAAACTTAAAAACTAAATAAAACCTTTTTTTCTAAGCACATGGACATTCTGCCATATTACCTCCATAATCCTTGTTTTGATTTTCCATTGTTAGGCCTTTGATACACACATGGAGTCCACCCTTATATATAGTATGGAAATCTAGTGATGACAATTTTTCTAAATATATGCTGTATTAATTAATTTAAATGAAAACTGAAAGAGACCAACATTAAACTTATCTTGAAATTATTTAAAAAACATGTTTTTGGTCTGAATTGGCCTCTCAGTATTTCCATTATTGTCTTCTTTGTGTGTCTCTAGTTATTGGAATCCTTATTCTTGGTCTTCCAAAGATTTCTAGAAAAGCAGTCAATTTCTCAAACCACTTTTCTGAGCCACAACAAAAGCATGCTAATTCAATGCCATTGCAAAAACTATGACATAGAATAAATAACCATTTAAACAAACTGAAGTTTTATTTTTCTTCATTATCTGAAGTAAAAAAGAAAAATAATGTGAAAAATTCTAATAGAAAATGCTACTAAATTAGTTTGAACCTTTTAGCCCACTGTTATCCATTTGATAAATTGTCTTTTAAAAACACTAACTAAAAATGTGCTTTCTGTAGATTTTTAATTTACTTTTTTTTCACACAGTGAGACATGACAATAGAGAAATTAAATAATTGAAATGAAGAGAAATTCAGGTTAAAATTTAGGAATAACTTCATGATGGGTTGGGAAATTAAATAAACCTGTGGAAAAAAGAAGAACCTTGTAAACTCCTCTTATGCAGCAGAAATTGGGTGTTTATTCTCCATAGACAAAATCCTAAGTATGTCATCCTCAGGGTTTAGGGATTTTTGCCTATTTTATTTCTATTGTATCCTTAGCACCTGTACTGCAAATGGGTACCTAAAAGGTGTTCAATAATATGGTGACTAATTGTGGCGCCTGGGTGGCTCAGTGGGTTAAGTACCCAACTTCAGCTCAGGTCAAGATCTCATGGGCCATGAGTTCAAGCCCCATGTCGGGCTCTGTGCTGTCAGTTCAGAGCTTGGAGCCTGCATCGGATTCTGTCTCCCTCTCTCTCTGCCACTCCCCCACTGACATTCTGTCTCTCAAAAAATTAATAAATGTTAAAAAAATTTTTTTAAATATGGTGACTAATTAAATAAACATGTAATTTTATAGATGGACAGCTGGATTGATGGTTGAGTGGAAGGACTATTCTTTTAAACTCCGTGATTTGATTGATTTCTATGTATTTTCTATGCTTCTATATAATTTCTACACACAAAATCAAAAGGGATGACAGTTGGGGCACTCAGCAGGATGGCTGAAAACAGTATGTGATGGAAGTCTAAGGGTCTTGATGAAAGTAAATGAGATTGACTTTTTGATCAGCAAAGAAAAGTTTATTAATAGAAAAAAAATATTGACAGTTGGAAAGAAAAATAAAAGGAAGACTTGTGTGAGATTCATTTGTTGATTGTGGCAAAACTAGGTTCTATGAAAAAAAACCAAAATATTTCTAATATCACTTACTAGTAACATTGATAAATCTCATACATTTTGTCTGAAGCAAAATTATAGTCTTAAGAGTCTAGTCGTTTCTCTAGATGAAGAGATGAGTAAAATTATATGAGTATATGTAATACACATGCACATAAAATATGCAAGCATATATATAAATAGTCATTCAGTATGTATCCATGACATAAAACTAGTAAGACATATGAATTATTTAACATCATCTAATTAGCATTTCAGAGCACACACAAATTTCCTTGGGAGGATCTTTCAAAGATTAAATATAATTTCTTGGGATTCTGGGAAGATGGCGGCGTAGGAGGACGCTGGGCTCACCGCGCGTCCTGCTGATCACTTAGATTCCACCTACACCTGCCTAAATAACCCAGAAAACCGCCAGAGGATTAGCAGAACAGAGTCACCGGACCCAAGTGCAGACGAGAGGCCCACGGAAGAGGGTAGGAAGGGCGGCGAGGCGGTGCGCGCTCCACGGACTGGCGGGAGGGAGCCGGGGCGGAGGGGCGGCTCGCCGGCCAAGCAGAGCCCCCGAGTCCGGCTTGCAAAAGCGGAGGGGCCTGACGGACTGTGTTCCCACAGCAAGCGCGACTTAGCGTCTGGGAGGTCATAAGTTAACAGCTCTGCTCCGAAAGCGGGAAGGCTGGAGGACAAAGGGAGGGTGAGCTGCGGAGCACCCGGACGACAGAGCTCAGTTTGGCGGGGAACAAAGGCGCTAGCCCATCCCCCAGCCAAAATCCCAAAGGGAACCGGTTCCTGCCAGGGAACTTGCTCGCTCCGCGCGAACACCCAACCCTGTGCTTCTGCGGAGCCAAACCTCCGGCAGCGATCTGACTCCCTCCGGCTGCCACAGGGCCCCTCCTGAAGTGGATCACCTAAGGAGAAGCGAGCTAAGCCTGCCCCCCCTGCCACCGTGCACCTTGCCTTCCCACCCCAGCTAATACGCCAGATCCCCAGCATCACAAGCCTGGCAGTGTGCAAGTAGCCCAGACGGGCCACGCCACCCCACAGTGAATCCCGCCCCTAGGAGAGGGGAAGAGAAGGCACACACCAGTCTGACTGTGGCCCCAGCGGTGGGCTGGGGGCAGACATCAGGTCGGACTGCGGCCCCGCCCACCAACTCCAGTTATACACCACAGCACAGGGGAAGTGCCCTGCAGGCCCTCACCACACCAGGGACTATCCAAAATGACCAAGCGGAAGAATTCCCCTCAGAAGAATCTCCAGGAAATAACAACAGCTAATGAGCTGATCAAAAAGGATTTAAATAATATAACAGAAAGTGAATTTAGAATAATAGTCATAAAATTAATCACTGGGCTGGAAAACAGCATACAGGACAGCAGAGAATCTCTTGCTACAGACATCAGGGGACTAAGGAACAGTCACGAGGAGCTGAAAAACGCTTTAAAAGAAATGGAAAACAAAATGCAAACCACCACGGCTCGGATGGAAGAGGCAGAGGAGAGAATAGGTGAACTAGAAGATAAAGTTATGGAAAAAGAGGAAGCTGAGAAAAAGAGAGATAAAAAAATCCAGGAGTATGAGGGGAAAATTAGAGAACTAAGTGATACACTAAAAAGAAATAATATACGCATAATTGGTATCCCAGAGGAGGAAGAGAGAGGGAAAGGTGCTGAAGGGGTACTTGAAGAAATAATAGCTGAGAACTTCCCTGAACTGGGGAAGGAAAAAGGCATTGAAATCCAAGAGGCACAGAGAACTCCCTTCAGACGTAACTTGAATCGATCTTCTGCACGACATATCATAGTGAAACTGGCAAAATACAAGGATAAAGAGAAAATTCTGAAAGCAGCAAGGGGTAAACGTGCCCTCACATATAAAGGGAGACCTATAAGACTCGTGACTGATCTCTCTTTTGAAACTTGGCAGGCCAGAAAGAATTGGCACGAGATTTTCAGGGTGCTAGACAGCAAAAATATGCAGCCAAGAATCCTTTATCCAGCAAGTCTGTCATTTAGAATAGAAGGAGAGATAAAGGTCTTCCCAAACAAACAAAAACTGAAGGAATTTGTCACCACTAAACCAGCCCTACAAGAGATCCTAAGGGGGACCCTGTGAGACAAAGTACCAGAGACATCACTACAAGCATAAAACATACAGACATCACAATGACTCTAAACCCGTATCTTTCTATAATAACACTGAATGTAAATGGATTAAATGCGCCAACCAAAAGACATAGGGTATCAGAATGGATAAAAAAACAAGACCCATCTATTTGCTGTCTACAAGAGACTCATTTTAGACCTGAGGACACCTTTAGATTCAGAGTGAGGGGATGGAGAACTATTTATCATGCTACTGGAAGCCAAAAGAAAGCTGGAGTAGCCATACTTATATCAGACAAACTAGACTTTAAATTAAAGGCTGTAACAAGAGATGAAGAAGGACATTATATAATAGTTACAGGGTCTATCCATCAGGAAGAGCTAACAATTATAAATGTCTATGCGCCGAATACCGGAGCCCCCAAATATATAAAACAATTACTCATAAACAGAAGCAACCTTATTGATAAGAATGTGGTAATTGCTGGGGACTTTAACACCCCACTTACAGAAATGGATAGATCATCTAGACACACGGTCAATAAAGAAACAAGGGCCCTGAATGAGACACTGGATCAGATGGACTTGACAGATCTATTTAGAACTCTGCATCCCAAAGCAACAGAATATACTTTCTTCTCGAGTGCACATGGAACATTCTCCAAGATAGATCATATACTGGGTCACAAAACAGCCCTTCATAAGTTTACAAGAATTGAAATTATACCATGCATACTTTCAGACCACAATGCTATGAAGCTTGAAATCAACCACAGGAAAAAGTCTGGAAAACCTCCAAAAGCATGGAGGTTAAAGAACACCCTACTCACGAATGAGTGGGTCAACCAGGCAATTAGAGAAGAAATCAAAAAATATATGGAAACAAACGAAAATGAAAATACAACAATCCAAACGCTTTGGGACGCAGCGAAGGCAGTCCTGAGAGGAAAATACATTGCAATCCAGGCCTATCTCCAGAAACAAGAAAAATCCCAAATACAAAATCTAACAGCACACCTAAAGGAACTAGAAGCAGAACAGCAAAGGCAGCCTAAACCCAGCAGAAGAAGAGAAATAATAAAGATCAGAGCAGAAATAAACAATATAGAATCTAAAAAAACTGTAGAGCAGATCAACGAAACCAAGAGTTGGTTTTTTGAAAAAATAAACAAAATTGACAAACCTCTAGCCAGGCTTCTCAAAAAGAAAAGGGAGATGACCCAAATAGATAAAATCATGAATGAAAATGGAATGATTACAACCAATCCCTCAGAGATACAAACAATTATCAGGGAATACTATGAAAAATTATATGCCAACAAATTGGACAACCTGGAAGAAATGGACAAATTCCTGAACACCCACACTCTTCCAAAACTCAATCAGGAGGAAATAGAAAGCTTGAACAGACCCATAACCAGCGAAGAAATTGAATCGGTTATCAAAAATCTCCCAACAAATAAGAGTCCAGGACCAGATGGCTTCCCAGGGGAGTTCTACCAGACGTTTAAAGCAGAGATAATACCTATCCTTCTCAAGCTATTCCAAGAAATAGAAAGGGAAGGAAAACTTCCAGACTCATTCTATGAAGCCAGTATTACTTTGATTCCTAAACCAGACAGAGACCCAGTAAAAAAAGAGAACTACAGGCCAATATCCCTGATGAATATGGATGCCAAAATTCTCAATAAGATACTAGCAAATCGAATTCAACAGCATATAAAAAGAATTATTCACCATGATCAAGTGGGATTCATTCCTGGGATGCAGGGCTGGTTCAACATTCGCAAATCAATCAACGTGATACATCACATTAACAAAAAAAAAGAGAAGAACCATATGATCCTGTCAATCGATGCAGAAAAGGCCTTTGACAAAATCCAGCACCCTTTCTTAATAAAAACCCTTGAGAAAGTCGGGATAGAAGGAACATACTTAAAGATCATAAAAGCCATTTATGAAAAGCCCACAGCTAACATCATCCTCAACGGGGAAAAACTGAGAGCTTTTTCCCTGAGATCAGGAACACGACAGGGATGCCCACTCTCACCGCTGTTGTTTAACATAGTGCTGGAAGTTCTAGCATCAGCAATCAGACAACAAAAGGAAATCAAAGGCATCAAAATTGGCAAAGATGAAGTCAAGCTTTCGCTTTTTGCAGATGACATGATATTATACATGGAAAATCCGATAGACTCCACCAAAAGTCTGCTAGAACTGATACATGAATTCAGCAAAGTTGCAGGATACAAAATCAATGTACAGAAATCAGTTGCATTCTTATACACTAACAATGAAGCAACAGAAACACAAATAAAGAAACTGATCCCATTCACAATTGCACCAAGAAGCATAAAATACCTAGGAATAAATCTAACCAAAGATGTAAAGGATCTGTATGCTGAAAACTATAGAAAGCTTATGAAGGTAATTGAAGAAGATTTAAAGAAATGGAAAGACATTCCCTGCTCATGGATTGGAAAAATAAATATTGTCAAAATGTCAATACTACCCAAAGCTATCTACACATTCAATGCAATCCCAATCAAAATTGCACCAGCATTCTTCTCGAAACTAGAACAAGCAATCCTAAAATTCATATGGAACCACAAAAGGCCCCGAATAGCCAAAGGAATTTTGAAGAAGAAGACCAAAGCAGGAGGCATCACAATCCCAGACTTCAGCCTCTACTACAAAGCTGTCATCATCAAGACAGCATGGTATTGGCACAAAAACAGACACACAGACCAATGGAATAGAATAGAAACCCCAGAACTAGACCCACAAACATATGGCCAACTCATCTTTGACAAAGCAGGAAAGAACATCCAATGGAAAAAAGACAGCCTCTTTAACAAATGGTGCTGGGAGAACTGGACAGCAACATGCAGAAGGTTGAAACTAGACCACTTTCTCACACCATTTACAAAAATAAACTCAAAATGGATAAAGGACCTAAATGTGAGACAGGAAACCATCAGAACCTTAGAGGAGAAAGCAGGAAAAGACCTCTCTGACCTCAGCCGTAGCAATCTCTTACTCGACACATCCCCAAAGGCAAGGGAATTAAAAGCAAAAGTGAATTACTGGGACCTTATGAAGATAAAAAGCTTCTGCACAGCAAAGGAAACAACCAACAAAACTAAAAGGCAACCAACGGAATGGGAAAAGATATTTGCAAATGACATATCGGACAAAGGGCTAGTATCTAAAATCTATAAAGAGCTCACCAAACTCCACACCCAAAAAACAAATAACCCAGTGAAGAAATGGGCAGAAAACATGAATAGACACTTCTCTAAAGAAGACATCCAGATGGCCAACAGGCACATGAAAAGATGTTCAGCGTCGCTCCTTATCAGGGAAATACAAATCAAAACCACACTCAGGTATCACCTCACGCCAGTCAGAGTGGCCAAAATGAACAAATCAGGAGACTATAGATGCTGGAGAGGATGTGGAGAAACGGGAACCCTCTTGCACTGTTGGTGGGAATGCAAATTGGTGCAGCCGCTCTGGAAAGCAGTGTGGAGGTTCCTCAGAAAATTAAAAATAGACCTACCCTATGACCCAGCAATAGCACTGCTAGGAATCTACCCAAGGGATACAGGAGTACTGATGCATAGGGGCACTTGTACCCCAATGTTCATAGCAGCACTCTCAACAATAGCCAAATTATGGAAAGAGCCTAAATGTCCATCAACTGATGAATGGATAAAGAAATTGTGGTTTATATACACAATGGAATACTACGTGGCAATGAGAAAAAATGAAATATGGCCTTTTGTAGCAACGTGGATGGAACTGGAGAGTGTGATGCTAAGTGAAATAAGCCATACAGAGAAAGACAGATACCATATGGTTTCACTCTTATGTGGATCCTGAAAAACTTAACAGGAACCCATGGGGGAGGGGAAGGTAAAAAAAAAAAAAAAAAAGGACGTTAGAGTGGGAGAGAGCCAAAGCATAAGAGACTGTTAAAAACTGAGAACAAACTGAGGGTTGATGGGGGGTGGGAGGGAGGGGCGGGTGGGTGATGGGTATTGAGGAGGGCACCTTTTGGGATGAGCACTGGGTGTTGTATGGAAACCAATTTGTCAATAAACTTCATAAAAAAAAAAGAAAAAAAAAAGAACTATCATATGAAAAAATAAATAAATAAATAAATAAATATAATTTCTTTTCTCAAAAAGATGACAAGCTAATCATTAGTTCATACCAAAATGGCATCACATGAGCTATTTTAAATAGCAATTATTCATCAGACCAGAGTTTAAGAGAAAACTAGACTTGAGTTTGAAATCTAAGCAGGAAAACAACATACAACTTTGTAAATAAATGCATTACTTAAAGAAAAAAAGAACCATAAAATCTCAATTAAAATCTACTAGCCAGGGGTGCTTGGGTGGCTTATTCGGTTGAGTGGCCGACTTCAGCGCAGGTCATGATCTCACAGCTTGTGGGTTCGAGCCCAGCATTGGGCTCTGCACTGGACAGTTCAGAGCCTGGAGCCTGCTTCAGATTCTGTGTCTCCCTCTCTCTCTCTGCCCTTCCCCTGCTCACACTCTGTCTCTGTCTCTCTCTCTCAAAAATAAATAAACATTAAAAAAAAACAAAAACAAATTACTAGCCAAATGTTTTTTTCATCCCTTTTTGATAAGAAAGTATAAGATATCTGTTTATTCATTTTTTAAATACATAAAATTGTTATGGTAGGAAGAAAGCATTAATCACCATTAATTTCAGTTCTATTATTCTTCATCTATCTGGATCTGCTTTTCTCAAAGTTCTGTTCTTAATTAAAACTCAGTCAATTCTCTGATGAAGTTTGTGACTTTAGATTAACATCAGCTAATTGCATGAACAATTCAACAAAGTATATTCATACAAAAAAGCACACCGACAATAACGAACATGGATGAAGGTTCACATTACAGGCAGATGATGGGGATTACTAGTTTTAATCACTGTTCTAAGAACTGTTTCACTTGAACCACTACAAACTTTATATGAATACAATAAAATCATTACTGATTTTACAATATTTGTAAATTTAAAGATAAAACCTTTGAATTTTACCTAACCATTCATATCAAATATGAAATAACTAATTTCTCATCATTTTTGTAATATTTTTGTCTTATGTTTCATTGTAATCTCTGAAATGTGCTCTTAATTCTTTCTAACAGCTTTTGAAATGTCAAATCATTAAAATTATAATGGATTAACAATAAACTTCTTCTGAATACAAACTAGACTAAAATTATGGTATGTTATGTGCCTTTGCCCCAGCATCATCTTTTCACTAGGGAAATATCTATGATCTATTAATGGTAATCCAGTCCTTTTATAGGTTTAACATGCACAGATTTAGTTGTTGTGGAAATACCATCTCATGATATAAAATTCATCTATTCATTAATACATCCATCGAATAAGTAGTATTAAATACCTATTAAGAGCACTGGATGAGAGCACAAAGGAATGTAACAGATACTAATATGATTTATGGAATTTATAGTCTTGGAGGAAGAAATATATACTAAGCAATTAATTATACAAAAAATGTGTATTACAAATGTTTGTGACTAAGTGCCACAAAGAAGAAAATTTAAAAAAAAAAAGAGGAATATTTTGTTTGAAAGATAATGGGAGAAGATGCATGGTTAAGGTTAGAGAATCAAGGGAAGATAAGTCTGATATTTAAACAGATAACTGTGGGTGAATAAAGGGTTTAGTCAAATCAAGCTTAAGCCAAAGAGTATTCCAGACACAGGACAGAATGTCTGTTAAAGTCATTAAAAAAAAAAAAAAAAGTTGGTATTTGTTGAAAGGAGATCCATATGTGATGTAGCCAAAATGTGTGACCAACTTAGTGACCAACTCAACAAGTACATATAGTAGAACTGCATTAGATGTAATAAATTCTATTAGTCTACTCAGACTGCCATAACAAAATACTACAGACAAGGGGGTTTACTACAGAAAAAAAATTTTTTTTTACAGTTCTCGAGGCTGGAAGTCCAAGATCAAGGTGTTATCAAGGTTTGGCTTCTCCTGAGGCCTCTCTCCTTGCCTTGAGACAGTTGCTTCCTTCCTGTGTCCTCACCTGGACTTTTCTTTGTGATTAGGCATCCCTGATGTCCCTTTTGTGTTCAGACTTCCTCTTCTGATAACGACACCATCAGGTTGCATTAGGACCCACTCTTGGCCTCATATCAACTTAATCACTTATTTTAAGTCCCCCATCTCCAAATACAGCCACATTCTGAGGTACTAGGGTTTAGGGCTTTACCATATGAATTTTCTGAAGACATGATTTAGACTATAACACAAACTTTTTTATATGTGGCATAAAACTAAGCCAAATACGTGAGAATAATTTCAGAGTCCTACTCTCTCTTCCCCACCTTTTTCTCAAAATGGAAGTTAAGAAAAAAGAGTAAAGTATGGAAAATAAAATGTAGAAGCTATAAAAAATTACAGAAAAACAGAACATGTTAATCATCAACTGTATATAGATATATCCTGAAAATAATGAGATCAGCAAAACCATCTGTCTTCAATAAAAACAGGGTGATAGTGGGTAAAAAGTTGAAATAGATTTGCATATACAAAAAAGAGGCAAGCCTTTTAATAAATCTGTTTGATGCCACAAAACACTTTTTCTTGTGGAGTCAGGGCTTTTATTCATAACTGTGAAAACAAAAAAGTATCTGAAATAACACATAGGTCAGCTCATGCAGTGTACAGAACACCACATATTCTTTAATGCAAGGGTCTGAAGTGACGAATGCACTTTTAAAAAATAAAATAACAAATACGTATTACCATTTTTATTAACAGACATATAAAAAAAAACAGTACTCAAACTAAGTAATTTCCAAAAATGAAAACTTGATTTTGGTATGGTCAAAACAACTACCAATACTGAAAAATTTTGCATGAGAAGTTTCTTTTAACATAGCTTAATTTTATCTCAGACTCAGTTTAAAATTATTAGTTGAATATAAAAAATATAGAGGAGTAGTGAGATTAAGCGTTTCAGTGGGACAAAATCAAGCTTAACATTAAGTGAAATTAATCAAGCGATATATTGATGGTAAACATAAAAATTTATTCATTAAATTGGGCCCACTGCTATGATGGATAACAAAGGATAGCAAATGAAATATAAAAGTAATATCCATAGTATCAAATCTCATAGTTCACTAGAAAAATCTAATAAATATAAAACAATTAAAGAATAACTAAAACTATGACAAATTTACTGACCTTAAATACAAAAGGTCACCAGAAAAAAGAATCCTCCTTCCTTCAATCTATCTTTTCCCCCTTTTGTTTCTTCTCTCCTTCATTTACTTCCTTTTAAAGTCATTCACCTAAGTCTATATGAGAAGAATCACGGTAGAGACTCAAAATAAAATCTGACCCATATAAAACATCTGTTCTCAAAAACTTACATTATAATAGGGAGTCCTCACAGCAATCTTTATCACTATGGTAACTGTTTCCTCTTCTAATTGATATTTACTTTTCTTAACATCCTCACCTGGCAAAAAGTTCACATTCTAATGAGGCACTGATATAAATTAAAATATATTTTATAATAAAAAGTGAAAAATGTTGAAAGAGGTTATTGTCAAGGAGAATGACTGATTAATGTACCTTTCTTATCAGGAAGAATCAGCATAACAATATCTTGAAACTATGTCCCAGGAATAGAACTTTGAAATTTAAGAGATATTCTAGGTGAAAAAGAGAAGGGAGAGTTCTATTTATATCAATATTTAGAACTAGATCATCAGGAAACAAACACACTCATAGAACATTAAACGATGTGTAATGTAAAATGTATTTCTGAAATAGCAAGTGATAGAAAATATGTATGAGTACACAAAAAGGAAAGGAAATACACCAGTGGAACAGAGAAAAATAAAGTATGAACACTGTGACAATGTTAACTTCTTGGGGTGACTGCATCTGGGTAACCAAGTTATTGGTTAAAAAAAATGGGCCTCACTTTGGGCCCATATAAAGTGAGAATTGAACATGGCACTCTTACATGCCAGTGTAATAGCAAAGCTACATTGAAGCCCTACTTCAGTGAATGGCTGGATTAAGAAACTAAATCTCTTACCAGCACAGAAAGAGACAAAGGAGATCTGATTCTCTAGTTCTAAGGCCCAGCATAACAAGTTTTTACATTCTATTCATAACAAGACAGCAAACTTCCTTTATGTTTTAGGTTCACCTGTATGTTCTCTGGACTTTCCAATAAACCTCAGACAGAAATATTAACCTAAAACATCATTACATCAGGTCATACCATATGGGCAGCTGACAGAAGTAAGCCTAAAACCACTGTGGAGATTGTTCCAGTTTTTCTGTAAAGACTATTTAAATTTAAAAATAAATTTAAAGTAAAAAGCATAAACATTCAATAATCCTTCAAAAGTGAAAGTCAGAAGACAGAATGGATTGAAAAACTAGAAAGCCCAAAACTACAAAGAATAAAATGATCTGATAGATACTAAAATATTTATGAAACAATAAAAAATATTTTGTGAAAAGTATCAGTATGAAAAGAGTTGAATGAAACATAAAATAAAACAGAAATAAAAAATTATAATTAAAAATGTTTTCCATATGCATATTTTTAAATGTGGGAAGATAGAGTTGACATACTTTTCTCTCCCTAATTATATATGGTCACATTACATATAAAACAAATACAAAAAAAAATTCTGAAAGGTAGAGAAAAAGAAGTCAGTCTAGGTAGAGACATTAGGATGTAGGGAATGACAATGATAAATTCCTTCGGTTTTCCATTTGCCTCATATATCCCAAGCTTGGAGCTTAAGAAGCCAGCAGCTTGTCAACTCCAACAGTTATACAAATAAAAGCTCCAACAAAAGTCTTTTCTCTCTGTTCAAAAGACCAGAAAAAGAGCAAACTTGAAAGACAGAAACTATTTTGGTGACAACCACTCTGTTCTAGCCAAATGCCACCACAGAAAAAATTGTTGCCCCACCCCATTCCCATACACATACCCGCCAACACAAGACTTCACTCTGTCCATGCTGTGACAAGGTATCCAAACCCTCTGCCATCCTAGTCTGAGAAAAGCCTGAATAGGGACCCAGAATTTTTATTTCCATCTATATAATGTGACAAGACCTTCTGGAGAGCATGTACTTCCACCCCCATCCAGCAGGAAAGACAGTGCTTCCACTCCATGCTGTGGTGGTGTCAGGGCAAGTCTGGTGGCGAGGCAACTAGGCTTTTACCACCGCCCAACCAGAACAAACCCACAAAGACCACATTGAGAATGGGGACCATGTGGAGAGCTGAAACTCCTGGCCTTGTGTGGCAGTAACAGGAAGGAGGCCTCCCCTCCTGGTTGTCAACAGGACAAGTGATTGGAAGAAGGACTTCTATAAAAGTGATTAGGTAACGCCCGGGCTCCTCACTTTCTCTTTTGCTGCTGGAGAGGTGTCAGAAAAATATAATAAATAGAAGTGCTCATTTTTTCTGACTGAAACAAAATTATTTGTAGGGTCTTATAGGGCATTTTTGGTACATATAACTTGTTTTGGAGACCACCTGTTTTTTTTTTGCTGGTAATGTGGTCAGGAGTAGTAACCTTATACTTAAATAATTACTGAATGAATTATTGAAAAGACTTTAAAAGTACATTAGTATGCAAAAATAAAAAACAAAAATAGTAATTTTTCATCTTTTAGTTACATTTCTAGCAAATTGTTACTAATAAAGGCCAATGAAAAAAAGGAAGCGAAAAAAGACAGCTTATTAACATTTTTTTTACTAATAAAATCATCAGACTGCTACATGGGTATGAATAAGACATAAGAAATGTGTGAGCTACCAATGTATTATATGGCTAACCAGCATTACAGTTCAATACGGTCCTGCCTAAACGAATATGAATGTAGCTCATCAAGACGATCCAAAATGAGATAGGTATTAAGGAATGATAAAGATAAGCCATCTGTTTTCATTTTCATAAAAATTAATATGCTAAACAGGAAATCTAGGAAGAAATTAATTTTACATAATAGTCATTTCCTCAGTGTTCAACTTGAGGCTATAACAAAATACCACAGACTTGGTGACTTGAAACAATAAACATTTATTTTTCCCAGTTCTGAAGATTGTGACATTCAAAATGACGGTAGTACTAGAGGAGTTGGTTCCTGGTGAAAACCTGCTTCCTGGTTTGCAAATGTTTGCATTTTGTTCTACTATGTTCCCACATGGCAAAGAGAGCTATCCCTGCCTCATGTGACAGCCTTTTTTAAAACCCAGGAATTCTGTTTCGATGGAGCCGAAGAATAGAACCAAGGAACAAGGTTAAAAGCAGCAGAGGCACCAAGTTTATTAGGGTGAGAATGAAACAAAAGAAAAAGACTCCCGCTACTTGGGAAGGGCTCCTTGAGGAGAAGGAGGCTAAGGAGTCCTGTAGGGAAGGCTTACTTGGGTTACAGTGGGGGGTACATTTTGAGGGGAAGCTACTGTGTAGCTGCTAAACCAAGATGCGGTCTGGGAAGGTTTGTTCCAGGAAGCGGGTGTTTCAGAAGGCCTGGTACTTTCTGCTTTGTTGTAAATAAGGGGCCACCTATCCCTAACTGTCCAAGGTCAGGCTGTCTCCTGTCTCACTCCTCTTACAAAGATACTAATACCATGGGGGCCCATCATGAACTCATCAAAACCTAATTACCTCACAAATATCCCACTTCCAAACACCATTGCACTGGGGTTCAGACCTGTTTTAACATATGAATTCTGGGGAAACACAAACATTAAATCCACAACACTCAGAAAACACATGTAAGAAACAGAATATAAGGGTATAATTACAGAAGAGTTTTAATATCACTTGGAAGAGAACATAATAACTAATCAAAGAAAAATCAACTTCACTTGTTACCTGAAGCTTTCTGTTGATTTTGAAATATAAATAATTACACTGTTCCTATTTTCTAGTAGAACATATTACAATATGTTCATGCACATTAAAATACCAGGGCATAGGTTGTGTGTTTCAACATTTTACATTTTCTTTTTGTCTCTTATGTTTTCCTTTTTGTTAGCTTTTAATTATTTTAAATAATTGGTTTGCTTAATTGTTTGTTTACTTTTCTTAATTATTTTAATAAATATATGTAATTATATAATATAATCATAATATCAGATAAATATAATTTTCATAGAAAATGTTCCTTAATTTTCTGTATTTAATTTATATTCTCATTATTTACTTTTAGAATATTAACTATTTTCCTTTACTACTTCAGTTTGTACATTTTAACCTGCTTATATCTTGAAAAGTTTATGGTATGGTTTTTCCTGTGTAAAACAATTTTCGATTTAATCAACCTGAGATTATAAAAATTCCTGACTCCTCTATGGTAACAATATCAGTATTTTCACTAAATTAGTAAACGTTCAGAATCCCAGGATAATAGGCCTAGCCTTAATGCATATGATTTTGGATCTAATTAACACAACTGACATCCCATGTTGGAATATTCATTTTAATTAAATTAAAAACTGCCTACTCTTATATGGTTGAAGAAATCCAAAAGATATTGCATGACAAACATAAAATGTGTTTTAAAAATACACTGAGTAGTATTTATCTCAGGGACTTCTGAAAAAGATAGTGCATAAGATACTAATTTTTAAGGAACTGTGTGATTTTTATTCCTAGTCATCATATTAGAGAAGACCAAGATATTCATCTCTTGTCTTATAATATAATTTCCTTCAGGGAAGAACAAAGTTATTATGAATGAGTTCTTCACAAATGAAAACAGAAGAGTCTCATATATGTGGACACTGAAGGTAAAGATGAAAATTAGGTGCAACCTTCATGGAAAAACAGTGCCAAGAATGGAGGCTGGGAGTAAAAGTAAAAAAAAAAAAAAATCAAATGAATGACAACAACAAAAAAGGAAACTTGTCCAATCATCACTTGCCTCTAAGTCTAATGATGATAGCAATTTTCATTTTAGAGGACACTTTAGATGTTTGGTTGAGCAACCCATTCAAATTAAGATGCACAGAGAATCTGCTAAAACGGTAAAATGAGCATAACTTTACTTCCTCTAAAACTGAACTAATATTACCAGAACAGCACAAAATGAGACAGAACTGTTAAGCAGTTAGAAGAGAAACTTCAAAGAACATGGATAAATATAATCAATTTAGCACAGAAATATAAAGAAATAAGCTGATTTGCTGGAAAATACTAATATCAGAAATTAGGGTGAGATCACTGAACATAAAAGAGAAAAGATTTTTGTTTAGACAATTCTGTTTAAGAAACAGACAGATGGTTAACTAGATTTATTGTGGGGATCATTTCATAATGTATAAAAATATTAAATCACTATGATGTACATCTGAAACTAACAGGATATTGCATATCAATTATATTTCAATTTTAAAAAATTAAAATTAAAATTAAAATGACATTTTGTACATTTCACAAGAACTCTCTGGATGCCCAAGAATATTTCACAAATACATGCAGGAGAATAATGAATCAGAGTTTCTAACAGATCGCTACAACTAAAAAATAAATAAAGCACTTATTTCTCCATATCCCATTCCTGTTCCTCTATAATTGGGTAACAACCTTATCTCAACCAAGCAAAAGATTAGAACCTAATTTTGGGGGAAGAAAAATGGGGCATTTGGGTGAATCAGTATGTTGAGTGTTGGAATCTTGATTTCTGCTCAGGTCATTATCCCACAGTCATGGGATCAAGTCCCCATTGGACTCAGTGCTGAGCATGAAGTCTGCTTAAGATTCTCTCTCCCTCTGCCACCCTCCCTCTCCCTCTTTAAAAAAAATAGAATAAGAAGAAGAAACCAATTCTATAGAGAGTGAGTTAGAGGGACGCAGAACAGGTAGATGCAAGGCAAAGCTGACGGTGTTTTCTGAGGAATGGAATTAAGTAAAATTCGAGATAGCCAATGTTGAATTCTTTAAGCCATCTTTAAATGCTAGGATTCTGAAAAGTTCTGAAAAGTGTATATGTGTCTGTGTCATACATGCATATGAGAGAGAGGGGCAGAGAGGGAGAAAGCGAGACGGAGGGAGTGTTTTATAGCAACACTGATTGTAAATGAGAATTTATACTGAAGTATGTCCAAATGTGTATCTGTGCAGCTACTTGTTTACCTGATATTATTTGTAGTTGTTTAATATATCCAGAATTCAATTGTGATAACATATATTTGCAATAATTCTTACTTTGTTTAGTAAGATTCTGACATTAAAACACATGTAGGGCTACATGTTGCAATGTAAGATTGATTATCCTTGTAAATTTATCTTTAAAATGCAGATATAGCTCTGGTAGCTCTGAGTAGAAATGAAATTGTCTCTTGCTAAAACCACCTGAGGATGAAATTAAACATATTTTAACTGGGCTATACCCACAGGAGGTCTTTGAAGAGTCTGTTTGTATAGGAAATGTATGAATTGCTTTTCTTACCTCCTGAGGTGATCCATGATGATGACCTCTATTGAAAAAATACGTGCTTTATAGCTTCCCCAGAGTAGAGGAAGTACCAAAAAAAAAAAAGTAAAATAAATAAAACCTTAGCCTCCAAAAAGATTTCGAATGAGAGAGTTTGTCAAATAAACAAGTTTTTAGTCATTGTAAGTCATCAACTATTAATAAGGGTGCATGCTTTCTATGGAAGGGTTTGTCTTATTTTTGTAAATTTATTTTTTCAAACATTTTTGCATCTTGGAAGACATTTACCTAACCTATACAGCTTTGACCATTGATGCACCAAATTATTAAATAAAAATAACCTACCACTGATTAGTGTAAAAGTTAATCATCAGAACCAATAATATGGTTATTTATGGTAAGATATACATTGAAATAAAAATAACATAAATATAGTATGTTAAAGCTCATTATAATACCCACGACATACAATTTTAAATTTTGTTTGGGTACTCATATGAAAGTGTTTTCCTCTACATAATTCATGGAAGTAAAGTGCTGGGTGTATTATTTCATACTAGTTACTATACTACCATAGAGAAATCATGAATAGTGTTAACTAATCCCTCTTTAGTAAATTGAAGCTCTGTTGCTTTATCCTATTTCAGCCGAATATTACATTATTTATATTTTTGCTGAAGTATATGAATATTGGGAGCATAAGTAATATTAATGGAGTAAAGTTTAATGGAAAAGCCTGATCAATATCTAATTGCTATGCCCATATATAATGTATTGAATTACAAACTTTAATATAATAGGCTATAAAATGTCTCAAATGAAAATTTACAAAATATATACACAAGTGTGTAATAACTTCAAAAAGCCAAAATATGTTAAAATTTATGAAATTTAATTTCTGCATACTGTTCAAATTAAATCAAATGCAATCAACAAATATGGTACCATTTCTATGTAGGCCTAAGGCAAAAGCATTGGAAGGAGACTACTCAACATTCAGATGTTGGAGGAGCCAAGATAGCAGAACAGCATGGAAGTTTTTGTGTGTCTTGCGTCCATGAAATACAGCCAGACCAACACTAAACCATCCTACACACCTAGAAAACTGACTGGAGAATTATCACAAGAATCTGCACAACCTGAACCATAGAATTCAGCAGGTACGTGGCGGGAGAGGTGAACTTGGGGAGAGAGAAGCCAGCAGTGGGCAGGGAGCTGCTTTTGCAAGCTGATAGAGGATGGAGACTGGGGTGGGGGTGGGTGGACGACACGGGAAAAGCACCTCTCCCCAAAAGCGGCTGGAGAGAAAGTGGAAAATTGGAAACAGCCACAGGGACTAAACTAAAAAGGGAGAAAGGAGAAAGGAGAGGGTTTAAATTCCATTAAGACTGTAAACAAGGGGAGCACAAAGTCTGCAACTCCACAGCTCAATACCTGGCGGTGCTCTGGTGGGAAGGGCAAATGCCCAGGAACAGAGTGGGGTCCAGGAGGTTCTCGGGCCGCAAGGGGAAAAGCAGTTCCACTGCTGGAAGGAAATTTGGTAGAGACTGTTGAAGCCACCTGGTCCCAGCAGACCCCAGAAGGCGGCCACATTCGCTGGTGCTGGAACAAGGTCATTAAGGGTGAAGCCTGGTGCCAGATGTGTGTTGTGATTTTCCATTATCCCTGAAAAGCTGCAGCTACACTATCTCGCAAACTTTTTCTGGGGCAGGCTGGCACCTGGCCACAGTCTCGGGGCACTGGCAGCAGGAGGGTCCCACAAGCGTTCCTGGGTGCAGCCAGCATTTGGCCATTGCTCAGTGAGACCCTCCTGCAGAGGGGTGGAACGGGTCAAAGCCGCAGTCCTTCAGAAGTAAGGGGACAGGGAAAACAGCCACATCTGAGACAAAACTCAGGAAAGAGGTACTGCGTGGGGCTTGGTCATGGACAGTGAAGAAGCGGGGAGTGGAGGAGAGTTGAAGACAGAGGACAGGTGTGTGATTGATGACTGGAGAGAACAGAGTTCCAATACTAGAGACTGGGTAGCTGGGTGACACCATTTTCACAACTCCCGAGCATGCATATATGCACCTATGAGCCCTGCAACAATCCACCCCAGTAGGCTAGCAGCGCCATCTAGTGCAGAATGGAGCTGTTACAATGAGCCCCGCCCAACTGGGCCAACCTCGCTCTTCAAGACCACAAGTCTCACTGCCTACTACGTTTATGGACTATAAAGCGCTACATAGTCTGACTTCTAGGGAAAAATGAAGTAATTTCAGTCCTATTTCAATCTGTTAGCAGGTTCATCTATTCAATTTTCTTTCTTTTTTTTCTCTTTTACACATCTTTTCTTTTTCTTGAATATAGAAAGAGAAAAAATTCATTTTTATTTTCAATTTTTATTAAAAATATTTGTCTTTAATTTTTTACTATGTTTTTTACTTTTGTGTAATTTTTTAAAGCATGATGGAGTCTTTTTTTTTAATTTTTTTTAACATTTATTTATTTTTGAGACAGAGAGAGACACAGCATGAACGGGGGAGGGGCAGAGAGAGAGGGAGACACAGAATCAGAAGCAGGCTCCAAGCTCCGAGCCATCAGCCCAGAGCCCGACGCGGGGCTCGAACTCATGGACCACAAGATCATGACCGGAGTTGAAGTCGGACGCTTAACCAACGGAGCCATGCAGGCGCCCCTGTGTAATTTTTTTCTAAATTCTATTTTACTTCAATCATTTTATTTTAGTCGACTTCAGTGTATTCACCTTTTCAAATTTTCATATTATTTCTTTTAGTCTTTTTCTTTTTTCTCTTTTTTATTTATTTTCTTTTTCTTGAAGACAGAAAGACAAAAACTTCATTTTTACTTTCAATTTCTATTTAAAATATTTTTATTTAATTTCTACTATATTTTTTGCTTTTATGTAAATTATTTCAAATTATATTTTACTTCCATCATTTTATTTTAGTCTACTAAAATGTATTCACTTTTTCAAATTTTCAAACGATTTCTTTTTTTCTCTTTTTCTTTTCTTTTTCTTTAATACAGAAAGAGAAAAAAATCATTTTTATTTTTAAGTTTTATTAAAAATATTTTTCTTTAATTTTTTCTACTATATTCTTTACTTTTGTGTAATTTTTTTTAAAATTCTATTTTACTCCCATCATCTCATTGTAGTCTACTTCAGTGTATTCATTTTTCAAATTCTCAAGCGATTTCCTCCCCCCCCCCTTTTTCTTTCTCTAATCTGTCAAACCACTTTCAACACCAAGACTAAAACACACCTAGGATCTAGCATCATTTATTAGATTTTTTGTCTGTGTATGTTTTTAATTTTTTAACTTTAATATGTTTTTAATTTTAATTTTTTATTTTAATTTTTCTACCTCATTAATTCCTTTTCTACCTTCAAAATGACAAAACGAAGGAATTCACTCTGAAAGGAAGAGCAAGAAGAAATGACAGCCAGACATTTAACCAACACAGATATAAGCAAGATGTCTGAACCAGAATTTAGAATCACAATAATAAGAATACTAGCTGGAGTCGAAAATAGATTAGAATCCCTTTCTGCAGAGATAAAAGAAGTAAAAATTAGCCAGAATGAAATTAAAAATGCTAAAACTGAGCTGCAACCACGAATGGATGCAGCGGCGGCAAGGATGGACAAGGCAGAACAGAGAATCAGTGATATAGAGAACAAACTTATAGATAATAATGAGGCAGGAAAAAGAGGGAGATGAAGGCAAAAGAGCATGATTTAAGAATTAGAGAAATCAGTGACTCATTAAAAAGGAACAACATCAGAATCATAGGGGTCCCAGAAGAGGAAGAGAGAGAAATAGGGGTAGAAGGGTTATGTGAGCAAATCATAGTGGAAAACTTTCACAACCTGGGAAAAGACACAGACATCAAAATCCAGGAAGCACAGAGGACCCCCATTAGATTAAAAAAAAACCGACCATCAACAAGGCATATCATAGTCAAATTCATAAAACACTCAGGCAAGGAGAGAATCATGAAAGCAGCAAGGGAAAAAAAAGTCCCTAACCTACAAGGAAAGACAGATCAGGTTTGCAGCAAACCTATCCACAGAAACTTAGCAGTCCAGAAAGGAGTGGTGGTATATATTTAATGTGCTAAATCAGCAAAATATGCAGCCAAGAATTCTTTATCCAGTAAGGCTGTCATTCAAAATAGAAGGAGAGATAAAAAGTTTCCCAGACAAACAAAAATTAAAGTAGTTTGTGGCCATAAACCAGCGCTGCAAGAAATCTTAAGGGGGACTCTCTGAGGGGAGAAAAGATGAAAATATACATACATACATACATATATACATACATACCAAAAGAAACAAAGATTAGAAAGGACCAGAGAACACCACCAGAAACTCCAACTGTACAAGCATCATAATGGCAATAAATTCATCTTTCAGTACTCACTCTAAACGTCAAAGGACTCAATGCTCCAATCAAAGGATATAGTGTAACAGAATGGATAAGAAAACAAGATCCATCTATATGCTGTTTACATGAGACCCACTTTAGACCGAAAGACACCTTCAGATTGAAAATAAGGGGATGGAGAACAATCTATCATGCTAATGGCCAACAAAAGAAAGCCAGAGTGGCCATACTTATGTCAGACAATCTAGACTTTAAAATAAAGACCATGTCAAGAGATGCAGAGGGCATTATATCATAATCAAGGGGTCTATCCACCAAGAAGACGTAACAATTGTAAACATTTATGCGCCAAATGTCAGAGCACCCAAATATATAAATCAATTAATCACAAACGTAAACTCTTTGATAGCAATACCATATTAGTAGGAGACTTCAACACCCCACTCACAACAATGGACAGATCATCTAATCAAAAATCAACAAGGAAACAATGGCTTTGAATGACACACTAGACCACATGGACTTAACAGATATATTCAGAACATTTCATCCTAAAGCAGCAGAATATACATTCTTCTCCAGTGCACATGGAACGTTCTCCAGATAGACCACATACTAGGATACAATTCAGCCCTCAGCAATTACAAAAAGTCAAGATCACACCATGCATATTTTCAGACCACAACGCTATGAAACTTGAAATCAACCACAAGAAAAAAATTGGAAAGGTAACAAATACTTGGAGACTGAAGAACATCCTACTAAAGAATGAATGAGCTAACCAAGCAATTAAAGAGGAAATTAAAAAGTATATGGAAGTCAATGAAAATGATAACACCACAACCTAAAACCTCTGGGACACAGCAAAGGCGGTCATAAGAGGAAAGTATATAGCAATCCAGGCCTTCCTAAAGAAGGAAGAAAGATCTCACATATACAACCTAACGTTACGCCTTAAGGAGCTGGAAAAAGAACAGCAAATAAAACCCAAAACCAGCAGAAGACAGGAAATAATAAAGATTAGAGCAGACATTAATGCTATCGAAACCAAAAAACAAACAAGACAACAAACAAACAAACAAACAGAAAACAGTCGAACAGATCAATGAAACCAGAAGCTGGTTCTTTGAAAGAATTAACAAAATTGATAAACTACTAGCTAGTTTGATCAAAAAGAAAAAGGACCCAAATAAATAAAATCAAGAATGAAAGAGAAGAGATTACAACAAACACATCAGAAATAAAAACAATAATAAGAGAATATTATGAGCAATTATATGCCAACAAAATGGGCAATCCGGAAGACATGGACAAATTCCTAAAAACATATACACTACCAAAACTGAAACAGAAAGAAATAGAAAATTTGAACAGACCCATTACCAGTAAGGAAATTGAATTAGTAATCAAAAATCTGCCAAAAAACAAGAGTCCAGGGCCAGATGGCTTTCCAGGGGAATTCTACCAAACATTTAAGGAAGAGTTAACACCTATACTCTTGAAGGTGTTCCAAAAAATAGAAATGGAAGAAAAACTTCCAAACTCTTTCTAAGAAGCCAGCATTACCTTGATTCCAAAACCAGACAGACACCCCACTAAAAAGGGGAACTATAGACCAATGTCCCTGATGAACACGGATGCAAAAATTCTCCACAAGATAGTAGCCAACCGGATCCAACAATACATTAAAAAAATTATTCACCACGACCAAGTGGGATTTATACCTGGGATGCAGGGCTGGTTCAATATCCGCAAAACAATTAATGTGATTCATCACATCAATAAAAGAAAGGACAAGTACCATATGATCCTCTCAATAGATGCAGAGAAAGCATTTTACAAAATACAGCATCCTTTCTTGATAAAAACCCTCAAGAAACTAGGGATAGAAGGAGCATACCTCAAGATCATAAAAGCCATATATATGAACGACCCACCGCTAATATCGTCCTCAATGGGGAAAAACTGACAGCTTTCCCCCTAAGGTCAGGAACAAGACAGGGATGTCCACTCTTGCCACTGTTATTCAACATAGTATTGGACGTCTTAGCCTCTGCAATCAGACAACACAAAGAAATAAAAGGCATCCAAATCATCTAGGGGGAGGTCAAACTTTCACTCTTCACAGATGACATGATACTCTATATGGAAAACCCAAAAGATCCCACCAAAAACCTATAGAATTGATTCATGAATTCAGCAAAGTTGCAGGATATAAAATCAATGCACAGAAATCAGTTGCATTCCTCTACACCAACAATGAAGCAACAGAAAGAGAAATCGAGGAATCGATCCCATTTACAGTTGCACAAAAATCCATAAAATACCTAGGAATAAATCTAACCAAAGAGGTGAAAAATCTATACACTGAAAACTATAGAAAGCTTATCAAAGAAATTGAAGAAGACACAAAAAAATGGAAAAAGATTCCATGCTCCTGGATAGGAAGAACAAATATTGTTCAAATGTTGATACTACCCAAAGCAATCTACATATTCAGTGCAATCCTTACCAAAATAACACCAGCATTCTTCACAGAGCTAGAACAAATAATCCTAAAATTTGTATGGAACCAGAAAAGATACCGAATAGCCAAAGCAATCTTGAAAAAGAAAACCAAAGCAGGAGGCATCACAATCCCAGACTGAAAGCTATACTACAAAGCTGTAATCATCAAGACAGTATGGTACTGGCACAAGAACAGACACTCAGATTAATGGAACAGAATAGAGAACCCAGAAATGGACCCACAAACGTGTGGCCAACTCATCTTTGACAAAGCAGGAAAGAATATCCAATAGAATAAAGACAGTCTCTTCAGCAAGTGGTGCTGGGAAAACTGGACAGCAACATGCAGAAGAATGAACCTGGACCACTTTCTTACACCATACAAAAAAATAAATTCAAAATGGATGAAAGACCTAAATGTAAGACAGGAAGCCATCAAAATCCTTGAAAAGAAAGCAAGCAAAACCCTGTTTCATCTTGACCACAGCAACTTCTTACTCAACACATCTCCAGAGGCAAGGGAAACAAAAGCAAAAATGAACTACTGGGATCTCATCAAAATAAAAAGCTTCTGCACAGCCAAGGAAACAATCAGCAAAACTAAAAGGCAACCTATAGAATGGGAGAAGATATTTGCAAATGACATATCAGATAAAGGGTTAGTATCCAAAATCTATAAAGAACTTTTCCAACTCAACACCCAAAAAATAAACAATCCAGTGAAGAAATGGGCAAAAGACATGAATGGACACTTCTCCAAAGACGACATCCACATAGCCAACCGACACATGAAAAAATGCTCAACATCACTCATCATCAGGGAAATACAAATCAAACCACAATGAGATACCACCTGACACCTGTCAGAATGGCTAACATGAACAACTCAGGCACCAACACATGTTGGTGAAGATGCGGAGAAAGAGGATCTTTTTTGCACTGTTGGTGGAATGCAAGCTGGTGCAGCCACTCTGGAAAACAGTATGGAGGTTCCTCAAAAAACTAAAAATAGAACTACCATACGACCCAGTAATTGCACTACTAGGCATTTATCCATTTAGGGATACAGGTGTGCTGTTTCGAAGGGACACATGCACCCGTATGTTTCTAGCAGCACTATCAACAATAGCCAAAGTATGGAAAGAGCCCAAATTTCCATTGATCGATGAATGGATAAAGAAGATGTGGTATGTATACACAATGGAGTATTACTTGGCAATCAAAAAGAATGAAATCTTGCCATTTGCAACTATGTGGATGGAACTGGAGGGTATTATGCCAAGTGAAATTAGTCAGAGAGAGACAAAAATCATATGAATTCATTCATATGAGGACTTTAAGAGACAAAACAGATGAACATAAGGGAAGTGCAACAAAAGTAATATAAAAACAGGGAGGGGGACAAAACAGAAGAGACTCATAAATAATGGAGAACAAAATGAGGATTACGGGAGGGGCTGTGGGAGATGGGGATGGGCTAAATGGGTAAGAGGCAATAAGGAATCTACTCTTGAGATCACTGTTGCACTATATGCTAATTTGGATGTAAATTTTAAAAAAATAAAAAATAAAACAAGTTAAAAAAAAAAGAAAAAAAAGCATTGGAAAGAAGCCAAAAGAAGAATAACAAATAGACTTAACTAGTATGTACTCTACCTGAAAGATTAAACCTGATAATTGAATCAGGTAAAAAAAAAAAAAAAAAAAAAAAGCAACAACAACAACAAGAAAAAAACCCAAAATGTCAAATACCAGTAGAAAACCACAACAGATGATGAGTAAGGAAAGTACTATTTCAACTTGTTTGAATTTTATAGACAATATCTGCTATAAGAATTTAGTGTCTGAGCTATTACTCTAGGTTAGGCAATTATGATGTGGATATGGTAAATTGCTGTATAGATGGTATCTGAAGATCACACAGAGCAGGTGACTGAGAAATTTAAATGCTTAAAAAAAAAGGTAGTAAATTTAGTTTGGCAGTATCATCAAGAATGTCCAAGGAATGGTAGGGTTGGGGAGGAGAAATTGGGTGAAGATCATCAAAAGGTAACCAAACTTCCAGTTAAGGGGCATCTGACTGGCTCAGTCAATGCAGCATGCTACTCTTGATCTTGGGGTTGTGAGTTCGAGTCTCATGTTGGGGGTAGAATTTATACATTAAAAAATTTTTTAAATACTTGTTTAAAAAAGAAGGTACAAACTTCCAGTTTTATAAGATAAATAAGCAGTAGGAACATAATGTACAATATGATGACTACTGCTAACTCCTGAGTGACAAATAGGAAGTTATTAAGAGAGTAAATCCTAAGAGTCTCATTACAAAGAGAAATTGTTCCTTTTTCATTTTTTTTTCATTTTTTCTCTCTCTAGAACTGAGAGTTCAAGTCCATCATGAAGCTAGCTAAAAGGTTGATTTTGTAGTTAATTATCAGGGATACTTGTAATAGTATAATTAGAATTAAAAAGCTCAAATTCAGTCCAAGACCCTCTAATAGTTAAACAAATGCTTCAACAGAAATCTCACAATACATGATCTTGAGTGACATCACGTGTTTTTCCAATAGCTTCCATCAGCTTTCCAAAGGGGCACTTTATATCTTTTGTTGGCAAAGACCATCAACTTACATTCAGAGCTGGGATTCAGAGTTCTGGCTGGACTCATAAAGGTGAGACCAAAGTTAGGTACTGATGAATAGCAGAAGACTTGGGTTTTTGTCTTCCAATTAGATAAAATTATGTGAGGAAAGTAAATATGTTGGAAAGTATAAGGCATATTCAGTATAAGAGATTAATGTACCTACCATATAAGCAGAGAGAAAGCAGTCAGAAAGTTTTTAATAATTCAATGGACTTCTAAGCCCTTAAATTCAGCAAAATCCTACTGAAGACAAATTTAAAACAGTCTCAAAGAAATCCAAGCCTGAACAATCACAGACTTGTTTTTACCCACAATAATGTCAAAATTTCTTTTCCAATGCTACTTATTTGAAATAAAACTTTTGAATTAAATAAAAGTGCAGGAGGGCATTTTATATGATAAGAAAATAATTCCCTACTAAGTTGGGAAATAGCTTATAATTTATCACCGTATTATTTCTATACAGTTTGGTAAATATTTTTATAACTACAATTTAGACTGTCAAAATGTGAAAAACTGAAAAAGTCCTACGAGAAATATATATAAATCTATCATAGTTAAAGGGGAAATTGATATATATTGTGTCACTGAATAAACCTAGCTTTCTATGGTCAAGAAACTTCCAATAACACAAAACTGTGTTATTTTCATATTTAATTTTTTGTTTCCTTTAATTCTGTACGATATTATAAATCCAAAATAAAACCATCATAGTACAAGTTCTAATGCTAAAAATCTATTTGAAAGCTATAGTAGTTTTCTTGTATTTTAATCATAACAAATATAACTACATTTTTCATCTAATGTATATGTTCACATATACAAAAAAAATATATTTCCTTGAGACAGTCACTACTAGGTGCTGTATGAGCTACAGAGAGAGATTTAGGGAAATATAAAGTTCTATCACCCACATACCTCCCCACGGAATATGTGTCTACAGGGGAAAAACTGAAATAGTTCTCAATATCTAGGGTTTTATTTAAAAGGCTTTTTAAAAAAATAATAAATATGTTTGGTTCTTTGGGCCATGTGGTCTCTGTTACAACTACTTCATTCTGCTATTGTAACACAAGAGCAGATATAGACAATATTTCAAAAATAGGTGTGGCTTAAGAGGGTAGATTTTATGTTAAGTGTTCTTATCGCACTTACATAAAACATAATAATAGTAAAGGGGGCAGACGGGAACATTGGGAGGTGATGAATATGTCTACGGCCTTGATGATGGTGATGGTTTCACAAGTGCATATTTATCCCCAAATTCATCAAGTTGTGTACAGTAAATATGCACACTTTTTACATATCAATCATACCCAATATAGTGTTTTAACAAGTAACATTAAAAAATGGGTATGGCTGTGTTTCAATAAAACTTTAGTATAAGTATTTGGCTGGATTTCACCGATGGTCTAGTTAGTCTACTTCAGATCTATATGAGTATTTCCAAATGGACTGAATATCCCTTAAATAGTTCTTAATATTTCAAGAAGGAAAACACCATTATTAATATAAATGAAGGTTTCAATTAGATTATAAACTGAAGCAAGCCTTTAAAAATTGAGATTTGTCTAGTAAAGAAAGAGGAGAAAAGACTCAGGTCATGAGAAGAATTAACAAAAGTGTGGTGCTAGAGATCAAACCATAAAATTGGTCCAGTTGAAAAAAGAAAAAAAAAACTTTTGATGAGAAGCTAGTGAAGTAAGAGCTGGTTTTGAATATTTCTTTAATTTTCTATTTCTAAGTAATAAAATATATCATCTCTGCCGTGGGTTTCTGGAACTTGAACAGTAACAATATTTTTTAAAGACTTTTTTTCTCCCTTTTTTCCCCTCCTTTTTTTCTCCCATTTTCTCAATGGCATTTCCTACTAAAACTACAACCTACATGTCAGTGGACAATTGTGGTCTAAATATAAAGACCTACTGCCTCAGTAGTGAAGAATGTTCCACTGATCACTCAAGAACCATTATATCATCAATGATTCATTTTCTTCTCAGGCCTTAATCTGTAATTCTCCCTTTACAGCAAAAGGAAAGAGGATAAAAGCTCCAAAGCAGAAGGACAGAACAGCATTTGTTCAGCCCAGCTAACAGAGAGGAGCTAGCCAGAATACAGAGCACTCACAGTAGGTCAGCACAGAGCGGAACCATAAAAGTTCAATTACAGCCAGAGAAAGGTCACTCCGCAGGGTAATAAATAACCAGCAACAGTGTGATTTTTGGAGGAAGCAACCTTTTCTAGTACAACTGAGAAAATGCTCATCCTTACAGTAAAGTCAACTGAAGAGAAGAGATAAAATAGGTTTTAGCAAACAGTGAGTTATCTGCAACAAGACACTGGCATCAACGAAGGCTCTTGACCTATGTTAGGAATCTCATGAGACATACAAAGAAAAGCAGCAGAATGAATGGATAAAAAAGACAGTCTAGAGCAAACCAAAACAAGACATTTTTTTTAATCACATGAGACAAGATTTTCACAAGGCCCTGACCAAGACAGCCTGAAGACTTCCCTGAGTTTGACTGAATTTAGACAGGCTTCTTCCTGATTTTAGGCCTTGACCTCTCTTTTCTTAGAGCATGTTCTTTACCAAACTTGTAGTTGTAAATTCTTTCTCTGAACCTCTGAGAAATAAATCCTTTTAAAAACCTCCTGTCAGTTTTATAACCCAAGAATGTCTTTCTCAAGGACCTGGGAGTCATTTCTTTGAAATGTAAACATGAAGGAAGACATGGCCTCTTTCTCCCAATTTTCAGTAAGCATCTGTCCCCAACTTATAAAATTACCTTCTGTGATGAAGATACAAGAAAGTTTACATTCCTTCAGGTAAAGCCAGTTAGCAAAATCAGATGGCCTATGATTTCTATACCCCAGTTCTTAAAAACTCTCCAACTGTCTTTGTTACAACAGAGCTGAGTTCAGCCTGTGTCTGGTCTCTATACTCTATCACAAAAGACTCACATAATCTTCCATAACTGTTTAACTTTGGTGCAATTTGCTTTCATGGTCTTTTGTGAAAAGGAAGTACAAAAAATCCTAAAAGTTCTCTCTATTTTGTGTAATTATGATAATGAAAACTGGACAAGTTTATTTTTCTGCGTTTTTTAGTATTTTTAATGTTTATTTGAGAGACAGAGAACACGCATAGTGCAAGAGAAAGTGAGAGAGACAGCGAGCGAGCAGGGAAGGGGCAGAGAGAGAGGGAGAGAGAATATCCCCAGCAGACTCCAGGCAGTCAATGCAGACCCCAATGTTGGGCTTGATTCCACAAACCATGAGATCATGATTTGAGCCAAAATCAAGAGTCGAACACTCAACCAACTAAGCCACCCAGGCACCCTGAAATGTTAATTCCTTGAGATAATAATCAATGTCTAATTTCTGCAATGTTTCCCTATTTATCTGAGTTGCCATGGAAATTGTTGGCTTCACTGCCTTAGGAAGAGTTAGTCCTGACTGACATGATGCAAAATTCACCTAAAATTGGCTTTTTCCCCCCTTAAACTCTGGATTATCTAAAATGTTTATACTAGGATCCAAGGATGCAGGAGGAGGGAAGGTGCATTCATTTGAGATGAGAGGCAGAAATAAACAAGGGAAGGTTGATTCCCAACATTAGGTAGAAAATGAAGTTCTGGGGTTCAGTAAGGAGGGATGAGTAGACCTAGGGTACTTTAATGTACTCCAGGAAAGTGATAGGAACTGGAATGGAGTGAGCAAATGGAAGCCCCAATTTATTTTTTTAAATTTTTTTAAAGTTTATTTATTTATTTATTTTGAGAACGACAGAGACAGTGTGAGTGGGGAACAGGCAGAGAGAGATGGAAAGCGAGAATCCCAAGCAGGCTATGCACTACCAGCACAGAGCCCAATGTGGGGCCTGAACCCATGAAACCGTGAGATCATGACCTGAGCCAAAACCAAGAGCCAGACACTTAACCGACTGAGCCACCCAGGCTCCTCTGGAAGCCCCAATTTAAGACAAAAAACAAACAAACAAAAAATACAAGCTAGCTTTTCATTCAAGTATGCACAGTAATACCAAATAATCCCATTACACCAGCCTAGCACAGAAACAAGAAAGCAGATATAGGCATTATGTGACCTTGAGCAACAAACATTCCCATTATCCAAATATGCACCAAAAACCAGAAACACAAATTTCTTTTGCACTAACATTCTTCTTCTACAGGTCTTTGTACAGTTCTAGAGGAAAGGAAGAATCCCCAGTGCCTAAGGTTTTACTTCTCATATTCCTGGCAGAATAGTGCTTAGGTTTAGATTCAACCTGACTTAAAGAATATGAAGTAAAGTGAATTTTCTGCTCAGCTCAGTTTGTGGATTCAGGTTTATACCCCCTATAATGATAAAAGCTTTAAAATATTAAGACTTTTACTTTAGGATATTTCACATGCATTAATATATTTAACTTTTACCAAGAAGTTGTAAAGTAGGTATAGGTTTTAAATTATACAGATTTTGCAGATAATGACAAAGAGTTAGACAAGTTAACTAACAAAAACTATGGTATAGAATGGTGTTTAATCTATGAATGGTTGTAATTTCATCCTATAGGTTTAGTCTTTCATAATTACCATTTTAATTACTTTTATTAAAATTACCAAGACAAAACCACAACTAAGAATTTATTTATACACCTCTATTTTTATTTACAAGAGAATTTGAAGGAGCATACCAGGCGTGCTTATAAAATTAATTGTAGATAATCTAATGTGTATGGTTAATTCGGTGTCCCCCAACATAGGCACATAGTGCACACACACACAGACACACACACACACACACACACACACACACACACACACATATACACACACACCTCTTACTAGATTTGTGCCTCTAGATGGGGAACATCCATTATACCAAGAAAAGAGGTTCACAGCAAAAAGACGGGGAAAAGAGCTCTTAATTTTCCAGAATACGTCACAAACATTCTGTTCCAGGTATAACATTAATTAATAAAGAAAGGAAGGAAGAAAAGAGGGAAGAAGGAAGGGAGGAAAAGAGAGGAGGGAGAGAGGAAGGAGGAAAGGGAGGGAGGGAAAAGTTCACTAGAAAATCAGCTGTGTCCTTTCTTTCCTCCTTCCCACCTCTTTTCTGCCAGGCTAAAGAAAAAATCAATGGAGGAAGGCAAGAGAATCAGGAATCAGGGTGAGCCTGGACCATGCTATTATGTGTCTTGTGCTGCCATGACATAGGAGGGTAAGAATGTGTGAGGATGTGCTCTGTGGTTAAGCAGATCAGCTTCAGAAAACCTCTTTATTTGGGGGACTCCCAAGTAGGCCAAAGAGTGCAGACAGAGATTTGCCCATGTGGGTACTAGTGAGATAAAACACACTATGACCTTGCAGAACTAAAGGGTGCCTCAAGGTCTGCCTCAGAGGAAATGCATGAGCTGGATGGATCTCAGATCAGAAATCAACCTTAATGACATGATGCTCAAGTTCAAGAAGGAGATGTCACCCTAACAAATAAATGACTGTAATTTACCAGCTATATTCTACAAAGTCCATAAGTGACAAGGTTAAACCTTAATTAGCAAGATTGTGTTTTCTACCCAGAATGTTCAACAAACTCCAGGGATTAAAACTAGATTACCCAGAGCCAAGTTTCCCAGAAAATAAACTAATAGCATCCTGTGACAATTGTGCCAAAAAAAAAAAGTTGGAGGTGAAAAAGAGTTAGGAAATGCTAAAAATATACATCACCCTTCTGAATTTATAGCCAATAAATTAAAATTAACCAAGAAAAGAGACAGAAAGATTCCTCTCTAGTATTTCACTGAATGAAATTCATTAAGATATTCATGTGAGAAACATTTATTACAAATAATTCACCTGATTGATATACATGCTCTTATGTAAACATAGTGTTTCAGAAACCATCTTATTTGCAATTTTCCTGGGCATCAGATTATGAAAAAAAGAAAAAGAAAAAGAAAAGGATTGGACCCTAAAATAATATTATTAGAATAGTTTTATTACATCACTGCCCAAGTTATTGTTTAAAGTAAAATAAATAAAATAAAATAAAATAAAATAAAATAAAATAAAATAAAATCAATGTATAGAAGTAGCATAATTTCCAGAGTATATTCTTACATATTCATACTCTTGAAGATGTTTTCCTTTAATATCATCATTCAAGGCAATTCTAAATAAGTATATATGACATGAGAATATGTTTGCATGTATGAGTGTATACCTGTAGGTAAAATGGTTATTGTTAATATTTTAACTTTAAAAATATGTTGAAAACTTGGTGAACAGAAAACAAAATTGTCTTGATTTTTCTTTTAAGTTTTCATTTAAATTCCATTCAGTTAACATACAGTGTAATATTGATGTTTTTAATCAACATAACTTGTAACAAGTTTTAATGCAGATGGTCCCCAACTCCTATAGTTTGACTTAGGATTTTTCAACGTCACAATGTTTCAAATGCAATATGCATTCAATAGAACCTATACTTCAAATTTTAGATTTTGCTCTTTCCCTGGGATAGTGATACACCATACGATCCTCTTTCATGACGCCGGGCAGTGGCAGTGAGCCATCACTCCCAGTCACCACCTGATCATGAGGGTAAACAATTGATACAACCGTTCTGTTATACCAAAACCAAAGAAGACAGTATGACAAAATAAAACTAGAGACCAATCTCTCATGAATTAGATGCAAAAACCCTCCACAAAATTTTAGCTATTGAGTTCAACAATATATAAAAAGAGCAGTACAACATGACTAAGTTGGATTTACTACAGACATGCAAGATTCATTATTTGAAAAGCAATAAATGTAATTTACAATATCAATATCCATTTATTATAACTACCTTCAGGATATTAGAATAAAGTCGATACTTTATATTATAAAGAGCATCTACAAACAACCTATAGTTAGCACCACACATACTGTATAACCCAGTCACTTTATTTTTAGGCATATATCCCAAAGAAATAGAAACTTATTTTCAGACAAAAAATTGTACATGGAGTCACAGAAATATAAATCTAATCAGTGGTTGTCAGGGGAAAAAGATCGGAGTCAGGCTTGGCAAATGGACAGGAAGAAATGTAGGGGGAAATGAGAGAAATGGTCTAAAACTAGATTGTAGTGAAGGTTGCACAATTGTATAAATTTAGTAAAAATCATCAAACTGTACAATTTTTGTAAATATTTATTTGTTTGTTTGTTTTGACAGAGAGACAGACAGCAAGCAGGGAAGGGGCAGAGAGGGAGCCACAGAATCCTGAACAGGTTCCAAGCTCTGAGCTGTCAGCACAGAACCTGACTTGGGGCTAGAACCCATGAACTGCGAGATCATGACCAAAGTGGAAGTCAGATGCTTAACCAACTGAGCCACCTAGGTGCCCCAAAATCTAAATAAATATTATACCCAGATCAATTTTCGGCTTTCATAATTGTACTGTCATAAGCAAGACAGTACCACTAAAAAGAGGCTGAGTGAAGGGTGCATGGTGTCTCATTTAAAAATCTTCACAACTTCCTACGAATCTAAAATTCTTTAAAATAAAATGTTTTTAAAAATAAATTTTAGGTAATAAAATAAAATGTAGACTTTAAAATATTTAGTTTTACATATCTGTTTGGACAACTTGAAATATATATTAAAAACATGCTTTAGAATATGGAAGAATAAAATAGCATTCCATCTACAGACATATCAGTATTTGTGAAGATTTCTAAACTAGTTACAGCCTCCAAGTCAGACAATGGGCTTCACTTCAGATGCTGAATTTCAATTTTTCATTAAAAAAATTGCTTTGCTTTAGTCAGAATGGAATTTCTTTGGAAATGATAAAAGATTATAATTTCAGAGAGAGCATGTCATATGGTGTATATGTGGGAGGCAGTGGGAAATGTACAAATGCAGAACTGGTATAACTCAAAGCATAATGCCGATACTGGTAAAGCATAAACATTCTTCAGAAATTCCTCTAATGAAATAATATGTGTACAAAATGTATGTATTTATATTTTTCATTGCCCTTCTTATGTCACAAAAGAGACTGCTTGGAGCTGGTCCAATCATTAAAATAGTTTATCCTTTTAAATAATTCTTTTTAAAGAATAAATATCATACGCATTATTGCAACATATTTTCCTTTTTATGTTGCCAGTAAATATATTTTTGTTCACTTTGCTTTTGCAGTCCCAGGAAAAAATGTAATAATTTTTCACAAAATATTTCAATTAAACAAAGTCTATCTCCAAAGAATGTACAAAGAGTAAGCTGATAATTTTAGATTAAATACCAACATGACTCTTAATGTTTGTTCATTTATTAATTCCCTATTGTCCTAAAAGTACAAGTAGTTTATCTACTTTGCTCTAACTTCTTAAGCACAGATACAATTTTTAATTACATTTTGTCATGCAAAAATTAAGGTACAAGTGGTGAAATACCTGAAGAATGTACCAAAATGTATGAAATGGAGAGAAAGACACTACTGTTTCCATAGTAACAGCAGGTTTAACTGGTTGCTGTAGCACCATGGAAACTGAAGAATAAAGAATACAGAGTACATAGAAAACATAAACTTTCAAATTAAAAGATTCATATTGATAAACAAATTTGGTATCTAACTGTGAAGAACCACCCTTTCCTAATTCTATTTGGATCAGGACCCTGCTTATTCTTACAGAGTTTGGCTTAGGGAAACTAGAGAGGGCTACTGTTCCAATTTTTATAAGGAATGCCCTACTTCCTTGTTAAAATATGCTTGGCTGGTCTTTCTGAAGATTGCAAGGATAGGTAAAATGCGGTAATATATGACAAACAGCTCTATAAATTGTAAAGAGTTAGACAAATTCATCATTGTAATTCTTCCAAATCTTGATAATAAAAGTCTACAACTTCTCTTGTTAGTAACACCAATTCTTATATGTGTCTTTGCATAAAAACAGATTCTTTTGTTTATTATATTTTTTACAGAAAGCTTATTTCTTTAAAGTTTTTTCCCAAATATTTAAGTCTAGATTTCTCTTTTTACATGAGGAAACTATAAATAGATACAGCTTACATAATTAATATAATGTATGAAAGAATAGAGTGAGCCTTTGACCTGTCACCAATATTTTTAAAGTAGAAAAAAATACTTGAATCTGATGGTCCAGCACCATAATATATACTTTCTTAGCTTTTTACTTGCAGATTTGATCTAATGGAATACATCTGAAGTTTCTTTACATCATGAGTAAATTTAAACAAGAAAACAATGTTTTGGCCAGTACATTATGTCTCTAGTTTTAGAAAATTCCTCTAAATAGTGTTTCATTATACTTTTTGAACCACAATATGAAAAGCATAAAAAATTTTATGTGAGTCTGAGTGACATGGTTAAATGATACTTCTATCTGTAGTCGTTTTGCTTTGTGTGTTGATGTCAAGAAGTCTGAGTTAATTTTCTCAAAATAATAGAAAGACTCATAACCACTCTATTAGTTTTAATGATATGGGAATATAGAGTAGTAGTGAAACATTTAGAGTCTGGAGATGTACTGTGTGGCTACTAATCCATCTCTGGTGCTTACTGTTTCAGAAATGGGGTAAATTACTTATGCTTTCTCCCTAATGTTACCATTGTAAATTAGAGATTATAGTATGTACATCACAGGTGATCTGAAAACTAAATGAACTAAGATGACCAAAATAATTAGAAAGGTGTCTAGCATGAAAAAGACATGATATAAGTGATGATTACTATTAGGGAAACACTCGTCTTTATAAGTATTTCAGTTATGCTAGGCAAGAAAACACACTGCTAAAGATGAAGGATATAGACAGAACTAATAAATATATAATGTCTTATAATATGCCCATTCCCCCTTAATACAAAGATAAGATTTACTTCTCAGACATATATATAACAAGCCACAGAAATAATATTTATACAGCTATGTTTGTGCACTCTTTTATACTAGTGAAATTTCAGATTAGCAGGTTTAATGTGATTCTCATAGAATTTTCCACACTGTCCATAGTTTATTCATATCTTGTTCCCTGTATTTTAATGTCTAGTATTTCCTCTTTAGTATTTGCATGTCCTAGAATATTGTTATGCACTGATAAAGACTAGAAGTTCTCTTTTTGATTCTTTACGGTATTATTAATTTTTAAGCAAATATTTAGCCTTTACCAAATATGATGTTAGGTTGTAAGACTTCTCTACACTAGAGGTTAGTGGCTATATGCAAATTATTTTGTTAGATAAAATGGAGAAGGCACTACAAATAGAATAATCAAGCAAAAAGAGTATACTTATGAATAGTAAATAATTTGATGTCTCATAAACATAGGTTCTAAGCTCTACTTCTGCCTATTATTAGTTATGTAAATATGGCCAGTCACCTGAAAAACTCCCTCAGTACAATCTTGATAAATAAGCCTAAATTTCATTTTAAAAAATGGGAAATTGGGCACCTGGGTGGCTCAATTGGTTAAGCATCCAACTTAGGCTCAGGTCATGATCTCACGGTCCATGAGTTTGAGCCCCCCACTGGGCTCTGTGCTGACACCTCAGAGCCCAGAGCCTGCTTCAGATCTGTGTTCCCCTCTCTCTCTGCCCCTCCCTGACTCACACTCTGTCTCTATCTCTCAAAAAATGAGTAAATGTTAAAGTTTAAAAAAACAAAATAAAAATAAAAGTAAAAAAATGAGAAATAATGATTTTAAGGCAGATAGTGTACATAAAGTGATACAAAAATAATATAAATTTTCTTGGTAGCAATAGCAACAAAATAATAATATTTATGATTTTATAGAGTTTGAATACTTTTTGGCAGTTATACCAAGTTTCTCAAGTTAAACAATGAACAAACTATTATTAAATTCTCCAATAATGTATTAGTGTCCTGAAAAGACCAGAATTAATTATTATCCAAAACTTTAAAAATATAAGACTTTGCTTTCATTCTATACATGGATGCCTTTGACTATTTCAGGTCTTTCTTTGCAAATGAACTTAATCACTGGAGCCCAGGAAATGAAATTCTTTGATTGGCAAGTTCAAGATAACATTGGCTGTCTTTTGTTATAACAGAAAGAAGTTGTTTAAGTCTCACCCCCAGTCTATAAAAAAATGCATTTGCTATAGTAAAAAGAGGTTCTGTTACTAAAAATAGTGACAATAATGTTGGTTGATTAAAAAAAAAACATATCTTCTATTTATGGAAAATTTTAGATGAAGTACATCAGTCATTTGGTAACTCATTAAAATACTGTTATTATTAGCAAATAGCCATTTGTTATAGAATTTGTTTGCTAAAGCAGCTGAGGAAAGTTATACATTTATGTATACATTAAATATTTTTTATTTCAATGTGCTGTATTTGTCAAGGCACTGAAGGGAAGAATCAGGAAAGAACTGGCAACTTTGCAAACAAGGAAGAAAAAGGATAGAAAGAGTCCAAGATTTAGAACTTTAAGTGTTGGAGGAGTCAACTTTCTCATCTTTCTCATCGCCAACTAGCTGTAAATAAAACTGAGAAAACCTTTGATCTATAAAAGCAGATTAAAACCCATCCTTGTGTTGAGTATCAAATTAAGAGGATGATCAATATATTTGACATCAAAAGCTTTAAGATGCCTCAGAGTAAAAGTTCAGCTAAGTGTTTGTAATCAAGCAAATCCTTTCAATTGGACAAAATGGTGCAGTAAAAAGAAAAGAAGGGTGTGGCTACACCACAAAGCCTGATAAAATGAAAGTACCCTCAATGAATTTGAGAAGGGATAAAAATTATTAGTTTAAGTGGACAGTTCCTGGGATGCCTGGGTGGCTCAGTCAGGAAGTGTTGGCACCCGACTTCTGCTCAGGTCATGATCTCATGGTTTGTGAGCTCGAGCCCTGCTTTGGGCTCTGTGCTGACAGCTCAGAGCCTGGAGTCTGCTTCAGATTCTATGTCTCTCTGTCTCTCTGACCCTTCCCTGCTGGCATTCACACTCTCTCTCTCTCTCTCTCAAAAATAAATAAACATTAAAAAAATTTAAATTGACAGTTCCAAGAAGGTGTAAATCCAACATTCAAAGGCAGACAGTCTGAACAGCATGTATTCTTATACAATTCTAAAAGAAAAACATATAACAACATGCTATCAGGAAAAAAAAAATGAGAATTGTATTATATCTAATTTCTTATGAACAATGCCATTTGACCAAGGAAAATAAGGTAATAGCTGCAAAATTGTGAGCAAAGGAAATTTGGGATCTACAACTATAATTTCATCAAAATATCTACCAAATGTAGTTTTCAGATACACAAAGATTCAGAAAGTTTACTTCTCTTACAATATTGCTCAATGAAAAATTCACATGAGAACACATTCTGGTAGAAAAAAACAAACCAACAAGAAAACATGACATCCAAAAAGTGGTATCTACTGTGGAGTAGAAAAAAAATAAAGAATAAAAAATAAAAACACTATCATGAGGTTCTGCATGCTAAGAGATTGGTAGTCAGCTCTATATTCTAACTAGTATAAAGCTGAACAGATTAAAAAATGAACAACGTTTCTTAAGTCCTTAACAGATAGTAGGAGGAAACAAAACAATCCACTGTCCCAAGATTGGAGAGACAGAAAGGTGAAGAAAGTGAGTCCCAGCTTACTGGAGCAGAGACAGACAGACACATAGGCAAAAACCAAGATAGGAACCAGCGCTGCGGTATGATAACCTGAACTGCAATTGACAAATTGCTGGAGGCTCAGTGTAGACAGCCCCAAGAATTAAAAACTCAAAGAGGTTCCAGTCATCAAGTGCCCTCACAATTTTATGAGTTCTACCTCCAGAAAGTCTACCAGGTTCCACTGATAAATATCAGAGGAAAATCCCTTCTTCCTTTCAGCAGTGGGAGAGTAAAAGGAACCATTGTGAAATATATCAGAGCATTCTGTTCTCTTTAACAATACCTACCTTCAGGCGAAACTACTTAACCAGAACTTAACTGACAAAGGAGAAGGAAGATACCCAACTCTAGCCAACCTGTGCCATCTGGGGGCAACCATGAGGTGGGGTGGGGGAGGGGGAGTGCAAAACTGAGAAACATTTGTGAAGTTCAAAGTCCAAGGTATAGTTTCACCAGAAAACTGATTTAGTAATAGGACTATACAATCCCTCCCTTATCCCTATACCTCACCACATTACTAAAGGCCTATTTACAACATTTCCTTTTGCTGAGTACATAATTTCTGCCTCTCAAGAAAAAATAATAAAGCATACCAAAATGGAAAAAAGAACAATTTGAAGATCCAGAGAAATATCAGGACCAGACATAACAGAGATGTTAGAATTATTGGACAGGAAATTTAAAACAATTATGATTAATATGGCAAAGGCTCTAATAGATAAAGTAGATAACATGCAAGAACAGATGGGCAATATAAGCGGAGATGGAAATTCTAAGAAAGAACCAAAAAATGCTAGAGCTAAACAACACTGTAATAGTAATGAAGAATGCCTTTGTTGAGCTTATTAGTAGACTGCAAATAGCTTAGGAAAGAATCTCTGCTTTTAAGAACACCTCATTAGAAACTTCAAAAACTGAAAAGCAAATAGAGCAAAGGCTGAAAAAAAGCACAAATATTGAAAAACTGTTGGACACCTACAAAAAGACACAACATATATGAAATGAGAATACCAGAAAGATAAGCAAGAGAGAAAGACACAGAAGAAACTTTTGAAACAACAATGACTGAGAATTTCCCCAAATTAATGTCAGACACCACCCCACAAATCCAGGAAGCTCAGAGAACATATAGCAGAATAAACTTCTCCCCCAGACAAAAACAAAAACAAAAACAAAAACAAAACAAAACAAAACAAAACAAAACCTGCAACTAGTAATATTATTTTCACACTAGAAAAAAATCAAAGATTAAAAAAAAATCTTGAAAGAAACTGGAGGGTGAAATAAACTAACCTATAAAGGAAAGATAAAAATTATACCTGACCTCATAGAATCTGTGCAAGCAAAAAGAAGATTAAATATTTATAGTGTTATTAAATATTTACATTGTTAAGAGAATAAAAAAACCCTGCCAACCCAGAATTCTTTACTCTGCAATGATATCCTTCAAAACTGAAGGAGAAATAAAGACTTTCTCAGGAAATCAAAAAATATATGGATTTTATTTCAAGTATCCTGTTTTGAAGAAATGTTAAAAAGAAGTTCTTTAGAAAGAAGAAGAAGACTATAGGTTAGAAACTCAGATCCACATAAAGAAAGGAAGGGCCCTGAAGGACAAAATGAAGGTAAAATTAAAACTTTTATTCTTCTGATTCTTAATTTATCTAACAGGTAACACTTTGTTCAAAGTAATAATACCAACAATGTATTTATGTATTTAATTGCTTTATATATGTATATGTATGTGTATATGTATGTATATATGTATATGTATATGTATGTGTATATGTATGTATATGTATATATACGTATATGTATGTGTATGTATATATGTGTGTGTATATATATATGTATATATATGTGTGTGTGTGTTTATATATACACACACACATATATACATATATATATATACACACATATATACATACACATACATATACGTATATATACATATACATACATATACACATACATATACATATACATACACACACACACTTATGTATGCTTAACACATGAGTAAAATGAATGACAACGATGATATGAAGGACAGGAGAGAGGATGAGGATTATTTTGTTATTATAAGGTACTCACTACGCATGAAGTAGTGTAGTGTTTTGTTTGTTTGTTTGTTTCATTTTTTGTTTTTTTGTTTTATTTTTGGGTTTTGGTGGTTTTTTGAGAGAGAGAAAGAGAGAGAGAGAATCCCAATGCAGGACTCAATCCCATGACCCTTGTATCATGACCTGAGCCAAAATCAAGACTTGGACACTCAATGAACTGAGCCACCCAGGCACCCCAGTAGTGTAGTGTTATTTGAAAATTGACTTGTATTAATTTCAAATGTATATTACAAATTCTAAATCAACAACTAAAAAAAGTAAACAAATTATAACCAATAACTTAAGAAAGTAGAGAAATGGAATCATATAAAATGCCCAACTAAGACTGTTAAAGGCAGTGGAAGACAAAAATAGGAATAAAAACCAAAGGCAACAAATATAAAACAGCATCAAATATGTTAGATATTATTAAGCAATATCAGCAATGTTTTGTCAATGATATAAATGCATCAATTAAAAAAAAAAGAAATGGCCACAATGGATTAAAAAACACAATATAACTATATGTTGTCTATAAGATGTCCGTTTTAAATATAAAGACATATAGATTAAATGGATAGAGAAAAATACACTATGCTAGCACTGACTGAAACTAGCAGGAATAACTATATTAATTTCAAACAGAGAAGACTTCAAAGCAAGGAAAGTTATCACAGATAAAGAAGGTAATTATATAATGATAAAGGAGTCAATTGCCAAGAAGACATACAATCCTTAAAGGGTATACATGTAACAACAGACAGTCAAACCACGTGAGGCAAAATTAATAGAAATGTGAAAAGCAACAGAAGAATCCACTGTTACACTTGGAGCTTACAACAACCCTTTATCTAATGGATGGATTCAACAAAGAGAAAATGAGTAAAGACAGAGTAATTCAACAACACCATCAACTGGCTATAATCAACATCTATAAGCTACTTCATTCAACAGCACAATATGCATTCTTTTCAAACCTACAAGGAAAATTTGCCAAGACAGACCACATTATGGGCCATAAAAACCCTCCTTAACCAGTTTTTAAAAATAGATATCATACAATGTCTGCTCTCTAACCACATGGATTTAAACCAGAAATCAGTTACAGAAAGATAAATGGAAAAATTCCTAAATAAATCGAGATTAAACAACAGTTTTATATAACACATAGGTCAAAGAAGAAATCTCAAGAGAAATGAAACATTTTAAACTAAATGAAAATTAAAACACAAGTTATCAAAATTTCTGAGATGCAATGAAAATAGTGCATAGAAGTAAATTTATGGTATTGAATACTTATATTAGAAAAGAAGAAAGACCTAAAATCAGTCATCTGAGTTGTCACCTAGGGAAACTATAAAAAGAACAAATGAAATCCAAAGTAAGCAGAAGAAATAATAATTACAGTAGAAATCAATGAAATTTAAAGATGAAAGCAACAGAGAAATTCAATGAAATCAATAGGTGATTCTTTGAAATGATCAATAAATTAGATAAGCCTTTAGCCAGGCTAACTAAGAAAAAAAAGAGAGGACATGAATTACTAACAGCATACAAGGTCAATATAAAAAAGTCAATCACTTTTTTTTTTAGTTTTTTTAACACTTATTTTTGAGAGACAGAGTGAGACACAGCATGAGTGGGGGAGGGGCTGAGAGGACATCTATTCCAAAGCAGGCTCCAGGCTCCAAGCTGTCAGCACAGAACCTGATGTGGGGCTCGAACCCACGGACCACGAGATCATGACCTGAGCCAAAGTCAGATGCCCAACCAACTGAGCCACCCAGGTGCCCCTGTTAATTACTTTCGTATATGAGCAATGAATAAGTGGAATGTTAAATGTTAAAACACAGCACCGTTTACATTACCAACAAAAAATAACAATTAGGCATAAATGTAACAATAGGTACAAGATCTATACAAGGAAAACTGTATGATTCTGATGAATGAAATCAATGAACTAAATAAAGCGATATTCCATGTTCATGGATAAGAGGACGCAATATTGTCAAGATGGCAATTTTTCCCAAATTGCCAATGCAATCTCAATAAAAATCCCAGCAAAGTTATTTTTACAAATATAAATAACAGTATTCTAAAGTTTACATAGAGGGGCAAAAGGACCAATATGGCCAATGCAATATTGAAGGAGAAGAACAAAGTTGGAAGCCTGAAACTACCTGAATTCAAGACTTAAAATATAAAGCTACAGTAATCAAGGCAATGTTGTATTGGTGAAAGAATAGACAAATAGATCAATGAAACACAACTGGCAGACCAGAAATACCCACAGAAATACAGTCAACTGATCTTTGACAAAGGAGTGAAGGAAATACAATGAGGCAAAGATAGTCTTTTCAACAAATGGTGCTGAAACAACTGGATATCCACATGTGGAAAAAAACAAAAAAAGAATCCAGACATAGGCTTTATATCCTTTATAAGAATTAGCACAAAACGCATCTCAGATTTAAATATAAAATGAAAAATGCCTAGATGATAACATAGGAGAAAACCTACATGACCTTGAGGATGATGATGGCTAAAGATACAACATTGAAGGCATAATTTATGAAAGCAATAATAGATGAGTTAGACTTCATTAAAAATAAAAACTACTCTATGTGAAAGACTATGTCAAAAGGAAAAGATAAGTCACAGACTGGGAGAAAATACACATATGATGTCATCGGAATGTTATCCAAACTTTTAAGGAACTTTTAAGAACTCAATAAAAAACAAACAACTTGATAAAAATGGGACAAAGCCCTTAACAGAAATTTCACTGAAAAGATGGCAAATAATCATAGGAAAAGATGTTCCATATCACAGGTCATCAGAGAAATGCAAATTAAAACAGTAATTATATAGCCACAGTACACCCACCAACACAGGGAACACTGACAACACCAAATGCAAGAATGAAAAGCAAAAAACAAAACAAAACAAAACAAAAAAAAAAACAAAAACAAAAAACAAAAAACAAAAAACAAAATAAAACAAAAACAAAAAAACCCAAAAAACTTTCATTCACTCTTATTTGGAATGCAAAATGATACAGCACTTTGAAAGACAGTTGGAGGTTTCTAAACATACTTTTAAACTTGTACTCAAAGTTAGTCTTTAAAAATCACTCATTTCACTACTATACTGAAAATATGTTATTGTGTGGTGCATATTTTAACTTTTGTAATTGTGATATTAATGTAAAAGCCTCTTTTATTCCCAAAACCAAATGTGACCCTATTTGTAGATGCTAAGAACTGGGAAGTTTAAACCAGACAAGTTTATTTATTTTTTTTTTTAAGTTTATTTACTTTGAGAGAGAAAGCACAAGTCAGGGAGGGGCAGAGAGAAAGAGAGAGAGAATTCCATACAGGCTCCACACTATCAGTGTGGAGCCAGATGTGAGGCTCTAACCCACAAACCATGAGATCAAGACCTAAACCAAAGTCAGACGCTTACCCAACTGAGCCACCCTGGCACTCCTCAACCAGACGATTTTAGATGGCAATTAGTGGATAGAAAGCACAATAACTATAATACTCAGGTGTGACTGTCTAGGAGATGGTGCCAAACAGTGGTAGCATTTTAGGAGGAGTCCAAAGGATGTAGACAAAAGGGAGTTGCACAGGTAACAGGCCATAGACATCTTAGAAATAAATTCATGACACTGTCTTACTTTCTTCGTGTGAGGAGAATAAAGATTTTCACACTTAAAAACATTTACATTAGGCAACAAAATAAATGGATATACTATATTGATATACTTTTATGAAGTCAGGGACACTATTTTTCACCTTTTAGCGATAAAAAACTCTGCCTAATTCAGTGTTGTATACTTTATCTGTGAATGAATGAATATATAAGTGAGATAATAAGGGTCAATTATTTTAGAAATTTACTGTCTCATTCTGATCAATAGTCCAAGTTAATTTAAGCAGGTCTGCAATTAAGAATAGACAAATTTGGGGCGCCTGGGTGGCGCAGTCGGTTAAGCGTCCGACTTCAGCCAGGTCACGATCTTGCGGTCCATGAGTTCGAGCCCCGCGTCGGGCTCTGGGCTGATGGCTCGGAGCCTGGAGCCTGTTTCCGATTCTGTGTCTCCCTCTCTCTCTGCCCCTCCCCCGTTCATGCTCTGTCTCTCTCTGTCCCAAAAATAAATAAACGTTGAAAAAAAAAATTAAAAAAAAAAATAGACAAATTAAAGAAATAATCCACTAATTTTCATATATTTGAAATAATATGAGAGATAATGTTAAATGAATTTAAAATGTTAATAATTTTGGAATGTACATAGTTTGTTACTAAAAATACATCAGAATTTTACATATAATTTAAAATTCATGATTAATGATAAGAAGCTTTCATTTATTGGCAAAAAACTAAAAGCTATAGAACTTTTGGGGTCCCTGGCTGGCTCAGTCGATTAAGCTTCTGACTCTTGGTTTCCACTCAGGTGATGATCTTGCAGTTTGTGGTATCAAGCCCTGCACAGGGCTCTATGCTGGCAGTGCAGAGCCTACTTGGGATTCCCTCTCTCTCTGCCCCATTCCCGCTCATGTTGTCTCTGTCTCTCTCAACATAAATAAACTCAAAAAAAAATTTTTTTAAGCTATAGAACTTTTAAATCAGTAAAGTTAATCTGACAGCGCAGTTATAATTCTATAAGGTGAAGAGACTTTCAAAGCAATTAATTAATGTACATATCCCTTTAAATTGCCTTGTTAAAAGTGAACTAAATAAATGGAATCATAAAGAAATTTATAATTAAGCCAAAATAACCTTATGGAATGTTATCAATAATGTATGATTAATTTTTGCTTTGTAAATTTAAAACATTGACCATATATAGTTGCATTAAATCTGAAATTTTAACATAATGCTATCAAAATGTACTTTATTTATTTTATTTTTTTTAACGTTTATTCACTTTTGTGAGATGGAGAAAGACAGAGCATGAGTAGGGGAGGGGAAGTGTGAGAGGGAGACACAGAATCCAAAGCAGGCTTCAGGCTCTGAGCTGTCAGCACTGAGCCTGATGCGGGGTTCAAACCCACAGACCACAAGATCATGGCCTGAGCTGAAGTCAGACGCTTATGGCCTTAATTATATTGAAGATGTTTCCTCTAAACCCACTTTGTTGAGAGTTTTTATGATAAACTTCGTCAAATGCTTTTTCTGCATTTATTGAGATAATTATATGATTTTTTTTTTTTAAAAATTTTTTTTTTCAACGTTTATTTATTTTTGGGACAGAGAGAGACAGAGCATGAACGGGGGAGGGGCAGAGAGAGAAGGAGACACAGAATCGGAAACAGGCTCCAGGCTCTGAGCCATCAGCCCAGAGCCCGACGCGGGGCTCGAACTCACAGACCGCGAGATCGTGACCTGGCTGAAGTCGGACGCTTAACCGACTGCGCCACCCAGGCGCCCCGAGATAATTATATGATTTTTATTCTTGTTGATGTGGTATATCATATTGATTGATTTGCAAGTATTGAACCACCCGTGCATCCAAGAATAAATCCCGCTTGATCATGGTGAATGATTCTTTTAATGTAATTTTGAATGCAAATGGTATATCTGATGAAGAGTTAATATCCAAATATATAAAGAACTTATACAGCTCAACACCAAAACCACAAATAATCCAATTAAAAAATGGGCAGAAGACCTGAATATACATTTTTCTAAAGAAGACATACAAATAGCCAACAGACATATGAAAAGATGCTCAACATCACTAATCATCAGGGAAATGCAAACACCACCACAATGAGATACTGTCTCACCCTTGTAAGAATGGCTAAAATAAAAAACACAAGAAATAAAAAGTGTTGGAGAGTATGTGGAGAAAAGGGAATCCTTGTGCACTGTTGGTAGAAAAGTAAATTGATACAGCCACTGTGGAGAATAATGTAGAGGTTCCTCAAAAAACTAAAAATAGAACTATCCTATGGTCCAGCAATCACACTACTGGCTATTTACCCAAAGAACACAAAAACACTAATTTAAAGGGATACATGCATCCTTATGTTTATTGCAGCATTCTTTACAATCACCAATATATGGAAGCAACCTAAATATCCATTAAAAGACAAATGGATAGATGTGGTATGTGTTTATATATATATATAATGGAATGTTATACAGACAGAAAAAAGGAGGCGATCTTGCCATTCGCCATAATATAGATGGACCTAGGAGGATTATACTAAGTGAAATAAGTCAGACTGAGAAAGACAAATACCATATGACTACACTCATATGTGGAATCTAAAAACAAAACAAATGAATAAACAAACGAAAAAAAGAATCAGAGATATAATTACAGAAAACAAACTGATGGTTGCAGGGAAGGATGGAGGAGCTTGGGGGGATGGGCAAAATGGGTGAAGGGGAGAGGGAGATACAGGCTTCCAGTTATGGAATAAGTAAGTCATGGGAATAAAAGGCACAGTATAGAGAATACTGTCAATGATACTGTAATAACATTGTATGCTGACAGATGGCAACTACTCTTGTGGTGAGCATAGCATAATATAGAGAGAAGTTGAATCTTCCTGTTGTACACCTGAAGCAAATATAAGATTGTGTATCAACTATGCTCAAATAAAAAAAATTAATTTAATGTTTTTATTTATTTTTGAGAGAGAAACAGAGACAGAGCACAAGTGGGGGAGGGGCAGATATACAGAGCAACACATAATCTGAATATACATAATCTGGGCTGTCAACACAGAGCCCAACGTGGGGCTCGAACCCACTGACCATGAGATCATGACCTGAATTGAAGTTGGACGCTTAACCAACTGAGCCACCCAGGAGCCACAAATTAGAAAAAAAAATTTAAACAGATTTTAAAATGTTTTTCCTATACTATACAGGTTAGAAAGAATAAGTCTTAATACAAATGGGACATCGCAGAGACTTTGCTTTTTAGGGAATTTATACCCAAGTTTAGACTTTTTCTGTCTCATCCTAGTTTAACCTCATTTTCAAAAATAACAATTAGCAAAAAATCAAAATTAAGCAATTCAAATTAAACACACAAATGTTAACCTCAATATTAAGTTATTATTATTGTTACTTTCATAAAGGATATTTTTGAGATGGTTATCTAAATTTTATTGTAAATCTCACTTTTGCTTTTTTTCTGAAAAAAAAAATGTCAAATGATTCTTTATTTCTCTACATTTTTAAAAGTAGCACTAATGCCTTCAATTAATCATTTTCCCCAAACAGAAACAAAATGACATACTTCCTGGATCTTTACCAATATGTCTACATAACTAATTAGTAATTTTTCTGTTTACTTATCAAAATCAATTCATTATGTTTCAACATTATAAATAATAATTTAAGAGTCTTATAAAATCTCATATTTATGACAGATTGAAACTTCATACTTCCCTGTATTTGAATAAGCACAAACATTGAAGTAATATTTCAATTTCAGTCTTATTTTCTGTTGAGGCTTTTCACTCTTTTTGTCTCCATTTTTATAGTAGCTCTAATTCTTTTCAAATTTGCTCTTATTCTAAGTATATTTTCTGTTGAAAGCCATTTCATTTTTAAGAGACCATTTCAAAACAACAGAAAAGGTAATCAGGTAGATGATGTATATGTATATCCATTTCCTTCAGTTACTGGCTTGAGGAAAACCAGTACTTACGTTTCTCCTTAGCCTATCCTCCAGTGTTGAAAGCCATTGACACTCCAAAATACCATCTACAATATGACCATTCATATTTGCCTCATAGGATGGACTGTAGTAGAGGGATATATTCAATATTTCATAGTGTCATCATATGTGCTGTTGATCAATACCTCTAAACCTAAATTCACTCACTAAAGAAATAGTCAACCTTATATTCATAAAGAGTGTATTCCCAAATAATTTAACATTGGTGACTAATGATTTTATTTATAGAATCAAAACATACCTTTTGATCTGATTGGTTAATTCCTAAAAATATAAGAAATGACCATATCCAAAGAAAACATATCCTAAAATTAAGAGAACAAGTATTTCATTGATATCTTTCTACTTGCATTCTCACTATTATTCTGCTTTATAATTCAGTCTGATCCATGCCCGTACTGAGGCAAATAACAACAGTATTTGCCACTTTCCAGAAACAGGATGCTTTTTTTCAAGAGTCTGTATATCTTTTACATTAGTTGTCTTTCTCTTCTACCTGTTAAACCAGACCTAATGTTATAAACTGAAATGTGTTACCTCAAACTTTTATAAGTTGAAATCCTACCCCTCCATGTTATAATATTTGGAGGTAGAGTCTTTGGGATAATAATTGATCATGAGGGTGGAGCCCTCCTGAATGGGATCCTTATAAGAAGAGATGTGAGAGTTTGCCCTTTCTCTCTGCTCTCCACCATGTGAGACTACAAGGAAAAGAAGGCCATCTGAAGGCCTACTTCAACCAGGAAGTAGGTCCTCATCAGACATTGGATCTGCAGGCACGTTGATCTCGGACTTCCGAGCTTCCAGAACTGAGTAATAAATGCTTGTTGTTTAAGTTACCTAGTTTGTGATAATTTGTTACAGCACCCAAACTAAAACACCTAGTTATCAAACCTAGGTTAAATATATTTCAGGGAACCCGGGTGGCTCAGTCAGTTAAGCACCAATTCTTTTTTTTGTTTTGTTTTTTATGTCTATATATTTATTTTTTAGAGAGAGAGAGAGAGAGAGAGAGAGAGAGAGAGGCAGAGAGAGAGGGAGTCAGAAAACCCCATGCAGGCTCTGGGCTGTCAGCACAGAGCCTGATATGGGGCTTGAACTCATGAACCCTGAGATCATGACCTTGGCTGAAATCAAGAGCCAGATGTTCAACAACTGAGCCACCCAGGAGCCCCTAAGCATTCAACTCCTGATTTCTGCTCAGGTCATGATCATGGTTTGTGGAATCATGCTCCCCTTCACTGACAATACAGAGACTGTTTGGGATTCTCTCTCTGTCCTCTCTCCACTCTCTCTGCTGCTGCCTCCCCCCACCACTTTCACACATGCACTCTGTCCTTTTCAAAATAAATAAACACTTAAAATTTTTTTAAATAAATAAATATATTTCATCTGAAATGTTTTCTAACTTTAAAGAACTCAATTTCCCTCTCTTGTGAAATTTTATAAACTTTATCAATTTAGTAAGTATAAATATATCACACTTTATAGATACAAACAAAATTATAGTGATTCTAGAATTTTCTCAATGTCTTTGAACTATATATATACATTATATATATAGAGAGAGAGTGAGAGACAGAGAGAGAGAGAGAGGGAGGGAGGGAGAAAGCTGTTTTTATTTAAACTAGTTTCACTGAAAATTCTCTGCTCTTTTCATTATCCTAAACTGTCACGTTACCTTCCTTCCTTCCCTCCCTCCCTCTCTCGCCTCTCCCTCTTTCTCTCCTGTCTCTCTCTCTCTCTCACTCCCTTCCTCTCTCTCTCTCTCCCCCTCCCATCTTTATCTATGCTTAATGGAATGCTTTCTAGTTACCTTCCTATATATCATTCTCAGTACCTAATCAGTGCGCTATTTGAGGGCAGAAAACATATTTTGCAATATCTGTAGACACAGCACTCAGCAAATTTCCTGGCACACAGTAGGTGCCAAATGAATATTTATTAATCCGACCTGGAAAAAGACTGTATTTGTCAAGAAGTACTGCACTATTTACTATGAGCAAGTGTCTTTTGCTTTTCTCGAAGACTTGCCAAGAAATAAATTACTTTCGAGTGCACACATTATTCCATTTTGGCATGCCTGGAAGGATTATCTGAAGCCCTGTAACTAATACAATCAAGGTAGTGTGACTTAAAGATGCACTGACTGGTAGGCTCAAGAAAACATTTGGCACCTTAACTTAGCTCACTGATATGAACTAATAGGTTTAATAGTTCTGTCAGAATGCCGAGGTACTTCTCTGAGAGACGCTAAAGGAATTTCTCCACATTAAAAGTAAAAGATGTAATTTATTATTGTTTCTAACATGTGTTAAGAAGTCTGATCTACAGGGATCCTTATCAGTTGTTGTGTTCAAAGGTTATTTCCATGTAAATAGGAAATACGAAAAGAGCATCATTGAGTACACTTGAACTCCACAGTTAGCAGCATATCAAGTCGTTTACACTTTTTGGCAGCTTCCTGGAGTATAGCAATGTTGTTTCCTGCCATTAACAGATGGAGTCTCAATATGAGAACTGCTACTGTAAAACCTGCAATATGTCAGGTTAAAGATTAAGTGAAATCAATGTTACAATTGTATGTACTGTGCCAATTATAAGCTTCATGAATTTACTTATTAGAGATCAAGATTTGTGACAAGAACTTCAATATAGATAAAGTGCACTATGGAAACAAACTTATGTCCCTGATGTGAGTGACAGGTGCAATGGAAGCTGCAGAACACCATGCTCCTCTGCTTTCCAAATTAAAGATGTACAAAACAAGAACATTTTTATGGGTTGCTATTAAGATTGACAAACCAAGAAGTTGACAGGTTCGAAAATGTTTTAAATGCATATAACTGCATACATGCACATGAAGAAGTTTTCTTTACCTTTTTTCAGATAAGTGGCTTAATCCAAGCAGCATTGTTTTGAAATTCATAAATTTTATTGGGCATGCGCTTTACAATATATGGGCTTGAGACACTTATTTTCTATTTGTGTTTAAATTCAAATATCTTTGTAACAATGCAAATCACTGCATTGTCAAATTAGACTAACCAATCAGAGAACTTAACCATTATGAACACTTACTAGTAGCTTTAATGATTTAATCAAGAAAGAGGCACAGGTGAATGAAACAGAGAGAGGCCTCAGACATTCCTTCCTCCTTCATATATCAGACATACGATCTTTGACCAGTGTAATGAATGGGGTCCCTAACAAGGTGTATGGGTCATTACTCCACACAGCAGGAAGCATATAGGTTATGAAACGGCTCTATTTTATTTCCCAGATGTCATATAGCTTATGTAATATTGTACAGAAAACCGTATGTCATAATTTCATTGATCCTAGTTTTCTGGACTTAAGCAGACATCCTACTCAAATCCCTTCAAAAAATATTTCAAGACATTTCAAAAAATATCTTCGTCTATTTGCAGGAAGATAATCATTAGCAAGATTGTAAAGAAATTAGGTCGGTCACCTGCCTTCTTTCCTTCCGGGTAGCCCACGGACTTTGGGCAATCAAGGAGAAATCGAGAAGTGTTCTTGAAGAATTCCACCCAGTTCCTTGAAGTCTCCTACACATTTGCTTTGGTTTCACTGATACCAACTATTTCTGAATTTTGTGGAACACGCTTCTATCATACCTGAAGTTTATTCAACTTAATCTTTTTTTTTTTTTAATTTTTTTTTTCAACGTTTATTTATTTTTGGGACAGAGAGAGACAGAGCATGAACGGGGGAGGGGGAGAGAGAGAGGGAGACACAGAATCGGAAACAGGCTCCAGGCTCTGAGCCATCAGCCCAGAGCCTGATGCGGGGCTCGAACTCACGGACCGCGAGATCGTGACCTGGCTGAAGTCGGACGCTTAACCGACTGCGCCACCCAGGCGCCCCAACTTAATCTTTATGTTAACACTTTGTTATTAAAATTGGCATCATAAGCAAAAAAGAAAAGACAGAGAGAGAGAGAGAGAGAGAGAAGAAATGGATGAGAGATCATGTGTATTATATCTTTCTTCAACTGTCACTGAGTCAATGCCATTTTTACTTTTTTTAAGTTTATTTATTTATTTTGAGAGCATGAGCGAGAGAGAGTGGGGAGGGGGCAGAGAGAGTAAGAGACAGAATCCCAAGCAGGCTCTGTACTGTCAGTGCAGAGCCAGATCCAAGGCTCAAACTCACTAACTGTGAGATCATGACCTGAGCCACCATAGAGAGTCAAACACTTAAACGACTGAGCCACCAAGTCAATGCCATTTTTAAAGAATTTTGTGATCATGGAAAACAGAAAGTTACTATCTACCATGGGATAAGTCATCCCATATGTTCTATGTATTCGAGGAAAGAGAAATTGGATGAAATCACATTTAATACCTAAATTTATTGAGTTAAATTTAAATGCAATCAAATGATTCCAGAACACATTAAATATCTAATACATTTATCAATGTATATAATGCAAACTTACTTATGTAGAGTAATATTATAAACTTAAAAAATCCTTATAATTTTAAGAAAATAAAAACCCGCAATTCATAGAACAAAATTCTTCCATTGAGCCAGATATTTTGAGTAAATGATTCTGTTTCTTTTGGGAAGAAATTACCTAGAACAAGACAGGCACATAATTTATGGAAACAATTAAAAAGTTAATCAGACTTCATTCTCTCTCCATACAGACACTGAAAAGTGTGCAATTTGCTTTCATTATTAAATAATAATAATAGTGTTTCCAATTACTTTGTCACTATACAGAGACTGGCATCATGGGTATGTCACCACTGCAGTCACACAAAACTCCATTTAGGAGTTTAATGCTCCATGATTGCCATTGTGAAATTCTTAATAACTGTATCTTTCAATTTGTGCTCTGTATGCGAAACTGGATGGGCCAGTGATACATATGCCTGGGGCTTGGATCCTTAACTCATCCATCAACCTGTTCCCCACTGCCACCCTCATTTCCTAGGTCTGGTTCTCACTTGCCTATTTCCTGACCCTGGCGCTCCTGATCTCTGCCCAGCTCCCTTTGCCCATCAGCACCCTGTAACTCTGCTGCTCTCTACCCCAGTAGGGATCTGGGTGCAACCCAGGAATACCGACGTGTGTACCCTGATACATCTCAGGGATATCTAGAAGTACCATGGCACATTTAGCAGAAGAGTAAGTGGCAGCCTCTCACCCACATCTAATTCTAGTACCAATTATGCTGCATAACATGCAATTGTTATATACATTTTTTTCATTATAAGATTATAAAATTCAAATACAACTTGATGGCTGTACGGCAACATAAGTTGAAATTATCTAAACCTAAAAATTTGGAAGAAAGTTTTCAAAGTTCCAGAATTTATGCCTCTAAAGAATAGGGTCATCTAGATGGTGATGGCTGAAGAAGTGGCTTCAAAGAGGCAGGATTCTGACCAGGTGAAGGGCCCTCGCTAGAGGGAAGCTTCTAGGAATAGCAAGCTAACTAGAAGAAGCAAGTCCCTTCTCCCTTATTTTTGCCTGCAGGTATCCATCAAAAGCCAAGAAATTGCAAAATATAACAGAGAGTTCTAGGGTGCCCACATGGCTCAGTGAGTTAAGCGTCTGACTCTTGGTGTAGGCTCAGGTCATGATCTCACAGTTTCATGAGTTCAAGTCTGTGTCGGGCTCTCCACTGACAGCATGGAGCCTACTTGGGATTCTCTCTCTCTCTCTCTCTCTCTCTCTCTCTCTCTCTCTCTCTCTCTCCCTCTGCCTGTCCTTCCCCCACTTGCACTGTCTCTGTCCCTCTCAAAATAAATAAATAAACTTTTAAAAATAAAAATAAAAAAAGCAGAGTTCTGTGACAAAGGAAGAAGGGACGACGAGCTCGGATATGAACAAAACTTTAATTTCTAAACAAACTACCTCAGTGATCTTGCTCATACTTTCACTGATTCCTATAATGTTTCATTAACTTTTGTTAATGGACATGGTATTACCAGATGTCCCATTTCAAATTTATAGAAGCAAACTAATTTCTCAAAAATAATTAGGATCATCCCGACCAATACAGTAACCTTCTTAGCCTTTGTTCAGTGTAATAAAAGGTCCAAAATCTACAGATGGTTTTCTCAACTTCAGGTTCAATGATATATTGTCATATCTTCTAGTGGAAGTACTCTCTCCCTGAGAACAAAGTCTCCAAATGTACAGAGTTCAAAGATTCAAGAACAGAAATCAATACTTCTATGTCTTGTTTCCCATACTTGTATAGCATAGCAGTGGGAGAATTAAAAAAAAAAAACATGTATTAGTCACTGATTCAAATCATAGGCTGCCTCTATTTAGGACATGTCAGACCTGGTGCAGTTAATTAGTATTCAATAATTCCACTGGGTGTAGATCTATAACAAACCATTTGAATGTTGTGGATTCAAGCCCATTGATCAAATTCTTTTTCTTTTTAAAGAATATTTAATTCAAGTTGGTGTACTGCACTATTTTTTTCTGCATTATGTCAGTTTTTCAGGTAGAATTTTTTTTCTCTATCTTTTTTTTTCCAATTATGAAATTTATTGTCAAATTGGTTTCCATATAACACCCAGTGCTCATCCCAAAAGGTGCCCTCCTCAATACCCATCACCCACCCTCCCCTCCCTCCCACCCCCCATCAACCCTCAGTTTGTTCTCAGTTTTTAAGAGTCTCTTATGCTTTGGCTCTCTCCCACTCTAACCTTTTTTTTTCCTTCCCCTCCCCCATGGGTTTCTGTTAAGTTTCTCAGGATCCACATAAGAGTGAAACCATATGGTATCTGTCTTTCTCTGTATGGCTTATTTCACTTAGCATCACACTCTCCAGTTCCATCCACGTTGCTACAAAGGGCCATATTTCGTTCTTTCTCATTGCCATGTAGTACTCCATTGTGTATATAAACCACAATTTCTTTATCCATTCATCAGTTGATGGACATTTAGGCTCTTCCCATAGTTTGGCTATTGTTGAGAGTGCTGCTATAAACACTGGGGTACAAGTGCCCCTATGCATCAGTACTCCTGTATCCCTTGGGTAAATTCCTAGCAGTGCTATTGCTGGGTCATAGGGTAGGTCTATTTTTAATTTTCTGAGGAACCTCCACACTGCTTTCCAGAGTGGCTGCACCAATTTGCATTCCCACCAACAGTGCAAGAGGGTTCCCGTTTCTCCACATCCTCTCCAGCATCTATAGTCTCCTGATTTGTTCATTTTGGCCACTCTGACTGACATGAGGTGATATCTGAGTGTGGTTTTGATTTGTATTTCCCTGATGAGGAGCGACATTGAGCATCTTTTCATGTGCCTGTTGGCCATCCGGATGTCTTCTTTAGAGAAGTGTCTATTCATGTTTTCTGCCCATTTCTTCACTGGGTTATTTGAGTAGAATTTTTATCAGCTAAAATTTTCTGATTCTTACATTGTTTCAGTATTGTAACAGTTTGGTTAGTACCTTGACTGTGTTTTCTCTCTTCATTTAAAAATATTTTATCTTTTTCTGGATCAGACATAATTGATATGTCTAGATGGAAGTTGATGGTTTTAATAGCATTCTAATGGTTTTTAGTTCATGGATGCCTTTTCTGTTGATAAAGTGAAGCACAATGTCTTTAAATTATGGTGTCTTTTCATCAGAGTGGGATAGGGTATGTTTTTAATTTTATATTCATTTTTGTTCCTGTAGGATCCTTAATTTTCACTAGTTGCTTCTATTTTTCCCTTTCTTTCCTACTTCAAAGGACATTTCCTTCTAAATTGTTTCACTCCCAACTCTGTTTTTCAGTAATAATTCATTTCTACGATTATTATCTCTAAGTGTAGTACTTTTGCTTTTATTATTTAATTTGCATGGTGTTTTTGAGGAAATGTTGAGATTAGGATTTAGGCAACCACCATTATGCTACAGAAACCTGAAACCTTACATATATTGTGAATCCTACAAGCCATTCTTAATATTATTTAGATTTTTTTGGCTTTTCTTTTCAGTCAACATTTATTTAGAGTTATGCATGTATGTGCCCCTTTCATGCTCATAAACCTTGCCCACATTTCCATATTTCTACTTGGAAAGATTCTCATTACACCTGAAGGGATTATTTTGGTGTGACTCTTACTGCAGTTTTACAGGTGCCAAATTTTTTTTTTGTCTTGAGAATGTCTTTAACTTATACTTTCAAAAAAATTAACTTTCACTTTTCAGGGATTTTTCATTAAATTTAGACTTCTATGAAGTATCGACTCAAGTGTCTTTTGGATTTCATGATTTCTTTTGGAAAATCACTTCTTAATTTTAGTGATGATCCTTTAAGGTAAATTTTCTAACACAACATTTAAGATTTTCTCTATATGATTATTTAAAATTTTTTAATTAATTTGGTGTGATACACCTAAATGTGGTTTTCCTAAAATCTGTAAGCAATGTTGAATCTCTTAGTTGAATCCCTTAGTAATCTCTTAGTTACTTAATCTCCAGTAATTTTGGGAATTTCTCAGGCATTATTTCTACAAGTATTGTGTTTTCCCAATTTTCTCATTTCTTCTGGAATTGCAATTATACATATGTCAGATCTTTTCACTGATTCCCATATGTCTCATATATTCCTGCTATTTTGCTCTCTATTTGGAAATTTTATACTGATATTATTTCCAGTTCACAAAACTTTTGCGGTGACTAATCTTCTGTTAAATCCATCTATGGAGTTTTTAATTAGGTTATTGCATTTTGTAACATTTGAGTTAAAATTTATAGCTTAACTGATTCCAATTTCTGGTGAAATTCTCCATCTTTTACATCTTTCTTAAACAAATTGCAGTTATTTAAATATCATGTATGATAACTTCAAAACCCAAATTACCTATAATTATTTTTCTCTTTGCTGCTTTTGTCTGTTTTTGGACATTTGGACCAGGTGTATCTGGTACTTTTGATTTAGTAGTAAACATTATGAAAACAAAAACTTAAAGTTCTAATACATGCTTTTTTAAAGTGTTTATTTATTTTTAAGAGAGAGAGAGAGCACAAGAAGGGAAGGGTCAGAGAGAAGGGGAGAGAGGATCCAAAGTGGGCTCTGCAATGACAGTGGGGAGCCTGATGTGGGGTTCGAACCCACCAACCATTAGATCACGACCTGAGTGAAAGTCAGAAGCTCAACCAACTGAGTTCCCAGGCACCCTAATACATGCTACTTTTATACATACAGAGAGTATTGATTTTGTTTTATGTAACACTATTAGATTTAAGACAAATCATTTGTTTCTAGTTGTATTGAGATATAATTAATATATAGCACTGTATAAATTTAAGATGTACATGTTGATTTGATACACTTATATATTGCAATGTGATTACCACCATACAGTTACTTAACACTTCCATCACATAATTACCATTTCTTTTTGTGGTGAGGACATTTAAGATCCACTCTCTTAGCAAATTTCAAGTATACAATATAGGATTGTTAATTGAATCACAATGCTGCACATTAGATCCCCAGAATGTATCTTCTAACTGTAAGTGTGTGTTCTTTGACCAACATCTTCCTATTTCCCCTATTCCCCTAGTCCCTAGTACTGGTAGTCACCAATCTACTCTCTGTTTTCACAAGTTTGGCTTGTTTTGTTTTTTGATTCCATATGTAAGTGATATCATACAGTATTTATCTTTCTCTGACTTCACCCACTTAGCCTAATACCCTCAAGGTCCATTCAAGTTGCTGCAAATGGCAGAATTTCCTTCTTTCTCATGGCTGAATTTTTTTTAAAGATAAAATGTTAATAATTATGTGATGCCACAGAAACTCTCAGGTATTGTTATTTAAAATTCTAAACCCTTGAGAAGGGTTTTTGATAGTACTGAAGCTTACTTATATTTTTATATTAATGTTCTAATAGTTCTCTGCTCAGATATAGAAATTAATTGATTTTTAAATACTGAGCTCACATCCAGCAACTTTGCTAAATTAACATTAATTCTGAATGTAGATTCTTTTGGAATTTTATATATTATTATATCCCTACAGATAATATTAGGGTTTTTTTTCCTTTTCTGACATTTATACATTTTATTTTATTGCCTTATCCACTGGGCAGGAACGCTAGCATAATGTTAATCAAATGTGGTAATATGTGTCTTATTTTTGAACTAATAGGAAGGGCACAAAAACAATCTTTCTTGTATTTTAATTTTGTTGAAATGTTTTTAAAAAATCATAGACAGGTGTTGAATTTTGTGAAGTGATGTTTTGATGAACCAAGCATCTTCCTTTGGTTTTAACACATTAATACATTTAAAACACATGGATACAATTGTTATTTCATTAAAACACATTAATGCATTTGGTATTAACATACATATTAATATGTACTGATGAGGTAAATCATATTGATTGAATTTCAAACAACTTCACATTCCTAGAATAAATTCCACTTTCCTATGTTATTTCTTTTACATACTAATGGCTTTATTTTGCTAATATCCTGTGCTAATATTTTAAAAGACTGTTTACATCTATGTTCATGAACAATACTGGACTTTAGTTTTCCTGATTTTCTTATATATCAATAACCTTGTTTTATTGTACTATCATGTTTTTTTTTTCTGTCACATGAAATAAACTGGAAATATTCTCTCTTTTTTATTCCCTGGAGAAATTGTGTAAGATTGATTTTTTTTTTCTTTAACTATTTACATAAAGCCACTAGTGAACACATTTGGGCCTGGAGCTTTCTTGTAAATTTTTTTTAAAAATAAAAAGATGTTCCTATTTTAATTTTTTTTATTTTTGACTAAGTGTGCATTTTTCAAGAACTATGTCCATTCCATGTAGATTGGAAAACTTACTGTCATACAAATAGAAACACCAAACCAGTGTTTCTGAACTGGTGAGCTGACAAATCAACTGAGGTATATTCATGCAATGGAACTCTACTCAAATTAAAAGAAATAAAACACATTTGCAGCAACATGAAACTCAACTGCATTATGTTAAGTGAAAGAACCCACACTCAAAAACTACATACTACATGACTGCATTTATATTCTGGAAAAGAAAAAAAGTAGGGACAGTGTTTGTGAGGGGCTGGGTTTGTGGGGAGGGCACAAGCAAAATTTCAGAGACTGATGGAATTGTTCTATTTTTATTTTGGTAATGATAACTGATTATATGCAGTTGTTACAGAATTTACCCTGTAAAAGGGTATATTTTGCTATATGCGAATATATCTTAATATTTTTTAAATCTAAAGAAAAAAGAAAAATAAAGTAAAAAACCATTGCTTTGAAGTGATTCTTAAAATCTAATCAACTATAGTATTTGTAATAATAGTTCCTTTTTTATTACTTTTATCAGTAATATATGACTCCTGTCTTTCTCTTAAATCAATTTGGGTTATATAACACCTATGGCACTTGAACATCATGAGGGCAATAACAATTATAAGAACTGTGAAGTTGCCTGGCTTTGTTTGCCTACTTTGGAAGAAGAAAGAAGGAAGGAAATAAGGAGAAGAGAGGAGAAGAGAAGAGAAGAGAAGAGAAGAGAAGAGAAGAGAAGAGAGGAGAGGAGAAGAGAAGAGAAAGAAGAAGAGAAGAGAAAGAGGAAGAAAGGGAAAAAAGAGAGAAGGAAGAAGAAAACAACCAAGCAAGAAAAATAACAAGTTCAGGTCCATCAAAGTCATAGCTCACTCTAAAAATCAAGAGTGCTTGGCAGCATTTAAGAAAATCCAAAATTCTTGCATTTGTTCTTGATCTAGAGTAAGTTCTTATAAAGATTTGAGAAAGTAAGGAAGTAGAGATATTAACCAGTTTTCATGTGAGGCCAGAGAAGCTACCATCAGATTATATTCCTCGGTAGGGCCCCGAGAATGCTGCCATTTAAAAGGCTATTGGAGGGGCGCCTGGGTGGTTCAGTCGGTTAAGTGTCCGACTTCAGCTCAGGTCATGATCTCCCAGTTTGTGACTTCGAGCCCCACGTCAGGCTCTGTGCTGACAGCTCACAGCCTGGAGCCTGCTTTGGATTCTGTGTGTCTCTCTCTGCCCTTCCCCCGCTCATGCTCTGTCTCTCTCACTCTCAAAAATGAATAAATGTTTAAAAAAATTAAATTATTAAAAAAAATAAAAGGCTACTTGACTTCACCTAGGTTCTCCTCCAAACTAGCTGCCATGGCTAGTTCATTCATGAGTCTTTTGTGTCAGCACCAGACCAAAGGGGGAGGTTAGTTAACACTCAGCAGAGTCAGTCTTCCTATTCTCTTGGTTGCTATTTTTACTAAATACTTCCTGGAGAGCAAAAACTCTGTATACATAGGGCTCAGAAACCCAGAGCTCCATATATTATTCTTCCCCAAATCTTTCTCTCTCTCTCTCTCTCTCTCTCTCTCTCTCTCTCTCTCTCTCTCTCTTTGTTCACCTCCCAAGCCTTGGATCAACCAGACAATATATTTACTAATGTCTAAGCCTCTATCTTCTCCTACATCTTGGGCTACTTCTCCATGAATTCAAAATAAACATCTACTATTAACACTCGCCAGCTCTGCCTATACACTTTGTCACCACATTTTAGGCGTAGTGCTTGAATAGCTCTATTCTTCAAATTGACATATCATACGATCTCTTGGTGAGTGAATCAAGCCACAATATTTCCTCTTTGATGATTGGCACAGGAAAGCCATGTGTCCATAAGTGAGATGAGAAAGAGGCATCATTTCAACAGATAGATGCTACAGGAACTTGGGTCACTAATTTATTTTTGACTTCTGGATTTTTGGAGGCTTTATTCTGGATGTATCTTTCCATTATACAATAGATTATTGTTGTTCTCACTCACTATGGACCACATATTTGTGATCCCCCTCCCCCAAATTCATATGTTGGTTGATAGTTTAACCTCCAATAGGACAGCAAATGAACTTGGGAACTCTGGGAAGTAATTAAATCATGAGAATACAACTCTTATGATGAGATTACTGTCTTTATAAGATGAGGAAGAAAGCTAGTCTTTTCTCTCTGTGAGGATACAATAACAAGGTAGCCATATGTACATCAGGAAGAAAGTTCTCACCAGAACCTGACCATGCTGGTACCCTGATCTTGGACTTGTAACCTCCAGTACTGTGAGAAGTAAGTGTTTGTTGTTTAATCCATCCAGTCCATGGTAATTTGCTATAGCAGACTGGGCTAACAAAGATACCACTAAATTTAATAACTCAATCGATCTGTGAAAACCCAGTTCATGGTGTACAACTCCAATCATCACTTGATTCATAGACTCTACTAGATGGTAGTAGCTGTTTTCAAGAGTGGTTGATTCTTTGCATGGAAAGAATAGTTTTGCTACAGAATTCTAGGGGTCTGCATTAGTCAGAGTTCACCAGAGTAAACATAGGTATAGGCATAGGTATAGATACACAGATATTTGAAAGAGATTTACTATGCAGGATTTACATACAAAATAGCCAACACAGGGTTTTCCTGTCACTTCTTTACTGGGTCCTGGAAGAAACTCCATTTAACATTTCCATCTTCCTTGGACACTTCTTGGTACCTTGGGCATAAAAAGCCCAAGTATTAGAGCAGATTTCAGAGCAGCCTGGACCTCCTCCAGTAACCTCTCTCCATTGACTCCTAACAAAATGGTTCAAATCCAAACTCTACTTCTTATTAATCATGATATATTCAGAAAATTATGTTCCACCATGGCTATGTTTTCTGAAATATAAATATTTTAAAGAAGCATACTCCACTTTCTAAAGTTATTCAGAAGAAATTTCTATAACTTGTTATCTTAAGTGTTGTTTTACTACTAGCATGATCTATAACGACAATTTAAACAGTGAAAAAAACTTTTTAGACTACCTAATTGGTGTCTAGTTACTAAATCCAATTGATAGTTTTCAGTATGTATTTGTTTTACTTGACCTCTCAATTAATTCTTACTTTTTCTTAATATTGTCCTTCCTCCATTTTTAAGGCTCTCTCCTCTTATGTGACCAAAGGCATGTTTGCTTTCTGGTTTTCCTTTTTCTCACCAACATGACTTATAGGGTAATGGCAAGGCTTTAGTTTCTATTTTTAACATTTTTGGTAGCTCTTTTTTTCACATTTACAAAAAAAAGATATTTCTGATGTTTCTGTTTGTGGCTTTTTTCATATTTCATCTACATTCTCCCATCTTGAATCTAATTTATGCCTAATATTTTATTTCTCACCTGTATGTTGATGACTCCCAAATTTATATCTCTTCCAAATGTCTCCTCCAGCAGAACATTCACATATGTGGTTCAAAATCTTTACATCTCCCTCTCATATTCCTCTCACAACCCACTATTACCAAATTTAATCGTTTACACCACTTTTTCCCTGTATATAACAAGGGATGTATTACTTTATTTTCCTAAATCAAATAATATCTATTATCCATGGTGTAAAATATTAAATCTCAGTCCTTCTGAGGACTCTCTCTCTAGGGCCCTGAGAAAGTTTAGAGAAAATGAACTTTTCAGAACACTTTTAGTAAGTTCTATGGTGTGCCCTACAGACATGTTTATCATCTGAGGCCTCAGGTTTCTATGCAAATAGTTGTGTTGGCTGTTTCTGAGCTATAAGTGGAGGCAAGGAGCTTTCAAAAATTTAGCAGTAAACAGTCTAATCAGCCTTCCTTGGGCAAAGTCGGCCTCCATTCCTCTCCAAGACCCAGGCCATTTCATGTAATTTTTGTCTCGTGCTTAAAGACTAAATCTACAAAATTCAAAATCATAGTCTCCTCATTTTGACTGTTGAGGACCCTCCGTCCATCCTTGTCAGCAGTTTCTACTTTGTTCTGCCAACATTTTCTTTCACACCATCCAACTGTGTGCAATTCTGCATGTTCTCCCCACCACAACCTTCTGGAGTGAAAGTAGAAAAATCAGAAGTGATAGGTCATCTTTTTTTGTTTTCTTTACAACTCACCTTCTTTCATCAGTATATGAAACTGCTATTAATTCAATCAACTGACTGTGAGACATAAGAATCATTCACGTTTCTTCCCTCTCAGTTTGTAATCACTTCTTCATGCTTCTATCTGTAGTTCTCTCTCAAACTCATCACTTACTCATGGCTTTACTGCCATTACCTTAGCAGAAACCCCTATCCTTTGTCCCTTACTAGTCTCTCTACCTCCAACCTCAACCCCCTTCAAACAATAGTCTAATATCTTAACAAAGCGATATTTCTAAAAGCAAATCTCATCTTACAACCCTCACCTATTTAAATCCCTTACTAGATCTTATAAGAAAAGTTTGTTTTCAACTTTTTCTTTGCCTGGCATTTGAGCAATAACCTAGTTAGTGATAGCTGCTATGTACAGGTTTTATAACCCTTATCTCTTTTGGCCTACAATACCCTGGGACATACATTACCCTATTCCAAGATGAGGAAGCTGAACTTGACAGTTGGCATGAGTCACCTCCTTTGTTAATGATGGACTGAAGATTTCTACCCCAGTCTCTCTTAGTCATTTATCATTCATGTATGAATCTTCCATATTTCTTCATATCCTTGCCAATGCCTGCCAAAGCACCTATATTCTAGTTAAAACAAAGTACCTAGGTTCTCCCTCCCAAAAGCCTGTCATGACTTCATTCCTTTGAATATACACTTCACTCTACTTGAAAAAGCAATTGATTCTTTTTCTTGAGCAATTCAACTTGTACTTAGGGCGGCAAAAATATCACTATCTCTAGGAAACCATCAGTGAGGGTCAGTGTGTGTCAGATGCATCTCTTTTAAGCACCTAAAAAATCCCATGAATATCACCACCATAAAATTTATCCCTCCACACTTTGTCATTGTTTTTCTTCTTGAATATTTTCTGTAGTAGAAAGTGAGCTCCTTGGGAATGAGAACTGTCTCTTTCATATTTACACAGCACAGAAGGATGACAAATGGTGCTAGGCATCTGGATACAAATAAAGATGCATTTACTAAGTGAACAAATAAATGAATGAATAAATATATTTTAATGCTGTTGAGCTCTTATTCCTGATTTACCAGGTGAATCAGTGATGACACCCATTGTGTACCAGGGATATGTGTTTGGATCACAAAGCTTTTTTTCTAAAGGTCTCACTACTTCTGACTTAAGTGTTTACACTTAATGTTAAGGATTCTGTATAGATTATAAAACTGCAGAGATGCAGTTTGTTTATAAATTTTTATCTCTGGAGTCTCAACTCTCCACTACCCATCTCACCCTCTTTAAATTCTTCCTATTTCATAAGAATTATTAATGCCCTAACATTTTAGTATTATTTAGTCTTTCTACTAAAAATTATTAATCTTCTTTGATATGCTGATGAATGTGATATTTTTAAAATTTTTCTCACTCAAGGCAATATTAATTATGTTGACAACATAGCTCCCCATAGTAAGGAGACCTCTAAGATGGCCCTTACATTTCCTTTCACCTAGTAGACACACTCAGTACAACTCCCTCTGCTTGAGTGTGGGCAGGACCTCTAAATATAATGAGATAATCATCCCTGAAATATATTATATTATATTAATTATATTATATTATATTATATTATATTATATTATATTATATTAATTATATAAGACCCTATCCATCATAACAGACTAGAGGAGATTCTTCTGCTGGATTTGGAGAAGAAAATTTCTATGTTGAAAGAAGAATACATGGCTAGGACCCAAGGGAAACCTCTAGAAGCTGAGAACAACACTGACTGACAACCATCAAGAAAACAGGGACATCAGTTATACAACAACAACAAAAAAACTTAATTCTGTCAAAAACTATACGAACTTAGACTTGGATCCTGAACTTCAAATGAGGTGGCAGTCTCTGCCAACACTCTGAATTCAACTGCTGAGACCCTGACCACCCAGAGTCCCAGCTCACCTATATCTGGACTTCTATTCTAAACTAGGAAATTGTCATATAATAAATGTGTGTTCTAAGCTGCTATATTTGTGGTGATTAATCTGTTATGCCAAATAGAAAATGAATGTACCGGTCCTCATTCCTGTCAGTAACCTTACGGTCACTGCTGGTAGAGCACCTCATTTCCACACTTACTGATCGAAAGTGGAACACATTTTAGAGATATCATATTGTCTCTTCCTTTTCTTAATGATACTAACCTCAAAACTGTCTCTATACTGTTTGTTTTTTAAGCTAGTTTCCATCAGTTCTCAGAGTTTTTGCTTCATAATGCTTTCCTCTGCTCCACTGACTAGATACAATACTGTCTGCTTCTAACAAATTGCCACCATTTATCAGCAATTAATGGCAGCCTAAAATAGAAGAGAAAGAAAGCTCCAAGGATTAGAGAAGAAAACTTCACTTTTTGACCTTCCAATCTGTGTTTAAAAGGCAAGCTTTGGATTTGTGTGTTCCTGGAGCGTTACTAAATGGAGTGCTAAATTTGAATAATAAAAATTTATATTTGCATAGTAATTTGAACATTAATCTTCACATTACAATTGTGAGAATCATGGGACATATTATTATCTTCATTTCATCATTTATTTGATTCCACCAAGGTTATTTAAAGGGTAATGGTAAAGCTGATCATGGAGTCAACCTCTTACTTATGCATTCTGCTCATCTGCCTGCCCTGCCATATAAGCAAATATAAACACCCATTTATAATCTTCAATTTTAAACTTCATATTTTTCATAAAACTCTCATTGATCCTATTGATCCTTTGTCTTTTTTTAAACATCTGTTCTTTTCCCAATTATTTTTTTAAATTTTTTTAATGTTTATTTTTGAGTCAGAGAGAGAGAGAAAGAACATGAGTGGGGAAGGGGAAGAGAGAGAAGGAGACACAGAATCGGAAGCAGGGTCCAGGCTCTGAGCTGTCAGCATAGGGCCGGATGCAGGGCTTGAGCTCATGAATCGTGAGATCATGACCTGAGCTAAAGTTGGACGCTCAACCGACTGAGCCACCCAGGCACCCCTCCAATTATTTTATGGATATTTTCTTTTTTTAAATAATTTTTTAAGTTTATTTATTTGGAGAGAGAGAGAGAATGGCAGGGGAGGAGCCAAAAGAGAGGGAGAGAGAGAGAATCCTAAGCAGCTCTGCACTGCCAGCGAGGTTCAAACTCACAAACTGGTGAGATCATGACCTGAGCATCCGAAATCAAGAGTTGGACGCTTAACCAACTAAGCTACCCACGTGTCCGTGGATATTTTCAAACATATAACTGAGTTGAAAGAATTTTACCATGCCTACTGAGATCTCACCATTAACATTTCACTGTTCTTTACATATATATATCCATCCTTCTATCCATCCACCTATCATTCCATCTTATTTCCGATCTATTACAAATTGAATGTCAGATATCATTACAGTTGGTCATAAATAGTCTGCATATCATCAAAGTGCATCAGCTAAAATACGTTTTCTTTTGATATAAGTTTTACATATAATTGAAAGCATAGATCCTAAGTATACAATGCCTCCGTTTTGACAAAAGCATGCACCCGTTTAAGATACTCAGAACACACTGGCAACTTGTTTTGGGTTTATGTAAAGATTAGGATCTTTTGTGTAACCCCTACATCAATATGCCCCTAGCCTAAAGTTCTCGCTGAAACCAAAACTTGTTTAAATTGTCAGTTTTCCTTGTTAAACCTGAACCTGAAGAATATGCTTCCCCAGCCTTGCTTACCCTTAGGCCATTTACTTTTGAGAACTGCCTTGCCTGGCACACCATATCCTTGTTTCCTTGTACCTCTTACTCAAGATCAAACTGCCTCCGTGAGTCACGTAAAACTTTTGCTTATGGCCAGAAGGCAAGGGAGTATTGTTTTCATAATGACCCTCCTACTAGCAGTGAAAAAAGACTTTTTCTTTGTGGTTCCACAAAAGGCTCTGGGGGGCTTCCTTCTAGGACATTTTGACAAGTGGATGTTAAATTCTTTACTTTATGCCAAAAAATAGTACTAAATTATTACACATTTAATGGAAATTCCATTTCCAATTTAACAAACATATATAGATGACTGATTGACAAACAGACAGAGCCTTATTTTTTTTCTATTTTCTTATGAATCTCTCCTGTTTAATTTTTATAAACACTTGCAAGTAGGAAAGAATACAGAAAGAGCACCGCACAATTCCTAAAGCGGTAGGGGCTTGTTGCAAACTGAACTTCATCTTGATACAAACCATCTATCAGAAACTGAAATAATCTTCAAATAGATATTTGAAGGTAAAAAGAGATTGCAAATGGGTAGTAAAAATATGTGTGAACGTATGTATGTGAATCCTCATTCTTTTTCAGCACCTAGATCAACAACATCCAGTTCACAAAATAAGATTCTAATTACTTAAACTAGTAAGAGATTTATTAGAAAGAGTTTGGTGCTTATGTAAGTTATAAAATTTGAAAGACCAGATCCTTGTCTGAGGCTCAAAGATATTACTCAAAATATAAATAACTAGCTCTAGTCTACTCTTGGTGATGTATTGGAAGCAAGAAGTCACCACTGCCCCCAGTGGTGTCAAAGCAACTACTTGTTGCCATCCAGGAATCTGAAGAATGGACACTATAGCTCCAATGCAAGGATTAAAAGGCTGTAGCAAACAAGTTGTCACTGTAACTACTTCTGCCATTGCTGCTATCACTTTTGCACACTTAAGAAAAACAGAAAATTTTCACATTCTTTCAAGCTCATACAAATAAACAACAACAACAACAACAACAACAACAACAACAACAACACCCAGGGTAGATAGCAGGCAACTTCTGTGGAAAGCCATCTAACTGTGAAAACAGATCACATTTAGAACTAAAAATGGATGTCAAGAATGGATTGAGTGATCCAATCTACACTGATGTTGTGACCTACTTAAGACTAACAGTTTGTTGTGTATTTAAGATTGTATACAGAAATATTCCATTTTTTAACTAAGAAAAAAGTATCCTTCACAAATTAATTTTCTTATTTGAACAGGTCATTTTCACATAACTTAAATGAACTTGAAATTAAATTGGAGAAGTGTATGGCAAAGCAATTGATATGGAATTAAAATGACTGCCCCTTTTGAAGTGAAATATATATAAATTAAAATATGTTTCCAACGAATTGGTGTAACAAGAACTTAACTAGTGCATAAATGCAAAACATGGTTTCCAATAATTAATTTAAAAAATAAAATAAAATGCATGAAACAACTGAACAAAAATGACCATACTTTTCCCCAGGAGTTTCAGTTACATTCTTTAAAATCAAGTCTTAAGGGATGCTCCATGCTTATCCTTCCTTTTTATAGTTAGCTGATGCCATTTGGCAGAAACGGAGAACAAAGGGGTTAACCCAATTTCAAGTTTGTCTTTGATGCACTCCTAAATCTCCTCCTGTGAGAAATGAAAATGAATTGCCGTAAGTGGTTAAAGAGTGGAAATAGATCAGAGCACTCAATAGCTGGCCTTGGTAAGAGGATGGTTTAGCTTCTTTCTTCTTTAGAACAATGTGTCTTGGTTATTGTCAGTATCCTTTTGAAATAAAATGACTAGACTGATGGCTGAAGCAAATTTATCTTTCAACAAGTACAGTTTTCTCCAAGGAAAACTACTAATGGGAGATTATATGTTAATCACAATGTCATGAAGGCTTTACGTTTACTTGAGAGGGTTCTTGTAATTTAGTGCTTTCTGTTTCATGTGCTTCTTTATTTAATATTAACAGGCTAGAAAAGGCAACAAAATTGTCAAATTTAATTAATTATGCAAAGTTATACTTGGGAAAAACCCAAGAACATTTCACAGTAGAAAGAAAAACTTCTGTTTTACATTAAGAGTCATAAATTCTGGATGTATCATACAAATGGCTTCCTATTAAGTATGACTGAAAGTGTACACAATACCCAAAGAGGCCCCAAAGACTATTTAACATGACCTTTTTCAAAATACAACCTCTCTTTATCTCCAGAGAGGTGTAGACGGGCAGGTCATTATTTCCAGCAGACACATTTTGGTGCAAATTCCATGATGGAGGTTATGGCGCACTATTGCCCTGTAAGTCACTATCCCACTGCCTCATTTTTCACATTCACACCCACGGCAAATGGCACCAAAGACATGCAGCAATTGGAACGATAACAGTACCATCAACATTGATTCATTCAAAAGCCTGACCTGAAGAATTTTAAGGGCACCAAAAGCAGGATAGTTACTGACTTCCCCATATCCCTTCAAAAATTATAGTGCAACCAAAACCTACAAGTAAACACTACAACTAAGTTAGAGAACAAAGTATCCCCATGAACTCTGAAGCATAAACAAATGATGAAAAACCATTGGCAGTCACAATACCCCTATGGCAATGGTACCTGTTTAAGAGGAAACAAAGGTAAGGCAACTGGGCTTGAAAACAGGATCTTAACTTCTATGAATTAAAACACTTAAAATATGTCTAAATCGAAAGTTCTTAAGTAACTTTAAAATGTTAACCCTTATACTCTAGTTTCTATTCAGATCACATAAAGCTTTCACTTTTTAAAATGTTCAACCTTGGAGAAATCTAGGGAACCTTGTTATTTTAAAAGGTAAAAAGTATATGTCAAAAAATCTACCATATATCCTGTCTTCTCTTCATGAATTGTACTTCATGGAACCAGACGACGTGAGCTATTTCAATTCTTTTTTTTTTTTCATTTTTTAACGTTTATTTATTACTGAGAGACAGAGAGAGATAGAGCATGACATGGGAGGGGCAGAAAGAGGGGGAGATGCAGAATCTGAAGCAGGCTCCAGGCTCTGAGCTGTCAGCACAGAGCCCGACGTGGGGCTCGAACCCACAAACTGTTAGATCATGACCTGAGCCGAAGTCAGACACTGAACCGACTGAGCCACCCAGGCGCCCCACTATTTCAATTCTTAAAAGTAGTGCAGCTAACAAAAGAATAAAGCATGACAGAATTACACTATTTTGCAACCACAATGAAGAATGAATCCATACAATAAGTATTACTATTTTAAAATATTACAGAAGAAAAATAACATTATTATTTGCTTTTTAAAACATAAAATATCACCTACAAAGTATTCTTGACTCTTACTCACCCCAGAAGATCATATCTTCCTTTCATCAAAACTCTATAACTATTTACAGAGCATACAAGGAACAGAAGAAATACTTTATGCCACTTACATAGATGCTATCAGAAATATCAAGATTATGAGTAGATTTATAGGATAAATGACCTAGAAAACTTTCTGTAAAACTTCCATCTACAGATACAAGAAGCTAAGGATACCCCCAGCAGGATAAATACAAAGAAAATCTAAACTATGCATACCACAATCATACTGTCAAATCCCATGACAAAATTTCGAGAACGATCAGAAAGGTTAAAAACATGTTACACACAAAGCAAAATAATCATGGGAATGATGGCTTACTTCTTATGACCTTGGATGCCAGATGCAAACAAAGGATACTTTGTAAAAGTGTATAAGTGAAGTTGTGCAGGGGGAGGAGAAGATAGTTAACTCAGAATACTACATATGGTGAATCAATCTTTCAAAAATAAGGGCAAAATAAAGACTTTTTATGATAAGAAAATCTAACTGAACTCATTGCCAATAGATCTGCACTATCAGAAATGCTGAATAAAGTTTTTCAAGTTTAAGAGAAAAATATACCAGATGGAAACCGACATCTATAGGAAAATGAAGAATTTCACAAATTGTAAAGATATGTGTATGTTGTCCTTTTCTTCAATTCATGAAAGGCAACTGAATCATTTAAAGAAAGTTTTACTGTGGGGTACATTATATGTTTAGAAGTGAAATATGTGACCATAATAGTGTCAAATATAGTAAGGGGTACATAAGAATTTTACTGCAATAAAGTTCTAGATTTTACCTGATGTATTATAATATTAACTCTCAGTACATTGTGACAAATTAAAGAAATATGTTTTATTCTCTAGTTCAGCCACTAAAAATATATGAAAAGTCATTCTAAACAGCAAATTGTGGGGCCCCTGAGTGGCTCAGTCAGTTGGACATCTGACTCTTGATTTTAGCTCAGGTCATGATCTCACTGTTTGTGGGATTATGCCCCATGACCTGCTCACACTCTCTCTCTCTGAAATGAAATGAAATGAAATGAAATGAAATGAAATGAAATGAAATGAAATGGAGGTGCCTGGGTGGCTCAGTTGGTTAAATGTCCAACTTAAGCTCAGGTCATGATCTTGTGGTTCACGTGTTTGAGCCCTATGAGAGACTCTAAACTCAGAGCTTGGAGCCTGCTTCAAATTCTGTGTCTCCCTCTCTCTGTCCCTTCCCTGCTCACACTATGTCTCTCTCTCTCTCTCTCTCTCTCTCTCTCTCTCTCTCTCTCAAAAAATAAACATTAACAAATCTTAATAAAATTAAATGAAATAAAACCAAATGCAAATTGCAAAAATAATATGGAATGTTCAAACATCTAAAAAAAGGCATAAAAGTGGGACAAAGGAACAAAAAGAAGATGTAGAAAGAGGAAATAAATAGAAATAATTTTATTAAACACAAAGAACTACTCACTCCAATTTAAAGACATACAAGATTTGCCTATTACCTACACAGATAGATTAAATGTAAAAAGAGGGCAAAAAAAAAAAAAACCATACAAAGTGTAAGCACAAGAAGTTAGTGGCTTTACTAATATCATCAGAAGAGACATATGGACTTTAAGACAAAGCCATTAGATAAAGAGATAATGTCATTTATTAAAGAAGTGATTTTTTTGTTGTTGTTTAGAAAACCAATGCAAAATAATAGTTATACAACGTATGGGGAAGGTAACAGAACGAAGGAAACACAGCAGTCTACAATCATATTCAGTAACTGATAAAACAATTCCATACACACAAAATCTCAGATGTATCTATGCTTTTGAACAACACTGTCAACGTGAACTAATTTAAATTTACAAGACAGTACCCCCACTGCAGATCAGAAAGGTTAAAAACATGTTACACATTCTTTTCCAGTGCACATAGAGCATTCACTAAACTATACTAAAACTGGGTCCACAAAACTAGATTCAAATTTCAAAAAAAATGAAATCTTACAAACAATTGTTCTTTTCTCACAATGAGATTAAATTAAAATAAATAATAAAAAACTTTAAAAAGCATCAAACATAAATTAAACAAAACACATATAAGTAATCTATTTATTAAAGAAGAAACACAAGACAATTAGGAACTACTTTATAAGAAAAAGAAAACTGCACTTATCAAAATGTGTGAGATGCACTGAAGAAGCACTTAGAAGCAAATTTATCATTCAAATAGGTATATTAGAAAAAAGAAAGGTATAATATCAATGAACTAACATCCATATTAAGAAAATTTTAAAAATTATTTGACCAATATATATATTTAAAGAAAAATCATTTGAAAAAAGTTCCACACCCAATCATGATAGAATTACTCAGCCAAAAATAATTGAAGAACATTTTCTCAACCTGAATAAAGGCACTTGTGAAAAATTTACAGCTACTACCATACTTAACAATGAAACATTCTCCCTCTGACACAGGAGAAAAGGCAAAGATATCTTCTCTGAGGGCTCCCATTCAACATTGTTCTTGTTTAGCACCAGAAAGTAAGAAAAATAAATAAAAGGTATAATGACTGAAAAGGAGAAAAACAAGTCTTTTCCTAGAGAAGGCATGCAATAGTATATATAAAATTATATGAAATGTATAAAAATCTGTAGAGTTAAGAAATAAATTCAGACAGATTATAAGATAGAAGGTCTATAAAGAAAAATCTATTGCATTTTTCTATATACTAGTGACAACTAAGAGGAAAATAAAAATTTAAAAATACCATGTTTACAACTACATAAATACCCAGAAATACTTAGAAATACTTTTTTAAAGGATGTGTAAGACCTCCACATTTAAAAGTTCAAACATTACTGAGGGAAATTAAGACAAGTGGATAATTACACAAAATATAGACAAGAAGATGTAACATTGTTAAGATGTCAATTCTTTCAAAATCGAGCTACAGAGTCTACGCAATCCCAACCAAAATAACAACATACTTTTGAATAAATTGACAAAGTGTTCATAAAATCTATACAAAAATAAAAAGGACCTAGAATAGCCAGATATCTTGACAGAAAAAAATACTAAGTCTTTTCCTGATTTTCTGACTTTCCACAAGGCTACAGTAATCAGGGAAGTATATGACTGATATAAAAATAGATGCCACAATTAATGGAACAGAATAGAGAGTCCAGAAATTAACCTCACCTATAACATCAATTAAACATGACAGAGTCACCACAGCAATTCAACTGGGAAATAGCTTTTCAAAACTTAGTGCTGTAGATAAATACTGAAAAAAATTAACCCTTGATCCTTACTGCAGAGCATAACAAATACTAGTTTGGAATTTCCATAGCTCTAATAGTAAACATTTGTTTTTAAATGTTTATTCACTTATTTTGAGAGATAGAGTGCATGAGTGCATGTTTAAGCCTGGGAGGGGCAGAGAGAGAGAGAGAGGGAGAGAGAGAGAATCCCAAGCAGGCTCCATGCCCAGCATGGGCTCAATCTCATGAACCATGAGATCATGACCCGAAGCCAAACTCAAGAGTCAGATGCTTAACTGACTGAGCTGCCCCGGCACCCCTAATGCAAAAATTTTAAATTTTAAATCTTTCAAAAGAAAATATAGTAGAATATCTATCCTATCTTTTGGTAGTCAGTGAGAATAGAGACTCTTTGGTAGTCTCTAAGAATAGAGACTTAAAAAAGCCCATAAACACAAAAATATATAAACTGGGCATCAACCAAATTTACTTTTTTTTTTCATCAACTAATACCATTAAAAAAATAAGCAAGCCACAAATTGGGAAAAGACATTTTCATATATCTAGTAGATATAATTCATACAAAGGACTTGCATCCTAACATGCATCTTAATTCAAAACACAGAACTGCATATACATATAATATATATGAATTTATATATATAACTTATATACATATATATAAAACTTATATATATATAATTTATATATATATAAATATATATATATTACTGAATGTTTTTACATTGCTGATGAGAGTGAAAAATGAAAAATCCACATTGACAGTTCTTTTATAAAGTCAAATTTTATGACCATGTAATTCTAACTATTCACCCAAGAGAAATGAAAGTGTAAGTACAGAAGAATAATTTCACATGTATCATATGTTTATAGGAGCTTTATTATAGCAAAACATCAAAAGTGCCTCAGATGCCCATAAACATGAGAAAGTCAAACACTGAAATATTCATATAATGAAATATTACTCAGCAATAAAAAAAACCTGATATATGAAAAACATAGCTAAAGCTCATAAGCATTTTGTTGAAAGAAACACTCTAGTCACAAAAAAAAGACATTATTCATTGTATTACATTTATGAATTTCTAGATATGACAAATTCAATGTTTTGGAAAAATCAGAACAATGGGGTGGGAGGGGTGCCTGTGTGGCTTAGTCGGTTGAGCATCCGACTTCAGCTCAGGTCATGATCTCATGGTTTGTGAGTTCGAGCCCTGCATCGGACTCTGTGCTGAGAGCTCAGAGCCTGGATCCTGCTTCAGATTGTGTCCCCTCTCTTTTTGCCCCTCCCCTAATCACACTCTCTCTCTCTCAAATATAAATAAACATTAACAAAAAAAAAAGATCAATGGTGCAGTGACACTTGACACTAGGAAGGCACAAGGAAAGTGTCTGGGGTCATCAAAATGTATTTATTTGGACTGCAGTATTTTTTACATGGATGTATACATTAGTCAGAATTGTCACAGTATCTGTGCAGTTCATTTTATGTAAATTTTACTTCATTTGAAGAAAAGGAGCGAGAAGATACAGATTAAAACTTTAAGAAGCCATGCTATCACAATATGTGGTCCTTCTTTGTATTTTGTTTCAAAGAAATAATATGTTATAATCACTTATAAGACACCTTAAGAAATGTGAATATTGAGCAAAAATTATGAACTATTTTTAATTTTTAACAACAATAACATGGTATTGTGTTGTAATTTTTTAAGTCCCTATATTTTAGGAAAACATACTGATATATTTAGAGCATATCATATCTGATGTTTGGGGAGACTCAATGCATTGTATAAAGATAAACCAAGATTTGCCAGGTACGAATACTGAGTGTCATGAGTATATTTTATAGTACTGTATAATTTTATTCTTGAAAAGTTATATAATATTTTTAAAAGCATTCCCTACTGATGACCCATATTTCATGCAATGTTGTCAGTACAGATATTTAGAAGGTCCAATTATTTTCAAAGAATTTGTGATCCAGATAAGACACCAAATAAAAGTAAAACCTACTGAAACAATTTCATAACAATTACTGCTGTACCATAAGAAATTTTTGTGGTAAGACAAAAGAATCCTTACTAATTAAATCTGAGCAAAAGAGAGAACACATCTTGAGTTGAGACTGGGTGGGACAAGGAAGTTGGGGAATATGAGCAGCAGAGCCATAAGAGGGAACTCAAACAAACAACGAAAAAGCCCAAGTTTTAGACTTCATACTTTGCTTTAGCCTAGCCCTGCCACTAGGATACCAACTAAAGGCAAGCCCTGTGTTGTTCATTACCGCACACACTTTACCTTTGACTGACTCTATTCAGGATACTCTATAACATGACTTAATGAAAAGGAAACAACAGTGAGGGCCTGGAAAAAGAAATGTATGAGAAAGGAAAGAATTTTTTTTTTAATAGGAGTAGGCACCAGGATTGGAAAAACCATGGAAAAAATCTGTATTATAAGCAAATGGATAAAATTAAGCCTTTGGAGCAAAGAAAGGTGATCAACCATTAGTAGTGAAGTCACTGTCTGGAGTTTGCCCTCTTTTCTTATACAGAGCTGTGTTTGTTCAGCAGATAGACACTAGCCCCAATACAAACATGGTATAAGAAATAATTTCAGGGCACCTGGTGGCTCAGTCAGTTTGTGTCCAACTGTTGATTTCAGCTCAGGTCATGATCTCAGGGCCGTGAACTTGAGCCCTGCATCTCCATGGAGCCTGCTTGGGATTCTCTCTCTCCCTCCCTCTAAAACGGATATAAAATGATAGACAGATGATAGAGAGAGAGAGAGAGAGAGAGAGAGAGATAGATAGATAGATAGATATTTGGTAGACAGATTCTCCAAACAATTTATTGTGACATGCTGAGAAGCCATGGGTTACTGGTGTCCCAAGACTGCAAACTCCTCTGTCCATGGGATCACTCAACAAATCTCAAATATTATCACGTTACATTTTGCCACAACATAAAAACATCTGGGAAAGCACTGTTCTCATCTAAGGCATATAAAGTTCCAAAGGAGACCTCGAAAGACTACTTCTTTATCTTTTGCACCCTAAAGGGAAGCCTCAGAAGCATTCATGCAAGTGCTTGGCCAAGAAAGAACTAGCCCCAAGTCCTATTCAGTTTTACTGCCCTTCGACCAGATGCATCGAGTCAATTTTGGTTGCTGGAAATTAATGTAAATACTCCTTTGCTGGCTTCTAGTTCTGGGTCTAGTGCTGGTATTTGAGTGATTTCCCCAAGGAAACACAAAATATATAAAAATCTCATATTGGTATTAATTGTGTATTGTGTGAGGGTATTCCTATTTTTCATATTCTCCTTAGTAAGTGTGCCAGCCTCTCAGCATATCAGTGGAGCAAATCCAAGCAAACCACCAGCAGAGTTCTGAATTCTTAATAACACTTTCTATCTATCATACTATATACAAAAGCACTGTACAAAGGACATTTTAAGAAAAAATTTTGAACCCATTAGTGGAGTTCTAATTTAATCTGTCTCTTTTGTCTGTTGCATCACTTTTTTAGCAAAAAAACGGGGGCACTGTTGGTTGGCTGACTCACCCTATCAATAACTACCTTTTCCAAAGTTACCTTCCAAGCATTGGTCAAAGGTGCCCATGTAACTTTGTTTTGGCCAATGGGATATAAGAAGGCTTCATGGGGTGAAACTTCCAGGAAGGTTTATAAGGGCAAATATGCTATATGGGCATCATGTCCTTTTGCCCTTTGTTTTTCTGCTGCATCAGGATATCCTAAGAGATTTTGAAGGTGAAGCAGGCATCTTGCAAGTACACAAAAGAAAGCTACACTCAAAAGATGACAGAGAAAGAAATTCTAAGAGATCCCCAAGTTCCTGATAGCACGTCCAAATATTTTCTAATTCCTCTCTCTATATATTTCAATCATAGGCAGGGATAACATAAAACATAAAATGCATCCTTTTATCTTCCAAAAATCCAGTGAAATTGTATTTTTTAATAATTCAAAGAATTTTCTGAACATTTTTATGCATTTTCTATATTTTCACCCTAGAAAAGTGTTAACTATTGTTAACTTATCAGATAGGTATCAAGTTTTAGACAATGGTTGTTACAAGGGGTTCTTTTACATCATTATGTGTCTAACACTTCACTCTTTTTTATTGATTTTGTAAATGGGCTCATTCTCCCACTACTGCTATTACTGGTGTCATGACACTTTCAGGGCATGTATCTAGACACCTTGTAAGTTACAAAGTAAGGCTCAGAATTACAGGAAGAGTTTTCTTCCCAGCAATTGTTGACTCAAATGCCACTATTTCAGGCAAATTTTTGAGTTAATGTAGAGTTTAACGGTTTTTCAGCCCACTCTACTTAAATACATTGAAATTAGTTTTAACCATTGAGACAGTAACAATTTGCACATTCCCCTTCAATAGAACAAATGGACTTAGTTTAAAGAACTAAGTTCAATTCAGGTAATGACATGAAAAAGGAAAAATATCAACCATAATATGAATCCGTTTCAGGGCTGCTTTTTTTCCAAGGCCCACAAGTGTAAAATCTGACAACACAATGTAAAAAGTGTTAGGACAGAGGTATACATTTTGTACCATGAAGGTACTGATGACAAAGTATCGAATGTGCTAGAGATGAAGAGGAAAGGCAGGAGTGGTAATTGGTACCATTAAGCAATTTTCAAAAGAGGTGACAGAAAGCAACCTTGGCTTTTATTAGACTAAAGTTGCCCTGAATTTATGGCTTAATAACTGTGTGTTCTCAACAAGGAAATTAAGAAATAAAATTAATGTCATACACATTCATACAAACACAAAGAACAATTTTTAAAAATATACATGAATTAGAAGATACTGGGGTTTAGTTAAAACAACTTTTTTCACTAGTCACAATATTGTGGAGTTTATCATACTGGTTCTGGGTAGCACCCAAGTTACATCTAAATTCTGTTAAGTTGATCACCTTTTAACTGGTATTTGTAATTTTCTTCCCATAATCATGATATATTATTGTGAACAATACTATAAAATCCTTTGAAATAGTTGGGTTTAAACAGTACCACATTAAGGTACTCACATTGGAATATCATTTCCTGCACTTCCGATTTGTTGCTATTCATTCCCAAGTACGAACCAGATTTGTTTTGTTATCTTTGACTTTATAGCAGCCATATTTAAAGATAAATCAGATACAAAGGGCTACTGAAAATTTTTTGGCTTGACTTAAACATTTTTTTTCTGATGGATCTGCTTTCTCAGAGAATATTTTCTCTCTATTTTCTTTAGTCAAAAAATACATCCTATAGTAATTGAGACTTAAAATATATGACATTTCTACGTAGTATGAGAGGTAATACCCTTTTCAGTTAGTGTCATATTCATTCATAAAGAGTTCACAGCTGTCTACTGAAAAGGTGAAACTGATCAAACACAATCAAGCGTTTGTAATTCTATAAAATACCAATGAGAACAAACTGCAAAAAACAAAAAAATTCTGATTAACAATTTTAAATTGTTTTAAATAAAACCTCTACAGTGGTTCTTGAAAAAGAAACTACAAATACTTAGATTTTAGACTAGAATTTAAAATATATTCAGAATTACCCAAATAACATGTTGAATTTGTATTTGAAATGATTTAGGATTAACAGTACTTTGTATTCAAAACCTCCCATAGAATAAAAACAGATTTTTATGGGATTATTGATTTTGAAATATAAAAAGTCCTTACTTTAGGTTCCCTGTTAAGACAAAGGAAGAAAGGAAACTTGGTTAAACCAAAGGGAAAGTTAAAAACCATGGCTGGGTAAGTTTTATTTTGAAGACTTTTATAAAATATTTACCCACAAATAGATACAATGAAGGGATCACAGAGTTACAACACTCAGATCCTTCAATTGCCAATCTCCATCAGAGTTGCCTTCAGCCTCTCAAGAAAGTTACACTTCAAAGGAAAGGTGATGAAGTTCTCATCAAACAGTTAAAAACCCCCGTAACTCTCCTTGATTTTTTCTCAAGATGGTTTAGTGGTGATTGAAGTAAGTAACATTCTGTCAAAATAGTGTTATCTGAAAGGAATTTCTTAAGAAAACCAGGCTGCTACACATACAGTATGCTTTCCCATACAGTATCCATCAGCCTCTGGACATAGCACTACTGATTCAAGTAGGATTTACTGAATTATTAACATGTTTAATCAGCAAGGTTCCCTGTGAGTTATAATTAAAAACACTACATAGTAGTTCTAACTTAAAAAAAAAAAAACTTCCCAAAACCAAACCAGACCCACGTTAAATTTCAGATTCTTTAAAATATGTAATTTTCAATAACTGTCAGGTTAAAATTGCTCATTATTTGCCTTCAAGAGTTTAGCATTAAGAAAAGAAATAAATGTTGCACCATTTCAATTTTGTTTTATATTTTCAAAAGCTGAAAAATGATGTATATTACATGGTTGATTATTCAAACACTCAAGGTATTTGTTTATCATACAAACCTCCTCTGCTAGTTCAGGTAAGTTCATATAGTTTTTCTCTTCTATAGAGAGAGATGCCATTAGACTATTGATTATGACAGAAACGTATCTGTGTGGGAAATTAGGTATTGCTCTTTTACTGAAAAATATTTTTTCTTCTCTAAATCTAGCTAAGTATTGATTTCTAGATTAGTATTAATAATAATAGGATTATTATCACTCGAGTTTGGAGTAGAGCTATAAGAGACTTAGAATTTAAGCTTCACCTTTATAATTCTTTGAACCTAGTTATGGTCCTATCTCGATAGGATAAATAAGCAAAGCAAAACAGTCGATCTGTTACACTCTTACAATGCTTTTTTTCAACCATATTAGGTTTTTTTTGTTATTATATCCAATACTCTAGCATTCTCTTTTTAAATAAAAACCTCTACAGTCGCTCTTGAAAAAGAAAATCCATGTACTTGGATTTTAGACTTGAATTTAGAATATATTCAGAATTATCTGAATCACATGTTGAATAGCATGTACAAATACGCTCACTCCTGGCCTGAGTGTTATCCCAAAGAGAAGTGCCTCTTTGAGAAGTAGGTTTCTATGGTAGCAAACTCACATGCTTCTACTCTAGAGAATTGTGAAACCTGAAAATGCTAATTCTATTCATGTTGTATTTCAGGAACAGGTAAATGAGACTCAAAAATTAATTTCTGATATCAATAGAAGTTTAAGAGGTAAAAATAATTATACAACACCATTAACAATTTTAGGAAGGTAAAACATCAATTAATAATGGGTTCAATTCTTTAAGCCAGCCTCTAGAGGCACTGACACTGTTCCTACTGGGAAACAAAGGGGAAAAAAAGTATATTTCCACCCACTCAAGAGATTTACTTGGCTGCTGCCAAGATTTTGTTCTAGGCTGTGCTGGCAGCTAGTGAAAGCAATTCTTTCTATATGTTGAAATTCAATGGGTTATCTGGGCCTCATATTGCTAGTCAATGGTTGTTAGAGGCTTGCAAGGATCTTGTACATTGGGAGCAAAAAAAGCTGAAGGCTAAGTCAAGATGAAGGTGGTCCTTCAAAAAAATACAAATTTTTTTTAATCACTACCCTTACTGTTCCCTTTCAGTGCTATTTATACTCACTGTGGTTTCCTGTTCTCTTCCTTTCTCTTACCCTAAGTGAGCATCTGGATTAATTGCAAAATACAGCATCTCAGTTAAGATGTCTAACAAAAAGGGCATTTCTTGTTATTAGCTAGCTTCTTTCCATGTCTTTCTCTCTTGGCTTCAACGGTCTCTCTTTTCGGTTGTCTTCCTTATTCTCACATCTTTTTCTCTAAACAAGGTTTTCTATAATAATCTGAAGTTCCTGTTCAGTAACAAAAATTTCTTCAGATAGTTTTGAATTTTCATACTTCCAACCATGGCTTTATTTGTAAGTGGCCTTGAAATTTGTTAAGCAATGATGATATTGAATTTTCCATACCATCTCAAACTCCAAGACAGTTCTTCCTCAGAAGTTAACAATCAGTGTCTTAGTAACTTTTATCTGAAAACAATGAGTACCTAAAATACTCCCTCAGTTTAATACATTAGATACTGACTCCATAATGTCTCTCTTCTCTTTTTACGGAAGTCCCCACCAGAAATCCAACTTCTCAGCTCCTTTTATATAAACTAATTATAAAGCCTATAATACTTTTAAACAGCAAATCTGAAACATATATGCTACCATAAGCAACTCCCTTTAAACTTCTCCAGCTCCCTAAATGTTCATATTCCATCCCTGAGTAAATGAGTTCCTACTGAAAACACCATTCCTCTGCAGCTTTCTCAAGTGGAGACTTATTTTCTCTCCTAATGTATTTAATTCAGGTCTTAGTGGAGAAGTATGCAGAACAAACTATCCTACTGACTATTGACTATCACCAGGACGATGCAGACTCAGATGTTTTAACTTGTAGGTATTCCTATCACTCCTTCCTTTTCCAACTCAGTGGCTTAGTAGCTAATAACACTTCAGACAATGGAGATGTCAGATCTTCTTTGGCGCTCCCTTAAAAGCACCACACCCAGAAGACAGTCAATATTTTCTACAAATTTGCAACTTCCTACAAAATCTCTATTCTCAGAGTGATGATTTTTTAAAAATTTATCTCAGAGAGCTGTGCTCAGCTATGGTGTGGGGGCTGAGAATAGACCAGTCAACAATAATAATTGGAGACTTCAATATTCCACTTTTAATAACGGGAGGAATAACTAGGGAGAAGATCAACAAGAAAATAGAAGACTTGAACAACATAACAAACCAATTATACCTAACAGAAGTGTACAGAACTTCCAGGCTACAACAGCAGAGTATGCATTCGTCTCAAGACTACATGATCATACAAACATAGTACAAACTATAATAATCAAGGCTGTATAGTACTGGTATAAGAAGAGAATGATAATTTGTTTCACTTTATACTATTAACTGTAATGTTGAACTTGACATATAATTTAAAATTCCATGTATTCATTCATTTTTCAGTTAACTTGTTCTTTTTGTTATTTAACTTTATTTCTGCCTTTATTATTTTACCAGACTGCAAGCCATTACTGTTATTGGGCCTTACTTTATTGCCATTAAACATAAAAAATCATATATATAAAATTGAAACAACTAAGGAACCAACTTAAAAATAATGATCATGCTTCATGCATTGGTAGTATTGGAGGAACAAAATTTTTCACATGAGTATGTGCTTTTTTATAGGCCTTATTCCCTAGGAATCTTTGTTTTTGACTAAATATGAAAAAAAAAACATTTCCAAACATTTCTCAAAAGGTACTTGCTTGCTCTTTTACATATCTGCAATAGGTTTGCAGTGATGCATAGAGGATTTTATATGATTTAGACTTCATTCTCTCTGCATTAAATGATCACCTGAGCTCTCCTTTTTTGTTGTCTATAAAATCTCTCTTCCTGGGCGCCTGGGTGGCGCAGTCGGTTAAGCGTCCGACTTCAGCCAGGTCACGATCTCGCGGTCCGTGAGTTCGAGCCCCGCGTCGGGCTCTGGGCTGATGGCTCAGAGCCTGGAGCCTGTTTCCGATTCTGTGTCTCCCTCTCTCTCTGCCCCTCCCCCGTTCATGCTCTGTCTCTCTCTGTCCCAAAAATAAATAAACGTTGAAAAAAATAAAATAAAATCTCTCTTCCAGGAACTCTAAGGGATAAGAGTTCCAGGTTATACCTGAAGTGTTCTCTCTCTGGCCAGCCTGATTGTTACAAAAGACTTCTGATCTACTATCCCTTCTAAGAAAGCTATTTAAATTAATAAACTTAATTTTATGAACAATTCTAAAATCCCATATATCTGGAAGGGAGTTGTCCACTATCCCTTTAGGTGTGCAAACTGTGGGATAGTACCTTACCAGGCCACTTTCCCTTATTTTTGGCCATGTACCTGTACTAAGTTTAAAGAAATCTTGTTTTTGATTAAGTTAAGGCACTACTTTTTTTTTCTTTAATTAGCAAAAATAAAAATAATGCCCATAAAGGCATTTAAAATATGTAAAACATAGGAGTGCCTGGGTGGCTCAGTCAGTTGAACACCTGACTTCAGTTCAGGTCATGATATCACAGTTTGTGAGTTGGAGCCTCGCATTGAGCTGACTGCTATCAGCACAGAGCCTGCTTCAGATTCTCTGTCCCCCTCTTTCTCTGCTCCTCCCCAACTCACACTCTCTATCTCAAAAATGAATAAACATTTAAAAGTAAAATAAAATAAAATATGTGAAACATTAAAATGACTTTTAAAATGAAAATTATGGCAGTACTGGGGGGGTGTTTTTTTGACTAATAATTTAATACATGTAGAAATTCATGTCTTTGAGAACTCTGAATGAATAAAATACAGAAATCCAAAATAATAATGTAAATCACATTCACGTAGATACAGAATGATACTATCCTAACAAAAACTACTGATAATTGTAAAGAATAAAGTTTTTAAATCATGAAACGTATTGGAACTGATAATAAATAGTCTTAAGAGTTTTTTAAATGTATGATTCTCATATGAAATAAGACTATTAACTTTTAAACTTTTTTTTTCTAGGCGATTCATTGTACCCTCCCATCAAACTAAAGGGAATCATCTTAGAATAACTTGACTCAAGGAAACATGCTAGGAATATTCATGGTTATAGCAGTTTTCAAATTTATGTAATTAATTTACATAAATTAGGTATAAAGTGGGTTTTTTGTTTGTTTATTTTAGGATTAAAATAGTTTATCTTAAACACAGTGCTACTGCAAGGAATTCTTCTTTACATTCTTAAAACCAGCTGTATCTCTCTATATATATTTTTTTCCTGTCTTTAAGTTCGTTTTTTGGCTTTTTTTCCTAAAACAAAAATGCTTTTCACTTCTAAAAATGAAAGATGTGAAATTTTTTTAAGAATAAAATGTTTGCATTCAGTCTCAGTGGAATGTTTAACAATCAAATTACAGATCTATACTCTAATTTATCCTTAGTCTTATGTTTAGGAGAGTGACCTTAGCAAATGTTAGAATCAAAGAAAATCATGCAAATATTTTAGCTGTAAATGGAGAAACACAGAGAACACGGGCTATATTCTCTGTGGGATATATATTGGTCTATAGCTTTCAATTAATGGTGTACAGTTTTCATTTTAACAGTGTACGGTGATTGATGCCAGTGATTAAGAACAAACTAGATTATCTCTGAAATTCTTTAATGACTTCATAATGTTGATATTAAAGACAATTCTTCCCTAATATATGTCACCTAGCATATGTTTATACGATGCTAGTTTTATAAATCTTGAAATGCTAACTCTCTTTCCTATGGAAATGTGTGTATAGTATGTATACATATAGTAAACTATACGTATATATAGTTTATACATATATAGAGATGTATAATGACTGTTTTAAACGATTTCTATTTTCCCAAGTGGACTTGCTATTTCCCTCACCCATAAAATCAGGCCATTGCCATCACTGATTCCTAGGGCTCATTCAAGTTCTTAACTTTTCTTAATATACCCAACTTTCCTGAAATGTAAGTCAATTTTTTCTCTGTCTTTTTTTTTGTCTTTTATAATTTTGTGCCATTACTAGTGAAGATAAAGAACAGCTGCCACAATCCTTTCCTAAAAATATATTTATAGCCTGAGAAGGGCCTTGGGGAGATCATCGATCCTTCACATTTATGGAGAAGGTGCAGGGTAACAGTGAAGGTCACCCAGCAAATCCATGGTGAGGCTGGGACTGAAGGAGCGGTCTTGTGACAAGCCTGTGCTCTCTCTAGTCTTCAAAGCTTATGTGCATTATTGGTCACCCTAGAGCTTTTTCTTTCTGGCCTCAAGACAAAAACAAATTTTATGATTTTCCTTAAAGTTAATTTATAGAACCATTGGACAGACAAGCAGAAAATAAGTCAATATAGTCAAACTTCTTAAATTGGGGAAAGAAAAGCTTAACCCCTGACAAGTTACTTCCTCAATTTAAATCTAATAGTGAGCTATCATTAAATATAGTCTAAGGATCCCTTTTAGAATAAAGTTTACAATGATACTGTAGTTAATGTATATAAGATTTATTGAAATAAAGCCATTATAAAATAAATGATCAGTAATACTGAATCATTTTGTAAATGTTTATTTATTGATTTTGAGACAGCATGAGCTGGAACATGAGCGGGAGAGGGGCAGAGTGGGAGTGACAGAAAATCCCAAACACTCTCAGTGCTGTCAGCCGGGAGCCCGAGGCTCACTAACCATGAGATCATGACCTGAGCAGAGATCAAGAGTTGAATGATTAACCAAGTGAGCCACCCAGGAGCCCCTGAATGATTTTTGTACTTGGTGTAGGCTGGTTGGTGTTAGTAATGAAGCAGAAATAACATTATTTGTAAGCATTTTCTCTTTTTTAATAAAGAAAATTAGATAATTCAGGTAAGTCTTAGCACTAGTAAAAGTATTAACTATTATTTTTAAGCAGAATTTCTAGAATTACACAGAGATAAACATAATAAATGCATTTTTATTAAGTGGGTATATTTAAAACCTTGTATTTATACTACCTTATTAGATAGTAATTAATTACGCTAACAACAAAAATCACTAGTTTTATATACGGGCATTATCTTGAACATAATTGTGGGTTCAGTTCCAGACCACCACAATAAAGCAAATATCACAATCAAGTGAGTCAAATGAATTTTTTGGCCTCCCAGTGCATATAAAAGTTATGTTTACACTATACTGTAGTATGTTAAGCATGCAATAGCATTATGTCTAAAAAAATAATGTGCACACCTTAATTAAAAATTCTTTATTGCTAAAATATGCTAACCATCATCTGAGCTTTCAGGCAATCATAATCTTTTTGCTAGCAGAAGCTCTTGCCTCATTGTTGATGGCTGCTGACTGAACAGGATTGTAGTTGGGGTGACTGTGGTAATTTCTTGAAATTTTCCACATTGATTGACTGTTGCTTTCATGAAAAAGTTCTGTGCAGCATGTGATGCTGTTTGATAGCATTTTACCCTCAGTAGAACTACTTTCAAAATTGGAGTCAGTCCTCTCAAACCCTGCCACTGCTTTATCAATTACGTTTATGTACTATTCTAATTCTTTGTTGTCATTTCAACAATCTTCACAGCATCTTCACCAGGAGTAGTTCCATCTCAAGAAACCATTTTCTTTGCTTACCCATTAGCAACTCTTTATCCATTAGTTTTATCATGAGATTATAGCAACTCCCTCATATCTTCAGACTCTACATCCAACTCTAGTTCTCTTGCTAAGTCCACCACATCTGTGGTGACTTCCTCCACTGAAGTCTTTAAGTCATCCATGAGGGCTGGAATCAACTTCCAAACTCCTGTTAATATTGAAATTTGACCACTTCCCATGAATCATATATGTTCTTAATGACATCTAGAATGGTGAATCCTATCCAGGAGGTTTTCAATAGACTTTTCCTAGATCCATCAGAGGAATCACTATCTATGGCAGTTATAGCCTTACAAAATGTATTTCTTAAGTAAAAAGACTGGAAAGTAAAAATTAAGCTTTCACCTATAAGCTGCAGAACAGATATTGTATTAGTGGACATAAAAACATTAATCTCATTGTACATCTCCATCAGAGCTTTTGGGTGACCAGATGCATTGTCAATAAACAGTAATATTTTGAAAGGAATTTTTGTTTTGAGCAGATCTCCAGAGAAGGTTTAAAATATTCTGTAAACTATGCTGTAAAGAGATGTTCTGTCATCCATCCAGGTTTTATTGTTCCATCTACAGAGCACAGGAAGGGTAGATTTAACATAATTTGTAAGGGCCCTAGGGTTTTTGGAATGGTCAATGATCATTAGCTTCAACTTAAAGTCACCAGCTGCATAACTCCTTAATAAGAAAGTTATCCTGTCCTTTGAAGCTTTGAAGCTGGACATCAAGTTCTCTTTCCCAGCTGTGAAAGCCCTAGATGACATAGTCTTCCAACAGAAGGCTGTTGTGTCTACCTTGAAAATCTGTTGTTTAGTGTAGGCTCTTAAATTCTCTTAGCTAGATCTTCTGGATAACTTGCTGCAGCTTCTACATCAGCACTTACTGCTTCACCTTGCACTTTCAAGCTACGGAGAGAGCTTCTTTCCTTAAAACTCATAAACCAACCTCGCTAGCTTTAAACTTTTCTGCTATAGCTTCATCATTTCTCTCAGCCATAAGAGAATTGAAGAGAGTTAGGGCCTTGCTCTGTATTTAGCTTTGATTTAAGGGAATATATTATGGCTGGTTTGCTCTCAACCCCATACCACTGAAACTTTCTCCATATCAGCAATAATGCTGTTTCACTTACTAACCATTCATGTGTACAATGGAGTAGCACTTTTAATTTCCTTCAAGAACTTTCCCTTTGCATTCACAATTTGGCTAAGTGGCACAATAGGCCAAGCTTTCAGCTTATCTCAGCTTTTGTTTGACATGGCTTCCTCATTAAATTTAATCATTTCTAGCTTTTGATTTAAAGTGAGAGACATGTAACTCTTTCTTGCACTTGAATACTTAAGAGGCCATTGTAGTGTTATTAATTGGTCTTAATTTCAATATTGTTGTGTCTTAGGGAATAGGGAGGCCTGAGGAGAGACAGACATGTGGAAGAAGATTTATCAGGGGAACAGTCCAAACAGTCCATTTATTAAGTTTTCTGTGCTATAGGAGCACAGTTTGTGGTTCCCCCCCCCAAATTACAATAGTAATATCAAAGATCACTGATCACAGATTACCTTATTACCTTTCAAATATAATAATGATGAAAACGTTTGAAATACTTCAAGAATCAAAAATGACACAAAGACATGAAATGAGCAAATTCTGTTAGAAAAACAGTGCTGATAGACTTGCTCAACACAAGGTTGGCACAAACTTTCAATTTATAAGAAGCATAATATCTGAGAAGTGCAATAAAGTGCAATAAAATAATGTATACCTGTTTTTTATGTTAAAACATACATATTAAATATGATTACTTCATACATTTTCTGGTCAATAACATATTTTTTTTATTTTTTTATTTTTTTGTGTGTGTTTATTTATTTTTGAGAGAGAGAGAGAGAGAGAGAGTAATACAGAGAGTGAGAAGGGGAGAGGCAGAGAGACAGGAAGACATAGAATCTGAAACTGGCTCCAGAGTCTGAGCTATCAGCACAGAGCCCAATGCAGGGCTTGAACTCATGAACCGTGAGATCATGACCTGAGCTGAAGTTGGACGCCCAACCGACTGAGCCACCCAGGTATCCCAATACTGTATTTCAATGCTATGCACAATGCAATATCTTTGGATAAATTTTCATTCATAATTAATTTTTTCATAATTATGATAATTTATAACATTATGTACATTTGAGGTAATTTATGTGCAAATGTTATAGTTATATCAGTTAGACACCTGAGCCCCAGAAGTTAATAACTATAAACCATAAAAAGAACAGCATCAAGATTTTCTTAAAACAAACAACAAAAATGATGTCAAGGTTAATTGCATTTTTTATTCAAAACAATAGGCTAAATTTTGGAAGTCTGTTAATAGGTAAGAAATCATAGAGAAGACGAATAAATGACAACACTTTGCTACAAATAAAGAGTAGATTTAATTTTGTTAATTTTGTTGTTTTTAAATTTATGAAATCTTTCAGATTTCCGTATCTCTCTCCTTCCTTCCTCCATCTCTCTCTTACTCTCCTGACACATATACACGATTTTAAATATGCATATATAATGACATACATACATACACACACATATGTATATATGTATATATACATATATATATGTAATATTCTTAAATCCAATGATTGTAAGGTTTTCTTCTGTGTCCCAAGACTTATACCCTAGAAGAAACCAATCTGAACTGTGAAAATCCTCATTTCCACTGGGAACTTTATTTTTAGATTTTCACTCTTCATCCATCTGCGTTTGAGCAATTTTCTGTGCTTCAAGCATGAGCAAGTAGTATTAATCCAATTTCTAGTTTCTGTGAAGCACATTATGTTAGATCATATGCACTTCAGTGCTTCTTCTTAGAAACTTTGTGTTTACTTAACTATTTCACTATCAACCTTTATAGATGAGAGTAGCAAAGAAATGCAAAATCTAGGTTAAAATGTTATTAATTTTATTTTCCATCTAAAAAAGCGTCCAGTATTTCAAAACCAATGAAATAATATGATATAACAAAATACTGTCAAACAGAGAAAAATTACACATTGCTACTTGAGCAAACATCAATAAACTATGAAAAATAGTTTATTGTTGTTCTAATGGTCAGATACTTCAGCTATGTTTGAGGAAGCATATGAAAACTTCTTCAGTATTAATAAGGCAAAATCCTTTTATATGAACTCATTATGATTTATATGAATTTATTTCCTTGGTTTCAAACTTATTTTGAGATGTTAGAAAATACAATATACCCACCCAACATATAAACTTACCATAGGAATTAGGTAATATGAATTTAAAAGCTATATTAACTTCTAAAAGTCAAATGAAAACGTGCAATTATAACCTTTATTATTTTCTAAGTATAGTCACAGCCCTCCAAAACAGATTTAATATATATGATTCAAAGTTTTAAATAAATATTGAAAATTTGATTAAATATTAGATTGATGATAAATTTGAAATGAATGAGCCTTTCAATATTCCCCAAAATTCCTGGCCAATTCCAGAGATACCAACAAGGCTTACTGTATTATCTAAAGGGAGTACCATTTGAGCATATGGTGTCAATCTATCAATATATGTAGTAGCACAACAATTAAACAGTCCTAAGAATTTCATGTTAGAAAGGATTTAGAACATATGTTCTTCAACTGAAACCAGCTGTAAAAAATTTAATTCAATTTCACACATTCTAGGTAAAAACTAGGAAAAAGTCACTGTCGTATAAGCTATGTTAGTCAAACCCCTCAAAATTCAAAAAAAAAAAATCACTGCGTGGTAATAAAAAGAAATTTTAAAAAATTAAAGCCTATACAGAAGGAAGAGAATAAAACAGAATGAAATGTTCTTCCCCCCCCCCCCCGCTTTATTGAGATATAATTGACCGAAGAAATTGTATACATTTAGGTGTACAACTCATGTTTTGATATACATATACATTATGAAATGAACACCACAATGAAACTAACATCTATCATCTCACAGTTATACTTGCTCCCTGTGGTGAAAGCACTTAAGATCTACCCTCTTAGCTAATGTGAGGTATACAATGCAGTATTAACTATAGCTCCTGTTCTATATATTAGATCTCCAAAGCATATTCATCTTGCATAACTAAAACACCATACCCTTTGACTGACCAACATTTCCCCATTTCTCCCTCTCCCAGACCCTGGTAACCATCTTTCTACTCTCTGCTTCTACAGATTTGACTATATTAGAGTCCATATATAAGTGAGATCATACAGTATTTGTCTTTCTGTATCTGACTTATTTTACTTAGCGTAATGTCCTCCAGGGTCAGGCATGTTGTTCCAATGGCAAAATTTCTTTCATTATTAAGACTGAATAATACTCCATTATATATATTCGTATACCACATTTTCTTTATAAAATCATCAGTCAACAAACATTTAGGTTGTGTCCACATCTTGGCTATTGTGAATAATATTGCAGTGAACATGGGAGTGCAGATATCTGAGATATTGATTTCATTTCCTTTGTATATAAACCAAAAAGTGGAATTATCCAATCATGTGGTAGTTCTATTTAACATTTTTGAGGAATTTCTGCACTGTTTTCCATAACAACTATACACACTCTTACCAATTGTGTACAAGGATTCCCTTTTCTCCACATCCTTACCAACACTTGTTATCACTTGTCATTTTGATAACAGCTATTCTAATAGGTGTGCAACAATATATCATTATTGTTTTGATTTTCATTTTCCCGGTGATTAGTAATGTTGGGCACCTTTTCATACACTGTTGGCCATCTGTGTGTCTTCTTTTGAGAAGGATCTATTTAGGTCCCTTGCCCATTTTTTTTTTAAATTGGGTTAGTTGTTCTGTTTACTTGTTTTGCTTTATTTTGTTTTTGCTATTGAGTTGTGTAAGTTCTTTATATATTTTGGATATAATGCCCTTATCAAATGTATAGTTTACAAATATTTTCTCCCATTCCATAAGTTGCCTTTTCACTCTGTTGATTTTTTTCTTTGCTGTGCAAAAGCTTTTTAGTTTGATAAGGTCCCATTTATTTATTTTTGTTTCTGTTGCCTGTGGTTTTGGGGGGTCAAAACCAATGTCAAAAAGCTCCTCGCTGTGTTATGATTTCAGGTCTTGCATTAAAGTCTTTAATCCATTTTGAATTGATGTCTTTTATATGATGTTAAATAAGGATCCAATTTCATTTTTCTGCATGTGAATATTCAATTTTCCCAACACCACTAGTTGAAGGAATTGTCCCTTCCCCACTGTGTGTTCTTGACACACTTCTTGAAGACCTATTGAAAGTAAATGCACAGATTTATTTCTGGGTTCTCCATTCTGTTTCACTGGTCTATATGTCTGTTCTGTTTTGTCAGCACAGTAATGTTTCTATTACTTGGCTTTGTAATATATTTTGGAATCAGGAAGCTGATGCCTCCCTCTTTGTTTATCTTGCTCAAGATTGCTTTGACTATCTGAGCAGTTTGTGGTTCCATGTGAATTTTTGGATTGTTTTTTCTATTTCCATAGAGAATGACATTGAAATTTTGATAGAGTTTTCACTGAATCTATAGATAGCTTTAAATGGTATAGATGTTGTAACAATATCAATTCTTTCAACTCATGAACTTGGGGTGTCTTCCATTTACCTGTCTTTTTAATTCTTTTATCAATGTCTTATTATTTTCAGTTACAACTATTTTACATCTTCTGTTAATTCTAAGTATCTTATTATTTTTGCTGCTATTGTGAACACAATTGTTTTTTTTTATTTGCCTTTTCAGATTGTTCATTGTTTATATATAGAAATGCCAAGTTTTTGTATGTTGATTTTATATCCTGCAACTTTACTGAATTCTTATCAGTTCTAACAATTTTTATTGTTGTTGAGTCTTTAGGACTTTCTGAAAATGCTCTTTGGTAGTTAGAAACTACTTGCTTTGTCTTCACAGCAACCTTATTCTGCTATGCATCATCCATTCAAAGTATACTGTGAATTAAGGTGATTAATCATTTTTGATGTCTTGGATCAATAAGTGTCTGTACTTGACATAAAAGAATAGGTGTTTAATAGATCTTTGCAGTATGAAATAATTAAGGCCAGAGCTTAGCTCAGGTGCTGATCTTTTCCCTTAAGTTGCAGGCCTCTTCCCTGCAGATCACTACTGCTCAGTAGAAATGTAAAAATATTACCTGGGAGGGAGTACTTTGATCTATTACCAGCTATTATCATTCATTTTAACCCTGTGGTGTATTAACAAAACAGGTAGGTTAAAATAATTTCTATAGAAAACTACTGTTAAAGTAGAAGAATGAAGAAAGAAGGAATGGAGAAGGACAAACTAGATAGAGTGACCTTGATAACCAAGGATAGAGATGGACTAGAGATGCAAAACTCAGGGCATTAAAACAAACACATTTACAAGCATACAAAAAGAAAAATGCTACCAGAAACAAGGACACAATTAGGATTGGTGACATTCCTGGAAGGGAATAAAACGTGTCCCACATGGCTAATATGAAGACATTGCTGAGGACTTGTAGGCAGGATTAATGGAGCACATACAATTTAGTAAGGCATCCAGACACTAGTCATGTTAGCGAGCTGTTACTATCCGAACACATGAAGGAAAAAAAAAGACAGAAATATTTTTAATTTCTCAGTGAAACTTGAATTAGTGAGGAAGGACTATCCAGCCCCTCGTTGTGCAGAGAAGTAGCTGTGGACACAATGCATCTGCAAAGCAGATAAGAATAGATACTCTCTCTTTACTCCTGCCCTCTAATCTCATGCTGTTGCTTTCCATTTTTAAACCTAATCAGAGCGCAGCCAGCATGGGATTCCTGGTGATACTTTCTACAGGGGTTGATCCCTGATGCTCAAGTGGGCAAGGAAACAAAACATGGAGGGGGTGGGCAAGTAAAAAAGAACCACCACATAATTTATCCACTGCTCACATTCTGGAGAAAAAGACTAGTTTGCTTTTACATTTTCATAAATTCACTTAAGTAACTACAAGTGGTCTAGAATGCCCATTTCCAGTTTGGCAAATCACTAGCACTCCGTGCCAAATGTCTAGTCTCTGGAAGACAGAATCACAGCAGCAATGACAGTGTTGGCTTAAAACCAAAAGACAGTGTAATTTGGGGAATTTACACTGCCACACTTTCCTCCACTCATTCGTATTTCATTTCATCTTTTAGTTCTTATTTCATTTAAAATGACCATGTTTAGGTCCTACTTAACTTAGTAACTTAGCAGTAAATACATTTTATTTTGTAAAACCTTTACCTATAGATGGAAATTTTAAAGGAACTAAATACATTTTTCCATCTGGGAAATTTACATATAACTTGAATTTTTAAAAGTTTGAGTAGCACCTAAAAGGGAAAGACCAGCTGAACTCAGGAACAGATATTTTATGTTCTTGGTTATGTAGTGGTACTATGTCAAAATGTTTATATGTTTGTTTGTTTGTTTGTTTTTATCCCCAAGCTCATAAAGACCTTTACATATAGAAATGATAAAATCTGTCTTGAGAAGCCAAGAATGAAAGAAGCCAAGGAGTGACTCCTTTCCAGCTTCTGCCCTACTGCAAATACATTTTATTTGGTATTGTTTATTTAAGAAGCTTTTAATTTTAATTTTTTCTTGAGTCTCACCTTTCAGCAATATCTGGCATTAATAACACAGTCATCAAAAGTGTATATTAATTCTGTTTTCAGATTTTAAAGTTAAATTAATAGTAGCATGGAAAGAGCATTATATGTGACAATAGGACATATGTGAGCTCAAATCCCAACCAGCCCTCTCTTTCAACTCTCCCCCCACACTCACAAATAAACACGTCCACATACTTCTATTCTTCCATTCCAACTTTGGATTTGTGCAATGATAACAATACTCGGCACTGAACAACCTCATCTCCCTTCTGAGATTAAAGCAACTATTGCTAATCCTGAGGATTCTTTCTTATTGACTAGAGATACAGCCAAAGGGTTCTTTTCATCATTTCTCTACAGCCAGAATAAATTGACAGGTAGTGGCAAGAAAGTTGAAACTTATTTGTCTTCCCTGAGCTACTTACTCATCATTTTCAAATTGTGGAGTCTTCAGTGGTAAATTGAAATTAACATACATATATCTCAGATCATTTATTCATATTTCATATGATATATATGTAAAGTGACATTTCACAGGCACTTAATAAATATTAACTTGGGTCCTACTTTCTCCCTCTACCATCATCAACACTATCAAAAATACCTACTGTTTACAATTCAATAGCAAAAAAAAAAGCCCAAACCATCGGATTAAAAAATGGGAAAATAGACATTTTTCTAAAGACATACATAGGACAAATAAGTACATGAAAAGATGCTCTACGTCACTAATCATCAGGGAAATGCAAATAATAACCATAATGAGATATTACCCCACACCTGTTAGAATGGCTATTATCAGAAAGACTAGAAATAGTAAGTGTTGCTAAGAATATGAAGAAAAAAGAAATCTTGTGCATTGTTGGTGGAAATATAAATTGGTGCATCTGTTATGAAAAACAGTACGGATGTTCCTCAAAAATGTTAAAATTAAAACCACCATATGATCCAGCCATTCCATTTTTCGGTATTTATCTAAAGAAAACAAACTGCTGACTCAAAAAGACATGTACACCATGTTCACTGCAGCACTATTTACAATAGTCAAGATATGAAAATAACATGAGTGTCCACTGATGGATGAATCAGATAAAGATGTGATACACACACACACACACACACACACATATACAATGGAATATTATTCAGCCATAAAAATAGAATGAAATTGTGTCATTTCTGACAATATGGATGTACCTCGAGGGCACTATGCTAAGTGAAGTAAGTCAAAGAAAAACATATATTCTGATGACCTCTCTTATAAGTGCACATCTGTAAATAGTAAGTAAATAAACAAATAAATGGCCTTGGCCATAGACACAGAGAACAGAGTAGTAGTTTCCAGAGGTAGAGGGTGAGGGGTAGGAGACATGAGTGAACTCTTTTTGTTTTTGTTTTAGTACAATAAATTGAATAAAAAAATAGCAACTTATACTATTTCATTATCTATTAACTTATACTATTTAATTATATTTTCATATAATTTTTGTATATTTAATATTAATATAGTCCATACAATCTACTTTCACATTTCTTTCATTTTACATAATAAATTTATATAGGTTAATATAAAACTTAGTGAATGACTAATTTACTGCATATATGTGTATGTTTAGCTCAATTCAATTCTAAAATGTTTATTGAGTAGTAAACATATAAACAATATCAGACCTCCCTGGAAGAGACAATGAAGTTAAAAGAGGATATAAAGCAAAATACTTCCATTCCAAGAGTTCAAAAATTGAAAGAGAAAAGAGACAAATACGTAAATTAATAGTTTATCATCTTCATTGATGTCCCCACTGTTTTTTACACTGGTTTTAGCAAAGTTTTCTTCCTCTACAGTCAATCTGTAGAGATTGATCTCATCTCGGATTAAATGTCACTACTCTCATCACATTCAGGCTAGAATAACACATGGGCCTTAATGGAATACTGAGAAATTGCCTATTTATCAGAGTTCCTTCATGCAACCCAGGAGTGGCCTTGAGCACTTTACTGTACCCTCCAGTTGTTTTCCAAAGGTCAGATGGCATCACAGACGTTCTGTCCCTCCAATTCTCCAATTGTAATATATTGAAAATCTCTGTGTGTGTGTCTCTCTCATGTGCACCTGTATACATGCATAGTCTTCTCAAATAGTGCCAAATCTAAACAGAAAATATAAACAATTTTCCACTTGCCTCAACTCACAAGTTCACATAACTGTAATGGAGTTAGCATGGTCTCATTACTAGGCATTACGGTGATGCTTCCCTTCCTTCGTCCTCCCACCCTCCCTTTTTAAATGTGCTATTTCAGGTCTACCTGGAATAACAAATGAGCTAATGCTGACCCATATATCTCTTACAGCCTGCTACCTTAGCTACACTAAGACCAGGTAGAGGCTTTGAAATTACTTCTTATAAGTACTTGATTAAATTCTTAGCCAAGGGCCATTTTTCTCCCAAATCTCTCTATGGGGAAGAAATAGTCATTTTCTTCTTCCAGTTATAAGAGCTTTTCAAGAAGGAACAAGTGGTCTGTGATTTTGATTGCCGTGGAGAGGTCTTGTTGAGTAAGGACTTAGAAGAGACCATTGAATTTGTTAATTAGTAGGTCGTTGGTGAATTGAGCTCCCAAAGACAGTAGTTTCAGCAAATTGGCAGGAGGAAGAATAACAAAGAGTTATTGTAAGTTGAGACAGAAAAAGGTAGTGGAGCAACAGTACTATTTTAAGAATTCGGACAGTGAATAAATTAAAAGAGAATGGAGATTGGGAAAATACTGATTTCAAAAGATAACATTATAAGTTTCATATTTAAGAATGTTTAGTATTCATAACTGATGAGACATTGTAGTATTTTTAAAGCCTGAACTTCTAGAAAAATATTATAAACAGAAGAAATTTATATAGAAACCCACTTCTCTTTGGGGATGGTTAGATAACCAGCATATTTTTTTTTTGGAAAGTGTGTACAAAGAATTTTGAATGTTGGCCTGATTTTTTTCTTAGGATTTGTTCATATTTCAAAACCATAACCAAACTTTTAGAACTGTCTGGGATGTCCCTTTACTCATAGTGTTTGAAGAAGTACTCCTTTAGTCTCTGTGAGTGTACTGGGGCAGCCCTGTAGAAGGGATCGAAAAATTGGAACTTTGCATCGTTCTGGCAATGTCCCAATAGCCTGAGAGCTAAGGTTGTTAAAAGAGCACTCCAAATTTCATAGAACGGGGAATCTATATTCATCTTATCTCTACTCTTGCTCCACTTCACAAAACAAGAATTCCTTGTGGACAGACATGGAAACAAACTGGCAACTCAGGAGAGTTTCCTTTTCTCACATCAAGGATGCCACATGAATTGGGCAGCAGGCATCCTGCCTCATCTCTTCAATGGTTTTGCACTAGACTTGAACCACTCCAAAACCTAATTCATTTCTGAGGCCCTAAATCAATTATTCCTGCCTCTAAACAGGGCTGGTATGGGAAACCCAGCCATTGATCACTAGGGAGTGTAGGCTCCAGGGTCAGTTCCCTCAGTCCCAGTCCTGCTCTGTTGCTTGCTAGGAAGCTACAGTCAAATCACCAAACTTACAGAATTTTAAGTCTCCTCATCTATGACATGGAGGTAATAGTGGTATCTTAGCCCATGGTTCTTCTGAAGAATAAATAAGATCATATTACTCTTATATGATAAACACTTAATAAATTAAAAGCTATTAATATTATCTGTCCATGTATTTCACTATTTTCTATCTTCTATCTACATATATATTTTCCTAATGCTCAGCAAAATGTAGTTTATACTTGATCACTGATCAATTGTGAGTTCAATGATTGCTTAGATTACATGAAAAACAAATCCAAAAGTCTTTGGGCAAATCTACAGAAAAATTAGCCTGGCCACAATTAGTATTAACCAGTGAACACTGGAAAACCATACCTGTGCATGTAAAGTGCTACACATCATATTTATCATTCTAGTTCTATTTCTCTGAACAAAAAGTATACAAGGTGAAACAATGATAAGAAACCAACAATACTATAGACTAAAAAATAAGACAGTTTTTTTTTTCAAAACAAGATTATATGGATAGAATATTATTTATTATTACACTCCATAACATGTCTGGAATTGCTTCTTAAGAAAAGGGTTGCATCATCAAAGATGACTGAAAAGCGGAGCTGTGCTCTTCCCACCTTTGGAAAGCACATCAGATTAAGTAATCTAAAAAAAATCTCTAAAAGGAACCTGTTCAATTTTATCTAAAATTTCCCCCCAAATACTGAAATCTCACAAATACTAATGTTTTGGACAATATACCCCATAATATGCTGATGGAGTTTGAAATCACATTTTCTTATTCCATCTCTGACCAAACGGGCTGATCAATTTCTAAATGTACAAAACTTATACTCCTGTGAAGTTCGGAAGGATGAACTTCAAGGACTTGACTGTGCTAGCAAAGATAATGAAGAAAAGAACATAGAGAACAAAATCAGTCAAACTCTGCTTTGCGCAAGTCAGTGGTCAGACCTATGGGGAAAAGCCAACTTGTTAGGAAGTCTAGTTTTTCATGGTTTTGTTTTACTTTTTTTTTCTTTTTTTTTTATAAAACACAAATACATTCTGCCATTCTGCCTCAAAAAATATTGCATTTTCTGTAAAATGTGTTTATACTTTTCACTTTTTCCACAATCTTTAAGAGAGATGGGTTAGGAGGCAACAAAGCCATCAGCTAGCTCTTAAAGCTCTGAGTCCACAAACTTGGTGACACTCACCATCAGAGATGTCTCTATGCTGTTATTACACTATAATTTGATACTACTTTGTTGAAAAAGAAAAATAAATCATTTGACTGTACTGTTTAGAAAACAGTATTTCAAGATAAAATCTCCTTTGATGTCTTATATTCTGTAGTGATTGAAACATTCACCAGACCCACTTTAAGCAAAAAGTTGTTGGTCATGGTCTGGCACTAATCACAACCTTGAACTCCATATATGTTCTCCTTTCAGCATTATGGTTTTTGAGATTGAAAGAAATTTTGAAACTTCAAAAAATGTAGGTTAACTTTTATTTTCCTACTACTATATCATCCTGTAAAGGAGACTTTTATCCTCCAACAGAAGGTAAATATAGATAGTTCTCTTTTTAAAAAGTAAGAGAAATTGGTTTATTTGCACCATTATATTATTCACTTTTATTGATTTGTGGTAGTGTTAGCAACCTGAGTTTCAAAAACAAAAGGTGTAAGTTTCCTATCTACTGAAATCTTACAGATTACTAAAAGAAACAGACTTTTTTTTCTAATTTTTTTTTCATGTTTATTTATTTTTGAGAGACAGAGAGCACGAGCAGGTGAGGGGCAGAGAAAGGGAAATACAGAACCTGAAGTAGGCTCCAGGCTCTAAGCTGTCAGCACAGAGCCTGACTCAGGGCTCTAACCCACAACTGCAAGACCATGACCTGAGTCAAAGTTGGACACTTAACCAACTGAGTCACCCAGGAGCCCCAAGGAAACAGAATTTTAATCAAAATTAATTCCAGTGAAGCATGTGAAGTACCATAGTAGCAAAATGTGCCAAATGCCAAATATTGTGGTAGCACAAAGGTTGAAATTAGCCATCCCCCTTAGTGTGGAAGGGGGTAAAGAGTGGAGTAGACTGGGGTTGACCTAAGACAAGCTTCACACACAGAGTAGATCACTGAGATGGGGCTTAATGGATCAATAGGATTTCTAATTATGTAAGATTTGAAAGGCAGAAAATGACAGAATCATGTGTATCATATAGAAATTTCACAGTTGTTACCATATAAATGCTAGGTACTGTAACATAAACAATATTAAGTCTATAAATTAAAAATAACTTATAAATGAACTAGACCTAGTATGATACATAGATTTAAATCTTGAGAGTCTAGGTAGTTTGTTGAAACATAAACTCAATGAGTACACAGAATCATTAATAGGTCTAGAATACTGAAGAAATAACTATTTTGATGAAAACATAAGTTTTGATAATGCTATATTTGAGGTGTCTGTGTGTATGCACATGGACTATCTAATGGAGGAATTAGATACATTGATTTAAATCTCAAAAGAGAGGTGTGGGTTGTAGGGAAAAATTTGGAAGAGATCATCTAATTTTTCATGAATAATTTTATATCTATAATAAGGAACACACCTTAATAGTTTTTAGGAAAATATCTTTTGAACAGACAGGGTAACTCTTTGGAGTTGGTAGTCTACTAGGTGTAGGAAAAAAATTATTTTCTGTGTGCTCTGTACAACACAATCTTCAAGGTTGTTCAATGTTACTCTTTCCTTTCATTGGAACTATTTTACAACTCCATAACTTGTAAGTATCTGATAGCAGTGAAAAATAATTACTGGCAATAGATGTGTAAAATTCTGTCCAACAGTCTGTTCAAATGACTTTCATCTATCACCATGTAAACATCCTTTATTGTGTCTATTTTCACAGTTGTTTTGAAATTCCTGAACTGTAAGTACATCTGTTCTTTGGATTCTTTATTAAACTGGTTAAAACACCATCCTAATAATGAACTAAATACAATATTTAACACATTTTAATTTTTTAAGTTTTTTTTTTCATTTTGAGAGAAGATTTAGAGGTAAATAAAGTGCTGATTTTAAATAATGGATTCCATTGGAGTTGGACAGAAAGAAGAAATGGGGATAACTTTGAATACAAAAAGGCATTCAAAACCAAATACAGAAGGTCTTCCAAGAATATTTACTTCCTCACAAGGTCAACAGAATGATATTCAAAAAATTTAGGCTAAGAATGTGATGATGGATTTTATCTTTTTTTTTTTCATTCCAGATGCTGAAAAAAAAATAAGCTTAATGATGGCAAGGTGATACATGGAAACTGATTAGGAATAATTAGAGAAAAAACATTACACAGATATTTATAAGAACATCTTGAACATATAGTTCAATGTATATTTACTAAATAAATGAGTGAGTGTGGAATGAGGAATCCAAAATAACTCCTCAAACTATGGATTATGCAACGGGGTGATAGCCAGTGCTATTTGGTGAAATAGGGTTTATCCTATGAGAAAATCTCAAATATGCTTAAATGTCGATAATACACAATAAAGAAAAAAAAATAGAGAAAAAAGTAGTAACAATCAATAACGTTCATCCAGAGAAAGCAGAAGAAAATAAATACAGAGCCTAGGGCTCTGTACAGTTAAGACACTGTATCCCTTTTCCCATGTGAAAGGAGGGAGACAGTGTAAGCGTACAAGTTTATGTATTTAGGTTGGTGTATTTAGATGTGGAGAGTTAAAGGAGATGCAGGAGTTTCTGATGAAAAAAGGAAGTTTGCTGATTTCATTAACCACTCACATTCTGTAACTCACTAGAAAACATGGAATTGGGCTGGTTGCTTAGTATTTCTGAACTTTTTCCTGAAAAGTACAATGGTATAAAGTAGTGTTTCTCAAATTTTAGTTTTAGAAGACTCACCTGGATAACCTGTTGAGCCACAGATTCCAGAGAAGTTGGGTTTTGTCTTGTTTAACTGTTTTCTTTTGTTGTGTTTTGTTTTGTTTTTAATCTGGGATGTGGCTTGAGAATATGCACTTTCTATCAGTTTACAAAAATAATTCAGGCCACAATTTGAGTTACACTTCTAAGGGTAGGTAATGTGATCTCACAGAGATAATGAGATACTGTATATAAACGTTACTTGGTATACAGGAGGCAATCAAGTATGAGTTACTTTTCTCATCTCAATGAATATTTGCTTGTTGCTGACATCTGAACAGGTATAAAAGTATAAGGAACTGTTTTGTCATTGAGCTAAGTGTATTGTGTCTATGTTGCTTCCCTCCAAAAAGATCAGGATGTTTAAAAATATGTTCAAACAATAAAACTGCTAATACAGAATGTTTATAAATAACACTATAGGAATAACAGAGAACCATATATGCCATCATATATATGAGTCATAGATATATATGTATATGAGAATACATATATAGTCACTGTAACTGAGCATTCAATTTAGCTCTCAGTTTAGGTACAAATAAAACTATAATGGTTTTATATAATTTTTGTTGTGTAATAAAAGAAAAAATCAATTCCTCAGGATAATTAGTATTATTTTTTAGAAATGACTTTTAAAAGGAATTTATCACTTGGGACCTGATTCAATGAATATTGAACAAAACAACAGACAATACAGTTAAAGGTACTTTTGTAGTTAAATAGAGATTTAATAGTCATATAAAATGGTGAAAATTGAATTTAATTTGGGCTCTGTGCTCCCAAAGATTAGTGATGGTAAAAAACATCTCCTCCCACACTTTTGTGTTCCAAAAAGAGCTAACCTCAAAAGAACAACCCTTCTCCATATAACTTACTGTCCATGGACTCTCATGAGTTCAAAGATAACTCCCTTGTTTATCTGTCTGTATAAAACTCTAGGTCCCCTCTTTTTCTTTGAGGGCTTCCTCTTTAAAGGGCATTCTTCCTGTGCAATAAAGCTGAATAAAATCATCCTCTTAATCAGTCTTTCACATTATCTTGATGCCGCATAGATATTGGGGGGATAACATGAAAGTATTTTTTTCTTTTCAGGGTCTCAACCTTACTCACTTGGCTAACTTCTTTTTTTCCCTATTAAAGAAAGTTTAGAAAATAGGTCAGACAGCTAATTCCCATTACTTTTTTTTTAAGTTTGATTTTTATACATATATTTTGTGAGTCTTAAGGCTTTAAGCTTTCCCAAGTCTTGATGTTTTTATCTGTACATACTTAGTGTTCTAAAACAGACAGAATTGCAAAGTGATTTTTGTAAAGGTGAAAGGATAATGAGGTAAAATTGAAGAAAGGAAAAAGAAAAAGAGTAAAAAGATAGCTTCAGGTTTTTGTTCTCTATAGGTCTTTAGTCTTGACTTGCTATTTTTTTTTTTTTTTCAAAATTTTCCATCTATGAGCTAAATATTTTGTGGTGGCCATTTCCATAGAAAAGAGTTCACTGTGACACTTCTATTTGCATATTCTGGCTTACTGTCTATACTGCCTGTCCTTTTCTGGTGATAATGAACCAAGAAGTTCCACTTTTAACATTTAAAAATTTGGGTGTTGGCACTTTCTGTCCTTAGGTTTAACTTTCAATTCCCTTCCTTAGACATTATCCAACTTACATATTTCAAACACTTTTCTTTGCTTCAGAAAATAACAAAGATTTTCTTCATTCTATTTTCCTTCAAATCTGAAACTAACTGAGCTACTCTACTAAACAAAGGCACTATTCTATTAACATGAGAAACACTTCAACCTATAGTCCTTTCTGGAATTCTACTCAGGTGTCTTGATCAGGATCTCCTCAGACTCAATCCTGAACAGTCTCCATGCTATCTCCCTATTCAGGCTCCTATCTAAGTACTAAATATTTGATAAATCATACATAAAATTGTACATAGCAACCATGTAAGCTAAGAGAATGTGACACTCATACAAGATGAACTATTCCACTTATTTACTGATACAGAAATTAAATTGTCACCAACACATAAAACTGGTTGGTATAGATGTCAGAACTTTTGTTTTTATGTCCTATATTTACTATTAATCATTAACACTCTTATTCTCTTAACTTGTTCCATGACAGCAGGTTTGTTTCTTATAATACTTGGTGAATTATATTTGCTGAGATCAATGGAGATATGGCCTCTGTTTCATCTTAACACAAAGTCATTCTTTATTTGGCATAGTAACTATAGTTATTGAAGTGATCCTTAAACAGCATTGAAACAAACAAATAATACACTATCTTTTGAAATATTGTTTCCATTCATAAAGTAGATCTCAAAAATAACATTCTCATATTGTTTAATTATATTATGAATGATTACGCAGAAAAAAAGAGGACACAAATTTTAGCAAAATATTTCAAATCAAGCATTTACAACACTGCATGTAAATATTCTCATGAAAATTGCTATATTTCATATAAACTTTTCATTAAAATGCTAGAAGAAATGTGAAAATATTTCCTCCATTCTAACTGTAGGCATTTTTTATTAGCCACTTTACCATAAACAGATGTTCATTTTAGATCTAATATTTATTTGTGAAGTTGATAACAAGTAGAAATTACTCTTGGGTAGGGGTGTCTGGGTGGCTCCATCAGTTAAGCTTCTGACTTCGGCTCAGGTCATATCTCAGAGTGCCTGAGTTCGAGCCCTGTGTAGGGCTCTGTGATGATAGATCAGAGCCTGGACCCTGCTTTGGATTGTGTCTCCCTCTCTCTCTGTCCCTCCCCCCACTCACGCTCTGTCTCTCTCTTTCCAAAGTAAATAAACATTAAAAAAAAAAACTAAAAAATAGAAATTATTCTTGGGTAAAATACATCATCATTTTACAAATTTTTAGTTAAGTTTGAGTTTATCACATCTTGATGTTCACACTGATGCAGGAAGAAGCATTTGAAACATCAGATAGTTGCCAGTTATAAGCAACTAAAATGTGAATATTTAGTAAAGTTAAATTAGATGCTTGTGCTGAGAACTTATTGTTCAAGGTGTTCATAGTTAATCTCCTTAGAAAGTATTATTTAGGCTGCTAAAGATTTAAATAAAAAAGATATGTAATTAGTAACATGTCCTGGAGCAAAGGAAGACTATTGAGACTAGAAATCTGTCATTAGGGAATTCTGTTTATTGAAAGGCTTATTAGTAACCTTAATTTTAGAACCGAAGAATTTTTTAAAAAGACCAAGATTAACTATTAAAACAGAGCACAGTATGTAAAAATATAAACAGTCCCTCTTATTTTACCTGAAATGAAGAATAATTTTCTCTATATATAACTTAGTTTAGATTTCATGTAGCTAATTACTGACTACAGAAAAAATAGTAAAAATGAAGTTCTCAATAAATTTTGGAAAACAATCATCAGTTGTTTATTGAATCTAGGGAATTATCTGGTAGTCACGAATGCATATTCCTTTTGACCAGAAATCCACTTTTCCTACAGAAATAAAAGGGGCAGTTACTAAACATCTCGCAATATCGTCTGTGATAATAAAAACAAGAAATGCTCCTAGCACCCATCTCTAGGGTGATTGTTAGATAAAATATATTATGTCTATGTTATAAAACACTTAGAGGTATTTCAAAATAATGATACAGATCTATATGTACTAAAATGGAAATGAGACTGTGAGGATTTAACTGGAAAAAAACACAAATAATAGAAATGCTATATTCAATATTTATAATAAAAACAAGTTGTGTGTGTACATATATGTGTGGTGTGATTATAGATCTCTAACTCAAGTGTCCAAAAATGTAACTTTTAAAATCTTCCCTGTAATCCAATTTAATCTTTAAATTGTCAGTTGGTGGAAATTCAATCTCAATGAATTTAGGAGTTTATCAGTCAATTTAGCCTAACCTTGGTCTCCCCAGAGGTTCCATGTAATCCTGGGATCTTCCATAGTGCTAAGGCATTGGTGAAGAGTAAACATATAATCCTTGTTCCTTAGAATCTATTCATGATGGTATCTGCTAAGATTTATTCATCATTTATTTATTTGATCATCTGTTGTCACCCCACACAGTTGGAATGTATGGTTCCCTTGACTGTGAGAGCAATGCTCTTATGAATAAACAACTTTTGAGTAAGAAAATTTGGAGATGCTTAGGTAGCAAAGTTAATTGTGGAGGATGTGTCCAGGTAATCACTCTTCTCCCAGAATTAAGGAACAAAAGCAGAGTAGTGGTGAGATACAAAATTACTCTTTTGGGGGCACTTGGGTGGCTCAGTTGGTTAAGCGTCAGACTTTGGCTCGGGTCATGATCTCATGTTTCCTGAATTCTAGCCCTGCATTGGGTTCTGTGCTGATGGCTCAAAGCCTGGAGCCTGCTTAGGATGCCTTGTCTCCCTCTCTGTCTGCCCCTCCCCCGCTCACACTCTGCCTCTCTCTCTCTCAAAAATCAACATTAAAAAAATTTTTAATTACACTTTTCTTCACTAATTAACATCAACCAAAACTAGTTCAAGCCAACATGGGTTCAGGTTAGAAATACAGTCAATTACAACTAAATTTACTACTGATAAACTCTTTGTAATGAATATACTTTTTAACATAAGGCAGTATTTTATTTTATTTTTGTTTTCATTTGATAGTTCAATAGAAAATGTGAAAGGAATTCTTTCAAAGCATTTGTCAAATTTAAGTGGGAGCTGGAAATTCCAACAGAAAGTAACTGATAATGGGCTAAGAAGCTGAGCACAAATTTTGGCTTTCACAGATTATGGGCTGCCGAGACAAAAATTAAAGAACATTCCAACCAGAAGTAATAACAGAAAAACTGGGTAGTCCAGTATCTACTAAAATATAAATATATAACTAAATATTTCTAATTATCAAATCCAAGATGTTTTCTCTGCCAAATTATACACATACACATATTTCTTTCCCCCTTGGCTTTATGAGGTCAGCAAATTCTTGATTCCAAAATCTGACAAGGATATCAAGAGAATGAGAATCAGCAGACAACCTCTATCATAATCATAGATGAAAAATCCTAACCAATATATTAGCAAACTGAATCAAGCTATATGTGAAAAGAATAATTTAAGTGTCGTGACCAAGTGAAGTTTAATTCCAAGAGAAGGTAAGAGTTACAAAACTTTAACTCAAAACATAAAGAGAAAATGAAAAAAAGATTATCTCAAGAGGTACAGACAACTAATGCGATATAATTTAACATTCACTGGTGATAAAATCTGTTAGCAAACTAGATTAAAATAAAGTTAGGGTGCTTTTTTTAAAATAAACGGGAGGTGTATGTATATCAGGAGCCAGAAACCTTGGGACCCTTATAGAATTCTGCTTCCTACATGTAACTATCAAAAATTGTCAGCATTCAATATATTCAATGGTAGGGGTTTTTCCCTAAGAATGGAAACAAAATGTCCATTCTCACAACTTGTCTTTAAAACTAACTCTTATCCAATGCAATAATGCAAGACTAAGAAATGGAGAACACAAAGGTTAAAGAGGAAAAAATGAAAATGTCATTTTTCCAGACTCAAGATACTATACATAAAAATTTCAAAATAATCTGCCCAAAACAATTGGTATCAATAATTGAATTTATGAAGTGTGCTGAATGAATTCAAATGAAGCTCAATATATCATTAAAATAATTTAAAATTGGGGCACCTGGGTAGCTCAGTTGGTTGAGTGTCTGACTTTGGCTCAGGTCATGATCTCATAGCTCATGAGTCTGAGCCCCATGACAGGCTGGGGTCTGTGCTGACAGCTCAGAGCCTGGAGCCTGCTTCAAGTTCTGTGTCTCCCTCTCTCTCTGCCCCTCCCCCACTCACGCTCTGTCTCTATCTCTCAAAAATAAATAAACTTTAAAAAATAATAATAATTCAAAATGAGAATAAATGAGACCATTCACCATACCCTCAAGAAACTTCAATACCTAGAAATAAACCTAATGAACATTGTTCAAACATTCCACTTAGAAAACTACAAAATACAGAAAATGAATGAAGCATAAATGCTTTCACTATACATGTTCATGAATTGGAATACTGAATGTTTATAAGTGTCAATTCTCCCAAAATTTCTCTATAGATTGAAGGCATTCTCAAAATCACAGAATTTTGTTTTGTTTTGTTTTGGAATATGGCAAGTACATTCTAAAGTTCATATGGGGCGCCTGGGTGGCTCAGTCGGTTAAGTGTCCGACTTCAGCTCAGGTCACGATTTCATGGCTTGTGAGTTCCAGCTCTGCATCGGGCTCTGTGCTGACAACTCAGAGCCTGGAGCCTCTTCAGATTCTGTGTCTTTCTCTCTCTCTCTCTTCCCCTCCCCTGCTCACACTCTGTCTCTCTCTGTCTCTCAAAAATAAATAAATACAAAAAAATTAAAGTTCATATGGAAATCTAAATATTTTGAAATCCAAGAAGCTATAGCATCAACAATGAAGCCGATGGAAAATTGGCACTTGAGAAAAAAGAATATGTAAAATATCCTCGAGACATGAAAAAGTTACTCAAACTTGTGAGCCATCAGGAAAATCCAATTTAAATCCCAATGGTAAACATGCCAACAGAAATTAATAAAATTCAGAAACCTAACAAATAACAAATTGTGGATATGGTGGTAATATTTATGCCAAACCTGGTAGGATTCTATATGTATCCAATCATTATGAAAAACTATTTAGCAATGTCAACCTTAAATAAAACAAATGGTAATTTGCTAATTAAGCAAAGATGAGTTTATTCAAGAATAGCAGAGGAATTGCAATTCAGGACAAGCAAACTATGGCAAACCACAGGCAAGTCCAAAGAGACAAAGAGGACGCTAGAATTTATTAGGTTCTAGGAGGAATACAGAGGGTTATTTTGAACATTTCATTGGAAGAGAATGAGAGTTTGAGTTTATGACAGTTTCTCACTGGCTGTCAGTGGTGGGCAGTTTGCTGTTACTGAGGCATGTAGAAATCTTCCTTCTTCCTACTGGTCATGTGAGTTGAAACAAATGGTACCTGCATAAGACCTCTCCCTTCATGGCTTCTTGACTCTATTTTAAATCAAGTTTCCTTTACTCCTTTTCACAGCAGTATCTTATAAATTAGATGATTATGTACCTTCCAGAACCAGCACTTCCACTCCCTGGCACATTTCAATCACAAATGAATAAAAATATGACAAAATGATATATATGTATATTTATTGAAGCATTATTTGTTATCACCCCAAAACGGATACGAACAACTCTCCTGCAATAGTAGAGCACATATATTTTGGGATGAGGACACAATGCAGTATTATATAATAACATAAAGGCAAAAAAAGAAAACAAAACATGTTACATGCAGTAATGTGATTAAATAACACACACATAATATTGCCAGAAAGAAGCCAGACAAAAAAGTAAAAATTGTAAAATTTCAATTATAGAAGTTTTAAAACTGGTAAAAGCTAACCCACGATGCTAGAAATTAGGATAGTGATTATCTTTGGAGATGAGTGTGGATAACTGGAAATGCCCTGAGTTTTGCCACTGATGTCCTCGGGTTCTTGATCACTGTGTTGATTACATATATGGACATGTTTACTTTGGAAAAATAAGCTCCCCACGTATGACTTCCATAACTTTTAATGTATTTTATTCTTCAATTAAAATCTTAAAAACTCAGGCTATTATTAGACAGATATCATTAGAACACTCTATTTTTGAAGGAAAAGAAAAGTTCAGGCATAATACATCAACATTATTCTGCTACATCGTATTATTTTTAAAAAACAGGCATCTGCCATTGAACACCTCCTATACTTGTATGACACCCAACCATATATCTTCCCTGGCACCCCATGTAGGAAGAACAGTATTCCAGCTGTTCTTTGCCTGTCTGAAATCTATTCCTGAATAATTCCAGCTGGCTTAAATGCAAATCTAATTTTACAGAGGTGATTCTTAGAAGCAACATCAAAGTCTTAAAATAGGGGCTAGTAATGAGACCCAACAAATAGAGGCAAACTTTACATATCATCCACACTCAAATGAGTGCACAATCTGGTCACATATGACAACGAATTGTTTCCAAGACATTACAGTGCTGTACTCAGATGCTTATAATCAAATCTGCATGGTGATCAAAGTCAAAAGTCCTACACCTGTATTACATTCTGTTTGATATATTCAAAATGACTCTCGCATAGTAATAAATTAAGGGCAGCAAAAATGTTTGCAGAGATGGTGGCAATATACTCTGGAAGGAAGAACGTGGATATCAAAATTTCATAGCAATTTGCCAGGGAGTGTATCCTTAGATGATTCCACTTCACACCATGCTCCACCCACATTTATCCAGTATTTCTATCTCTGCTGATATTGTTTATAATCCCTCCCTTTATATGTGCAGTTATTTCACTGGTTTCAAGTTAATAGATGTTATTCTATCTTAAGGCCAATTTTATGTGCATACCAGTAAATTCTAAGGCCACAGAGTTAGTAACAGTTGACTATAAATACGCTGATTTAATATTTTTCATCTTTAATAGTATACTATAGGACAAAGCAGGTAGCATACATAAGTAGATGATTAAATAATTAAATAAGCAGTAATGCACTAATGCAGTTGATATAAGCACTAATTCCTTCTTATCTTTTTTACTTTCCCCCATCCTTCCCAAATGGGTGAATGGCAGCCTATCCTTTTCTGAGTTCTACCGCAAAAAATAAAAAATAAAAAATAAGTCGTTTATTTATTTATTTATTATTTGAGAGAGAGAGAGAGAGAGAGAGAGAGAGAGTGCACAAGCAGGGGAGAGGGCAGAGGGTGAGAAAAAATCTTAAGCAGGCACCATGCTCGGTGCAGAGTCAGAGGTAAGACTTTATTTCACAACTAGGAGATCATGACCTGAGCCAAAATCAAGAGTCGGATGCCTAACTGACCAACCGAGTCACCCAGGTGCCTCAGCTATTGCAAAATTGTTGATCCGACATCATCCCTCCATGTTTGGTGATTTTGTCATCTTGGTGTAGTATTTCTCCAAACATATCTTTGATCCAGTATTTTCAGCATAAGGAAAATGATTCATCCCTTTCCTAGTTGAAGATTTTCTTTGACTCACTTTCCTTTGGCTATTCCCTGGCGTTCCATTCTACAAAGCAATGTTGTGGTAAACCAGAAGCCACAAAAAACTGCCCTCCAGATACATATTTTTAAATATGTTTTAAAATTATATCTTTTACTTGATATTTACAAACACCTACTTCTGCAATCTCCTACAAAGATGAAAAGCTCAGCTAAGAACAGACTCAATCCCACATGGTAACTGCTGGACATGGACAGTGCAGAAAGCTATCTTTTTCAGTAGGGCACATACCCCTAGTTAGCAGCAGCATCCATTTACATGATGATTGCATAAGCATTTATTCTTGCCACACCTCATTTATTTATATTACCTCGTGGCCACAATGGGCATTTGAACTGATAACCCCCATTAAAATTCCTAACAGGTTACCTAATAGCTCTTGTAATTTGCCTTGAAATGTAGAAATTTCTCTTGCCTCTGAAATGAACTCCTCACCAGGATAAATAACCATTATTTGTCAGTTAGCTATTAAAATCTGCTTCCAGTTTATTCTCCTCGTGGGGCTGAAGATGTGTCATCTCTCCCAGGTTTATTTTCCATGATTCTCCTATTTGAGAGTAATTTAATAGAAACTAAGCAGTTGATTACCTTTTTTAAAAAGCCTCTTTTCCTTCACTGAAACCTGTTACTGAGAATATAAACTACAAAATATTTTAGAAAGTTATCTTTTTTCATTTCGAGCCTAAAGTCATATATATTAGTTTTGTTTTGTTTTGTTTTTATTTTTTAGTGTTTATTTGAGAGAGTGAGAAACAGAGCGTGAGCAGGGCAGGTGCAGAAAGAGAGAGAGGGAGAGAGAGAGAGAATCTGAAGCCGACTCCAGGCTCTGGGCTGTCAGCACAGAGCCTGATGTGGGGCTAGAACTCACAGACCAGATCATGACCTGAGCTCAAGTCCAGACTCAAATGACTGAGCCACCAGGAGCCCCCCCCCCCTCCCTTTTTGTAAGCTGTTCTTTTTTTGAATGTATATTTATTTTTGAGAGAGAGACAGGGACAGAGAATATATATATTCGTTTTCAATCGTTGCATCAAAATCACCAAAGTCTATTTGCAACTTACAACAGAAGGTATGTATTTTCTTACCATTTCTGCGGGTCAGTCATCTGGGCATGGCTTACCTGTGTCCTCTGCTTAGGGTCTCAACATCAAGGTGTCCCCCAAATGTGGTTTGAATGGATGAGTCCACTCCTAGGCTCGTGGACAGAGACTGTTGGCAGAATTATTTGCACGCAGTTGGCGGACTGAGGGCCCCAGCTTCTTGCTGGTTACTGACTGGAGGTCACTCTCTGCTCCTGGAGGCCACCTGCAGCTCCTCAAGGCTGACCCTAGTTCCTGGGCACACGGTCTTTCTCAACGCGGCCACCTGCTTCACTAAGCCAACAAAGACCCCCTGGAGCGGTCCACCAGCAAGATGGAGGCTCCCATGACATCACACATCATGGGCGTGGCCTGCATCTCTTCGGTTTGTCCTCTTGCGGAGAAAAGAGCCTCGCAGCCTTGATGAACTGCCTCAAGTCCTTGCTGTTGCTGGATCGGGTCCTCACTGAGAACGGTAAGCTGCTCCTTCGGGGCACCGGCCGGGTCAGCCTTCTGGGCCTAAACCCACGCGGGGCCAATAGGTTCTGCTCTTCCCGGCGTCGCCCTGCTGGCGGCCACCTCGGGCCTCACCCTCAAGACTGCTCAGCAACCATCACCACAGACACCGCCTCACCCGCGGCAGGAAGAGCTCGGCTCCGAGGTGGAGCTGAGACACCACCGAGACGAGTGGGAGGGTAGGCGGATGGTGGAGCATAGGCCTGAGACACTGAGATGCGGCCTCCTGCTGGGCGGAGGACATGCTGGTGCTTCCGCGTCACCGCCCACAGCCCTCCTCGTGCTCCCGCCCCGCCCCTCGTCCACCTGGTTTCCCGCCTCGGGGCCTCAGACGCCCTAGCACAGTGACGGGTCGTGGGGCCCACTGTTGCCACTGGACAGAAACCCAAAATTTGTTGTTATCTCTTAAAGGATTGAGAATTGCATACAAAAACCTTAGGTAAAGTGAAGAAAAAAAAAAAAAAAAAAGATGAACAGTTGGCTGGTGTAAATGCAAACCACCAAATCAAGGCAAAGTAACAACCCACGGGAAAATTATCGCCCAAGAAGGCAAACTGTATCCTCAGGGTGGGACTTAAGAGTAGTCAAGGAGAAGGGTTTACACAAGGGAGCCAAACCAGGATCCTAGGAAGTCACTGTAGAGGCTTGTCATACAATACAGGGCTTTTCCCCTGCTTTACTGAGGGTATACTCAACAAATAAAAATTGTATATGTTTAAGGTGTACAATGTGATGTTTTCATATTCGTATCCATTGTGAACTGATTACCACAATCAACCTAATTAACATGTCTGTCACTTCACAAAGTTCAGTGTGTGTGTGTGTGTGTGTGTGTGTGTGTGTGTGTAGTGAGAGCACTTAACATAAACTCTCGGTAAATGTCAAGTATACAATACAGTATTATTAACTGTAGTCAATATGTTTTTCAATATCTTCCTTTTGAGCATTAAAATTCATTGCTACTGCATTAGTTGCATTGGCTTCCCACAATGTTGAAGAAACAAAATTAATGAGCTTTAAAACATCTATTTGATGTAAACTGTGACACTTCTTAACCCCCTCTTTTTAAAATGAAAACCAGAGATCTCTTTTTAGGGTATGATTTTCTAGATAAACTATTTTCCACATATAATATGCCAATTTATTTGTGTCAATAGTACAAAAAGAATCACTGAAAATAACAACTGATTTAGACACCATTACAGAAGAAGCAAAATGCGTACTAGTCTTTCACACAGGTGACTAAATGTAAATGTGTAATTTGTAATTAGTAGAGTCAGGAGAGTCAAATATGGAGAAACTGAAGCTTTAAGATAGATTCACTGAAAAATAAAGAATTGGAGAATGTACAACCAGTGTGGATTTATGCATATAAATTCAGAAATCTTCAAAGCAGGAATTTTTGGCAGTAGGTTTTTATCATTGAATTTTATAAATAACTAATATCTATAACAATAAGGAAAATATAAAAACCAGAAGTGTAAACACTTTCAAGTGCATAAAACAGTCTTTTAGATTCTAAAAGAAAATCATTCAGTGTGTGTGTGAATTTGAGGGGTAAGGTGGGTGTGGGGGGAGTTGCCAATCCATCTATCAGAGCTGCAGTTCAGCTCAACATCACTTTTAATTTAGTGACTAATTTATTCTAATTTGTTTTTTCCCCTCTTCCTGTTCAAGTTAATAAAAAATGGTGTAGTGGATAATAATGTAATTATGTGACTTCTCAATTCAAACTTAACAACTCTGAACCTTCACTTTAAAATATATTATATGATGGTTTGATAATTAAGGAGATAGTATACCTATTAAACTGTTTAACAATACCTGAAAAATACAAAATGCCAGATACATGCTGGCTATTTTTATTGGGGAAAAATGCACACATATCTGTATGCATATGGAAGTGTGTGTATTATACATATAGGTATAGGTTTACACAAACATACATATGCTATCATGTAAATATGCAAATGTATATTATGCAAACATACTAATTTTCTTCCACATAAAAATTAATGAAAAAACATAGGGCGATATACAGTTATACTCCAGCATTTCATAGTAACTAAACACAAAATGTTGAATTGAATTAAGCATGTAAGCGACAGCAGGACTTGAATGGTTCTAAAAGTCAGAGTAGTAGAGAAAAATATCACTAGGGGGAAACCACACCGTAGACTGCTTAATCCACTTTGACTATTAGTTAAAGAATTTTTAAATTGTCAAAGATGAATAATTGTCAAATGCTTACTGCATTTTATGTTGTTTAGACAGCACGACAGCCCCCCTAGCCAAATTTGTAATTTACCATAGCTTGGTATTCTTCAATTTTTGAAACTATTTTATTTTAAACTTTCCAAATAACAGCAGTGTTATTTGTTCTAATGCAATTCTGCAAATTGTGTCTGTGTACTGTCAATTACATTAAAAGCATATGCAGCAACACATTATAATCTGAAGAATAACACATTCTTCTATTTCACTTTACAGTATATTTTATTTGCAAATTTGCGGTATTTTAAATTTATCATTTATATAAATATAAACTCTAATAATATCTTATAAATGTACTGTTAATGTGAATTGTCTCACCAGGATGAGGCTAATTACTCCGTCATAAAATGCCATATGTCACCAAATGCCGGCATGGATACAGATAAATTATTTCTCATCAATTGGTAGTGAGAATGTAAAAAGATAAAACCACTCTGAAAAAAAATTTTTTTCAGTTTCTTAGGAAAGAACAACAACAATTAAAACTAAAAATACCCTTGCCATGTGACTCAGCAATCTCACTACTAGCCATTTATCCCAGAGAAAAGGAAATTTATGTTGATACAAAAACAGGTATGTGATATTTTATTTGTGGTAGCCTCAAACTGAAAACGCCCCAAATGTTCTTCAACAGGTTAATGGCTAAACAGACTGTGATGGGTCCATTTCATGGAACACTGCTTAAAAATGGACAGTAACAAACTATTTGTACATGCAACAATTTGATTAATCTCAAGGGAATTATGCTGAAAGAAAAAAGCCTATCTCAAAAGAATATATACAGCATGATGATGTTTATCTACATTCTTTAAATGGCAAAACTATAGGAATGGTGTTGGAAGAAGTTGCGGGGGAAAAAAAGTTTAACTATAACGGGGTAGCAAGAGGCAATTGATGGTGATGGAACAGTTAGGTATCATTTGTGGCAGTGGTTATGTGGCTCTGCATGTGATTACATTGCATAAAACCACACACACACACACACACGAGTGCCAATAAAACTGGTAAAATCTGAATAAGGTCTACGGATTGTACCAATGTCATTATCCTGGTTTTGATATTGACTATGTCAAAGATACAGTCTGACATTAGTTAAAATGGTAAGGACAGGTTTTAATTAGTATGTACTATCACAATAGGCAAAAGAGTACAACATGAACTGACCTGAACTTCAGTTTCTTCAGAGGTGACTAGGTGTTTAAAAGGAAGAGTGAGAGATTAGTGAAGGAGATAAGCAGGGGCTCAGTAGAGTTAGGAAAGTAACAAATTACAAAAAGCTGAGGGGGTGGTCTATCTGAAACTCATCTGGGTTTGCTGAGCGGGCACTTATTAAATAAAGTTAGGGTCTTCCTCCCACCCCCACTAAGGAGACTAGGAGACTAGAAGACAAAGGCTGATCTTCAAGTATTGGCTGGAAGAAATAGTGTCTTTTGGCAGCCTTGAGTTTTCCCAGGAAGGCCTTTGAAAGGAGGCTAACATCCTCCTAGGGATGGGGCCTTTACCTGTTAGAAACTATGCTAGTATTTGTTCAAGTCTGGACTTGAACAGGGTGGAGGCCTACTCCAAAAGACGTCTCAGAGGAGCCTGGCAAGAGTTGGGTCTAGGAGAATCTTCATCAACTTCAGTTATATAAGGGAAAACTGAGTTAATGGTACACAGGACCTGTCTGTATTGTCTTTGCAACTTCCTGTGAATCCATAATTATTTCAAGATCAGAAGTTAAAAATATGTAATGTTTTGTATTGTCATAATTTAATGTTGTTAATTTTTAATATGTTTAGAATTTACCCTAATCATTAGCAGTATATGGGTAGAGAATTTCCTAATCAACCAATATTCATTTGGGGATACATAAAAAGTCTTTTTCTCATCAATATATTCTCAACACTAGGCAGATGCTTCCACATTTTAGATGCTTGGTTAATTTTGTATAATAAATGAATATATGGATGGTCAGCTTGTAGGTATTTACTAGAACTGTCTCATTCTCTTTAATCTGACTGTATATTCACCAAAATTATATAACACATTTATTTGGTAAGAAGCAGAGAGGCTGTCTTGCACCCTGTGAGACTACATTTTTTACATCATAGTCCAGGAAGATAATGCTTCCCACCCTGGATTTGCTATTTTTCAAACATATACATTGATTCACTTATTTTTTCAGTGTAAATCAATAAATTGGTATTCAATGGTCACCTTTAATTGTAATATAGCAAATTCATTTTCCAGATTGGGTTCCTACATTAATGGCATCAGCATAACAGCCAGAAAGTTAAAAGTCACATTTTAAGCTAATGGTAATCCTTTGAAGACAAGCAAAAAGTTCCATACATTTTCCATACCTTATTTCTGAAAAGTGAATGTACGTTATTTTTATTAACAAGTTATTTACACTGAATAAACTTATTTTAAGAAATTAACGTGAGGGGTGCCTGGGTGGTTTAGTCAGTTAAGTGTTCAAGGTCGGCTCAGGTCATGACCTCACAGTTCCTGAATTTGAGCCCCACATCGGGCTCTGTGCTGACAGCTCAGAGCCTGGAGCCTGCTTTGGATTCTGTGTCTCCCTCTTTCACTGCCTCTCCCCACTCATGCTCTGTCTCTCTCAAAATTAAACACTAAAAATGTTTTTTAATAAAATTTAAGAAAAATATATTAATGTGAAAACTGAAGCAATGTTGCCTAAAAAATAAGTGTTCAATAATCAATATCTTGATATCTAAACACAATAAGTTTTAAAAGAGTGATTCTTCCCCCAAATGCAGTTTGACTTCCTTTAAGCTCTAGAAATGCAATTCAGTAAGTGAAAGGAATTTAAGAAATTTTGAAACTTAAGAAAAATTTTAAAAAATATATGTGTTTCTATTTGAGTCTTATGTTACTACTGAATGATGAGCTCAGGCCCAATTTTTATCATATCCTATCATATGCAGTTTTGTAAAAGTTTTTAAATTATTCTGTAGTATCTCCTTCAATACTAAATAATAATCAGTAAAAGCATTTAAACAAAATAGTTTGAAACTGATAACCAGTGTGTGGACATATTGGTAATTAATAAATATACATTTCCTTCTGAATATCAGAGAGTTACATGGTTTATTACATCTGAAATGAAATAATGATTAGTGGAAATCACACTTTCTTTCCAATGTCAACTAATACAGCATTGGAGTATCAGAGATTGAACAAATATATTTGAAAAAAAATAGTACATTTAAGCTATTTATATGTGACAAGACTTCTTTTCCTTCTAACAGCAGTGGTTCTCAACCAAGGCTGATTTTGCCTCCAGGGAGCATTTGACAATATCTGGGTCCATTTATGCTTGCTATATTTTGGTTTTCACTGCTACTGAAATATGGTACAAGAGGCCAGGGATTCTGCCAAACATCCTACCATGTCCAGGACAGTCCCTAAAACAAAGAATTATTTGACTCAAAATACCAAGTGTCAAGGTTAAGAACCCTATTCCACAGCCAACTGCATAGATTTAATACTCCCAATCAAGATAGCCAAATATGTAAAGTCTACTCCGGCCACAGTAGATAAGAAAAAGAAGGTCACTTGTCACAATTCATTTGATACAAACTCTCCATACTGGGAATTTAGATTGCCTTTGGTTATGATAACTTGCCCAAGGTCATTAAGCCCATTCTGATTGTCTGTAAAACAATCACTAGACAATAACTCAGATCTGATTTTTAGGCTACCACACGTAGTTTTTAAAAATAAGATATTTCAGAATTCAAGTCATTGCACCTAGAGTTGATACTCCTATGTAAAAAAGATAAAACATCTTCTGAAATTCTTGATTACGAAGATGGTAGTCACTTCAGTCACTTTTTTTCTTAAATCAAACTCTGAAGTGGAATTCAATTTTGAAGGGATGAACATATCACTTTGATAAGATTAAGCATTGTCAAAAGAAGTTATTTTAAAAGTAGTTAGATCAAATGAAGGCACTTTGCATGATGCTTTTAGAAACACATAGTTATTATATATGTTTTCATAGTACAAATCCTAGCATACTCTAATTGACATTAATTACACCTAGGTATGTACAGTTAGTATGACTTTAATCTTTTGGTTTTTGCCAAGCCAATCTTTATTGCCAATAAGGAACCAGTAATCCTTCTTGTTAGTCTGGAATTTTGTCCTTTTTAAAAATTTAATCTTAAAGCTCATCACAATTTTAGATAGTGAAATGTGTCTATTATAGACCTTACTACATGAAATACTTTATAAGTGACTTATTTTCCTTTTTTTTTTTTTTTTTTGGACATGTTACTCTTTAGGAAACTGTGATTACATAGCAAAAAATGAGATGTTTCAAAATAATTTTAAATCAATATTTCTCTGGCTCAACAACTGAGAAATGGCATCTAATATGCATGCTGCTGAAGTGGGGCTGGCAGTCAAGGTAAGCTCACCAGAACCCAGTCAAGGTAAGCTAACCAGAAGAGGAGGAGAGTGAGAGGAAGGAAAAACTGTGTCACTCAAGACCTACATGACACCAGGAAATATACTGAAGTCAGACTTGACATCACATCATTCAAATAGGAGACTCACAAAGAATAGAATTTCTAGTCTGTTGTGAAAAATTCCCGAGTAAAGCTTACAACATATATGGTCTTGTCTGTTGCATTTTTTTTTTCTTTTGTGAGGTATACACACAATGGCATAGCATCCCAGCCCCTCACAGGCAGAGCCACATGTACAGCACAAGATTTGTCCCTTGGCTCAACTCCATGTCAGCACACTGTCAAAATAAGTAACGACGTAGAAATCTATACACTGTGCCAACAACAGCATTTAAACTACCTGGAGTTCATCCAGCACTACATAGAGGGCACCTTTATGGAGCAAGCCCAGAATACTCTTATGATGTCATGTTAGTGAAGGACACTATCAAGGGTAGAGATTTGTGGAATTTTTTTCAGTGATATTTGGCAAATTCTTTCAGTTGTTTATACTCTATATATCTTTTGTGTTATAAAAATAAGTAGTTATGGTTTGTTCTATAGTTTATTAACATAACTGAATTGAATACAATTTACTCATAATACATGGATGTATATAATGGAATATGTCGGAGATATTAAAAAGTACTTGATGTAGGTGAAAGCCAGACTTATGTAAATGGAATTGGATTATCGCAATGAGAATTGTAGGAAAATAAAGAATGACTTGAGACGGGGACAAAAGATTGGAACAGTCAGGCTCAGGGACTTCCTGGTTTTGCAGCATACAGAATCAATGTAGCTATGATCTTGGGTTACTAGAAACTGTCATTTCAGAAATGTCTAGTCCTTACTTGAAAGTTTTTCATTAAAATAACAAACTGATGCAACTGTGAGAAGATGAGTTCCCTATCAAGGATTTGGTATGGTACGGTAGTAACTGAGAATTGATAGCAACTCAAGTATTGCAGAAAGCCGGATAGGGAAGTTAATGATATAGCTGGTCAGGGCTCACCCTGTAATTATGGTTGTGACTTGAGATTTTCCACACTGTAATAAAATATGATAACATTTCTGCACATAACACACAGCTACTTGCTCAGCAGTGGGTGGGATGGGGTGGGTGGGAGAGTTGGGGAGGAAAGTGAATGAAAGTGAATGGAACCACACATAATAAGAAGCAAAAATCAAGGCTTATAGGTTTATACATCTTTTGATAGAAAAAAACTTTGAGTGAATTGCTACTGGTGGTAAGAAAATAAGAAGAGAACTTTCTGCCTGAAATGCCCCTTGTCTTTTCCTCGTACTCACTTCCTATGAAAATGAGACTGAGACAAGTTCAAAATACTAGAGCTGCTGGTTCCTAAAAACCATTTTGAAAAAATGAACATTTTTCAAAATGATTCTGGGTTCTTTTGACCCTCTTCATAATGTCTAGAAGCATTTCCTTTTTGATATTTTAAGAATGGAACTTAAAAGAATACAGGTTTGCATATATTTTGAATATGAAAAAAGGAAGATACTATATATCTAAAAATGCTTGTTTTATAATATACAGTAAAATGCCACACTCCATGGTATATTCCATTTCTAAACATACGATCACTAATAAGAATGAGTAGAACAACTGTATCATTCCAATCATTGCCATCAGAATCTAAGTTTTTAAAATACATTCTTTATCTAATATAAAAAGAACTCTACACTTCACCCTAACTTAGGAAAACTCCATTCACTGTTTTACTGTGTATATAGGACCATAACAGATAAAGTGTTCTTTTTGGATTTACCTTTAAAAACTTCCCGTGTAGATTTTTAAAGTTAAAATTGGTTTTATAACATTGTTATTCATGTCAGAAAGGGATGCTTACTCTATGTCCCTATTATATCCGAGAGAAAGAGAGTTCTATAATAATATTTGAGCTTATTTATTTATTTATAGTAGTACCTTACTGTTACCATATTAACTGCCACAAGATGATTTTATAGCTGATGGAATTTGATGCCAAGCTTTTAGCTTGATGCCTCTGGCTAGATTTATACACCACACAATTTTATTCACTAAGCGTAGTGATTCATTTCTAAAACTACCTTTCAAAAGTTCCCTTACTAAGGAAAATTAGTCTTGTTCCTTTGCATCACCTACTAACATGTCTCTATCACTGACAATACTTTTAACTAATTTGCCATATTAATAATAGAGACACACTAGCTTTCTTGTGCTTAGTTTTACATAATTCTGAATCCATCAGTTAATTTTCAAACTATGTCTTTATATTTAGTTCAAGATTTCCATTTTTTATATTTTTACTTTGAAACCATCTCAAACTTACGAAGAAAGTGCAAGTACATTATAAGGAAATTGTTTTCCTTAACCATGTGTTCAGGCGAGAACAATTTCTTTTGTACTTCCTGTTATCATGTCACTCCTGCAGTGACCTTGCAGTCTGAGCAACCCTTCATCCAACAGCTGAATGCCCTTCAGTTCTTGCCTATGTATGGTCCCTCTTTACACCCATACAGTAACTGTTGCTTCATGTTTGGAGTTGGTTAACTATGAGAGGGCTACTCCAGTAAAAACTACTGTGTTTTACTAGAATTTATTTACAGATAAATTGCATTTAATGTTTATTTATTTCTGAGGCAGAGGGACGGATCATGAGTGGGGGAGGGGCAGAGAGGGAAATAAGTCTTCCAAAAATAACCCACAGTGGTGTTTTACATACATACATTATTTTAATTAATCCTCAAGACAGCTAAGGTGTCTTTAAAATAATTACTACTATTGCATAGATTTTATATAAAGAATAATCTGAGTTTCAGAGAGATGAAATGACTGATTTGAGATCTCAAACTTAATTTGAGAGATTGGATTTGAATTTTGATTTTGCTAAATTCAATACCCACAATGCCTTAAGAATTAATTTGTTGGTATCATCTATCTGCCTTATAGACAAAAGAGATAAATTCTCTTTTATTTTGTTTTGTTTTTTAAATGTTTATTTATTTATTATTTTTGAGACAGAGAGAGAGAGAGAACACAAGCAGAAGAGGATCAGAGAGAAGGAGACACAGAATCCAAAGCAGGCTCCAAGCTCTGACTCTGTTAGCGCAGAGTCAGATACAGGGCTCAAACCCACAGAACCGTGAGATTATAACCTGAGCCCAAGTCAAATGCTTAATTGACTGAGCCACCCAGGTGCCCCAATAAACTGTCTTTTCATTGGAGTGGGGGAAGGTTTACTAATTTTCAACGTAAATTATGTCCCCATATATCCTTAAAAGGTATGAAATTCTTTTCTTCACCAATTTAGTTTTATCCATTTGTTTCCTTAAGACTTTCCTCCTAAAGTTATGCTTAGCTAAAGGCATTTGGCTGTACTGAAACATGATTTCTGTAGTGTAAAATTAACCAACACTCAGCATTTTTTGAATGAAAGTAGGTAACTCAAATCCAAAAACAAATTTTATTTTTTACATAATCAGCTTTGTCACAGGCACTACAGAAATATTAGAAAACACAGTGACAAAAAAGAAAAAAATGAAAATATCCATGATCCCACCATCCGGATGTAATAATTGGTCATAATTTTTCTATAATCTTCCTTTAACTAATGTCTTTATTTTTTTAACTCTTTCAGAAACACACTTTTGTATGCACATTATACTTTTATGTCAACAATAATCAAAGCTTATTATTTTTAAGTGGTTTATGATTGCTTTTTCAGTCTTTTATGGTATATGATTCTAATGATTGTACCTTTGTTAGCAGAATGAATAATACATGCTCCATTATAGTTTGAGTTTCGGCTTTTGTAAGCAGCTTTTTGGTGCCTCTTGGTGAAAAAGGTGTAGAAACTACCGTAGTATGCAGAGGATTATTAGTGTTTTTCCCTTCTATTTATTTATTTAATTTTTTAAACAATCTTTTATCATGCCTTGCTCTTTAGCTCATTAATTATTGATCCAAGATAACCATGAGGTACTACAATTTCAGAAGCTAAGCAGATAATTCTCACAAATTTGTTACACATAGATATAATACTATAGAAGCAGAGGCAGATGTTTCTATTATCACTATAGGTCAGGAAATATTCATTAATATATATCATTGTTTTTACTTTTTATAATATTTGGTTTTGCACTTATATCAAATACTTTGCCCTAGCTGATATTTTAGCAAATTTAAATGAATCACAAAACTTGTTTAAAAGAATTGGAATACTTGCATATTATATAGGGAATTTTAGTAGAACATCATCCAAATTTGGGATAACATAAATAGATTTACACAAAAGTATATATATGAATGATAAAATGGACTATTTCTGTAAAGTTTTTACAAAATGCTACTACTGTTGTTCTATTAAAAAGTGAGTATTGGCGCCAGGATGTCTCAGTCCGTTAAACATCCGACCTTAGCTCAGGTCATGATCTTATGGTTTGTGAGTTCGAGCCCTGTATCGGACTCTGTGCTGACAGCTCAGTCTGGAGCCTGCTTCAGATTCTGTGTCTCTCTCTCTCTCTGCCCCTCCCCTGATTGTGCTCTCTGTCTCTCAAAAATAAAATGTTAAAAAAAAATTTAAGTGAGTATTAGTATTGATAGAGGGCCCTGCATGTATATGAATAATTAAAAAACCCTCTAGAAACTTAATGAAATTTAATTTATCAAAATTTTTTGGTATAACTTTGTCAGATTACCATTACTACATGAAGGAAAATATATAAAATGCCATGAACATATTACATAGCTATTTGCTTTATAGCTATAGAAATATGTGCCTTAGGGGGGCATCTGGGTGGCTCAGTTGGTTAGGCATCCAACTTTGGCTCAGGTCATGATCTCACGGTTCATGAGTTTGAGGCTTGCATCAGCCTTTCTGCTATCAGCCCAGAGCTCGCTTTGGATCCTGTCGCCCATTCTCTCTGTCCCTCCCTGGCTCGCTCTCTTTTTCTCCCTCTCTCAAAAATAAACAAACATTTAAAAAATATAAAAAATAAACAAAATACTAAGAAAAAAACAAAAAAAATATTCTTATAATGAAATGTTTATAAGAATGAAATGCAGCTACACCATGGTTCATTTTGATGTGTCCCTGGTGATTCTCTAGAAAAGAATATAAAGAACAATTTGGGGCACCTGAGTGGTTCAGTCAGTTAAGCATCCAGCTGCAGCTAAGGTGGTGATCTCATGGTTTGTGAGTTCAAGCCTCGCTTCAGGCTCTGTGCTAACAGCTCAGAGCCTGGAGCCTGCTTCAGATTCTGTGTCTTCCTCTCTCTCTGCCGCTCCTCCACTCATGCTGTCTCTCTCTTTCTCTCTCAAAACTAAATAAACATTAAAAAATTTTAAAAAAGAACACTTTAGTGCCATTGTGTGTTTTATGTATCTATTCATTTTTGTGACTCTATTTTCTACACATTCATGAATTATGGTATATTAGAAAATTTTTAAATAAACACTGTAAATATTGTAGTGTATACTGCATAAAATTAGGGTTTCAAATCTGATAACAATATTATATTTATAAAACTTTCAAGTTTAAAGTTGTTATATTCTACCAATTTTGAAGACAAAGGGCTATAATATATATTGTTCCACAATGTCATGTGAAATTAATGAGTACTTTTCAGCATATCCATAAGTATTCACAAGTATTTATTGATTAAACTTTTCTGTAGCTAAAGCTTCTTGTTTTAAAACACCTATTTTGGGGGTGCCTGGGTGGCTCAGTTGTTTAAGCGTCCAACTTTGGTTCAGGTCATGATCTCACGGTCTGAGTTCAAGCCCTGCATGGGGCTCTGTGCTGACAGCTCAGAGCCTGGAGCCTGTATCCGATTCTGTGTTTCCCTCTCTCTGCCTTTCCCCCACTCGCACTCTGTCTCTCTCTGTCTCTCAAAAATAAACACAACATTAAAAAAATTTTAAAGCAGCCATTTTGCTTAAAAAGAGTTGTTTTCTCTTTTTTTCAGAAACAAAATTGAAAAGAATAATCTGCCTTCTAAACTGAAAATTCTTTTTCTTTGAGTTAGTGAGGCCTCTTCCACAATCTAGATTTTGAGTTCTGTGAAACATTTAGATGTGTTACTTGAAAAACACTTTTGACTTAAAAAGAGCTACTGAACTGTTTAGTTCATAAACAAGCAATTTGTATATTTACTTTAAATATTTTAAAACCAACTTATGTATTAATCATCAAATGAAGAGAGACGTGCAATCTCATTACATGCTTGAAAAAATACTCATCATTTACCTCGAGAAAATTTACGTTTAAATTGTATTTTTAACCATGCAGTTCAAATAAATGGTCTTCTTAAATTTCACAAAAGCATTTATATATATTCTTAAAATCTACATTAAGCAACAAAAACTTCTTCCTATTTTGATTCCACAGCCATTGACCTCTGAGATACAAATAACCAACTCATGATCCCACTTCAGTTTGTTTGGAGAACTTCACTCATTGAGTGAAGAGTATCCCATAGAGGAATAATGTGTAACCAACAAATGCATCATAGGATATTTAGGTTGTAAATAGACGGATATAAATGATAGGTTACCACTATTCTATTGTCTCAAGAAAACTTTGGTGTGCAATTTCAAACTCTATAAATTCCCACAATTTATTACTTATGGATTCAGCCCAGAAAATGTACTACATTCTGTTAAATCATTAGGAATTTCCTTCTAAGAACTATTAAGTACACAATGCTATACTTTTGTAGTTAGATGAACTAAATAAAGATTTATTGCTATGTTTACTTTGCCTGAGGCTAAAAACTGGGACTGGATGAAACAAAGTTATTTTCCTAGTGTAGAATTTTACTACTCTGGTTAAAATTATTTCTTTTCTTCATTACACTAGCACAAGATAAGAGAAGGGGCATTTATTAAACACCAATTAGCCTGCAGATCCTCTGCTAGGCATTTTTATAAATGTCTTTTCAATTTGTATTAATAAACACAATCATTTATTATAAACATTGTATACTCATTTCTATTTCCTTTGCTCAATATACTATAGCTAACAGGAAGCATAGCGATTTCACATTTTTAACTTGAGAGAGGAGATTCTGCCCAATATAACTGAACATGTTTTGGGAGATATTTATACAATCTAGAAAAATCTAAGCGTTGCAGGAAATTAATCCTCATATAGCAGATTCATAGAGAGTACAACACTTTAAATACATTTTTATTTTTTAAATTAGAGTTAAGGACTTTTTAAATGCAATAGGAAATACACATAAATTCCCCAAATCAAGCATCTTTGATATAAATTTTGAATACAATTCAAAAGTCATTTTGCACACATTATGAAAATTTTAACAGTGGCATTTTTGGCAGTTCTTTTAAAGTAATAGGTATTAACCTCAGATATATTCTCACTTTTAATTTAAGTAGAAATATAAAAGCATAAAATTCTCTTACAGAAAATACTGTGCTACTTTATCTAGTTGTGCATTATCATTAGAAGGATGGGCCATAACTGGCCATACAAAGTCTCCATGATAATGGATCTCATCTGCAACTATTCATCTCATACCAGAGAAGAATAATCCCCATGAAATGCACCATATTTGATATAAATCAAAAATGTTTTTAAATGGAGATATTAAATGAGGACATAGTGTGTGGCTTGCAGCCCTTAACAAGTTTTTCCTAAATTACCACTAATACATCTATGACAACTCAGAGAAAAGCTGGATCTCATGAAACACATTAAAGAGTTACTCTAACAATAAATAAAACTATCTTCAGAACCTGAAAGGTTCCTGAACAGTAACCAGAAGTGAACAGAGCTGTTCTCAAAATTTTAAATATTAATTGCTAAAATGTTGGCCCTTAAAAGTTGCCACTTTTTTATTCAGACATTATTTATGTCTATTTATAAAGACATTTTAACACCTGTAAGAAAGGGTTCAATTTCTATTCCAATCAGGACCGTAGGAAGGCATTCCTCTCCTACAAACACTGTTTGTTCAGGTGACCTGGTTCCCTTCTTCTTCAGTGGCTTTCCTTGGATAACTGGACTTACTGTTTGATGACTAATTCTAGAACACCTATGGTATCTGACTTTCAGCTTTACAAAGTTAACATTCAGCCCATCTTCTGGTCCTTCATGATCTCATGCCTAATTCTCCAGGGGGGAAAAAAAGAGACAACAAATTAACAAATCAATTTTAAAAATAAGTAAACACACAACCAAACAAATTGCTAAAGAGATCTCTTTTACAATTTACATTGAAGAAACAATGGCTCTCACCCAGCAGCCCCTTCAAAACAAATCATTGGATAGCATTTTGTAAGAGCTCTGCAGTGCAATCAATGTAAAATCGCCATTTAATAATTAGTAGAAGGAAGAGACTTGATGATCTCAGAGATGTGGCAAAGAAAGGCTTAGACCCTTCTAACGACAACAGAAATGAAAAGCTTTATGGGAAAAAATTGGCTGTGTAACTTACAGCCCCAATATGAAGGAAATTAGAAGATGACATGACTTTATGAGGATAATAGAGTATTAAAGAGTGATTCCAATCCATCTTGCCTGTTGCATTTCTCTCCTGAGAAAGAGTAAGTTTTAAAGAAAGCTGATCCTGCACCCTCTACAGGTCCAATAATATGGTTGTTCTCAAGGTAATATTTACATTACTATATTGTAATAGTAAGTGTTCACGACCTTTAGTTTCTCAGAATCAATCAAAGACAGAGCATGTAAAGGTATAGCTATGTAATGAAATGTAAATGTTATAAATACCGATGTGAAATGTATGCTATGGCTGATGAGCAGAGGGGAAGTGGGAAGGTGAGGCAGAGATACGGCAGTACCAGTTCTAACATTCTGTATTAAGAGAAGTAAAAGTATACTATGCAAGTATAATGGATCAAAATTACATTTCAACACATTACTAAGATTTATGGGAAGGATTAAAAAATAAAAAAACAGAACCAAAAACACATCTCACGATGATTGGAAGGAGGGGGAAAGTGAGAAGAAACGATTGTGAACATCAACCATGGGTGTCAGCTCTCATAGTAGAGGATAAAAAGATAGGATTTATGTTGATAAATAGGAAATAATGTATAAGGATATTGCTTACAATTATGAGATGCCCACTAGAAGAAATAAGAACAGAAACAATCAAATATAATTTCTAAAAAAATAGATTTAAGTATTAGGGGAAATTTTCAACACTGTTCTTTTTTTTATTTTTTAAATGCTTCTATCACTTTTAGAATTTACAAAAGAATGGAAGAAATGAATACGTACTGAGTTAATGACAAACCCCTAAGATACTGAGATAAATAAATGTGAAATTAATACTTTCACTAAATGTATGTACTCTACATAGAGTGTATGAATAGTGAATGGTCAGCTTTTAAACACTGTGACACTTGGCTCATATTATTTATTTATGCTTCTAATCATCAGCTACTGAAGCTGCTAAAGAGGGTTAAATATGACATAGTATGCCTCTCTAGGCCAGGATTGTATCTGTAAAAATACAGAACCATGATGGGCAGCAGCACACAGAAGAGGGCATGGGACAGTGAAAGAGCTACACTCGGTGGCTGCAGTCAGCAGGGGTGTGGGAGTCTGGGACAAAATAATTATGCATCAATACAATAAATGTCTTCTGCACACTGGGAAATACTTTCCAGGTATGACTCAGCCTAGATGTTGTTTTCTTTCCCCTAAAACTAGGTCAATCTTTATAACTCCCCTCCTGGCATTGGAGCACAAAGATGAAATCATTCCTCTGAGGTCAAAGGCAGTTGTGACAGGCATAGCTTTATCAAAACGGGAGAGAAATAGTCCCCTTTAAGTTTCCAGATGGGATGAAATTGTGCAGCAGATAATGGGGCGGGGGGGGGGGGGAGGATATAATCAGAGCTCTAGAAGACCAGATGATGAAGAACTGATACTTAGCCCTTGAATTTCTTGCAAATATAGTAGTAATTGAGAAAGCTTGGGAAAAAAAATTTGCTCTGAAAAGGAAGTGATTCCTGATAAAGACTAATTTGAGATGAATAAATGTTTCAAAATTTAGAACCAGGAAAATGAAAGAGAACAGAAAACATCAGATGCAAATAAAACTGTGATGTTTCCCTTGATCACATCCCCCGAGAAACGTCAATTCCCAGGTGAGGCTGATTAAGATAAAAATCACACTGCACTTAGATCTGCATATTAATTTTAGGCACAGATATACGTGCGTGTCTGTATGTGTATACATCTTTCTGTGTGTGTCTGTGTATTCTGATGCTAAATTCTACATTGTTCACTGCTTAGTGTTAATGCAGTCAATTTCTAGTAATGTGTCTGTGTATTTGATTCTATAACAGTAAGTGGAATATATACTATTAGAGACATGGAAAGCTGGAAAATATGCTAAACTGATATTTTGTCAGATTCTGTATGAAAAAGTATACAGCATTCTTAAAGAATGTTGTCTGTGATAGGCAGAGGATGTCTAAAATCTCATCCCTGGGGGCGCCTGGGTGGCGCAGTCGGTTAAGCGTCCGACTTCAGCCAGGTCACGATCTCGCGGTCCGTGAGTTCGAGCCCCGCGTCAGGCTCAGGGCTGATGGCTCAGAGCCTGGAGCCTGTTTCCGATTCTGTGTCTCCCTCTCTCTCTGCCCCTCCCCCATTCATGCTCTGTCTCTCTCTGTCCCAAAAATAAATAAACGTTGAAAAAAAAATAAAATAAAATCTCATCCCTGGACCCTGAGAATATGTTAATACACATAAGAAAAAAGGACCTTGCAGGGGCGCCTGGGTGGCTCAGTTGGTTGAGTGTCCGACCTAGGCTCAGGTCATGATCTCAGTTCGTGAGTTCGAGCCCTGCATCAGGCTCTATGCTGACAGCTCAGATCCTGGAACCTGCTTCAGATTCTGTGTCTCCCTCTCTCTGCTCTTCCCCTGCTCATGCTCTCTCTCTCTCTCTCTCTCTCTCTCTCAAAAATAAACATTGAAAAAAATTTAAAAAAAAAAAAAAGGACCTTGCAAATGCAGCTAAGGTTACAGACCTTACAACCCGCAGAATATCATGGATTATCCAGCTTCATCTAATGTAGTCAAGTGGGTCTTTACAAGTGGGAGAGGGAAGGCGGATGAGTGGGTCAAGTGATGTCGCAGAAGAAGAGGCAGGAGAGATGCAAAGTATGAGAGAGACTCAACCCTTGTGGAGAAAAGGACCATGAGCCAGGATATGTAGGTAACTTTTAGAAGCAGAGAGCAGCCCTCAGGTGACAAAGAATTGGGGACCTGTGTCCTATAGCAACAAGGAAATGAATTAATTCTGCCAACAACTAAAATAAGTAAGAAACAGATTTTCTCCTAGAGCCTCTATAAAAAACCTTCCCAGCATCTATATTTTAGCCCAGAGAATCCAGTGTTCGGCTTCTGACATACAGAACTACAAAATGATACATTTGTGTGGTTTTAAGATGCTCAATGCGTGATAATTTGCTATGGCATCAGTAGAAAACTAATCATTTCCAAACTGTTACTCTGCTATCATCATGTGTCTGATTATATGCTTAGTGCAAATTTACTATGTGACCAGTGATAGTAAAGGGCATCACATAAGTCTGATCTTCACAGAATTCTACATTTTAGATATTATTTCCATTTAACAGAAGAGAAAAACCGAAGTCTAAAAAAAAGGGACTTTCTCAAAGCTACACAACTGTCAAACTCTGACTAGTAGTCAAAAGCAGGGCTTCAAATCAGATTATGATCAGAGTATGATCCATATTTACATATTTATGTACACACATTTCCATATATGCCCACACATACCTACTACATTTCAAGTAGGAGATATTTTATGGAATATGGATCAACTATTTCATCAGAGTTCGTCATTATTGGAATAAAAATTTGTCTCCCAATATATATCTAAATGAATGCAAATTACATTGGTTTATCCCTTTGAATACATTGTTTTATTAAAAAGTGAACATGTTTACTGAATTTAAGGCTAAAGTTTTATTCATGTAAATTTTAAGACTACCTTAGATTAAAAGCAATTGTAACAATGTAAATATGTGCATTTAAATATATGTTACATAAAAGCACACCCAAAATTAAATAAGGTTTGATAACCAGTTGTAAGCCAAAAATAAAAATAATTCTGTATTTTTGTATTCTTTGGGTAAATACCTAGTAGTGCAATTGCTGGATTGTAGGGTAGTTCTATTTTTAGTTTTTTGATAAATCACAATACTATCCTTAAGAGTGGCTGCACCAGTTTGCATTCCTAGCAGCAGTGCAAGAGGGTTCCCCTTTCTCCACATCCTCGCCAACACCTATAGTTTCTTGTGTTGTTAATTTTAGCCATTCTCACAGATATGAGGTGTCATCTCATTGTGGTTTTGATTTGTATTTCCCTGATGATGAGTGATATTGAGCATCTTTTCATGTGTCTGTTAGCCATCTGGATGTCTTCTTTGGAAAAATGTCTATTCATGTCTTCTGCCGATTTCTCAACTGGGTTGTTTGGTTTTGGGATGTTGAGTTTGATATGTTCCTTATAGATCTTGGATAATAAACCTTTATCAGATATATCACTTGCAAATATCTTCTCCCATTCTGTAAGATGCCTCTTAGTTTTGCTGATGTTTCCCTTTGCTGTGCAGAAGCTTTTATCTTGATTAAGCCCCAATAGTTCATGTTTGCTTTTGTTTCCCTTGCCTTTGGTGATGATTCAAAGGGGTATGTGCACCCCAATGTTTATAGTAGCATTATCAACAATAGCCAAGCTATGGAGAGAGCCCAAATATCCATTGACTAATGAATGCATAAAGGATATGGATACACACACACACACACATATATATATATATATATATATGATGGAATATTACTCAGCCACAAAAAGGATTAAATCTTGCCATTTGCAATGACATGGATGGAGCTAGAATGTATTAAGCTAAACAAAATAAGTCAATCAGAGAAAGACAAATACAGTATGATTTCTCTCATATATAGAATTTAATAAACAAACCAGATGAACATATGGGAAGAGGGGATTAAAAAGAAGAAAGGGAAACAAACCACAGAGACTCTTAAGGATAGAGAAGAAACTGAGGGTTGACGCAGAGAGGAGGTTGGCAGATGGGCTAGATGGGTGATGGGTATTAAGGAGGGCACTCATGATGAGCACTCAGTGTTCAGTTAAATTTAAATTTAACTAAAATTTAAATGAAAAAAAAGAAATGAAAAAAATAACATTTCTTGGTCACAAAAATCATAGAAATTACAAGGAGAATTAGACAACTTTCATATATTTATTTGGAGCTTAGTTTACATCTTAAAATGTTGCATTGTAATTCATTATCTAATGTTTCCTGAAGTCTATCTTAGTATTATCACAACAGCACTTCCATCATTGCCCCTTTCCCCTCAAAGGGGATTAGATAGTTCAAATCATGCTAGAGAGATAGTCTAATATGGATTGAGGTCTTGAGAGCCAGAGTGGAAGTAAACACTGGCTCCTCAAGATGAGGTGAGACACCAGAGCACAGGGTGCAGGAGTGAACTGAGCCCTTCTGTAGGAATAGAGAAAGTTGGGACATATAGACAAGAATAATTTTTTTAAAGGAGACAAAAGAAATGTTGGTCAGCTGGACAAGAAAGAGATTATAATTTAAGTTAAATGGTCAGGGAATGCACTGGGATGATGAAGAAATAGTCATATCAACAAATCTCAAATATAAAGAAAAAGGAAGTGTAATAATCTTAATGCAAAAATGAAAAATGTGTCTGGAAATGAGTGAATGAATTGGGTGAAGAGAGTAATAAGAGACAATGTTGGATACAATGCAGGCAGGGACCAGAACATGATAGTTTGGATTATAATGGGCTGTTGAATGGGCTATCATTGAATTTTTTTTAATTTCTTTATTTAATGATCTATTTGAAGATATATCTGATGAATTTTCAGAAGATACTGCTGGTTATAATATGAATTATAGATTATAAAGCATCAAGAATAGAAAAGGTAGATTTTCCTGCTATTGCTGGTGTCATGAGAGATGATGCTGGGTAGACTAGGAGTTGAAGATAGGACCTGCTAATTGATTACATAGTGGATGTGAGTAAAAGAGAGAGTTGGGAATGACTGTTTTGGTCCTGACCAATAACCCAGATAGTGCTATTTGCTTGTTTGAAAATAACTTGGGCAGGGAACAGACAGTAGATATCAATAATAATGACTTTTTATCAGGATTCACACTAACAGAAACAGTAATGCCATTGGAAGGCAGGGTGTTAACAATTGCTACTATACCCAGCTGTGGTAGAAAAAATTCCCATTTCCTATGCACAAGCACTATATAATTACCTCTCAGTGTGGGGCTAACAGCAATGAATATGACAGGATATCACTTCCATAATTAGGTTCCCAAACATTTGACTTTGAGGGTGGCCCTGACCTAACCATGTGAGATCTTTGAAAGAAAGTGAAGTAACACTGAAAATTTTTCCTGGGGGCCTGAAAGAAAGTAAATAATGATATATGTTGTAAACTACCTATGGAGGAGAACATAAGAATTGGACCTGAAGGAAGCCTCTGGAAGTCTGTAGGAGCCAACAGCCAGCAAGGAAATAGGGATATCAGTCCTGCAACCACACAGAACTGTATTCCATCAACCACCTCAATGAAATCAGATGAGGATCCTGAGCTCCAGATAAGAAAAGTGGCCCAGATTGCACTTTGGTTTCAGTTTAGTAAAGTCCTAAAAGATAACCCAATTATGACATTTTTGAACTTCTGATCTCTAGAAACCTGTGAAATAAGTTTGTATTATTTGAAGCTGATAAATTTGTGGTAATTTGTTATGGAATTAAAAGAAAATTAATACAAATATTGGTACCTGGAAGCGGGAGCCTACTGATACAACACCTATAATTTGGAAGAAACTTTGGAATCAGGCAACCAATGGAGGCGGGAATAATTTTGAAGAGCGTAAGAAAGAAAGCCCAACTTGCCTTGAACAGACTGCCAGTAGATATCAAGGCTTTTAAGGATGCTATGTGAAGGCTCAAAATGAAGTCAAGAACATTTTGGGGATTTGGAGGAAAGAGGATCCTTATCATATATTGGCAGAAAGCCTAGCAAAACTGCAGGAATGTTGAAAGCAGAATTTTGAAATAATGCATTTACGTAAGGAGATTTCCAATGGAAGTGTTAAAGGTACCACCCGGTTTCTTCTTGCTACTTACAGGAAAATCCATGAGAAGAGAGATAAATTGAGGAAAAGTTGTTAAAGAGGAATCGGGATCAGATGATTTTGAAAACGTTCAACCCCTTTGGATGGCAAAAGACTCTAAAATTCAGAAATGGCTGCTGGAAATTTGGCATAGCAAAAAAGCTGCTGTGTTACTATATAGCTATATAACCTTTTGCTAAAATCTCAGGTCAAACCGCAAAGCATTCAATAACACAAAGGGGGTGATTTACTGATCCTCTCAAACTAGAGAGCCTCTGGGAAGCTTAAGGCCATTGTCCCTCAGCCATCTTGCTAAAGGCCAATGATATAGAAGAAATTATCTCGAAAATCTTGTACGTGTGCCTTTAACTATTGTAGTAAAACCTAGTAAAATTTACACGAGATACAGAAAGTCCTTAAGAAAATTGTTGCAGCACAAACAATGCTAGTTGAGACTGAAAGAGTGAAGGTGATGTTAGAGTAAGCTGTTTTCTGAATATTATTGCCATTGTATGTGTATTCACCCTTTCTTTATGTACTCATCTGTTGTCAGGCACTTAAGTTGTTTCCATATCTTGGCTATTGTGACTAACACTACAGCAAACATGAGAATGCAGATGTTTTAGACATCCTGTTTTCACTTCCTCTGGGTAAATACCCAGAAGTGGGGTTGTTGATTCATATGGTAGTTCTATTTTTAATTTTTTAAGAACCTCTATACTTTTGTTTCATAGTGGCTAAACTAATTTATATTCCTATCAACAGCATACCGGGTTTCCTTTTCTTCATATTCTTGCCAACACTTGTTATCTCTTGTCTTCTTGATGACACACATTCTAACAGGTGTGATATATCATTGTGGTTTTGATTTGCATTTCTCTTATGTTTAGTGATGTTGAGCATCTTCTCATGTACCTGTTGGCCATTATTTGTCTTCTTTAGAAAAATGTCTATTTAGTTTCCCTACCCATTTTTAAATTGGATTGTTTATTTTATTGTTATTGAATTACATTGCTTTCAGGTACACATTTGAAAGTAATAGATAAATTTCTGGAGATCTGATGCACGGTATAGTGATCATTGTCAACAATGCTGTACTATGAGTTTCAAAGTTCTAAGGGATTCATCTTAATTTTTCTCACCACAAAAAATAAATAACTATGTGATATGATAGAGGTGTTAGCCAATACTATGGTAGTAATCATATTGCAATATATTAATGTATCAAATTAATACAATGTATACCTTAAACAATGTCATACATAAATTACATCTCAATAAAAAAAATGAGCTCTTGGGTCCCCAAATTCTAACGACAGGAAGAAGGTTCACAACACTGCTCAGCGCAAACACGTGTGGTCTTCCATGAAAAAGGAAGGTGGAGTCAAGTACCCAAAGGGTTGAAACAAAAGCTATAGATAACTAGTGCCAGGACTTGGAAGCTAATCATGAAAGTATTGGGGTCTGCCTGGACAAATTTCTAAACTGACTTGGATGAATGCCAAGGATGGTAAATATACCATCTTTTTCCTCCCTTTAAAAAAAAGTAGTGTTTATTCATTTTTGAGAGAGAGACAGAGAGTGAGTGGGGGAAATTCCCCCTTTTTGAACCAGAATGTATGTAACTATTAACCTATACCTGTTCTACTATTGTACATTAGTAGCATTGAGGATACACTGGGAGCGCTGAGGATGTGTTTAGTTTCACACATCCACAGATGGAGAGGGAATGTGCCCAGAAGCTGTGCTTAATAAATTACACATACAAGCCTCATCCACATCTAATTTAAGTGATTTATATGACTAAAATTAGGGTTTGAACTGAGCTATAATGGTATGAAACTCTTGGGAGTGTTAAAGGGGGGGGGGCACGAATGTAATTTGATTGTGGGAGAAACATGAATCACTGTGGGCCAGGAAGTAGACTCTTGTAGGCAGAATCCTAAGATGACCCCCAAAATTCCCACCAGCCCCTCATGTGTGTATGTTCTTTATGTCTTCCCTTCTAGTGTAGGCAGCACCAATGAACATTACAGCGTATCAATCCTATTACTAATCTCTCAGATATGGAAAAGGTTTTTTGGGGTTTTTTTAGATGTAATCAAGATCCCTACAGAGTTGAGTTCAAGTTAATCAAATTAGAGATTATCCTAGGTATGCCTAATTTAATCTGCTAAACTCTCAAAAAGAAGGTAAAGCATCATCAAGATATTCTAGCCTGGAAACAAGGGAACAATCATATTATAATCTATGAGAGAGGCCACACAGCTAGGACCTGATGGTGGTCTCTAGAAGCAAAGAGCAAACTTGGCTAAAACTAGCTAGCAAGAAAACATCCCTACACATGCAAGAAACTACGTTCTGTAATAGAGACAGAGGTTGGAAGTGGACCCTGAGCTCCAGGCACAAATTTAGCGTCAGCTGGCATTTTAGTTAGCACTTTGCTTTCAGTCTTATAAGAGCTTGAGCAGAGAACCTAGCTAAGGAGTATCTGGGCTTCTGACCTACAGATATTGTGAGATAATGAATTTGTGTTTTATAAGGACCAAATTTTTGGGCCTTTGTTACACAACAGTTGGAAACTAGGACGCTATCCATGAATGTTTTGAATAGGAATTGCAGTTTTCCTACATTTCCAACACCATGGCCATTGACCCTACTAGGCCATCACTCAAACTCATCCTGAGGCAGAGTGACCAGATTACCTCAAATAGGCTGGCCACCTGGCATCTTCTATGTGGATTTCTTGCAATGCAATAGATGTCTCTTTTCCATATAGTGGCCATGTTTCCTGCTGGATGAACAAGGCTATCACAGAGAAAGAGTAAATGGAGTCAACAGCTAGAGAGAAGCATAAATAAATGACACAGCAAATATGAAGATTGATGGTATCTGTGTTCCTGTTCTAACCCCTATTGGCCTGTGACTGTCCCTGGATCGTAAGTTGCCAAGACTTGATTATCTTCCCCTTTAACTTTGTAAGCTACTCTGATACACATCAATTAAATTCATTTTTTATCATTTTTTTTACCAAATTGCGTCTTTCTTACTCAAAACCAAAAGTATCCTGGGTAATATAATATAAACTATTATAACTGTGTCTATTGATGGCCACAGCTAGTGGTCCAAATTTACTACTCTTTCAAATCCCTTCCTTTTATTCATTTTGGCAGATGTTCACCACCTTCTTTAATGAGCATTACATTTCTCAATCTCTCTTTTACCTTGATATTTTTCTTTTCTCCCTTGAAAACTTCCCTATAACATTAAACTACTTTTTACCTGTTCCTTTTTTTTCTGCTTGTAGGAAAGATGTCACTTTCCTCCATTTTCAGACTAATAACATCTCCTTTATCCATTAAACTAAATGACTTCTATTGCCTCTGGGACCTGCAGCCTCATTCATTCCCTCCTTCTCATCAGTTCTCAAGCTTTCTCATTCCACTAGCATCTCCCTCTGTCCCCAAACATCGTCAGATCTTCCATATGCCTTGCATCAATTCTTTTAGGACATGCCTGTCTCTTTTCTCTTTATTGCCAAGTCACTTCTATCAAACTATATTCAGTCTCTACTTATTTCCTCAATACATATTCCCTCTGTTTCAGCTAGAGTCCAGTCAGACAGCAGAATCCATCCAGCTATTGGAACAGAGAGCGTTTGAGATAATAATTTTTACTTAGGTATAAATATGTTAGTCGTTAAAAAGGTAGACAGAAAATTCCAGTGTATCAGAGAAGTAGCAGCTGTAGAAAGTAACTACTGGGGTGACTGGGTGGCTCAGTCGGTTAAGCATCCAACTTCAGCTCAGGTCACGATCTCATGGTTTGTGGGTTCGAGTCCTGCGTCAGGCTCTGTGCTGACAGCTCAGAACCTGGAGTCTGTTTCAGATTCTGTGTCTCCCTCTCTCTCTGCTCCTCCCCTACTTATGCTGTGTCTCTCACTCTCTCAAAAATAAATAAATATTTTAAAAAAATTTAATAAAAAAAGAGAAAGTAACCACTACTCCTAGGGCTGGGAGAAACAAGAAAAGACGTTGGAATTATGAAAACTTACAAACTTAGAAGAGGATGTCTCCTAAGATCCCTGAGGAGGGAGTAGCTGTCCAGCTGCTGATGGACCTGAGCTTGGAGGACAGCCCTACGGGAGGGGGCACTGCTAAGTTGTTTGTTTAAGGGGCAGTTACGTGAAGCCACTGTGGCACATTTTGGGAAAACTGGAATCTGGATTCAGCTGCTGCTACAAAGATATATACTTTAAGTGTTAATAGACTTTATTAGGGTGATGTTCACACAAATTGCAAGCCTAGGAAAGTCTCCAATACAAAGATAGAAAGGAATAAATTCTTTCTTCCTCTTCTAGCTATGCATCTACCTTCCAGCACCCCTTGTTGGCAAATCCTAATATGTGGTATTCAGGATCCCAGCTCCAGTATCACAAAGTCAGTATAGAAAGCCAAATTTGGTGCTAAAAGGCAATACCTTAAACTCATGACACCTTGGTGATTACACCTCATAGCAGCACTTTTTAATTAAAATTTCACTATAATTAGAAATTAGCACTATTATGAGAAAACATTTCTCAGTGTGTAGTAAAGAACTGAACCTTGATCAAAGACCTGTCCTTTGCCCTTGGCTCCTGGGAAGTGATCTCTAAGCCCTTGGAATGTCCTGCGTGATATAAGCATCTTTGTTGGTGTCTTTAGGCTAAGCCAGGCAATCGAACAGTGTGGTTTATGGTAGGTGGCTTTGAGGGACAAGATCTCAGCTCAGTACCTCCAGAGACTCTGGGGAAAGAGGTCAGTCATGTGGATAGTCCACCATGGCTACCTGATAGAGTCCACTAAAGACTCTGGGCACCATGGCCTGAGAGAACTTCCCTAGTAGCCTGTGCTTCAAGTATATCATCATGTATTTTTGTAGGAGGAATTAAAGCTGTCCATTCCTTGACAGAAAGAGCAAAATTGGGTGTTGTACATCTGGAATTCTCCTGCACTTTACCCCATGCATCTCTTCCTTTGACTGATTTTGATCTGTGTATTTTCACTGTAGTAAACTGTAACCATGAATATAACAGCTTTCGGTGAGTTCTGTGAGTCCTTCTGGGAAATTACCAAAACTGAGGGTGATATTTGGGAACCCCAAACTTGCTATTGATGACAAGTGAGAGTGATCTTGGGGACTGTTCCCTAATTCATGCTCAGTTTATGAAAATGTTTTCATAACATAGCAAAAGGGACACCTGGATGGCTCTGTCGGTTGAGCATTCAACCTTGGCTCAAGTGGTGATCTCACAGTGCATGAGTTCCAGCCCTACATAGGGCTTGCTGCTCTCAGTGAAGAACCCGCTTGGATCCTCTGTCCCCCTCTCTTACTGCCACTACCCTGCTCACTCTATCTCTCTCTGTCTGTCTCTCTCAAAAATAAATAAACATTAAAAAATTTTTAAATAAATAAATCAGAGTAGAGTTAACTTAATGTTGCAATATATTAGGGTAGTAATATTTTAGCCTGGTAATACTTTAGCATTTATTATGATAAAGGAATTAAAAAATAAAATAATACTTATTTCTCCATTGATGCTATTTCAAATATTATCTTTATGAATTATTGAACTATAACTCAAAAGAAACATTGCTATTTTTAGACACCCAGAAATTTTTCAAACAGTTCAGAATTGTAATATTGCTAATACAAGGTAGGAAATAAAAAATAGAATCAAAGAGAATACTAGACACTGCATAGAGAAGGCATGAAATTTTCAGATCTAACTCTTCTCCAAATGAACTCACAAGGTTTTCAGCATATCACTTAAACTGTATTTCCCTTTTCTATTACAATTTTTTTTTTGTGGAGTGGGCAGTGTGCAAGAACATAAGGCATAAGAAAACTTATTTTCTTCAGGGACTTCTTTTTAATGTTTATTTATTTTGAAAGAGAGAAAGTGAGAGGGAGAAATCCAACCAGGCTCCATGCTGTCAGCAACATGGGGCTCAATCTCATGAACCTTAAGATCAAGACCTGAGTCGAAATCAAGAGTCTGAGCCACCCAGGCACCCCCAGGGACATTTTTATCATAACACTTTCTTTCACTTCTATGAATTTATATTTTTAAACCAAATTTAATTCGGTAGAAAAACATTAAGTAGAAATGATTGATCATCATAAAAGTCTAGAAAGAAAGTGGTAGTTGTCAATTCTCCTAGAAATACATGAAATAATTCAAAAGCATTTGAGAATGGATTATTGTTCATGTAGAAATATCCACTTATATCATGAATGTCTTCTTGGAGCCAAGAAATCATTTGCATCATCTTCAAACACTACTACAAAATTTCATTCAGATTATATATCCTGTTTATAGGCAATAAATCACCACTACATTCTTTCCCATGTTTTGGCCATTGATAATTAAAAATATTTCTAATATGTTTTCCTTGTAATAGAAAAGATATCAATTCAATTCCAATAGATTATAAACTGCTCCTCACTGAAGCTTTAGAAGCCAAAAACCCATCTTCATCAGTATTGTCAGAATGGAGAGAAATTGGGTAATCCAATTCACAATGATCATTGAATTTTAGTGCTATCAGTGGGGACTATTCTTAAGCAAAATTTCTTCTTCAGCTCATTAGCTAAGCCACATCCTGAAGCTAATTACAGTTTTCTGTAGTTGGATCCAACAGTGCCATTGTCAAAAATTTGAACTAGCATGAAGAAGTCCAATTCTTTTTTAAATTTTTTTTTTTTTTTTCAACGTTTATTTATTCCTGGGACAGAGAGAGACAGAGCATGAACGGGGGAGGGGCAGAGAGAGAGGGAGACACAGAATCGGAAACAGGCTCCAGGCTCTGAGCCATCAGCCCAGAGCCCGACGCGGGGCTCGAACTCACGGACTGCAAGATCGTGACCTGGCTGAAGTCGGACGCTTAACCGACTGCGCCACCCAGGCGCCCCGAAGAAGTCCAATTCTAATACTGATTTTCCTAATAATTTATTACATGCATTGTAAGTACTTTCACCTTAGTTATATAGAATAAATCGCTACATGCCCTAGTCCATAGTGGTGTCCTGATTCTGCATTCTGATTCTAGTTACCTGGCCAGGTCACCAGTCTTTTCCCAGAAATGCTTTTCTCCAGTTCATTCTCTAGAAATTGAAGTTTATTCCCAAATAACAACTTGTAGTTATCTGTAGGAAAACAAAATAAATAGCACGTGATGGCATTTCTGCACATATAATTATATGTCTCCTTATGTTCTCCTTCCTGATGGGATACCACTAACTTGTCTCAGATTCCTTGATGTTGAACATTTTTTATATCAGGTCCTCTGTTATATTGCACTCTGTTTCCCAAATACATATAGCCTAGCCTTCCCACCTGATATCCACATGGCTCCTCTACCATTTTTTTTAAAGCAGTATACTTCAACGATGTTCTTAGACATCATTAACTTACTCCTCCATGCCATATATATAAACTGCCACATAAAATGCCACATATCCTGGATTATGGCTATACGCCATTAAAGGTGCAAGTTGGTCTATAAATCATAATAATAAAATAAAATTTCATGTAATAATCTTTCAGTACTCAATAAAGTCTATGAATATATCATATCATAACAATTCTTTAGTAACTTTTTTTTTACTTTGATTTCACTCTCAGCAGTGCTGATCAGTGTGAAATCTCAATTCTCCTAGAAATAACTAAAAATTCAATTTTAGACATGGAATTTAGCTAGATCAAACCCAACAGAGATTATAGCACTTATACTGAACATGGGGGAAAATCAATCAGAAAAGATGTAATGCTTATATAGAGAGATACAAATCTCTAGGAACATCAAAGGAAAGTGAGATGATGAATTAGTTTGATTAAAGTAACAGGAAAAAGTTTGAGTAGGAAGATACCAATGAAAATGTTAGATAAGCTGCTATCATGCTCACTGGCAAATGTTTCAGGAACACTGATACTGAATAAAGTGAAAACAAATAAAATGCTCTCAATCAGATGCAGAGTCTCCCTCATTTGCAATGACAGTGCCCTGAATATATGTTTGAAAGTCAAATGTTGAAAGTGTAAAAGTAATATTACATAGTAAGTGAGGTTTTCTTCCAAGGAAGCTAGTAAATGATTCTTTAAAAGTAATGTGATATTTGCCTCTCCTGTTGTAAGCAAATTTAGCAGATGGGGGATAAAATTTATGAGAACTCAGATATCATGAAAGCAGATATGATGTCAGGAGACTGGCACTTTACTTCTGTGATCTTCTTCCCCAAAACCCATAACCATAGTCTTAGTATGAGAAAAACATCAGACCAATCCCAACATACCTGACTAGCACTCTGGAAGATATTCTACAACATACCTGACTAGCACTCCAGAAAATTGTCAAGGTCATCAAAAAACAGGAAAATTTGAGAAACTGTCACAACAAAGTTGATCCAACCTAAGGAGATATGATTATTAAAAGTGATGTGGTAACCTAGATGGGGTTCTGGATCACAAAAAAAAATCAAGGGAAAAACTAAGGAAATATGAATAAAATATTGACTTTAGGTGATAAGAATGTATCAATATCAGTTCACTTATTGTAATAAATGTACCAAAGTAATATTAGCAATGAGAGAAATGAGGTGTGACGTAAAAAGAATTTTGTCAAGAATTCTTATAACATTTTTGTAAATCTAAAACTATTCTTAAAAATGAAGTTTATTAAATATTTAAATAATTCATGAAATAAATGCAAAATAAAATGGTTACAATCAATGAAATAAATTCATTTTGTATTCTACCAGCTAAAGTGCAAGAGACATATTCTGTCAAAAGTCTGCAAGTGCTTATTATGATATTACACAGAATGTCAGAGAGATGCTATGAAGAAAGTAATATCAAGGAATAAGAATGACAACTACACTAGATAAGCCTTTTGGTTTATAAGCAACAGAGCATCAACTCAGGATGCCTTAAGCAAAATGTTGAATTAATTGAATTGCATAGCCAAACCACAGCAAGAACAGGGATGGATATAGCCTTAGGAATGACTACAATCACTGATTCTAGTACCAAATGCACTCAATCTCTCATCTCTGGTGTTTTCAAGATACCAATCTTACTATTTTAGTTAATCATTCCCTATGACCGTTGGCATCTTCATGCACACCTACAGAGCTCCAGCCAAAGAACAAAGAGGATTCTTTCTTGCCAGCCTTAATTAAAAGACCTTAGGCAAGATCACTGGTTGACAAGTCTTGAGTCATGTCTAGCAGAAGCACTCACTGTATCCAGGGTGGTGGAAATATGTCTATACATCAGCCTGTCACTGAAGCCAGGGAATAGAGTCATGAACAAGAAGTCACCTGCTATTCAGACAACCTGGCCTGTGAGGGGAGAGGTTGTGAAGGGACTACTTTCCAAAGGAAGGAAGTGGTGACACAGACAAGGGGCTGTAGCAGAGGCCAAGCTTTTGAACCAGACAGTTGGAATAAGTTGCATTTATGCTATAAAATTTGTGTAATTTATTTACAATGTTTCCCCAGATGCCAGGAAGTTCAGAGTGAGATTTGTAAATTATATGTTTTTATATTCTTTTTATATTTATATTAAATATATTTATATTTTGTATTTATTTAAGTAAAATATTTTACTTGGTTTGTGATTGCATATTAACCAGAGTCTCCTTGGTCCATATACTTTCAGCTCTGTTCTCACATTTTCTTTTTTTAAACCTGATTTTGTATGTGTTTATGTTTTTCTTCCTTTTTTAATGAGCCATATCAACTGCTTCTTAGGATTAGGAAATCCATCAGTTTGGATTCACCAAGAAACAGATGCTAAGACAGGATTAGAAATGCAAGCAACTTATTGGGGGAAATGGCTGTGAAGGAGAGAGCGGAGGAGGAAGCAGGCATCAGAAGAGAGAGCCTACAGAGTGTAATATAGGATGGGCCTGTGATATGACAGGGTAGGAGAAGAGGATTGTGAGGTTACAGGGTCTCAGTAGTTTTAAGAAAGTTTCTGCCAGGACAATGGGGAGTCCGCAGCCCACATCCCCTGTTAGACGTTCCTGTTCCACGAATTACAGTAACAGGCCAGCACTAGCACTGAGAGCATGCCCAGGTATTGGCCGGCAATCATCTGGGGAAGTGGGATCCCGACAGAAATATAGTGCTGGATCTTTAGAGGTGGCGGTTGTCACTGTGAATCAACCACACCCCTTCCCTCATAAGATCTCAATGGCACATCTTTATGGCAACCCTGTGGAAGGAGAATATTATAGACAAAATATGGAGTCCTCTAAATTCAACAATAGTATCATTAAAAGTCATCAAGCAAGGGGAGTCTGGGTGGCTCAGTCGGTTAAGCTTCCGGCTCCAGCTCAGGTCATGATCTTGCAGTTCGTGGGTTTGAGCCCTAAGTAGGGCTCTGTGCTGACAGCGTGGAGCCTGGAGCCTGCTTCAGATTCTGTGTCTCCCTCTTTCTCTGCCCCTCCCCTGCTCACACTCATCTGTCTCTCTCAAAAATAAATAAACATTAAAAAATAATTTTTAAAAAGTCATCAAGCAAAAGGCAAAGATAAACACCTATGAGTGGGTTTAGAGGACAGGCTGGGAATCGCATAGAGCAATAAGCAAAGGAAGAGGAAGCAGTATTCACAGGCACAGAGCTTGGGTCTCAGTAGGGCCAAGGTCAAGAGTGCCCACCTTGCTCTGGTTTGGAGGAGATCCTCTCTCCTCTTCTAAGCAACTGGACAGCCTATCAAAAAGAGTCCCTCTGAAGATCACCAGGTATCCTCTTTCACTTCTCGGGTGTGATCCCTTAAAACTTTTAAACTGTAAAATTAAGACAAATAAAAGGAAATATGTTACTCCTGCAATAGCAAGTGTCAATCCAGAGCTTGACAGAAAGCAAACTTTAGAGTTTCTGAGTACACTCTGATAGCAGAACATAGATCATTTAATACAGCAGAGCTCATGTTTGTAGCTGATAATGCCCTGTGCCCCCCTCCCCCTGGAGAACAGACTATCCATTTCAACATCCCATTATTAAGAAGTTGGTTATGTGATTTTAAAACGTAAGCTTATTAATAACCTGGTTACATTAGACAGGTTTCTCCAGAGAAACAGAACCAATAAAGAAAGAGAGAGATTTGTTTAGAAATTAGCTTAGGCAGTTATGGACCCCAAGAATTTCCATACTCTGCCATCTACATGGTTGGAACTAAGAAACATGTTGGTATAAATCAGTCCAAGTCCAAAGACTTAAGAACCAGGAGTTCCTGGTTTAAATACCAGGAGTCCAAGGGTTGAAGAAGCAGGAGCTCTGATTCAGATGCTGATCTCATCCAGAAACACTCTGCTACCTGGGTATCTCTTAACCCATTCAAGGTGACATAAAATTAACCACCACTGATTGTAATAATATGCTTATGGGTTTTAGGAGCGGAAGAGGCAGTAATGAGTGATTAGATGAATCATCTCATGAAGGACCAAATGCCAGTTGTTGGTTTTTAGGCTCTATACAACAAACAGTAATAATGGCAGGCAGTGAATGCCTTGCAAGCACGTTATTAACATCATAATAAAAATAACATTCTGATCTTTCATTCCAGTTTTGCAAATCATCTTTTTATGGCCCTGTGTTTTTAAAAGAGGAAGGCAAATGCAGGAGAGTAGTGGTAGGGGGTGTTTTATTTCCTTCTGTACCTGAAGACAAAATGATAACATCAGAGCCATTTCAGAATAAGCAAAAAATATATACAGTACAGACAGCAGGTGGTATCACATGTGCCAAATTAACTTTGTCCAAATAAATCTTTTCTGTATAATCCCCAGCTGTGTAGAAAAGTAGAAACCTATGAGAGTCTCCCCATGACAACATTTAAAAGGAAGATGCTATTGGTGGTGTCTTGAGTAAAGCAGTAAGTTTATGTTGGAGTGTTAGGAAATTTTTCTTTTTTTTCTCTCTTATTTCTGCCGCAGCATATGTTGTGATTTGTCTCCTCATTATTATTAAAATTCAATACTGGTAGTTATAGTATAAGCAGGATCGATGATGGATAATTTCCTCCCTTCTCTGCCTTCCTTATTATTTTTTAGAATGGAATAGAAGCAGAAATATATTTCTAAAATCAAATGTTAAGAATTGCTGAATTGGAAAGAACCTTAAAGTTTCTATAGGCAAACATCCTATGTAATAATGTAAGAGGGCCTTTGTGAATTGCTCAAAGTGACAGTATTGGGAGCCACTGTTGGATCTAGTATCTTCGTATTTTCTGCCCAGTGGTTCCATTTCTCTACCAAATATAGTTGTCTTCACTTTTTCTACTATGTTGTCATTAATTTTTTTCAGTAACTCCCTTTTCCCCTGAATATTCTGACCTCTTGTAAAGGCATGACCTTCTTCTCCAGGTGGGTCTGGCTGTGTAGATAGATATTAGAGAAAACTTTCCCCACTAAGGGTTGGCTAGTTTCTAAGTACCTTTGCTCCCTGACATCTAAACAGAATGATCTCAATGATTTGGCAGTCATAATTCACATAGAAACTGCTGTTGTATTGAATGTCTAAATCCAAAGAAAATGACAGGAAATGAAGACATATGTTTGGGTCTGGGAAAGAAATATTTAGAAATGTGTATATATGGTAGGTATTAAGTGAATTAAATGTTGAGGTTTTTCTAAGATATCTCCCAATTAAACAAAATAGGTAGTTGTCTATTTGATTCAAGCCTAAAATCATCCACGATTAGGAAGCAAAAACAATCTGAAATAGGAATGAAGTTCCCTAAAGCTTGGAAAAGTCATTTATTCCAATATCCAATTTGTGTTTTTTTTTCTTTAGGTAAACATCATTAAAATGTGTTAAGGGAGCCAATTTAGTACAATTGGGAAGTTGAAGAAAACGAACATGAATTCTAGAAAACAGCAGAAAATTACGCCAGTATAAGATATGCCTTATATTCCAATAAAATAAAATAACCCAATACATTACATTTAAATAATTACTTACAGAATATTAAGGTGACAATTAGATATATTTCTTTTTTTTTTCTTAGTGTTTACTTATTTATTTTGAGAGGCAGAGAGACAGAGAGAGCAGGGGAGGGACAGAGAGGGAGGAAGAGGGAGAAAATCCCAAGTAGTCTCTGCATCAGCAGCACTGAGCCAGACACAGGGCTCAAATTCATGAACTGGGAGATCATGATCTGAACCGAAACCAAGAGTGGGACACTTAGCCTACTGAGCCACCCAGGCGCCCTGAGTAGATATATATCTTAAAGTTCATTATCTAAGTGGGTGAAAACAAGGCTGCAATCATGCCTCTCTTTGAACATAGGAAGCACTCTGTAGATTTGTTAAACTGTATTATATTGAATGAATAAATATTGTGAATTAAAGTAGGGTGCCTTGTTGGTAATAATTAAAACATTTTGGAGATAGTTTCAGTGACCAACACAATGATCTACTCTGCCTTTCCTTTTCCCCTAAGAAATGAAAAACAATGCAAAGGCATTGCATCTATACAAATGCAAGCTTCCAGCCATCACAAGAATATCATGGCAACCATTAAGGAGTGCAAATAATTTTATGTCTCACTTGGAATGAGAAAGAGGAATATAGTTCAGCAAAGCTGCTATGTTCTCAGCAGTTAAACACATATACACATGCACATGCACACACAGGTATAGTTTAGAATTAGTGAAATTTGGCATATTGTCTATTCTAGTTGTCTATTCTTTGTTCCTAAAACTTCTTCAGGAAGTTGAAATAATCATAATATTTTGAGTATATGCATTTTTAATTCTGTTCTGTGGGAAAAAACTTGCTCAAATATTTTTACCAGGAAACTAAATGGAGGTATAGTTATTTCTGCTTTTTAAATCCCTTTTCTACTCCTCAAACCCCAGATCTTCCTTTTGTTTCACTTATACAGATGAAGACAAAATTACACTCAATAAAATTTAATTAAAGAATCTAAATTACACAAGTTCACTATACTATGGCAGATTTTGAAATTTTAATTGAGGATAATATGATTTATATCCTGCAAAGAAAGATGTTGATTCATGATTTTTTCTGTTATGCTTATATATAAACAGAAATATTTGTATAGTTCAAAATATTTGCTTTTTAAAATTAAATGACAGAGATAAGTCATCCAAGAGCACAGCAGAAAGAGCAGACATTTTCACTCTGACACTTCAAATGGCATTTGCAAGTGTGACTGATCATAATGTGATAAAATCCTTCTTTCCGTCAGTTTCTATGTGAGAAGCACAATTGGAAACAGTGTGAAAATTTTCTCCCGTGTTATTCATGTTTCCATTCAAAATCAGAGAACAATGGAACACATCTTGTATGCATGAAAATGTGTTGAAAGTAAAAGGGAAATGCAGTCCCTGAGAATTGGTATTATTATTAGCTGTCTAATCGTTAGTAGAACATGGGTGAGAACTTTACATCTACAGTCAGATGACTTGGGTCCCACCACAGCCTGGCCACTTTCTAGTTATGCACACCTTCATCAAGTTACATACCTTTTGAAGACTCGGTTTTATGATGTAGAAAAGTGAGATAATAATTGTTACTTAGAAATTTCTTATGGACATAAATGATGTAATAGGCTTAGCACTGGACATGGCATATCATATATTAATGAATTAATACTGGTTTTAATTTGCTTTTGTGAAATTAGAGGACAGAGCGTTTGTGTTTTTATGGAGCAATGTTCATTGCTAACTATGGCTATTATTTATATAAGCTTTTCACATGCCTATATGGATACTGTCTAAGAATATCTACATCTAGAGATGCCTGAGTGGCTCAGTGGATTAAGCGTGCAACTCTTGATTTTGGCTCAGGTCATGATCTCACAGTTCCTGGGATCAAGCCCCAAGCTGGGCTCTGTGCTGAGCATGATACCTGCTTGAGATTCTCTATCTTCCTCTCTCACTGCTCCACCACTACTCATGCATGTGCACACGTCATCTCTCTCAAAATAAATAAAACTTTTTAAAAAATGTATTGAAAATAATATCTGTGTCCAATAGGTCTTACAAAAAATTATGATTAATAATTAATTCACAAAATTCTACATTTCCTTCAAGAGTCAGGCACTGTTGGAAATCCTAATGCAATTTTTAAACAGAAAATTGCAAAATACAGAAATTTAAGCAGCAAAATCATTCCCCTTCATTAACAATATCGTTTATGTATAAAGCCATTTCCTCAGTTTATTTTTTTTTAATTTTTTTTAATGTTTATTTACTTTTGAAGGAGAGAGAGACAGAGTGTGTGGGGGGGAGGGGCAGAGAGAGAGGGAGACACAGAATCGGAAGCAGGCCCCGGGCTCGAGCCCGATGCAGGGCTCGAACCCACGAACTGTGAGATCATGACCTGAGCCGAAGTCGGAAGCTCAACCAACTGAGCCACCCAGGCGCCCCAGCCATTTCCTCAGTTTAAAGTCAACTATTAGTGAGTGTGTCACGATATCTAACTGATATCTAAGAAATACTAAATTATGTAAAATAAAGAAAAAAACGGGAGAGGCATAGAAGAATTTGCTACTTTCTAGGAACTTTCCTCTTAATTTATGAACATGCTAAAGCATACCAATAGGTGATTTATAAGAAATGGGAAAGAAAAAAAAACAGCTAATATGATGAGTACTTCAAATATTATTAAATACACATATACAAGATTCTTTAATATGAGACAAGAATACACTATTTGAGATCAACTCCAAAATATATTGATCATTTTTTGTCTGTTTGCAACACAATTATTGCCACACAGAGACCTTAACAAGTCAAATACCACTATTCTGATCTGAATGCCATTATATACCTATCAGGGCTTTGTAGATCTGTCATGATTTCTATTATATTAAGATAAAATTTCCTTGCACTAGGACCAAAATATTTCATAAAACCACCATTATGTATTTGGCTTTCCTAGGTGCTTGCTGCATGAAGGCAGATTTCATATGTATTTAAACATTCATAGCACAGATGTTCTGTGGCTTATACATCACACTCCAGGAAAATCCAGTGCTGTTTGTTCTGTCTAGCTGTTGAGACATTTATAATCATTTTTATAATTTTCACAAAGGTCATAAGAAACTTTCAGCATTTGCAAATATATACTATGGGTGCTCAGCAATATTAAAATACTTTAGACTACATATTAACAGAATGTTCCGATGACTGACTAGATTATATAAAGATTTTCAAAAGTATAAAGCATAACATGATTGAAAACTAGGCTATATTGATATTTAGTCAATTGCAAAATACCGGTAAAAAGTAAGTAATTTAGATTTCCCTAAATTCAAAGGTAAAAACAAATGTAAGAAAAATGCTATGTTCTATGCAAGAATATTTTCTAATGAAATTACTTTTGGATTACCTCAAATATCAAAGCCATGTTGAGATTGTTAAAAGGAATCAATTTCTTCAAGTCTTAAAATACTAAAAGGAAAATGTTATTAAAATAACCTCATGGAGTATGGGATTATATAGTGGAGATAGGAGCAATGCCAATAATTACTAATTTTGAATCCTCCCTGAAATTTCTTTAGTAACTGGCATAATATATTTTCCAAATAATCTGTTATATCTGATGTTATTATTTTTCTTCCACATATTCTTAATGATATAATCTAAGCTTTCAGAAAATTCAAGGGGCACCTGGGTGGCTCAGTCGGTTGAGCGGCCGACTTCGGCCCCGGTCATGATCTCACAGTCTGTGAGTTCCAGCCCCGCGTCGGGCTCTGTGCTGACAGCTCAGAGCCTGGAGCCTGTTTCAGATTCTGTGTCTCCCTCTCTCTGACCCTCCCCCGTTCATGCTCTGTCTCTCTCTGTCTCAAAAATAAATAAACGTTAAAAAAAAAATTAAAAAAAAAGAAAATTCAAGAACTCCAAATATACATATAAATATATATGTATGTATGTGTGTGTGTATATGTATATATATATATATATACATGTGTATATATACATGTGTGTATATATATATATATATATATATACACATACACACACACACATCCAGATATATGTATGTGTGTATATGTATATAAATATATATCTCCAGAGTGCAGTGCACAAGAGAAATTGCTTTGCCAGTGCTGAATAAACATGAAAAAATATATAGAGTATCTACACTCTGCAAAGAGTTGTCAGTTTAATACTAGGTGAAATCCTATTGAAAATATTTAGTCCTTTGAATAGTATATATTTTTATTTACCATGTTAATTTTTACGTGGGTCACATATTCTTTTTTTTTTAAGTTTATTTATTTATTTTGAGAGAAAGAGACAGAGCATGAGTAGGGGAAGGACAGAGAAAGTGGGAGAGAGAGAATCCCAAGCAGGTTTTGCGCAGCCAACAGAGGACTGGATCTCAGAAACTGAGATCACGACCTGAGCCAAAATCAAGAATCGGTAGCTTAACCAACTGAGCCACCCAGGGGACCCATATTCTTTTTTTTTTTTAATTTAATGTTTATTTATTTTTGAGAGAGGGAGAGAGACAGAATGTGAGCAGGTGTGGGGCAGAGAGAGGGAGACACAGAATCCGAAGCAGGCTCCAGGCTCTGAGCTGTCAGCAGAGACTGACGCAGGGCTTGATCCCATGAACTGTGAGATCATGACCTGAGCAGAGTTGGGCACTTAACCAACTGAGCCATCCGGGTGTCCCCAGGGGCCCCCAGGGGCCCCATATTCTTAATTAGAGGATTTTTTGTATTTATTCTTCTGTGTTACAAAGTTAAATACTTTAAATACAAACTCAGACGTTGCAATATCTGCTTTTGCTGGAATTGTGAGAAAATAATACTCTTTGTCACTTCTATTCTTATACTGCAGTAAAGGTGGAGAATAACTATCCCAGCTTTGGGTGCCACAGACACAAAAGACAACGGTTGCCTCTGATCTGTAGCAGAAGGTGGATTAAAATGGTCCTGGAAGGTTCTACTTGGACATAAGAGTAAACCCACAGTGAACTCTGATGACTGCATAGAAAGTCTTGTCAATCTTGGCCTGAAGATATGGATCAGTGCTAAAAACAAAAAGCCACATGAGCTCCTGACAGAAAATAATTCTATCACAAAGGCAAGACTTTGACAGCACCACCTTCCATTTTGCTTAATCATAAAATCATCAATTCCAGAAAAACGGAGTCAATCAACATATTAAAGTGGAATCTGAAAAACAAAACAAATGAACAGACACAGAAAACCAAAAAGACAGATATAGGAAGCAAACTGGTTGCCAGAGGGAAGAGGTAGGGGAATGGGTGAAACAGGAAAAGGAGATTAAGAGGTACAAACCTTTAGTTTTAAATAAGTGAGTCACTGGGTTGAAAAGGACAGCATAGGGAATATAGTCAACAATATTGTAATAATGTTGTATAGTGACGGTGACAGATGGTAACTACACTTAGTGTGGTGAGCACTGAGTAATGTACAGAATTGTTAAATCACTGTGTTGTATACCTGATACTAATGTAACAGTGTATGTCAACTATATAAAAAGTGATGTCCTAAGTGCGTTTTTTTTTCCAGAGTTTGCAATATAGAAAAAAACAGTAAGTTTCAATATTACACCAGCTGCTATGGAATTTATTTTAATGTTCTCTTTGTAGAACTCAATATTGTTTCTTAATTTCATTACTTTCTTTTCACAACTGAATTAATAGTTAACTAGTTTAAGTCCAAAAATTGTCCATTGGAGGCTAACAATTTTACACATGCCAAATAGAATTTTAATTTTGTTCTACTGTTACAAAGATAAACCATGCTTTAAAAAGTGACATTAGGGGTGCCTGGGTGGCTCAGTCGGTTAAGTGTCTGACTTCGGCTCAGGTCATGATCTCACGGTGTTTGGCTTTGAGCCCCACTTCGGGCTCTGTGCTGACAGCTAGATTCTGTCTCCCTCTTTCTCTGACCCTCCTCTGCTCATGCTCTGTCTCTCTCTCTCAAAAATAAACATTTTATGGGGTGCCTGGGTGGCTCAGTCGGTTGGGCGTCCGATTTCGGCTCAGGTCACGATCTTGCGGTCCATGAGTTCGAGCCCCGCATCGGGCTCTGGGCTCATGGTCGGAGCCTGGAGCCTGCTTCCGATTCTGTGTCTCCCTCTCTCTCTGCCCCTCCCCCGTTCATGCTCTATCTCTCTCTGTCTCAAAAATAAATGTTAAAAAAAAGTTTTAAAAATAAACATTTTTAAAAAATTTAAAAAAACTGACATTAGAATTTTATACTCTTTTTATTTTACACTCATTTTATAAAATTACATGAAAATAATGAAATAAGTCATTCCAAACCACACCATACTGATATGCAAAGTTGGTGACTTTGACAAAACTGATTTGTTAGAGCCAGCTGGCAGCAGCATCGTGTAATAGTTCAAAATATTCTTTCACTAATCAAGGTATGAAAATCTGAATCTGGCACACAAAAGGAGATAAGGGGTGCTAACGTGCAATGCATGGAAGTTGTGTGAGTGTTAGAAGGATCAAAATAAAAGAATATTTTACTAGACAAGCTCATCGCATCTCTTAAAGTAGAGAAAATTGTATTCACACTTATAAAGAAAGAAATGTGAATCTAAATTACTAGATGTTAGAACACAATATGCCAGGAAAGAAATACTTCCAAATAGTTTAAAACCCATTCTCCTGTCCATGTTTTCATGACCTCTATATTCATTGTATATGTTTACTATTTAGAAACTTCTAATTTAGTATTTAACTCTGATGTATATTGTATCTGTCATCCCCTTGCTATTATTTCTTCAAATATGATAGAAGTGGACTACAATTTGCGTGTAGATATTTGACTCTAGTTTAAAAATGAAATTCTTCCCTATCCATTATTATCTTTTTATATATTTCTGATTTTTCACGGTTCCTTGTAATGTATGAAAATCACTTTCATTTGACAGATATTCTAGTACTTTGAGATACAATGTTTTTCTGGAATAGGAGACAAACTTCAAGTACAACTTTAAAGACATTTTTGTGTTCTTTGAGTTTTTTGCCCCATTGGACCATTCCTTTAATTCTTTCCTGGCATAAAAATTGAAGCTGAAAGCTAGGAAAATATAATGCATGTTTGAGAGACACACACCAGTCAGATTACCAGGAATGTAGAATATATAAACAAGGAGTGACAGATAATGTGAAAAGGGAAAGCGGAGGGGCATATTATGACAAATCTTAACTGTGAAACAAAGGAGCGTCATTTAATTCAGTAAGCGATAATCGCTGAAAGTTTGTTGGGCGAGAATTGATATGATTATAGAAGCTGAATATGACACAAATGATTGAGAGTCAGGAAGAAGCAAGTTAGATGCACTTTTAGTAATTATGGTACAAAATGAAATGTGTGTGAATTAAGTTGATACGATTAACAATGTATACAATGAAAAAAAGAAAACAGAGTATTTTTTGCACAGATTGGTAATGGTTCCAGTGACATTCATTTAAGACTTGAGATGTTTACTCTTTTTATGTAAGTAAAGGAGATTCTGTATTTTCATAAGTTCCCAGAAGATGATGATGATAATGGCTCAAGAACCACACTTTGATTAACATGGTTTTAAATTATACCATATGAGCATATAATTATGTATTTTTCACTTAGAAAATAAAATATAATTCAAAGAATTTTAACCAGATCTACTGATGATTTGTTTGCAGATTAAAGGGGAATACTTTCAATAAAAAGAAATCTTTCTCTTGAGAAAGGAAATTTGTACTGGTCCTTAAAAACATGTTAATAGTTTTTTTTTTTTAATTGAGAGGGCATTTATCTATCATCTATCTATATCTATCTATCTATTATTATTATTATTATCTATCATTATTGTCTGCTTATCCCTGGTTTCTACTTCATTTCAAATCTAGGGCTTTTAAAATTTTTTTTTCTTTACTGATAATTGAATGGAGGTTTGGAAAAAGAAATAAAACAATCAGTAAGTCAATCGTCTGTTTTAAACTGGATGGAATGTAATCATGGAAGTTAGAAACTAAACATTTCGCTGAAAAATGCTGAAAATTGTGTATAAGCTGTGAAATAAGGCAAACAAAATTGCTCATGAGAACAAAGACAACATTCAAAGGTAGCAGTGAAAAAAAGTAGTCCCATAGGTATTTATTTGAATGAAAAGAGAAAGCAATTTGGTTCAGAACAAAATTTCAATGTTAAAACTTTAGAATTTTAAAGAGTTTAAACTACTTGAAGGTGATTACAAACATGGAAGTCATTATATTGAGAAACTAGTTCTAATAATCTGATCTGACACTTTAAAAACTACACTGTTTACCTAGCAGAACATTTTCTATTTGCATTTCTCATAAAATCAAGGTAGTATCTAACAAGATTTATCCTTTTGAGGAACTGATCAATCTAACTAGGGAAAGAAAAGTCACAAATATGAAACACAGACTCATTAAGAGTTATACCCAGAGTACACTCCAGAAGGTTAATAAAAGTAAGTTTAGTCCTTCAAATTCCTCATATTTGAGGACCCAAAATCCTGTTTGTCAAACAAAGCTACTTCTTCTGTTTCAGATCTTTGTTCTTGAAAAATAAATGATTGGAGATTAAAAAATAGAATAAGTTTGGACTAAGCCCTATTTTACTATTATGTTTACATTTTTATTATAAATACATGTTTATTATGAGTATCAAATTAAGCCTATTATTTTTGTTATCAAGTCTAATCAAATACTTTGAAGTCCAAGATGGAAACATAATTATTTCAAAAAGGGAGACATTTCAAAATAATGCACTTTAGAGTCCTATGACTCTTTGAAAGATAAATTAATGTATATAAATAATATTCCAATATCAGGGTTATATTAGTTTCAATGTCTTTATATAAAATAAGAATTTTCTATTTCTTAAATCTTGGAACAATATACTATAAAACTTCATGGCTTTATAAATATCCTTCCTAATCCATATCTTCAGTTTTTTTAAAGTTTATTGTTTCATAGCAAATGGCCAATTTACCTTGAATTAAATTTCAAAATTTATATTTTTCCTAGAAAAGTGTCTATTTAACTTAGGATTTTAAATTTGTTAGTGAAAATATTCTATTTTGGTTTTCCATTTAGATCATGTTAGCTTATAGTTATTGAGTACTTATATTAGTTTATTTACATGAGATAAGTATTAAGCATTTAAACGATGTAATATTCACACAAGTTTCAAGAGTTAGGTAATGTTGCAAATCCACTTTACACATGAAACAGTTAACACATAGAGTGGCTAAGTTACATATCATACAGGTATTAAGAGACTGAGTTGAAAGTAAAATCCAGGTGAAAAGCACCAAAGCAAATCTTTCAGCTCTTGTCACCTGCTTTCATTCAACCAGCCTTACTGTTTTTATCCAAAATATTATTTAAGTGTGCCTTCAATTTAAAAAAAAATATTTTGAACACACTTTTTAGAGTTTTTTTTCCTAATTCAATGATATTTTAAGCAGGGTTTTTTTTGGGGGGGGTTGTTTGTCTTACGTATTCTTTATTCATTATTGATTATTTTTAGTTTGGTTATAATCTGAGCTCAATTTCATTAATATTCCATTTTCTTTATTCATCTTACTTCGAGTTGAATGTGTGGATTATTTAATTTCCTTTTTCTTTGTGACAATACTTAAGCCTATTTCACAAATTTTAATTATATAATAGAGTATTATCAATTATAGTTATTATGTTATACATTAGACCTCAGAACTTATTCAACTTATAACTGAAATTTTGTGCTGCTGTACATTCCTCTATTTCCCCCAAATACCAGCCCTGGCAACTACTTTTCTACACTCTCTTCCATCATTCAATTTTTTCTAAGATTCACATACAGGTGATTCCAGACCATATTTGTCTTTCTTTGCCGTCTTATTTTCTTAGCATAATATCCTCCAAGTTTATCCATATTGTTGCAGCTGGCAGGGTTTCCATTTTGTTTTAGGATTGAATATTATTCTATTGTCAATACACATATCAGATTTTCTTTATCCATTAATCCGCTATTTCCATACCTTGCTATTCTGAATAATGCTGCAATGAACATAGACGTACAGATATCTCTTCAAGATAGTGATTTCATGACCTTTAGATATATGCTCAGAAGTAGGATTGCTGGATCAACTTTAATTTCTTGCAAAATGCCATTCTGTTTTCCATAGTGGATGTACCAGTTTACATTCTCACCAACAATAGACCAGGGTTCCCTTTTCTCCGCCTCTTTGCCAACATTTGTTATTTTTTTCTATTAATAGTCATCTTAACAGGTATGAGGTGATATCTCATTGTGGTTCTATGGTTTTATACCAATTCTATTTTTTTTTCTTTGTCTGTGAAAAATGGCATTTAAATTTTGGTAGAGATTGCACTGAATCTGTAGGTCACTTTGGATAGAATGGACATCTGAACAATATTAATTCTTCAAACCCATGAACACAGAATACCTCCCCATTTATTGCACCTTCTTACTTTTTTTTGTCAATGTTTTATAATTTCAAGGCACAGAACTTTTAGTTCCTTGGTTAAATTTATTCCTTAGTTTTTTGTTTTTTGTTTTTTGTTTTTTTCTTCATGATGCTATTGTAAATGTGATTGTTTTCTTAATTTCTTTTTGTTTTTTTTCTTTTTAATTTTTTTTTAATTTTGGTATAGTTAATATACAGTGTTATATTAGTTTCAGGTATACATTTTAATGATTCAACACTTCCATACAACACTTCCTGCTCATCACAGCAAGTGCATTCCTTGCTGTGATGATATTACCAATCACTACTTTACCCATCATCCCACCCACCTCTCCTATGGTAACCATCAGTTTGTTTTCTATAATTAAGAGTCTTTTTCTTGCTTTCTCTCTCTGTCTCATTCTCTCTTTCTTCATTTTTCCTTTACTCATTATTTTGTTTGTTTCTTAAATTCCACATATTAATACAATCATATGGTATTTTTCTTTCTCTGACTTATTTCACTTAGCATTATACTCTCTTGCTCCATTCACATCATTGCAAATGGCAAGATTTCATTCTTTTTATGGCTGAATAGTATTCCACGGTGTGCATATACCACATCTCCTTTATCCATTTATGTATCAATGGACACTTAGCCTGCTTCCATGATTTGGCGTTTGTAAATAATGCTGCTATAAACATAGGGGTGTGTGTATCCCTTTCGATTACTGTTTTTGTATTTTTTTTTGGCAAATACCCAGTAGTGTGATTACTGGATTGTAGGGTAGTTTTATTTCTAACTTTGAGGAACCTCCGTACTGTTTTCCCCAGTGGCTGTACCTCTTTCCATTTCCACCGACAGTGCAAGAGGTTCCTTTTTTTCCACATTCTCATCAACACTTGTTCTTAATTTATTTTTCTGATAGTTCCTTTTTGGTATATATAAACACAACTGATTTACATATGTTGGTTTTCTGTCCTGAAACTACACTGAATTCATATATTAATTTTAACAGTTTTTTAATGGAGTGTTTAGGATTTTCTTAATATAATACCATGTTACCTGCAAACAGATGCTTTTATTTCTTCTTCTCTAATTGGTTGACTTGTATTTCTTTTTCTTGCCCTATTGCTCCTGTTATGATTTCCAGTACTATGTCAACTAGGACAGGTGAGAGCGGGTACCCTTGTTTTTTTCTTGATCTGAAAGGAAAAGCTTTGAGTTTTTCAACACTGTGGATGATGTTAGCTTTGGACTTGTCATAGATGGACTTCATTGAGATATGCTTCTCTATACCCAGTTTTTGAGAGTTTTTATCATGACAAGATGTTGAATTTTGTCAAATGCTTTTCCTGAATCTACTGAGATGACCATATGATTTTAAAACCTGAGGCATAAAGCAGGCTTTGAGTCATAATTTTTCTTTTGGAAGATTTATCTTATCACAACTCAACCCCAGCCTAATATATAAGAATATAGTCATAAGAATATTTATTACACCATTATTTTGGAGTTTTTAGAAAGACATAAACATTAATATACATTAGTTAGAGAATAAATAAGTTAATTGACATTCATTTGTAATACAAAAGTCTACACATCTACTTCAAAAATTAAAAATCTCTATATTAATCAACTTGAAAGAATACCCATGATATTTTATCAAATGAGAAAAGCAAGTTGTAAAGTTGGTATTGAATTTGAGGTCTGGAAAATTTATTTAATATAAGCCAACCACTTTACCTCTAATAAACTAACCCACTATTACACAATCAGATTTCTCTACACTTCAAGATATTATAATCCAAAATCTGAAAATTAGATTTTCTACCTCTATCAATATTGTACAAACTGGCTCCGATAGGTATTGCTGTAGAAGTTAAACCATTTTCTTCCAAAGCTTAAGAAATAGAAGAACATGACCACCCTAGAAGGTAAGTCTACTAGGCAAGGATTAGTTTTCTGTCTGATCAACAATTATATGAAATACAACTGGTACAAACTTTAGCCATTGAGTATTGCATTATTTATGCAGGTAGTGCCCCCATAGAGCAGGTAAATGACTTTCATATAAGCATAAAAGCATCGTCTCATAGAAAATCTGTTATTAAAATGTACCTCACAGAAAATATCTAGAATATATTTAAGGAAGGCATGTTTCTTTCCCATGTACTTCCTACCCCTCCAGAAGTGGCTTTCTTATCAGTTCTACCTACTAAAATTCCACATATCCTTTATTGCCCAACTTCCTGATTAGCAGCTCTTAAGCCTTCCTCAGTCATGATGGCACCAAGTTTCTTCTGCTCTATCTGAAGAGAGGAAACTTTTCCTTTGCCTCTCTATCTCATTTTAAACTGAGTATCTGCTTCTATGTCATATGCTTTTAGCTGATAGAGATATAAGCCTTGGCTTTGTGGATGGCTATGTAATACAGTTCAAAGAACATATGCCTTAGACCAAGGCACATATGGAATCAAATTCTGTTTCATATTTTCAAACCAACTGGAATTTTAAGTAAGTCAAGTACTTTCTCTGAGATTAATTTTTCTTGGCTATGATTGAAATAATAATAAATATGTCATATGTTTAACATTAAATGAGAACATGAAATATAATAAAATGGTGTTCATCCTGCTCCTGCACTTCCCTACTAGACTTAGTTCACTGAAGTTAGGGACATATTTTACTCATATTCATATCTACTATACTGTTTATAATAAAACTATTTAAAAACTTTTAAATAAATATTTAAGAATAAACTCAATAGTTTATATTGGATTACATAAAGCATTACTTTCTTGATTTACAAAATGATACTCTGCAAGGTATCAATATTGATATTATCCAGAGAAATGAATTAAATAGAATATATAAAAATTCTAAAAGCATTTTGTAATATTTTTGTAATAGCTATTTGTCATTAGTATGCCTGATGAAGTTTATTTGATATTAATCTTTTCAATCTTTTCTGTTCAGTGATTTTACTCAGTTTGGTACTGCATGCTATCTTAAATATTAAATGGTGAAAACCACAATCAAAGTTTTACAAAGGTTTATGTGTAACCTCTAGAACAGTGTGGATTCTGATGTACAACTTAATTTGATAGCCACAGCATGTAACATGTTTAAAGATCATAATGAAGCCTTGATATCTGAAATGATTAAGCTCACTTCCATGACTCTATTGTATTTGTTTATATTTGATCTAGAATGAAAATTATTTAGTGTCATTTTTGATGTGCCACTTTCCCTATTAAAATTTTATCTAATTTGCTTTATTCAAGTGTTATAAGATAATGATTTAGTGAATACCTCTTGTACCATTAAAAATATCAAATACAGATACAGATAATTTCAGTTACAAATTGCTGTGTTTTTTTTTTCAATGAGCATAATCAACAATTGCACAAAAATGTCCTGAGGCTACTTTCACTGTTAAAAATGAAATGGAGCTTCAAAATATTTTCATGGTTGATTATTATTTTTATGAGAAAACAACAGCCAGAGCCTATGTCCATTTTCATTAGTGGGGCAGTTCAGTTGAAAGTAGCTTGATATATCTGGTCACTCAGTTCATCACTCTGGTGTGGTATCTTTTACACCAACTAGCTTAATCACCTGTAGTCTGAATCCACAGTCCTCAATCTCCTTCCACATCTCTCTCTCTTTATTAACTTTTGCACTATGCAACTAGAAGGTTTTCAATTTTTCCTAAGGCCTGGTTATCTCACACTATTCTCAGCCTATACATAAATCCTTGCTTTTAAAAAATGATCTCATATAAAGACATTTTATTTTTGTGGTGGATATCTGAAATAATGTATATCAGAGAGAAAATGGTAAACTATAGCGAGGGAAAAGCAATATATATTTTTTTTAATTAGGGATGATATTTAAGAATTACTTTAAGTGATGGAAAAAAGATGTTTTAATTCCCCCTCTCATATATCCAATGTCATTCTATTCTACTCCCTGTAAAGACCAGAGTGAATGGGAATTCACCTACTGCTTATTCTAGCCTCCACACAAAAGAAGTCACATATCTAACAATTCACAAGGATATCTTACTGGTCTTTGAGGTTAAGATGGCATAAGCTGCTAACTCTGTAATTTTTATTTTAACACCTTTTTGACTTGACTGAGCCTGGGCTGATGGAACTCATTTTCCTGTTTCTATGTAATAAGCAACCTCATTGGGAGCTATTCTGCAAGCTATTCTGCAAGATATCTGAAATCTACTGATTCTAGCTCTCTGTCTGCAAATAGGTAGATATGTGAGGTTGACACTAAGTTGTGAATCAAAATATCATCAACTCCACGTGAGAAAATAAGCACTTACACACCAATACTATCCATTTATTAGCAGATATTCATATTTGAAATGCTAACAGGTCATTTCTTGCCTATCTATCAAAGAATATCAAATACTGTATTCTGAAAATGATTACCAAGTTTATGAAATACATCAATAGCTTTAGTCCCATGAGATGAACTTTAGCAATATCTTCTTTAAAGAAGACACTAGGGGCGCCTGGGTGGCTCAGTCGGTTAAGCGGCTGACTTCGGCTCAGGTCATGATATCACGGTCAGTGAGTTCAAGCCCCGCGTCAGGCTCTGTGCTGACAGCTCGGAGCCTGGAGCCTGTTTCAGATTCTGTGTCTCCCTCTTGCTGACCCTCCCCTGTTCATGCTCTGTCTCTCTCTGTCTCAAAAATAAATAAGACGTTAAAAAAATTTTTTTAAAGAAGACACTAAACCTCAAACCCAAAATTATGTTGCACATGTGTAAAAAATATACAAAGATTTTGATCCAGAATAAGCTCACTATAAATAAATACTCAAAAAAGTGTGATATTGTTATACAAAATAACTTGTAGAATGAGTAAAAATACTTTTGTACCACTGTCTTGTGTTCTGGTCATGATATGTTTAAAATTTGGGTTTATAAATAGTCATTAATTCATGCTTGCATTGAATAAGTCAATTAATTTTTATTATGACCTATGACCTATGAGGCGTCAAAGAATAGATGTGAACAAGAGAGAACCGCAGACACCTAGCAAGAAAATAGGTAAAAAATTAATTGAACATACTGATAATGATTAGAAATTAATCAAATGAAATAATTTTAGAGTCTGATAGATACAAACCTAGAATTTCAGCGTAGTGTATACTGAGAAGGTAACAATCAGCCAAATGAGACTGAGCATAAGCCAGTTTGGGGAAAACAAGGGAGAGCATTTCAGGCTCTGAGTGAAAATCTGGAGTTGGTAAAAAACTTAGTAGGTTAGAGAAACTAAACAGAGGGTAGGCATTGAGTCTACAATGCAATGAGTATGCATAAGTGAGAATAATGCTGTGCCTTTTTCTTCTGGCAAGAATAATATTGAATATTTCCTGAGAAATTATTATATGTCAGCTACTATTCTAAATCAATTCATTTATGCCTCACAACAATCTTTTGAGAAAGGAACTGTTCCTATCTGTATTTGACAAGGAGGGAATGAGTTGGAGGGACAAGAGTTAAGTAAGTTCTTCAAAATCACATTGCCAGTAAGTCAGGATTCTAAACTAAACAGGCTTATAGAGGGCCTTCTTTCTTAACCACTATGATATGTTTCTTGCAACCAGTTCATTGCATATGTTTTCTTAATGGAATAATATGCTATGCTTCAAAGATAATAAATAGTGGATTACACAAGGATACAAGGATGATGCGGGTTGTGACTTTTATCTTTAATGTTTATAATAGCTAATATGCAAAAAAAATGGTTTAGAGGGCAAGAATATAAATAGAGAGATTAAAAAAAAAAGTTATATTCATTCAGACCTAGAGATGATGGTGGCTTGAACTAGATGGGGGTCCATGGCCATGTAGACAAGAGAAAGGATAGACCTGCCATATTTATTTTGCAACTAGAAATGGCAGAACTTCTCAATGTGAGAGACAGTGGGTAATCAAGAATACTACTGATGATCATGGTTACAGCAATTGTATGAATGATTTCCATTGAATGAAATAACAAAGACTAGAAGCATTGCAGGCTAGTAGAGGTGAAATTCCTATAAGGAATTCAAGTTAACAGTGGCTCATGAAAATTATATTCACAAGTGAAGGGCCGGTAGTTGAGGGCAAAAGGCATAGCTGAAATAAATTCAGGAGGCTTAAGTTGGAAAAGAAAGCCTGAAGGAGATCTATGAAAGGGTTTCATATAAAAGAATTATTCTTCCATATCAGCACCATTCAATATGTCAGCACCAGCTGCATGTGACTATTATACACTTGAAAGTAGCCTAGTATGACAAAGGAACAGAATTTTAAATTTCATTTCAATTTGATTCATTTAAATAATTTAAATAGCAACATGTGGCTAAGGGATATTGCATGAACAGTACAGACATATATGATCAAAAAAGTATAAATTTAGATGTTGGCTGAGCCTGAGGTAGACATTTCTAGGGAACAGGGGTGGAATTTCTGAAAAGGTAAACAATCTTCCTAGATGAATTTTAAGATTTCTTTACATGCTGAAATTTGTGTACTATGAAGACATTCTCTAACTCTTGAAGATGATACAGCCTCTTGTTTGAACTGCTAACACTTTTATAATCTGTTCATTTATCTTCCCACAGTCATCAATCCAATCACAATAAAATTCTTAAGCATAAGAATTTAATGGTTGGGTAATTGTTGATTACTATATATCATTGTTATAGGTAAGAGATTAAAATGATTGCGAAAAGGAGTGGGGAGGTAGCTTTGGTATCTACTATAAAGTCCATTAACACATTGCCTTTCATCCTATTTTAGTGCACCTTATGCACTAGAAAAGAGCACTGCTAAGTCCATCCAAATACATGACTGTTCTGCATGACTATCGCAAACACCCTAAGCAAATTACAAGTACACAAATTTGTTATTAAATTTTTAAATGTTTATTTATTTTTGAGAGAGGCAGAGATAGAGTGAAGGGGGGGGTGCAGAGAGAGAGAGAGGGAGACACAGAATCCAAAACAGGCTCCAGGCTCTGAGCTGTCAGCACAGAGCCCGAAGGGGGTCTCCAACTCAATGAACAGCTAGATCATGACCTGAGCTGAAGTCAGATGCTTAACCAACTGAGACTCCCAGGCGCCCCACAGGTACACAACTTTGAATTATTCATTTTGCTTAGCCAAAATTTAAACCGTAATCTTCAAGGAAGGTCCATACATTATTATTTCAAATGTTTATTTAAATTTATTGTTTGTTTAAATTTATTATTTATTGCCCATTTATTATCTTCCATTTGTGCACATTTATTTAAATGCATTATATTTGTCTTTTTAAACTAAAAAGATGTATACAAATGTAATTGCCTGAATTTCAGCATATTTGATAGTGAGTTATTTTTTACATTCAAGCTAATTCTTTGCACCACACTGAATCTGTAGTGCAGAAAAGTGTTACCCACATAAAAGAGAAAATGTTTTACCATAGGCTCATTTTCCTAGATGTGATCAGACTCTCAGTAGCAGAACTGATAAATGGTTCAGAGACAACACAGATGAAACAAAGACACATTGATTTGTCACCATGTATTGCCCTTGTGGACTACAGCTAAAGTAACTATCACATAAAAATCCCTGCACTAGGTTCATTTCTAACATACATACCTGAATAACATTATCAATCTACTCTGAAAACCATTACTTCTTTTCACACATCCCCTGATGTTGATAGCATCTTTCATTACCCAGAATATATTGATACCATATAAATGTCTGGCCATAGATCCATAACCTTTTAGGCTCCCTTATCATGATATGTTCTTATCCCTTTAGAACTTCAGGTACTCACATGAATTGTAGTTTGTTTGTTACAACATCTAGTCTTAAGATATATTCAACTAGGGCTCTTTGAGACCAATTTATAATTCACCAGCTATGTAAAATATATGAAATGACTCTATGTAATTATGACATCAGTTTGCTTGTTACAACATCTAGTCTTAAGATATATTCAACTAGGGCTCTTTGAGACCAATTTATAATTCACCAGCTATGTAAAATATATGAAATGACTCTATGTAATTATGACATCAAATAAATATTTTTCACTCTTGGAAATAATGGAGTTATGATATTGAAAGAGTCAGTCAAGTGATTGGGCTCCAAAGGATGAAATATAACAATATTTCCCAGCAAGGAGAAACTCTCTGAAAATATAGGAGACAACAAGAACCCATGTAAGGCTATGAAGCTTAGTGCAAGTAGAATAACTCCAGTGAGATACTATAGGCCGAGGCAAATGACAAGGTTATTTTGACTTCACTGTCAGACTTTTTTCCATAATTCATTTTTCCATTATATGTTGTTATTACCCAGGTATTACACAGTGATTTGAACACATGACTAATCATTTTGTCATAAGAGAAACGAGTAAGCCCATTACTTTATCTCAAAAGAGAAAACAAGGCAAAAACACACAATTTAGTGTGAAGTTTTTAGTTTCATGATGAAAATAACAACATGCTCAAAAGATTAACAGCTAGCCATAAATATGGGCATTCTTTTCAATTTTCACTTAATAATGTTACAAACTTTTGTGTGTACATTTTTGATCTATTATTCTTTTTAAACTAAAAGAAAAAATATAGATTTTAATATTAAATAACATTTATAACACTACTAGATTAATGATGAATTGACCAAAAATAGCACAAGCAAGTATAAGGTTGTAAACATTAGTCATTCACTTTGAAATTCAATATATTTAGTTTTTTTAGGGCTTTCAGGGGTTATATTGTCTTCCAAGGAAATAAAAAAATAAATTATTTGTTTCTAAATTATAATGCAAGGGAGAGCCCTGCTGGTGGATTTTTATAGATGCACCAAATGGACTCATAATTGAAGCAAACTATCTTAGGAAAAACAACAGTGAAATGTATAATACACTTGATTGTTTTTTGGCTCCATTATCCTCCAAATTCTAGAATTGAATCTCATTAGGTTTTAACTCAATGTGCACCTTACTTTTGAAGCTATATAGTACATTTCTTTCAGCTTGCTTCACTTTCTATGGGGATTTTATGCAGTTAAGAAAATGGAATACAGTCTATTTTCAAGTATGACAAAGCAATTCTACCGAAATACTGAATTTATTAATATCTATGTTACTCACTAAATGCAGTTAAAACGTCTTGACTTCTCGATGTGCTCTGTTTACTTCCTGTACTTAAAAGCTCCTTACAACTACCTGTAGAGAACATTTTAAAGAGAAAAAATGTTGCACCAGACAGAGAGAAAAGTAGCTCATTTCCTATGCAAAATAACATTCATGTAAGCGTTGGGTAAGGGAGAGCAACAGGAAACCAGATGGAGTGCAATAAATCTTCTATTAGTTCTTCAATGTGGATTACTTTACTTGTTATTCATCTGCTTTGAATGAATGTGAAAAAACAGAAAAATATATACATATTTAAATATAAATGTAAGGGGCGCCTGGGTGGCTCAGTCGGTTAAGTGTCCAACTTCGGCTCAGGTCATGATCTCACAGTCTGTGAGTTCAAGCCCCGCATCGGGCTCTGTGCTGACAGCTCAGAGCCTGGAGCCTGCTTCACATTCTGTGTCTCCCTCTCTTTCTGCCCCTTCCCTGCTCATGCTCTGTCTCTCTCTGTCTCAAAAATAAATAAACATTAAAAAAAATTTTTAAATATAAATGGAAAAGTGTTTAGAGTCAGGATTTTAATCTTATCTACCCATATTACATTGCACACCTCACTGGGCTTGGTATTTGAGTGAATATTTGAGAGTTAACTATATATTTAGGAAAATTGTGGTAGCAAGATTTCATATTGGAAAATATAAAGCTGAATAATGTATTAAAGCTTGAGGCATTGTCTTGAGAAATGGAAAATTGAAAGCTAGCAAATATGTTAACACAAAGTCAAAAAAAGGGAATGAGTTTTTCATCATTAATCAAAATTTTAGAGTTACTGGTATGGTAACAGAGTAAGCAGAATTTCACCATAAAGGAACTGGTGAGCTACAGTATTAATTTTTTCTATTGCTTAAAGATGTTGGCCTAAGGAAGTTTTGAAACAAGGTGCTTGGAGGAAAACAGCTTTTTGTCAAAGGGAGGGATTAGGAGATCACAAGTGAAAACTGAGAAGGATTTTTATGTATACTTAATATCTATTAAAATAATTTTATTATATAATATAATGTGATAATAAATTATTATATAATCAAATACATAGGATAAATTAAAAGAATGTATCATACATTTATAGTTATTAATAAGACAATATAATAATCACATTTTTGTCAAGGTGCGTGATGCTGTGTGTGCAATAAGGAGGCTGTACTATATGCAAAAGAATGGTTTCATATGAGTGTAGTGGCCTTGCTGGTTCCAGAAGTTGATTTAATTTAGCGTTCTGAGCAAAGACACAGCCTGGACTGAGACACTAGAGCTTCAAAGTCTCCGATGGCCGCGAGGGAGAGGGGAGTTGGAGAGAATTTAGTAATTCAAAAACACAGCTGAGCTCCTGAGTACTCTTTAGAGGAGATTATGTCTCTCTATAGGCAGTGCCTGTCATTTCAGCCTTCCAGTTGCATACTTAATACCCAAAATTGGCTTTTAATTCCTCAGACTTGAGTCATTTGTCTCTTCCAATGATAAGGTGGGTGGAAGAAGGAGAGACAAGGGGAGGTTAAAGAAAATTAAAGGAGAAGAAAGAGGAAAAGCAGAGTAAGAGAAAGAGGAGGAGAAGGAGGAGGGAGGAGGAAGGGGGCAAGAGAGAAGAAGGGTAAGGAGGTGGTGGAAAGAGGAGGAAGAGGAGGGGAACAAGAAGGGGACAGAGAAAATAACTATCAAGCTGTTAAGGGCAGCCATGAATGGTCAGTTCATGCTGTGCCAGTTCACCTTATTACATAGTTTTGTCTCCTTGTTGTTGCTGTGTGTGTGTGTCCGTGCATGTGTGTGTGAACACATGTGCATGGGTAGTAAACACTGTGTTAGAAAGAAGGGGCTATATTTATGGAAAATTAATCAGATCATCCCTTCACACCATCTGTAGCCACGCCTGAGCTTGAACCAGCATCACACTAGATACAAACATCTGAGAAATGAGACAAATTGTAACATTTTTGCAATAAAATGCCCCGTGGGATGTTGGCATTACCTTTATAAAACTCTGAAACAATTTTTCAGTTCTCCAGCCATATGCTTCTTTTATTCATATATATTATATATTATATACTTCTTAATATTTTATAACTATAGTGAATTTTTATTTAAGTATGAGTTTTTAGTTCAAGTGTTATACATAGCAATCATAATAGTAGACATATCAGTGAAAGTTTGCAAGAGAATCTGTTAAGAGGATCTGTTTTTATAATTATAAGAACCATTTATTGTTAAAAATATGATTGCCATGTGGAAAATTAGAAAAGAATGTTAACATTTTTATGCATTAGACATTGCATTAAGTTATTTATTATTACGGTAGTATTATTTTTGATTACACCAAAATACATTGTGACTCTCTCCACATAAGATTTATGTGAAATATATTTACCTCTAGACAACTGTCTTAGTCCATTCAGGCTGTTACAACAAAATACCACAGATTAAGTGGCTTGTAAACAACAGAAATTTATTCCTCACTGTTCTGGGGGCTGGAAGTCGAAGATCAAGGCACCAGATGGTTCTGTCTGTTGAGGATCCTCTTCCTGGTTCATTGCAAGTGTCTTCTTGCTGTGTCCTCACATGGTCTAAAGGAGTAGGGATCTCTGTGGGATCTCTTTCATAAGATGCGCCTGGGTAGCTCAGTCAGTTAAGCATCCTACTTCAGCTCAGGTCATGATCTCAGGGTTTGTGGGTTTGAGCTCCACGTCGGGCTCTGTACTGACAGCTCAGAGACTAAAACCTGCTTTGCATTCTGTGTCTCCCTCTCTCTTTGCCCCTGCCACACTTGTGCTCTGTTTCTCTCTCAAAAATAAATAAACATTAAAAATTTTTTTAAAAAAATACAGAATACAAATCCCATTCATGAGGCCTTACTCTCATGACTTAGGCACATCCCAAATGCTCTACCTTCTAATCTTTGAGTGTACAGAATTTTATCATATGAATTTTGGAGGCACAAAAATATTCAGAACATAGCAATCAAAGGGCATAATAGAAGCACTGGAACTCATTGTAAGTATTGAAGATTATATGTTAATTTCTACCTTCTCCTCTGCTTTAACTATCAGTGACTGAAAGAGAAGATCAACAACTTCTAATTACATTTCAGAAATGAAATTAAGACGACTCAGAATATAGCTTCTTTGCAAACTTAAGTAATGCTTTCCTTGTTCTTATAAAATGATTTCTTTTTCTTTTATAAAATAGCTAAGATATGAATTTATCAGGGCAGAACTTCCCCAAACTGACATGTATTTCATCTAGTTAACACTGATTTTATTGAGAACATTAAATGTCAAATCATAACACAGGGACTTGGCTTTCAGCAAAAAACCTAGACATTCTTAAAGATAAAAAGGCTATTTAAATGAATTTTCCTGGATATTTATCCTTTTTTTTAAAGGACAACATTTCTACCACACTTATTTTCATATTCTGTCCTTATCAAACATTCTTTTGAATGTCTGAATGGAATAATGGAATGGAATAATGGAATGGAATAATTTAATTTTTGAAAAGTAGTATATCAAAATTAGCCATAACTAAATGAATTAATGAATTAGACATTGCTAAATGTCTAATCTGCCCCTGAAAATATATCTGAGAAATATTGATTTTGGTATTCTGAAAGAATCTATATCTATTATTACTTCATATTATAGTGATAAAATATTAAAATGGGACTTTCACTAATATATTAAAGTGCAATGGAAATCTTATTCCAAAATGAGGTGGTAAACTATACTGAAAATTTCTAAATTATCAAGTTGGCAACCGATTACTAATTGCTGTGATGACACACAGGTCAAACCTAGAAAAAGTTTCTGACTCCAAGCTGGGAAATTAAAAGATGAAGGGTGAGTTGGTTAGCTGTTGAAAAAAAAAGTGGCCTTGAAGAGCAGAGGATGCATCCTGTGGCCATCCACAAGAGAGGGACAATGTGTCTTCTTGTTGATACTGATCTTAAGAAATGAAGAGACCTACCTGAGAGACAATCAGGAACTCACAGGACTCTTAGTGATTGAAAACCATTAAACAATCAGCCAGAAGAGAGTTGCGTTGGCCTGCATGTAAGGGCTTACAAGTGTAAGTGAGGGATTCTTAGTGACACAGGAGCCAAACTGAAGAAGCTGTGATACAACTCAAAAGAAAAAAGAAAAGTGCATAGAACCGTGCTAATTTCCAATGATACAACTATGCTGCCCTCTTCAACTATGATCCTCCTCGCCTTTGCCCATTTCAAATCAACTCACCCTGTTCTGAGGAGAGGTAAGAACACATATGTATGCTCTCTTAATGCAGACTCTTAATAGGCCAGGACAGGGAGACAGGGAATAGCTTGAATTTGGAAGGTAAATCTTACTTATTAGATGAGTTGGATGTTCTTAATACTCACCTGAAATATCTTATACTGCCTGAGTGTGACCAAAAATGTCATCCCATGGCAGGAAGAATATCTCTTCTCTTGAATAAACTTAAAAGCATAGTGGGAGATAAAATAAAGTTGTTTTATAAATAAGTCCCATTAGTAGTATTCTTTCAATGTGTGAGATACAATATTAATGAATGTATAAAATATTACTTCTGTAATCAGTATTATTTAGAATATCAATATCCATTCACATTTCATATGTAGTGTTTATATAGAAATGAGATTAGGGCTTTTTTTCTAATTTTCTAAATTTGATTTATATAGGTTATTTGAAAACTTCTCTCTTCAGACAATCAAGTTTTCTTTTCTACCCATTTACCATTTTGACAGCAAAATTAAGAAATTCAGATGATAACTTGTCTGAGGTAGATTTGTTTATTCAATGCATTTGATGAAACATCTACTATGAACAGAAGGTCTATTTGCACTAAGATCCAAGAATATCCAAGGCATATTTTTTATTTTAAAGTAGTTAATTTATTAGGTTTGGTAATGACAAAGAAGAAAATTGATGGCAGAGTTGTGTGGCAAATGTTAATCATTTCTATCAGGTTTTAATGTAATGAAAAAGCCATTAAACACCTATTGTGTATGGGCTTTCCTTGAGATAAAAAACTAATAAGGCATGAATCCTTCACCAAGTAATTGTGATCTAGGGAATTGGAAAAAAGACTTGTAACTAAACATTTATAAAAACTGGGCCTCTTACACTTGCTATTTTTTACTATATTCTTCCCTTTGAAATACTCTGTTCCCTTCTTATCATAACCCCCCATATACTAATTTTCTTCATAGTTTTCTAGCTTCTCCATTCTGATAATCATCATGGACTCTTTCACTTTTATTTGCCCCTTATTGGACAGAATACCTCTTCCACCAATCTGCCCTTCCTAGCCTATATAATCTATTACCCATCCATGGAATAGTTAAGACTGCTTAAAATTGCCTTAAATATTTACATGAAGTTACAAAAACATGAAGTAAAGTAGTTAAGGCTATTTTAACTCTTGGTTTAAGAATGCCAGCAACAACAAATTATACATTCAGACCAGGACATTAATAAATTAAATCACACACACACACACACACACACACACAGAAATTAAAAGCTTCACACTTGAACATGCACCTGATCTGGCAAAATGGAGGTCATCCAATATTCCTTACCAAAGTGACCTGGCTCTGTACTAGTCTTGCATTAAATGTGACATCACTGGATGACTACAGTCTATATGCTCAGTTAAAAACATTCAGGGAAACCTCAGATGTGCATAGCTAACTTCCTACCAAGTAGCTACAAAGTAACTTAAAAATTAATGGAAAGGGATACCTGGGTGGCTCAGTTGGTTAAGCACCTGACTCTTGATTTTGGCTCAGGTCATGATCCCAGGGTCATGGGATCAAGCCCCTCATCAAGCCTTGCATGGAGCTCCATGCTGGATGTGGAGCCTGCTTGGATTCTCTCTCTCCTTCTCCCTCTGCCACCCACCTCACTCTTGTTCTCTCTCTCTCTCTCTCTAAAAAACAAAATAAATAAATAAAAAGAATGGACCACTAAACCCAACTTTTCCAAAAGAGAATTAACCCTCTCCTCCCACTCCGAACTGGAACTCCTCTTGTGTTATCTTCAAATTGCAAATTCTATCACAGCATGAGACACAGTCATCCAACTTACCATTTAAGCCTGATGCCTGTGGTCATTCTATACTTCTCATAGTTACTCCAGTTCATTCATGCACAGCATCCCATAATCTTTCTTAATACAATCATCAATGTATAATGCTCTAATCACTTCTTCCTAATATCCCTTTGGTAACCACACTGCTCCTAAAATGGCCTGACTTCACTTCATGTCCCATAATATTACCAGACTGAAACCCTTAAATACAAAGATTACCATGTTGCTCATCTATTTAAAGTATCTAGATCAAATACATTATCTTAGTCACAGAGCCTTTTATTTATAATCTGCTCCTACCTTCTGCGCTAGCCCCATATACTAGGCCTTCCCATTTATAAGACATATCCACCCTCCTACCTCCAAAAAAGGACTTTCACCATTCTTAGTGTTCTTCAAATATTTCCACCAAACATTACGTTGTACTCTTTGGAATACCCATCTCCTTTCCTTAGTAGCTAACCCCTTGTATCTCTTAAAGTCAAACTCATTTGGACAGTAAACACAGTTTGTAATTGACCAGCTTTGTGTTCTAGACCATATGTTTAATTCTCTGAGATTCAGTTATCTGTTGTGTAAAGTAAGGATAATTACAATATTCTCAAAGAGCAGAGGACAGGACTTTTTTCCCGTAAAGGAACATACAGTAAAATGTTAGGCTTTGCAAACCTATAGTCTCTGTCACAACAACACACCTCAGCTATTGTAACATGAAAGAGGTCATAAACAATATGTAGTGAATAGGTCTGGCTGTGTTCCAGTAAATATTTACAAAAACAACTGAGGGCCAGGTTTGGTCTGAGGGCTTTAGTTTGCCAACTTCTCCCATTAAGTCATAGCACTTAGTATTATTTTGTGATATTCTTGCTCATATATGTCAAATACAAATCCATAAGTCAAACATCTTATGTGAGAGTCATGTGGTAAATGAATTCAGAAAAATATGCTGCTGTCAATTTTCCAAAACATAAAGTATTTTCAAATATTATGGTTTAAAGTTATTCTTTCATATTTCAAGATGTAGAATAAATTTGGAACATACACATACAATAGTGAAATGAACAAAAATGAAACATGTCTGCCCTTTTTTAAAGGAAATCTTCTGCCCTATGTCTATCTAAGAATACTTAAACAAGGGTCAAATATTTTAAATGCATTTTTAAAGTAATTTGTTTGACAAAATAAAGTAAACCTGGATCGTATTTACATTTTATGTTGATATTTTGAAGTATTTATTTCAATGAGTTTTTAAAAAACTGGCTTTGTATTATATTTGACCTTTCCCTTACAAGTTGCCTCTAGTTTTACATAGAAGAAGCTTTAGATTGATTTTTCTTTTATTATGGAAAAAAATACATGTAATTGACTTGGGACTCATGTAGGAGTTGAGTTTCCATAGTTAAGTTTGAGAGCTCAACCCATATATTGCTTCTAATCTACTTAAAATATATTAAATTTAACCTATACTTCACAATTGCATACTCTCTTGGTAATTACTCTCTTTTTTTGCAAATGTAGAGTAATCATTTTATTATTCTGAAAAATCCAAAGGAGTAATGGGCATTGAAAATAAATACTTTGTACATTTAGTGAAGGGAAAAAGTAACTGAAATATATGAAGCATCTTTGAGTGTGGAGACTCTATTAGAATTATAAAATACTAAAAGGCGAAGAAGAGGAGAATAAAAACACAGGTACAAACTAGGTGACATTAAGTGCTAAAGAACTTTTTCCTTACTTTTCCTGAATTGATGATCAAGGACCACAGCTAAAACCATAGGGCATATGTCCCACAATCAAGTTCAGAGACCCACCATATGTTGAGGGCAACCAGCACCCTATAGGTGCAGAGGAGTGCCATTTTAACAGAACCTGAAAAACAAAGCATCTCCACCTTACCTCTGTGAGAAGAGCTCAGCCTTTTTGGAGGGGCAGGTGTATTTTTGAATAGATAAAGCCAACCTTTCCACTCATCTTTCCTAAAAATAGAGAAAGAATGTAACAGACTCCTTTCCTTAATCCAGGGAGAAAACCTTAAGAGAATAACTCAAAACTGTCAGATGGCTATAAAGAAAGAGGCTTGCTTACCTGGCCACGACTATAGAAAACACTGGGGGAAGACAGCTTGGAGGAGTGGGCAGGCAAAGAGGAACAAGGACCAACTTCTTGTTGAACTATTATTTGTATTGTGTGGAAAAGAACCTGCTAATACCTCCAGAACCCAGGATGGAAACATTGAAACCTGGGCTTGCCAGAGATGCAGCGCGAGACAAAGAATTTCATCAGTCAGAAGGAAATCAACGTGAGGTCAGCAGCCTGAGGATCACCAGAAGGTATTTCCAAATTTTCCAAAGGGCAACCAATGTCTAGAGAAGCTGCTTGAAACTATATCTTCAACAGTAAACTGGCTTTGGTAAACATGATTCAGACTGCATTGATATTGATATGATTAAAATCCAAGATTCAAATAAATAAGTAAATAAAATTATAAAACAAAAAATGATGCAGAATAGTTGAAAATTAAACTTAAAATTAGAAAACTTGAATAACTCAATACTATGAATATTCAAACATATCCACATAAACTTACATCTCTGTATTTTTGTTTCCATACCCCCAAAATGAGTATGTGAATGGTTAAACAGAAAAGTTATACAGAAATCAGAACCAGTATGAATCATTCAATAAATCATCAAATAAATTTAGTAGGAAAAAATCAGTCAACCATATTGCTTCTCTGAACTAATAAGTTTCAAAGGTAGAAAGTCAATCTAGAAATCCCTAACAATACACAGCCAATCATTGGGGATTAATGGAATCACTTATGAAAATAAGACAAATACACCTGACAATTGTACGTGCAAATGAAGTAATGTATTTTTTGTGAAAAGCATGCCAAATTAGTAGGCAAGGAGATCCACATGGACTCAATATGTGAGCTGGGGCAAGGGATTTAATATTCCTGGACTTCATTGATCACAGGCATAGTAAGAGAAAATTTTAAATTCAATTTTTTATCATTTTCTTTAACTTTTTAAACACTGAACACCATTATGCAATCTAACTATTCAGGAAGTCAAAAGGTAGGTCTTAAGTGAGGCTGTTTAGTGGAGATGCATAGGACAAAATCTGGAGTTACTATTTGTATATTTCCCTCTTGGTTTCCTTAAGGAACACCTTTATGAAATACAAGTACCATCCATCCAAGGTCAAAGAAGAGGTAAATATTTTGATTAGAAGGTTCTGTGCAAAATCATTTTATTATTTTAATAATAGAATTATGTACAACATTAAATTAGTACTTCTGTTTTCATGCTTACAGCTTCATTATGTGCAAATTAAATTTCAACTAATCAAGTGAACTATTTAATGACTATTATAGACAGCATCAGCATCTTCAGTGTCATGCTAAGATGTATCTAATTCTTCTGGGAAATGAGTTAATAGAAAGTATAGACTTTCACTGAAACTTCATGAAGTGCAGATATCAGATATTTTTGTACTTAACATTAGAAAAATTATCATCAACTTTTGTGTATGTTCAAGGATGGGTTCATGTACTATGTACCTTTGATCAGTATTCAAAATATTGGTAATTGTCAAATTCCCACTGCCATCCATGTACTGTTTTGACCAAAGTATAATGAATGCTGTAAAAAAAAAAAGCCATCTCATTTCTAATTCTGAAGTCTCATAACATGAATTACTTAATTTTCTTTTAGCTGCTTGGCATCACATATCTTTTTGTAAATTTTGCATTTATAGCAATTATTCCAACAAGGTATCCGCATGAAGGCATTTTAAATTTATTTCCCAATTAGAACTACCCTAACTGGCAGAAGAACAAGGGAAATGGCAGATTGGAGTTTAACATGATTTCATATTCATCTTGGCTGCCAAGGCTAAACTTGTAATTAAGGGATAATCCCACAGCAAGACCAGACACACAAGCAAGTAAACACAGCACAAGCCTATGTTTATGGGGGACCTTTATTTAGTTCTTGATTCAGAGAAAGAAAGTTATGAAAATAATTACCATAATAACATACTGCACTTTAAGTAGCCCCTTTTATGCTGAATCTAAACATATTACCCCATTCATTGTAAGAGGAATCTTTGAAAAAAAAATGAGAACAGTTTCCAAATCATAACTCAGTTTAAAAAAAAGTAAAGTAAAATCAACTTCACAAAAAGCTGGGCTTTTGTGTTTGGGAATCAGACTGGTGTATTTACTAATCTAGTCTCACATAACTTCTTTCTTAATCTTTCTTAAGCTGTTATAAAAAGGTGATGCAATATGAAGATTAAATAAAAACATACTGAGTTTTGGTCATGACTACATATTTCCAACTTAGCCTACTAACATAAATAATTAAAGAACAGCAAAATATAAATGAACTAATGTTTTAAGGTATTGAACATGGAGATGTGATTTTTTATGTAACAACAACAACAAAAATAAGGCAAACTTCATATTCATTGCAATATTCTAAATGAGAGAAATATCCATAGCATAGCAAAAAAAAAAAAGATTGAGCCCAAACAAAAAGCAGTGTTTCTAATGGATGGAAGAAATACAGATCAGAGGGTTGTCTGTGGATGTGGCTGGAATTTAGGCTGGTTTCTGAAGAAAGCTCTATATACATAAGCAGTTCCAGAAAGCTGGAGAGAGGTTTCCTTGCAATTCCGATTAAATGATAAGCCCTACATGAATGTGATAAGATTCTGTGAGCTAGGGTCAAAAAACAAGGGAACCTCACTATTTCATCAACAATGATACAGAAATCTCAGTCCTGGAGGATACTGTAGGTCCAAACAGCCACACTGGAGAGAGCTTGCTGAATATTTAGAAAAGACCTCAGAGAAATTGAGGCTCAAACCACAAACAGAGTAACAGTTACATAAGGTGTGACCTGACAAAGCCAAACCTCAATAAGATCAAGCTCATCGATCAATAAATAACTACCCAACACAACAAAGTTCAACACTATTTAAAGAAAGATATGAGCAAATAGACTCAATAACATTGTATGCACAATACCTAACACCTGAAGAATTACCAGGTTTGTAAAAATTATGAAAATGTGAAACATAGTATGAGAAAAATAAATCAATAGCAATAAACTCAAAGATAAACCAGATGTTATAATTGTCAAACAAGGACTTTATAATTAATTATAAATATGCTCAAAACATAAAGGAAATGAACATAATGAGTAAAAAGAGAGATTTCAACAGAAAAAAAAAACATCAAATTAAAATTCTAGAAATTAGAAATAGAATATTGGAAAAGAAGTTCACCGTCTTCTTTATTAGAAGTTCAGACATTGAAGAACAAAGATCAATGGATATAAGAACAATTAAATTAAATAGAAACTAAACTTAAACACGAATAAAAGAAAAATAAATGCAGAGTCTTTAGTGACGTGTTTGCCTATACTAAACAGTATAATACATATTTAACTAAAACTCCAAAAGGAGGTAAGATTGAGAATGGAAGAGAATTAATAAGGATAAATAGTGACTACAATTTTGATTAAAATATCAAGTAACAGAACCAAGATGCTAAAAAAAAAAAAGGCAGGAAAAGAGAAAGAGAAAAAAAAAAACAATAAAAAAAGCAAAAAGGCAAACCACATCTAGGAATAGCATAAGTAAGTTGATGAAAAGAGAGAGAAAATAAAATCATAAAAATAGCCAGAGGAAAAAGATATATACTGGTCATCTAAAAAGAATAACTGCAGACTTCTCATGAATGCAAACTAGAAAAACAACAGAAAAAAAGGATAATTTATTAGTGAGGGAAAATAAAAATGGAAACTGAACTCTGTAACCTAGAAGTATACAGTGAGTAAAATCATTTTAAAAATGGACAGCAAATACACAAAATTTCCTATAAATAAAAGCTAAAGGAATAAAGGTGAAAGATACTTCTTCAAATCAAAGGGAAATAATGCTGGATAAAAACAAGTAGATGAATGAAATAATGAAAAAAGCAAAAATGGTAAATATAAAGTAAAATTAATCATTGAATTACAAAAGTACATCACTAAAATCCAATTAAAGAAATAAAATAGATTAATGAAGAAACACTCAATTATTTTTATTATAAAGTCAAGAAATGTGTAAAACAAAACAAAAAAGCAATTGCAGAAATTTCTAGAAAGCAAAAAAGCTAGATGATCAACAAAACCCAAATATTACAAATATTAAATTAATGTAAATGGTAAAGGGGTCTCAGTTAGAAGTCAGGGATTGTCAGACTAGAAAAGAAAGCAAATCACAAATACATGGTGTAAAGTAGCTGTGTCCTTTCAAGAAATATATGTATTACATGTTAATATTATGAAGGGAAAAAAGTATCAGTAGCATAAGAAAGAAAAGGAAAAGAAACAAAAGAAAAGGAAGGAGAGAAAGAAAAGAAAGGGAAGGAGAGAAAAAGGAAGAGAGAGAAGGAAATACTTGTTTTTGTGAATGAAACATGAGATATTACTTTAGAACTTAACAGTTTAAAGATAAGGAGCAACATCTTTATAGAAATTAATTTGACAATTTAATGAAATACCCAATTCCTTGAAAGAATTACCAAAAATTTTTAAGAACTGTACCAGCCTGCTTCTAAATTAGACAGGGAAATTAGAAGTAAATATTATAGATGAATAGTTTTCATAGATATAGATACAAGAAAGTGCTCAGAAAAAAACTGGCAAATTAAATTTAGTAAATCATATTCATAATCATAATATCTTGAACAAGTAGTTTTTATCTGGGAAACTAAAGGTTAATTTAATCATTAAAAACAATGTAATTCATTACATTAACCGAGTAAAGCATAAAAATAATCTAATCATTACAATGGATACAAATGCCTTTGATTAAAAGAGAAATTTAAAAAATTAGCAAATTGGAATAGAAAAAAAAATTTCCATTCTGATAAAGGAAACTCCACTTCAGAGAATATATCCAAAGGAAACAAAAACACTAACTCAAAAAGATATCTCCACCCCATGTTCATAGCAGTATTAATACCCAAGGCATGGAAACAACTTGAGTGTCCATTAGTGGATGAATGGATAAAGAAGTTGTGGCATAGATACACAATGAAATATTATCTAGCCATAAAAAATGAGGAAATCATACCATCTGCAACAGCATGGATGGACTTTGAAGGCATTATGCTAAGTAAAAATAAGTCAGATAGAGAAAGACAAATACTGTAGGATCTCACCTGTGTAATTAAGCAACAACAACATCAACAACACACACACACACACACACACACACACACACACACACACACCCCAAACTCAGAATAAGAGGTCAGACTGATAATTACCTCAGGCAAAGGGTAGGAGGAGGGGGAATTAGAGTTAGGGGGTCAGAAGGCACAAAATTCCAGTTATAAGATAAATAAGCACTAGGAACATAATGTACTACATGATGACTGTAGCTAGCACTGCTGTATGATATATAGGAAAGTTGTTAAGAGAAATAATCCTATGAATTCTCATCACGAGGCAAAAAAAAAAAAAAAACAAAGTTTTCCTCTTTTTTTTTTCTTTCTTTTCTTTTTACAGTAACCATACAAGAAAATGAATGTTAGCTAAACCTATTGTGGTAATCATTTCACAATATATATAAATAAAATCATCATCAAATTGACACAGTAGTATATGTCAATTATTTCTCAATGAAACTGGATTTATTTTTTAAATAAAAAGACTTTCAACTCCTCCTCCCCCACAGAAGAAAAGAATTTATGGAAAAATGAGGCCACCTATCACATTTAATAGTGATAGAATGAACACATTTCCCCTAATGTTAAGCATAAAAAAGGCTATCTTTTACCATTAACTATAGTCAATATTTTATGGAGGCCAGAGTAAATGCAGTAAATCAAGAAAATTATATAAAAGCCACAGAGGAAAAAATAAAACCTTATATTCACAAATGACTTGATTATATACATGGAAAATTCTAAGGAATCTACTAAGGAAAAGTAAACTATGGTTAGGGAGATTCAGTGTGTTAAAGACATCAGTTCTCCCTAATTCAATCTCTAAATTCAACAAAATTCCAATCAAAATCCCAGTTGTTTTTTTTTTTAAAGAATTGGTAAGTGATTCAAAACTTTATGTAGAAAATCCAAAGACCTAGTATAGCTAATACAGTCTTGAAGACAGAACAATTTTGGTGGGTTTACAGTATCAATTTTCAAAATTTAATGTCAAGGCACAGCATTCAAAAAAGTATATTGGCATAAGGAAGAAAAATAGTTCAACGTTACTAAAAAAAAGTCTAAAAATACAACTCACAAAATCACATGATTTTTAAAAGTCAGGTTCATTGAGGTATAATTTATGTACAGTAAAATTCATCATTTTCAAGTGTACATTTTATATAATTGAATGTGTTCGTGCAAACACTACCACATCCAGGTTATATAATACTTCCATCACCCTAGAAAGTCTCTTCATGCCACCTCTTGGTGAATCTCCTCTCCTGGTATTGAGCCCTGCCAAGAAATTATATGATTTATACCCCTATGCTTTTATCTTTCCCACAAGTTTCACAAATAGAATCATATAGCATGTAGAACAGGTCAGTGGTTTACTTCACTCAACATATTGAGATTCATCTTTGTTTTGGTATCAGGGGTTCATTCCTTTATGTTGCTATTTATTCCATTGTGTGAAAATGCTGCAGTGTGTTTCTCATTCACTAGTAGATGGACATTTGTATATTTTTCATTTTTTTATAAACTGTGAGTAAAGTTGCTATAAATATTCAAGTACGCTCTTTGTGTAAACATACGCCTCATTTCTCTTGAGTAAGTATCTAAAAGTGAGATTTCTGGATATGGTAAGTGTAGGTCTGCCTCTAAGAAACTGCCCAAGTGGCAGCCCCTAAATAATAATATTGGGCTTCTATTCATGTGCTTGCTTGGACCTATATCTCTACTGTTCAAGTGTTTTTCCCATTATTTGGCTGTTTGTCTTATCATTGGATTATAAGAGTTCTATATATGTTCTGGATACATTAGTTCAAAACCAGAGACAACCCAAATTACCACAAACAGGCGAATAGACAAATTGGCATATATTCATACAAACTACTAACAAATAGAATGGCATTGTTAAAACTCAAAAACATTATATTGAGGGTAAAAAGCCAGACCCATGAAAAAACACAAGCTAGGGATGCCTGGGTGGCTCATTCGGGTAAGTGTCTTACTATTGGTTTTGGCTCAGGTCATGATCTCACGGCTCGTGAGTTTGAGCCCCACATCAGACTCCGTGCTGACAGTGTGGAGCCTGGCTGGGAGTCTTTCTCCCTCACTCTCTCATTCCTCTCTATTTGCCTCCCTCTCTCTCTCTCTCTCTCTCTTAAAATAAATAAACTTTAAAGAAAAGCACAAGCTGTATGATTTTATTTACATAAATTTCTGAAGCAAGCAAAACTAATCCATGGTGATAGAAACTTGCATAGAAGTTGCCTCTCTAGGAGTGTAGTGATTGACAGAGAAAGGGCTTGAGGGAACTTTCTGGGTGATGAAAAAAAACAGATTATCTTGGAAGAAGTATAGGTTACAAGGTGCTGCTTTTGTGAAAACTCAAAGAATTTACACTCTAATTGTGCTTATTTTGATGTAAGAATTCAATAAAAAAGGAAAATTATAGTAGATTAAAACACAGATTATGCACATATGAAATATTCAATATAAGTTCTCTGTATGTGTATGTGCCTTTGTGAGTGTGTGTGTGCATGGCTTGAGAACAAAATATATATGTGATAGAGTGCTTTTCTTTTGGTTTGCTAAATTATTATTAAAGCAAGTAGTATCAAAGTAAACTCAGTATCAAAACAAGGTATATATGTGGTAATATTTAAGATATAGTACATCTTCAAATCCCTGTATCTCCTCACCCAGTTCAATATACTTCCTGCTGTGGTAGGAGAGATATATCCTGTCCCAGTTACAGATTAATGGATCTTCCTATGTAGATAAAGATAGCACAAAATTGGTTTATTAAAGCAATTCTTAAATAGCTATTACTATGTAGAGTTTAAGTTCCAAGCTGTATTCTAAACTTCCACACTTCTGCAGTATTTTCTTCCCAGCTCCCTTGTAAGCTGCAGGTTTTTATATCATGTTAGTGAGAATGGAATCATAGTTGGGTCAGAATTCAGGGAATATAGGTTGTATATCACTACCAACTGTCTTAGTCTCTTTGCACTGCTAAAACAAAATACTACAGACGAGTGAATTATAAACAACAATTTATTTCTCACAGTTCTAGGGACTGGAGTGTGAAATCATGGCATCTGCATGGTCAGGTGAGGGCCCTCTTCTGGGTCATAGACTTCTTTTTGTATCCTTACCTGGTGGAAGGCAGTAGAGAGCTATGGGTTCTCTTTTATAAGGATATTAATCCCATTCATTTGGACTCCACCCTCATGATCCAATCTCCTCTCAAGGGCCTCACTACTAATACCATCACTTTTGAGGGTTAGGATTTCAAAATATGAGTTTTAGGAGGATGTAAACACCTCAGTGCTCAGACCATAGCACTGACATTATAAGAAACGGTTATAAAAATGTGGGAAAAAGTTCTAAGAGAAGCAGGGAAGATTTTGTACACAGGCAAAGGAGTAACCTGTGATTCATGTGGTGAAATAGTAAAGACCAAAAAAAAAGGTATCACAATTTTGTGGGAAGACCATTTTATAAGATCCCTATCTCCCAGTTTCTGTAGGAAATGAGGAGCTTATCTTCAGTGGGTACCTCGCTCCAAGTTGTAAAACTACCTCCGGTCATAAAGATGGAAGAGTTCATTTCTCCTTCAGGTAAAGCCAATTAGCGAACAGAGGCCTATGACTGGCCTATGGTGGACTTTGACTCCATCACTGCCACCACTTCTGCTATTAATAAACTCTCCAGCCCTCTGTTTTAAGGACTTCATTTCATACTCTTTCCTGTACTGTCTTGATTAGTCTTCTTTGCCTGTTTAACTTCGTCTACTGCAAGTTTTACTTTGACAACTGCTGACCTCCCTTGAATTTTCCCGGAGAGTTGTTACTTCCCCTGACGTGCCTTCATGCACAGGGAGGTCTAGCTTGCTTCATTAGGTACAGGGAGACTTCCTAAGCAGTGCTGCCCGAAACACAATGCCCATGTTCTCATAGAGAAGGGTGGTAAGTTGGTTTGCGGCAATTAGTTAGGGAAGAGGCACATCATCCTGTGGGAGTCAAAATCTGTCTTAGTATAAGCAGTTCTTAAGTAACAGTCACTGTTTCAACAATACTGTATGACATCTTTTCTCTCCAGATGCTGACGGGTTCTGTTTGAAGAACTGTGTAAACAGGTGTGACTGATATTTAATGAGGTTGCTTCTATAAGCCACACATACATGCAGTGCTTATTTGTTTATGAGCACAGTTTCATACTCATGGCAATCCTAGGAACCCATACTGCAAAATGCAACAGAACTCCTTTCTTGTGTGTGTGTGTATGTCTGTTTTTAAGTTTTATTTCTTTGTTTTGGGGGGTGGAGGAGCAGAAAGCAGACTCTGCACTGTCATCTCAGAGCTCGATGTGGGGCTCCAACTCACGAGCCCGTGAGGGAATCCATGAGATCATGACCTGAGCCAAAATGGAGAGCCAGAGGTTTAACCAACCGAGCCACCCAGGCACCTCAGAACTCCTTCCTTCTTAAATACTACATTGTCTAGGCAGTTGGAGATTGACTGCTTCGTTAACAAGTCAGTGTACTCCCAAGATTCCTAGAGGCTATGATGTTTCTGTCAATGCATTTTGTTCTCTAATGGGAGCTAAAGAATGCTGTTTGAATGTTTTAAAGTGGAATATTACCAATTAAATCAATAGATATCCTTCGAAAATGTGTAAATTTGCAAATGTATGTATCTTTATCCATCTTTCCCTTTTTCAAAAATTCCGAATTTGCAAATCAAGCATACCAGAGAGCAAAAGTTCTAAGTGGTTTAATTATTCTATCTGCTTTGAAGAAATAGAAAGAGACAATGCTTCAGGTAATCAACAGTCAAGTTATTTAGAGATATACGGCTGGATTCATCTTTTTGAATTGCTCTTGACATTTAATAATTTTTAGTTTGAAATAATTTTATTTTCTTTGATTTTCATGCTTTAGGCGTTTCAGAAGTGTAATTTATTCAATTACATGAGATAATCTCTATTATTAGGATGATTTACAATTTTCAGATTCTTTTAAACTTTTGTGTTTTTTCTTACTATCTACTATATTTTTTCTTACTTTGAGAACTTTTTTTCTATTTAATTTATTTAATTTAGGCCTATCATCTAGGCATTCAGGTACAATTAAATATTAAGTTAAAAATTAATATTTTGACCTAATTGTTTACCAACATTTATTTTTTGTTTATAACATGTTTTGTTATAAGTTTTGGTTAGCTGGACAAATTAAAAGTATACTTACCAAAATCCTGTCTAGACACTCTCAAGGTCCAATGAATTTACAAGTCTTCATTCTTGACACTCAAATAAAAAAGAGATACCTATATATTTAAGCATTATGGATAAAAATAAGCATATGTTTAAGGAGGAAATAAGCTATTATTGTTTTTTCACCCCAATCCTAAAGGAAAACAATATGGAGATTCAGATTTTTTTTCTTTTTTCTTATCAATGTGGTATTGATGAGGTATTAATTACTAAATCATTATTAAGTAATTAATTAATATGGTATTAATGAACCCTTTAGGAACCTCGGTTGACTGTTCCGGGTCCCACATGGATGGATTTGTAGATTCTTTAGCTTGTACTGAGAGGGGAGGTCAGTGGCTGAGTTCTCTTTCCGAGCATCACCTGAACAAACAAGGAATTCTTCTGTCTGGAACTTAATCCTTTTGTATTACCTTCTTGAATATCCATCTATGTTACAAGTTTGTTACATCAAAAGTTGGAACTTACCTTTCATTGGCTTATTTCACACAAGACCTGATCATAGGAAGGAAGGAAGTCATCTAATTGTTGGCCTTACATCTTAATAGTAAATTAAGAGAAACAAGTTTAGTATGTTATAAACAGAATGCAGAGAACAATTAGGAGTCGCTTTTATTCAGTCCACTTCAATAGGCATAATGTTCATTACTGAGGAACATCTATAAGAAAATAAAAAGAAGTCCTAGGGCTTTATAAAGGCAGGTAAACAACGGAGTCATCAAGGAATCTTAGGATAGTTATGTGGAAGAATGGAAGTGGGTGTTATCTCAGAATTTGCAGGGAGTGAGGGGAGCCATGTGGTCCTTTGTGGTTAGCCATTTCCTGAAATGCAAATGAATAGGGGGATTTCTTAACCATCTCATTTTCTCAGAGCCAGAAATCAGATAAAGTTCAACATTTTTAATGATATCAAGCCAATTATCTGCAAGATCATGCAAAGCTATCTCCTGCTCATATCTCCTGTATATGAAGCCTACAATTATTTAATATCTGAATTATTAACATGAGGTGATTGCTTTCCAATGAAAGAACATATAATTGTCCCTCCTTTCATTTGGGTTAATGATACTTAGGCTTTGTCTACTTCCCAATAAAAATATTAAGAAACAACAAGAATGATTTATTTCGTAGAGACACATACATAATTTGTAGAAGAATATCTCACACTTCTGTCAATTCTGCTGTTATAAGCAATATAAATTACTTTAAAGGACTGGAATGACTCAGAATCTGTAGTACCATATTTTGGGAAAACTAATGCCAGGTTTATAGGCTCTCCGTTTTCCATCTGACAGAAAAACTCTCATATGGAAAACAGCCAATCACTTTATTATAAGGAACAGGATTTTCCAAGGGTCTCTGGGTATGGTAGTCTCTATTACTCATACATGACTCTCTCTCTCTCTACCTCCGATTTACAATGACAACTTGTTTATTCTTAATGATTAATATTTATTGAGTCATACTGAAGTGTAAAATTGGTATAAGCATAAATAAATGCTTCTGAAATTGTTCTTTTTTCTTCTGTCAGTGATATTTTTCTTCTTGGAATTACTAAAAAAATTTTTTTCTTCCTGAAACTTCCTTCCTTTTCTCTTCTTTCAGTCATTCTAAATGGTTGTTTATGTTTCTTGCTACTATTGTTCTTTGAATATCTGATGATCCTAGGATGACTATTCATTTTTAGGGATGAAGAGCTAAGTCAATTGATTAACACTGCTGGAACGGATTTCCTGTTTTTGTTAGCTTTTCCCATGAATGAAAAATTTGGACATATGTATTGTATTGGGATTAGGAACACAATTGATATGCTAACTTTTAGGGTATGGATAAGAAACAGGCAGACCTGCTGTTACTTGCCTTATTCTGAAAAAAAGCAGGGCTTATGTAGAGACAACTTAACCTGGAAACCAATCACTAACTTCCCTTTGACAGGCCACCAATTCCAAGAATTTCTCTCCCAATATGGGAGAAAACTCTATTGCTACTTCTGCTGATGAAAGAGGTAAAATTGTCACACATTCATTCAACATATTCTCTCTAGGTCCATTTGTTTTAGCAATTAATTTGATGACTGATGTTTCATTAACTTTGATGCTTCACTAATTCAATGTGTATTTATCAACCATCACTGTCCTAGTTTCTGAAAACATTTCATTGAAAAATTATACATCAGTCCAGGCCTCCAATTGCTCAGCCTGGTGTGGTGATAACAAGTGATAACAATCCAATTCAATATGTTCTGCAGAAAATGAAGTAAAGAAAGCTATGGAAGCAAAAGGAAGGGCTCCAATAGTGTCAATTCTGGGGACAAGGTCATAGAAAGCTGAGTCACAGGGGCCAAAAGGATGAGCTGGGAGAGGAAGAGTTGTATTGAACAGAAAAGGAACTGCATGCACATGTGGGGAACTTACCACAGTTCAGTGGAGTTGGTGAGGGTAAAATCAGGGAGTACTGGAGCAAATGACAGACCAAGTGATTAAGAACTGAATATGTAAAGACAGTGAGTGCAAATTTCCATTTGATGAGTTTGGTTGTGATGAGGAGCAGAGGTACCAATAGGTGTTAGATAATCATAGAAAATAATTTCTCTTAGCCCTCCCTAAGTACCTTCATACTGATGATTGATCTATACTCAAGTCTCTGGAGTTACATACAGATTAAAAGTTAAACAATTATCAAATATGACCAGGATTTTCATAGTGTATGTCCTGATAAGAGAAAGAAAACAAGTTTAAGGAGATATTATTTAGTGAAGTGAATTAGATTTAGTAAAAAACAATTTCTACTATATTAGCAGACATATAGTGGGGGGTGGCCCTGAGACCCATTCTGAGTATCAGAATGGGATGGCAGCCTCTTTGCTGAAGTGTCCTTCTTTCCTGATGGAGAGGGATGTGGGAGGGGGGGATGGAATGAAAGCCCATTGAAAATATGGTTCAAATGTCAAGACTGATAACTCCAAACGTGCATGATAAAGGTAAGCTTCATTATTCATCTAATAAGGCTTTCTGGAGGGGCAACAAGGGCTTCCAAGTAGGTCTTAAAATGGTTTGAGAGAACAAGAAGAGGTGACTCGAGTTGGGATTTTTTCTTCAGTGGGGTCGGAGCAAGGATTTCCTTTCATGGGGCTATGGCTTGCATGGTTTAAATTTCTTGCTTGCACCAAAATAAGTGTCCAGACTGTCTACTCAGTTTTCCCAGCTATGGAGCACAAGGGGCTAAACAAGCGATGAGCTTGAACACTGTCAATAGGCAACCTAAAAAGTGAATTCAATTCTTTAAGCAGAGAGAAATCGCTCTAAAGCTCTGAATGCAACAAAATGCTCGTACTGGTTCCATGCTGTTATAGGGTACTAAAAGAAGATTTTAAATAACACAAAATTTAACCAGGAGAATTTTTCAATTATTTCTGGAGAATTCTTCTTTATTCATGAACCACATTTCAAGCAATCACTCCAATCTAAACGCAAACAACTATTAACTTGTTAGACAAATAAATTTTAGTTGAAAGAACTGACTGCTGAAACTAGCAGCCTGAGCTCTTTCTAATATACAACTTTTGCCAAAGCTGTTTGAATCAGGTAAGACAACAGTCCATCACTGGCACTGAATTATAATTTTCTGATTTTTAGGACTAGGCCAACACCAGGATCAGGACTAGAGAGTGTAGTTTTAAAGAATGAGGAAAGCAGCCTGAGAATCTAAATTCACAAGAAAGAGGTTCAATGTGGGGTCATAGTACAGAGTGAATGAGAAATTGGCCTTGATCTAGCTATGGAAGATCAAGGAAGTTTTGTTTACACTATCCCAAAGGGACAGTGAGCCTTTTTGGAGAAGACATCGTAAAAGTGATGTAATTATCATGATCTAACATCTGAAGTTTGGTGAATTTATCTTTCAAGGATTCTCAGCTAAGCAAAAACTATAACCCCTCACACCTTTCCTCCTTATTGAGATGCACAAACAATCTTAACCAAAGACACTGCTGTCCATATGATCACAGCATCTTTTTCACAGGGATACAAAGGGCTTTCGATCACCAGAGGGAAGGAACACCCAGTTTTGATAGTCTTCAACTGGCCATATTGCCTTATACTCATTGAAATTCCGGCCTTTTCTCAATTAAAAACATCAGCAGAGACAGAATTGACACCACTTTGGAAAATAATACTGAGTTTAAACATTCATCTCCCACATAGTTTTTAAAAATATGCTCCTTGTTTTTAGAATCTTCAGTCACTCTTAGGTAGAACAAATTTATAATACATGAACTATTCCATAGAGAGAAATGGAGGAGTGTTAATTCAGACCCACTACTATTGGAATGCAATAAGTAATACATTAGTAATAAGTTAGTGTGGTCACAGATGGTAAGTGATTTAAATGCACCTTCATTCCTATAGAAGAGTAAGTATTTGAGAAACCAGAGCATCAGTCACACTCAGGGGAGGCAAAGAGAATCAAAAGACCTAATTTTAGTTAACAGCATTAAAAAAGTAAATTGCCAAAAAATAAAAAAGGAAATTGCCACTACACACAGACATTATTATGAAAGCAGAAATATCTTAACAAATTTTATTATGGACTTACTGAAAAACAACCTTTAACCTCTTAAAATTAGAAGCCAAAAATCAAGACAAATATGGCAGATAGATTGTCTGTACTTTGATTATCTAACTTATAGACTTGAAATTTACACAGATTTATTTTGACTTTTTTTTCTAAAATTGCATTTTTTATATTACATGAGAAGTGTCAATTCCAGTAGATTTGTTATGAGTACATGCCAAAGGTCTGGAGTCTGAGTTTCAAGTCTACTACTGCCCTTTGCTAGCTATATGAAATTGGCAGGCCAATTAATCTCTTTGTGCATCAGTTTTCCCATCTATGAAATAGGAATGATATTATACTTATCTCTTACAGTTGCTGAGAGGACTAAATGTGTAATGCATGATAAATATAAGAAAATGTTGGCTCTCATAAACATCAAAATATTAGCTTTTCAAAAAAAATCATATTTTCCCTTTGTTTAACATGAGGAAGACTCAAGATCAAAATACTGACTCTTCTTATCATAACATTTATCTTTGCTGTTTCTCATGCTTCAAAAAAATGTCTTGAGCTTTGTATACATAGTGTTTTTGCCTTTAATAATCTATTTAAGCTCAGGGATGCTTCCAAAAAAGTTGGTCTTATCATGTAGAGTACCCAAGAAAGACATAAACTCCCTACTTGATAAAATATGATAATAAAGGAGAGATAAATAATCTGTAGTTAAATGACAGATTTTCTTTCTGCCTCAAAATTTTATTTGGCACATGGAAGATACAGAAAAATAGTTGTCTGTTATTATTTGATCATAGGTACTAACTTTATTTGTGATTATATAATTAATTTTTAATTATTTGACATGCTGCAGACTTAGACTGGCATACCATAGTCTATGATTATGTTTTGTTTCTTTCATTTTCTCCTTCATTTCTGGTAATTATTATTTACAGCCTTTAATGCTAAATTCTTCTGTTCAGAACGACTTATGCCTGCCAATTTTTCCAATGAAATTTAAAATATTAATAAGAAAGATCCCTACATGTTCACATAATGTTTTACTTATCTCCTTCTACTTGTGTATGTTAATCTTTCCTGCACTGTTTTAATGCAGAAACTGTGTGACATACATTTCATCATCCCTTTAATTTCCTATCCCTGGGTTTTTACATCTGCATATTTACTTTTGTGATTCAAGTGTTATGTATTTTTATTAATTATTCAACTACATTGAATTCACTGTTTTATTCCTCATTACATATCCTTCCCAAATTTATTTTCTAATATAGTCTAGAAATTGAGACCCATAATTATAATATTTTTGCTTTATATTATACCTTTTAAATTTCCATGTTGAAATTTATTTTGTAATTAAATTAAAATAGCCATTTGTGTGTGTGTGTGCATGTGTGTATACAGCCTATATTGCTCATTACTACACAAATTCACTATGTGTATACTCCAGCACATGAAAAATACCTAAGTCGTATAGAGTTACTAGATGAAAACCTTTACTGCTTGTAATTTTCTAATTCTAGTCATTTGTCCTTTTGTCATTTGGTGATGCAAATAGACTTGATTTTTGCTCTTTATATGTTATTCAATATTTCTCTGACCGTCTTTGTATACCAAGGAAGCAATTCTGTGTCTTGCTTTGTGTTTGACCCCTGTTCCATTACAAGAGAGAAATATGGTACTATCTGATCTCCTTTCTAGTTCTCTAACTTTCAGTGTCATTGAAGAGTATTTGGTAAATTCCAATAACCTGTTTTCCTGTTTGCTTGCTCACCTTTTCCTTAGGTGTCTCAAGCACAAGGTCAAGTGGCTGTAATTAATCTGTGGGGCCAAAAACAGTTTCAGGTCACCTATTTCCTGTTTGAACTTTTGTCTACCCTGGATTATATGCAACTGTGGATGAGATTTAGATTTGCAACAAACACCTTTTATGTCCTATGTCACAACACTTCAAATTAATAAAATTTGAGTATAACTGAGGAAATAGCTTTGAAAGTCTGCCTCACATCCTAGCTCAAGTACCCTACACAGTGTCTCTCAATTTTTTGGCCTCAGATTTTTCTCTACAATTTAAAGAACGGTACTAAGTCCTTCAAAATGCAAAGTTAACACTCCCAGGGGCAATTCTTTTTTTAAAAAAAAAATTTAATGTTTATTTATTTTTGAGAGAGAGAGAGAGAGAGAGAGCACGTTTGCAGGGAGGGGAGGGACAGAGAGAAGGAGACACAGATTCAGAAGCAGGTTCCAGGCTCCTAGTTGTCAGCACAGGGCTCGATGTGGGACTCAGACCCACAAATGTGAGATCATGACCTGAGTCAAAGTTGGATGCTTAACCCACTGAGCAACCCAGGTGCCCCAACCCAGGTACAATTTTTAACAAAGGGGAAGGGGGAGTTGATCAATTAATGTCCCAACTTCCAACCTGTTAGGAATGATTTTGGTAGTCATTCTGTAAGGTTTCATTTTGGGTTTTCTTCCTTCTGTGTCTAACTCATGCCACTCTTCCCTCCACACTATGAGATTGACTCTCCAATAAATTACTAGCTCTGAGGATTATATGTCATGGACTACTTTTGAGAGAACTCAAAACCAGGTCTTTCAAGTTTTTTTTCTCTTAATTATAATGCTATGCTATTTTCTCATAGAAGTGAATTGTGAGTTAGGCTTTTATCATTTTCCTTCAGTATAGTACTGAATGTACTATAGTAGAAATTCCTTGATGTTTCTGGCATGTAATAAATAGGAAGTTGAATTATTTTTATCATTGTCATTTTCAGTTTATTTGGTCATATTCAATCAATATCAAGAATATAAGAAGAGGTAGTCAATTCAGCTTCCACCCAAAATGAAGTAACAAGTATCATATTTACCATCTACCCTTAAATTCAAAAATAAATCTAAAAAATAAACTTAGGTTTTTAAGTCTATTTATTTATTTTGAGAGAGACAGAATGAGCAGGGAAGGGGCAGAGAGAGAGAGGGAGAGAGAGAATCCCAAGCAGACTCCATGCTGTTGACACAGAGCCTGACTCCAGGGCTTGAACTCACAAACAGTGAGATCATGACATGAGCCAAAACCAAGAGTCAGTCACTTGACTGGCTGAGCCACCCAGGCACCCCAAAACAAATAAATTAAATAAGCACAAGAGCAGTGATCCCTAAGAGATGGGAAACATGAATGCCCCCAGCTTAATGCCTAGAGGAAAGGGCAGAATAAGGCAAAGCCAGGGTATCCCTGAGTTGAGGGTTGAAAGAGGCTAAGACAACTCAATCCACAGGGCAAGGCTCCAGAGTGAAAAAACTTGCACAGGAAGAGATCTCCAGAGGTCTTCAGAAGGTCCTTTTCAGCAGAGTGATTATCAACACATGAATGTGAAGAAACTAACTGAGCTGAGGCAATAATGCAAGAAACAGAAATAAACAACATAAGATTGGAAGGAAAGAGATAAAACTGATTCTATTTGCAAACCACATGATTGTCTACATAAAGAATTTATTAGTAGCTACAGAAAAGCTAATAGAACTAATAAGTGAGTTTAACAGAGTTGTAGGATATAAGGTTAATATCAATACAATGCAAATGTAAAAATCAATTGTATTTCTAAATACTAGTAATGGACAATAGGAAATTCAACTTTAAAAATAAAGACCACTTGCCATACCACCAAGAAACATGAAATATTAGATATTCATCAATAAAATATACAGAAGAACTGTATGAAGAAAACTACTCAACATGGATGAAAGAAAAAAAGAAGACCAGGTTCAAGGGAGGTGCAGAGAGAGAGGGGGATAGAGGATCTGAAGCAGGCTCCAGGCTGATAGCAGAGAGCCCAATGCGAACTATGAGATCATGACCAGACACTCAACCAACTAATCACTCAGGTGCCCCAAGTTTTATAAGTTCTTTACGTATTTTGTATACTATCCCTTTATCAGATATGTCAGATATGTGATTTGCAAATATCTTCTCACATTCAATAGATTGTCTTTTGATTTTGTTGGCTGTTTCTTTTGCTGTGCAGAAGTTTTTTTATTTTGATGTAGTCCCAATAGTTCATTCTTGTTTTTGTTTCCCTTGCCTTAGGGGACCTATCTAGAAAAATATTGCTATGGCCAATGTCAGAGAAACTACTGCCTGTGCTCTCTTCTAGAATTTTTATGGTTTTAGGTCTCACATTTAGATCTTTAATCCATTTTGAATTTATTTTTGTGTATGGTGGAAAAAAGTGGTCCAATTTCATTCTTTTGTATGTTGCTGTCCAGTTTGCTCAACAAAAATTTTTGAAGAAATTGTCACCTTTGTCAAAGATTAATTGACCATATAATCATGGGTTTGTTTCTGTGTCTCTGTTCTGTACTTTTGATCTCTGTGTCTATTTTGTGACAATATATACTGTTCTAATTACTACAGCTTTGTAATATATCTTGAAAACGGAGATTGTGATACCCCCAGCTTTGTTTTTTTCTTTTTCAATTGTTTTGGTTATTTGGGATCTTTTGTGGTACCATGCAAATTTTAGGATTGTTTGTTCCAGTTCTATGAAAAATGCTGTTGGTATTTTGATAGGGATTTCATTAAATCTGTAGATTTCTTTGGGTAGTATAGACATTTTAACAATATTTTTTCTTCCAATCCATTAGCATGGAGTATTTTTCCATATGCTTGTGTCATCTTCAACTTCTTTCATCCATGTTTTATATTTTTTGGATTACAGATCTTTAAGTTTATTCCCAGGTATTTTATTATTTTTGGTACAATTATAAGTGTGACTGTTGTCTTAATTTCTCTTTCTGATATTTCATTATTAGTGTATAGAAATGAAATGGATTTTGTATCTTGTGACACTACTGAATTCATTTATCAGTTCTGGTACTTTTTTGATGGAGTCTTTAAGTTTTCTATCTATGGAATCATGTCATCTACAAATAGTGAGAGTTTTAATTCTTCCTTACCAATTTGGATGCTTTTTATTTCTTTTTGTTGTCAGATTGCTGTGACTAGGACTTCCAGTACTATGTTGAATAAAAGTGGTGAAAGTGGACATCCTTGTCTTATTCCTGACCTTGTGGGGAAGCTCTCAGTTTTTCACCACTGTTTATGATGTTAGCTATGGGTTTTTAATATATGGCTATCATTATATTGAGGTATATTCCCTCTAAATCTACTTTTTTGAGAGTGACTATCATGAATGAGTGTTGAAATTTATAAAATGTTTTTCTACCTCTAGTGAAATGATCATATGGTTTTTATACTTTCTCTTACTGATGTGATGTATTGATTGAGTTGTGAATATTGAACCACACTTGCATCCCATGAATAAATCCCATTTGATCATGGTAAGTGATTTTGTTAATGTGTTTTTGGATTAAATTTGCTAATGTTTTGTTGAGGGTTTTTGCATATATGTTCATGAGAGATATTGGCCTATAATTCTCTTTTTTATGTGTGTAGTGTCTTTATCTAGTTTTGGTATCAGGGTAACGCTGGCTTCACAAAATGAATTTGCAAGTTTTCCTTCCTTTCTGTTTTTGAGGATATTTTGAGAACAATGTGTATTAACCCTTTAATCTGTGAAGCCATCTGGTCCTGGACTTTTGTTTTCAGGGAGTTTTTTGATTATTAATTCAAGTTCATTGCTGATAATCATTCTGGTCAATTTTTTTTTTTATTTCTTCCCAATTCCATTTTGGGAGGTGATATTTTTCTAGACTTTATCCATTTCTTCTAGGTTGTCCAATATGTTGGCATATAATTTTCATAATATCTCTTATAATCTTTGGTATTTCTGTGATACATTTATTTCTCCTCTTTCATTTCTAATTTTGTTTATATGTGTCCTCCTTTTTTATTTTTGATGAGTATTGCTAAAGGTGTGTCAATTTTGTTGACCTTTTCAAAGAGCCAGATAATGGTTTCATTTATCCGTTATTTTTTTGTTGTTTAATATCTATTTTGTTTATTTCAGCTCTAATCATTATTATTTCCTCTGTTTACTGGTTTTTGGTTTGTTTGTTCATTTTCTAGCTCCTTTAGTTGTTTATCTGAGATTTTACTCACTTTGTGATGTAGGCCTGTATTGCTGCATCCCAAAGATTTTGGACCATTGTGTTTCATTTGTCTCCTTGTATTTTTAATTTACTCTTTGATTTCTTGGTTGAACCATTTATTGTTTAGTGACATGTTTTTTAACCTCCCTGTATTTGTGTTCTTTTCATATTTTTCTCATAGTTGATTTCTACTTTCAGAGCACTGTGGTTGGAAAAGATGTATGGTATGACTTAGATCTTTTTGAATTTGTTGAGACTTGTTTTATGTCCTGATATGTGATCTATTCTGCAGCATATTCCATGTGTACTTGAAAAGAATATGTATTCTGCTGTTCTAGGATGGAAAGCTCTGGAAAATCTGCTAAATTCATCTGGTGTGCCATTCAAAGCCATTGTTTCCTTGTGATTTTCTATTTGAAGATCTATCCACTGATGTCAGTGGGGTATCAAAGTCCCCTACTATTATTGAATTACTATCAATTACTACCTTTATATTTATTAGCTGATTTATATATTTGGGTTCTCCCAGGTTGGATGCATAAATATTTGCAATTGTTATATCTTCTTGTTGAATTCTTCCCTTTGTGGTTATATAGGGTCCTTTTTGGTCCCTTGTTATAGTCTGTTTTAAAATCTATTTTGTCCAATAAAAGTATTGCTAACCTGGCTTTCTTTAAACTTCCATCTACATGATGAATGCTTTTCCACCCTTTATTTTCAATCTCCATGTGTCTTTAGCTCTAAACTGAGTCTCTTGTAGGCAGCATATAGGTGCATTTTTTTTTTATCCATCCCATCACCTTATGTCTTTTGATTGGAGCATTTAGTGCTTTTTGCATTCAAAGTAATTATTGATAGATATATACCTATTGCCATTTTGTTACTTGTTTTATGGTTGCTTTTGTATATTTGTCTGTTCCTTACTCCTCTCTTCTCTCATGGTTTGTTGGCTTTGTTTGGTGATATACTTGCATTCCTTTCTCTTTCTTATTTGTATATCTATTACTGGTTTTTGATTTGTGGTTACCATTAGGTTTGTATACAACATCTTCTGCATATGGTAGTTTATATTAAGTTGATAATTGCTTAAATTTGAACCCATTCTTTATATCTCTCCCCCCAACATTTTAGGTATATGGTATCATACTCTACAACCTTTTATTCTGTGAGTCTCTTGACTGATTTTTATAGATATACTTATTTTTACTATTTCTGTGCTTCCTACTTTTCTTATTCCTACTTATGGTCTTTCCTTTCCACTCAAAGAATCCTCTTTATCATTTCTTATAGGTGTGGTTTAGTGCTAATGAATTCCTTTAACTTCTTTTGTCTGGGAAATTCTTTATCTCTCCTCCTATTCTGAATGATAGACTCACTGGATAGAGTATGCTTAGCTGTAGTTTTTTTTTTTTTTTTTTTCCATTCAGCACTTTGAATATATCATGCCACTCCCTTCTGGCCCATAAAGTTTCAGCTGAAAAATTTGCTGACAACCTTATGGCATTTCCCTTGTATATAACTACTTCTTTTCTCTTGCTGCTTTTAAAATTCTCTCTTTATCATTACTTTTTGCCATTTTAATTACTGTAAGTCTTGGTGTAGACCCCCTTGAGTTGATTTTTTTGGAGGATTTCTGTGCCTCCTGGATCTGGATTTATGTTTTATTCTCTAGATTGGGGAAGTTTTCAGCTATTATTTCTTCAAATAAATTTTCTGCCCTCTTTTGACTCTCTTCTCTTTCTGGGATCTCTATAATACAAGTGTTATTAGGCTTGATGGTGTCACTCATTTCCCTAAGTTTATTTTCATTTTTTTTTATTATTTTTTTTCTCTCTTTTGTTCAGCTGGATTGCTTTCCACTACTCTGTCCTCCAGGTTGCTGATCTGTTCTTCTACTTCCTCTACTTTATTTCATCTAGTGTATTACTAATTTTAGTTATCAAATTCTTCTCTAATTGATTTTTTTTTATGTTTTCTATCTCTTTGTTAAGGGCTTCACTGAGTTCCTCCACTAGTTTTCAGTCCAGTTAGTATCTTTATATGACCATTAGCTTAAATTCTTTGTTAGGCATATTACTCATGTCTGTTTCATTTAGATCTCTTGCTGTGATATTGTCCTGTTCTTTCATTTGGGACATACTCCTCTATCTCCTCATTTTGTCTGACTTTCAGTGTCTGTTTCTATGTGTTAGGAAAGTCAGTTATATGTCCTTTTTTTGAAAGTAGTAGCCTTATGATGCAAAGGTCCTACAGTGCAATGTTCCTACAGTGCAACGTTCCCTATTCTCCAGAACCTGCTGCTTCAGTGATGTCTCCTCTCCTCTGTGGGTTGCATGTGCCCTGCTGTTGTGGCTAAGCTGTATTTTTCTTCAGTCCAGTTGTCTGCAATGGCTCTCTTTGTCTATTTTGGGCAGGGTTTGGTCCCTGTGTTGTTAGAGAGCCAGTCTAGGGCTGCCTTGTATTTGAGTTGAGTCACACCGGACATTTGTCAAAAAAGTAGTAGCACTAAATTGCAAGGTATTTTCCTTGTTTTATTCCCTGAGAAGCTCAGACCAGATGTCTGCCCCCAGCCCTCTGTTAGGTCCAAGTCAGACTGGTGTGTGTGGTTATCATTCTTTCTCCCAAAGGCAGAGTCACTTTGGAGTTGTTCAGGCTCCTGTTGGGGCTGGTTGCTTACACACTGCCAGCCTTATGACACCTCTTTGGGTGGGCTCTGACCAAGAGTATTGTAGGAGGTAGAATTCAGAGGCAGGGTGGGGAGTGTTATCAAGGTTTCTGTGGGTCTGTTGTGAGAGAAGACCTGAAACCCAGGCCTGATTGGAGAAGGCATGTCTGCAAGGGAACATGGGTGTGGAATGCACTGTTAGCAAGTTAGGTAGTGAATTTGGGGGCCACATTGGTTCCTGCAGGTGTCCATGTGTCTATGATGGAGGGTCGGGGAGAGAAATGATGCCCACCAGCTCCTTTGCTCCTGAAGAAGTCACCCAAGATTCCCTGCCTCCTCAGCACAAGCTCTGAGATTAGTAAACAAAAATACCTCCTGTATACTCCAGGTGTTTTTCAACCACTGTCTCTATGTTGTATCTCCACAGGACTGTTTTTTGTCCTTCCTAAAGGTGGGGACTCAGTTTCCTCTCCTCCTGGCTTTCCTAGAGCTAATCCTGCTGATGTTTAAAGTTCCGGGTGTTAAGTCCCACTGATTATAAGAATTAAAGAAATTCAACCTCTCATATTTTCAAAGCTAAATGGTATGGGGATTCATCTTCCCTGTGTGGGGTCTCTGGTGTGATAGTCTGTTTCTCTCCCCTATCCATGCCTTCAGAGTCCCTTTGTATTGCAGACAGTTTCATGGGTCCTTTAGCTACTGAGTGCATCTCTGCCCTTCCTATCCTCTTTGATGTCACTTCTTCTCACATTTACTGTGGAGAGTCTGTTCTGCCAGTCTTTGGGTCATTTTCTGGGTTATTTACACTGATGTGAGTGTTATCTAGTTGTATCTGTGGATGACGTGATACCTAACTCTCAACCAAAAAAGGTTGCATTTCAACAAATTGTTTTGGTATAATTAGAATTCCACACTAATGCAACAGCAACAACAACAACAACAACAACAATAACCTTCATCCATTTCTGGCATCATACTAAAAATTAATCAGAAATTAATCATAGGCCTGAATGTGATACACCATAAAGCTTGAAGAATTCAGAACAGTATCTTTGTGACTTTGGGTTAAGGTAATATCTCTTCAGTATGACATTAAAAATATGATACATAAAATAAAAAATGGTAAATTGGACTTCATCAAAATTAAGTCAACTTATTAGCAACATTAATTCCTTCTGTAGGATCTCTTCTGTCATGTAAGAAAACATAATCATAGGCTCAAGGAATGGGAGTGTCAATAGCTTTGGAGGACCATTTTATAGTTTACTACAAATCTCAAATGAATTATGCTAAATTTGGAAAATGAGAGTCACAGGCTACATACTGTATCACTCTGATTATGTGACATTGTCTATGAGGTCAAATAGTAGTACTGAAAGCAGGTTAGCAATTTCTAGGGTTAAGAGTAGGCAGAAGAAATTGGCAACAAAGAACCACAGAAGAATTTTTGGTACTGATGGAACTATTCTATATCTTTTTTTTAATTATTTATTTTGAGAGAGAGAGAGGGCAGAGGAGGGGCAGAAAAAGAGACAGACAGAGTCCAAAGCAGGGGTTCAATCCCATGGGCCATGAGATCATGACCTAAGATGAAATCAAGTGTGGTTGCTTAACTCACTGTGCCACCCAGGTGCCCTGAAACTGTTCTGTATCTTGATTAGAGTGGTGGTTTCACTTAATAGCATTTGCTAATTTTTGCAGAGCTATATACTAAAAATTGTGAACTTTAGTGTATATTAATTATAACTTAAAAATAAAGGGAAACATGAAAATAAGGGATTACAGAGAATTAGTTTCCTGTGCAAGTTATTGTCATATGTAGAAGTAAATTTAATATTTATTAAAAATAAATACACTCTGTGGAGTGCCTGGGTGGTTCAGTTAATTATCCATCTTGAATCTTGATTTCGGCTCAGGTCATCATCTCACAGCTCATGAGCTCAAGCCCCACTTTGGGCTCTGAACTACAGTGCAGAGCCTGCTTGAGATTCTCTCTCTCTCTCTGCCCCTAAACCCCTTTTATGTCAAAATAAATAAATAAACTTTAAAAATGCATTATAGTAAAAATAAGATAAAAGAAAAGCAAAAATGACTTTAAAAAGTAGGAATAACATATCATCAGGATCTTCTCAACTTTAATATCTATGTGGGGTCTTCAACAAGATGTCTTGAGATGGTTCTTTAGAATAGTACAGTCTTTAATCCTTACCTACTGCTTAGTAGCTCAGAATTTTGAGACACAGGAAGAACCTTGTATAATTTTTTCACTGATATTCTTTTTAACCTCTTATGCAAAGTTGTCAATTAATTAAAAATTATAGGATATTCATGCCAGCTAACCCATCTTTTTCCGTAAAAATTGTCCTGGACAATATTCCATCGTGTGCCACTATCCAATTTAATATGATAGGCTTTCACAATTTTCTAAGCTGAGTTATAATAATAGATGTGGCTTTGGCATTTTAATTATTTTTGTATTTTCAATAGTTTCTTAATACCAATAAATTTATTATAATACAAGGATCAGCACAGTTATATATTACCAGTGGAGACAGACTGAGCATACAATGTCAATTTGATTAAAGTAATAGCACTAGCACCTAAAATGCCCTTGTGGATTTTCTCAGTACTCTCTTTCCTTTTAATTCTTTCCTGGAATTTAGAAAGTATAATTTGTTCTCATTGTTTAAATTGTGAAGAAATAAATCTCATAATTATACAAATTCTTTTCCTTCCATTTACTATGCCTCACATGCTCCACAGGAAGTAGTACACACAGAAGTCATTGCCAGTAGAAATAAAAACCATTTTGAACTCCACTTGTTTTTATTAGACTCTACTAATTTACTCCAAAGAAAGGGCAAGCAATTTTCATTACCTTTTCAGAAAAGTAGTATAATTCCATATATCATTCATTTAATTTTAATTTTATTTATATGTGACCATTTAAATGCATATCTTTCCAAATGACAGTTAGATCTTGTGGTTGTGTTTGAACCATACTACCTTGAGTGAGAGATGGTGAGGCCAGAGGAAGATCAAGATGGAGGAAATAAAGAGTTTTACAGTTTTGTTATACTCACCGTTTCCTGAGGAGAGCATAGTATGCCACATGGGGCCACTCAGAAAAGCATGTGATCAGTCAGGAGGCAGTGAAAATAAAGCTGTGGGCAAGCACCTTGATTGTGGTTTTCACAGGAAGGAAGGATGAGGTGGGTTAAGGGAGTTTATGACTGGCTGGCTATGTTTGAAAGCAGCACCCCCGGAAACTTTATGTTTACTGTGACCATTAGAGTCTGTTGTTTGGGACTATCTAGTCTCCAGATGTTTTGGGTGAGCCAAGATTTACTTGGGAAGAGCTCTTTTATAGATGTGAAAGCTTCCATTTACAGAAATTAAAGCTAAGCTTAATATATGTATATTTTTTAATTTTGTTAATGTTTATTTATTACTGAGAGACAGAGAGACACAGAGTGTGAGCAGGGGAGGGGGCAGAGAGACGGGGAGACACAGAATCCAAAGCAGGCTCCAGGCTCTGAGCTGTCAGCACAGAGCCTGACGCGGGGCTGGAACTCACAAACTGCAAGATCATGACCTGAGCCAAAGTTGGTCGCCTAACCAACTGAGCCACCCAGGCGCCCCGAAAACTAAGCTTAATATATTAAGCCCATGAGAAAATGTAAAAAAATATAAGATCATATTTGGATGATTATATATACATTGTACTTTAGTAAATTCAATAATAAAAGATAAATTTCTATATTTCTTCCTTTTTTATTTCCTCAATGATTTTTATATTATAATGCTGATGTTCTAGTATAAGCAACATACATGAATAATAGCCGTGTATTTTGTGTTTGTTTTAAGATGAATATTTGCATCCAAATAAAAATCTCTAAGTGAATAGATAATATTAGAATGTACAATGTCTAAGACTATCCTGTCTGAAAAAAAATTAAAACTTTATAATAGAACTCATCAATATAAATGCATGCTGCCTGATATCTTAAAAATCATTAATCTAAATGTATCAGATCTTGACCAAAGTAAAACAAGCAGCCATACCAATATGAATATTTGGCTTATAGACTTTTAAATTAAAAATTAACATTTCCAACATAATCTTTATAATTGAATACTTGAATCCTATCCAACACAACAATAAGAATAAAAGGCAATAAACACATAATGTGGACAATCTCATTACTGAGAAATAACTCATTATATAATGTAAATTATTCAAGAATTTTCTGAGTAGTTTTCAAGATTGAATTGGGAACAAACAGAATTATAATATCTGTTGAATATACTTATCCATGAACTTTACTAACTTCATTTCTTGTAGGTTTCATTTTTTAGCATCCAATATGCAGTTAGTCAAATTTTTCAGAAAGGCTGAATAGAATACAATTGGACAATGCTAAAGACAAAGCTAATGTTTGTATAGCCCTTCCTGTTGCCTCTCCATTTATACACATAGAAGTTCCGACTACCTTTGGAAGTCACTTTAAACAATCACAGAAACCAGCCTGACTCCCTTCCACCCCCCCTCCTTCCTTCCCAAAGCTTCTATATTACTTCTTCACCACTTCCCATCCTCTCCACACACAATGTTTCTATGCACAGGGCCTTTTTTGTAGATAATAAATTGTGAGACTATCCCCCCAAGTATCTCATCCACAGGTTTGGTGTCACTCTATTGCTTTAACTCAAATGAAGTATATTCCCTGGAAGAGGCAACCTCTGTAAATCCAATGCAATCATTACAAGATTGATAGGGAATAAACTCTTGGATGGCACTAAAGACAGGCTATCTTCACAACTAGGATTGAAGATAGATAAAAGAAGAGCTGGAACAGAGATGGAAGAGACTGGAAAAAAGTGTGATGTTCTCTCAGTGGTAACAAGAGGTAAGAATCAGTTGGGTGAAAGTTGAGTATATAGAAATGAGAGGAGAGCTTTCTCATTTTTCAGAGTATTGCAAATATCCTTTTCCCTGTTCAGAGCAGAAATTTCTCTGAGTCTACACTGACAACACATTATGGTCAGTGAACTACTGATACTGGAAAGTAACTGCTCTCATTTGTACAATTATAAGATCCAGAAATAGACAGTGCTACCCTAGGATCCAGAACCAGAGACAGGAAGCTAAAATGCAATCTGACTTGGACTGAGACTACTAATACCTTTGCCCTCTCCACTCAAGATTGGCCAATATTTGGTGAGAGAAGCCTGTGGTTACTCTCACAATTGTACGAAAATTTTACTAAAAAATTCTTAAAATATACTGCTATGTGAAGGCTAAGGTGAACTCGTAATAAACTACATTTTTTTTTAAATTTTTTAAGCAGGCTCCAGGCTCTGAGCTGTCAACACAGAGCCTGACACGGGGCTCAAATCCACAAACTGTGAGATCATGACCTGAGCCGAAGTCAGACGCTTAACCAAATGAGCCACTCAGGCACCCCAGTAGACTAACTACATTTAACATGACTTTACTAGAGGCTATAAAAGTGGAAAGAATGACCAAAGGACTGAGATCCTAATAAATATCATGGTGAGGGGAAGCTAAGGCAACATTCTGGCAATCAAATGGCATGACTAAAGGTACTCAATGGAGCAACTGGGCAGGGGCGCAAGGTGAAAGATACCAGAGGGATCAAATTAGGAAGGTTTCGATCAAAACTAGAAGTTTGTGAGCAGCATCTTGGCTGTGGAGTGGTGGTGCATTCTGCAGGTTTCATGATACCCAGCTGGACATAGAACATGTAGCAACATGAGCATTAAGGAGGCTTGCTATAGAAGCAAGGGCTCACAGATAAAAGCATTGTCCATATATTCAGGCATGCCTCACATGTTAAACACTCACACACATAAAATACCTTGAAAGCTTGATATTAGGGTGAATGGGAAGTGAATTTGCAATTTTGTTCCTCTCAAAGAAATGTTCACACATTCTTTCAAGCTAGGCTGCTGCCTAAGCAGATTCCCTCCTCGGCACACTGACAGGTAACAAAGACCTCAGAGAAGCTTTACTTCTTCTACAATTCCTTACAAGAATGCCAATGTTCTAGACAAACACACCACATCTGGAGGTTTACAGGCTTGGGCATTCTGAGGACCAGCACAAGATTTCGTGGAGAGCAGAGAGTGCCTCCCCACAGCTAGGGCATGTGTTACCCCCAGATCCTCCTCACAAGAGGTGTTTCGGCACAGAGTGACCAGAAGTGCCACACACACCTAGTTTCATCAGATTATGTCTCTAATCCCTCACACTCCAAGGGCAATAAAAAACAGTCCAGGAGATAAGTGTAAGCAAATGTCATGCCACTGTCCTTCTTCTAAAAGATAACACATCTAAACTGAAATATTTATGATATTGTGAGACTTTCAGTAATTTATAGATTTATTAAGGATTTTTAAATACTAATAGCTATGGCAGCACTACCTGGAAATAATGAGAATGAAAAAATCTAAACATAAAAAAATCATGGTTCAAATTCCTGTTAAATTAATATACTTTAATTTTAAGTAATTTGAATTGGGATCCCTAGCCAATATGTTGTAAGTGGACTTGGTTCCCCCTCATGAAGTGAGCTCTAAAACTATTTCTCTCCCTGTGGTGCCCCTATTGCTTTTGTTAAGGAACTTGCTTTTTCTCATTTGGAATCTTATCTCTTTACCCATCAAATTGTTTTTCTTTGCAGAATCTTCTGTTTCCCCTCCCTGACATTTTTGGCATTTCTGATCTCAGGAATGGGCCAGAAGTTTCTCAAGTGGTTCATGTGAGATCAGGAAAGGACAAGGTATATTTCAAACATGTAGTCTAAGTATACACACACACACACACACACACACACACACAGCCCAACTTTAAAAAAGCTTTTTTTGTTTTTTTTTGTTTTTTTGCCATTTTTAATACTTTATATGGTACATCTACTGGACCCTTTCATTGATCTGTTTTTCTTTTCTTTCTTTCTTTCTTTTTTTTTTTTTTAGTTTTTATTTATTAATTTATTTATTTTGATGGGGGTGGGGCAGAGAGAGAGGAAGAGAGAGAATCCCAAGCAGGCTCTGCACTGTCAGCTCAGAGCCTGACTGGAGGTCAAACCCACACACCTGAGATCATGATCTGATCTGAAATCAAGAGTCAGATGCTTAATGAATTGAGCCATGCGGGTGCCTCAGGGCTCTTTCATTGATCTGCTTAAATGACAGGTAGAGAGGATTATTTTTGTTCTCTATGAATGTATAAAGAAGAAAAATAGACCAATTGAGTGGAAATAAAAATTTACCACAAGAGATTTATAGTCTTATCAATGGGATAAGGGATGCGCAAAACTCTTGCTTCTAGTAGATATAAGTTCAATGACTGCATGTGTTTAATCCAGAAGACAAGCCCAAACATTTTCGTATTTTATAGGACAATTCAATGACTAGACACTCATTTTTGAAAATAGCCTTGCTTATTTGTGCTGAAAGGAACCATGCCACTTTATCCCACCCAACATTTGTCCTCTGAAATCTCAGAAGATAGACAAAATTAAATTCTGGACTTACTGAAAATTTCACACAATAGAAAATCACTTCCTGCTTATTTGCCTATACACATTTTCTGTATAAAGGCAAAACACTGCTTTATTTAGTGCTCTATACATTTGTTTGTATTTAGCCAACCTCAGAATTTGGTTTTGTAAAAGATGAATTGTTCTTCCAAAGTGATTATTTTTATTTCATTGCTCTACTACATGTACACATGTAATAGGTATCTTCATATATTATACATATATGTACTCTGTAAAAATTTTCCAGTTCACGAACAAAATCTTTAATATATTTTCTCATTTGTGGTCTAGAATAGCCCTGTATTCATGTTATCATCTCTCTCTCAAAGTTGAGGAAACTAACATTCTAAGAGGTGAAATCTACTTGCTCAAATTCAAACCAATTGAAACAACTTCTGAATTACAGTCTCAGAACTTAAACCTCATCTTTTAAAAGAAAATCTCACTTTTTTTCACAAAAACACAGTACTTTCATTGCTTAAGTTTCTTAAAGTCCTTTCAGGTCAATCTTCCCTTAGATGAATAAATTAAATATTTTCTGATCTTTCTAGTTGTGTTACCAGTAGGTTCTGCTTACACAGATTAAATTTGGGTTTTTGATCTCCTGTAGCAGTTAAATGCCAATTAATATACAGCATCATCCAAGACAGAAATCCAGACTGGACTTAACCGAGAACAGCTTTCTTGGAAGGGTTAATCATATTAGAATCCCTCCACGTAGGCTCTATTATAAAGCTTTTAGGTAAATAACCCAATGGTAAAGGAAGATGAGAATAGCATGTATATTGCATTTCAAGGTTTTACAAAGAGAAGAAATCTTCTTTCCAAAGAGTAATTGGTCACCGGAGATCCCAGGAATCAACTAACCTGTCCATTAACCTACAGGGTAACTCAACCTGTAAACTAAAATATCTAATTTCTAACAACTTTAATGCTCGGGGTTGCGGATAAATGCATGGCTACTGAGCATAACACCAGAAATTGATTTTATTTTCCCTAAAGAAAGCACTACAAAGACTTTCTGTCTAGTAACTGTATTTATTTCATGCTCTAGGCCCTGATCTTACAGACAGCAATTTCTCAATTTTTGTTTTTGTCAGTGTTTGTATTTCATTTTGGTTCTGTAAATTTTAGATACAGAAAACAGAGTTAATCAAATTCTAAAGCTATATGCACTATCATCAGAATTTGTGCTGGGCTCCTCTCATTTTATTTAATTACTACTGCAAATCCCTATTTTACTCCCATTTGTTTGTATACATATTAATTTAAGAAAATATTACTCTGCTTTGACTTCATTTTGGTTTTTTGCTTATTTTTACCCAAGACTCTGCATTTTAAAATCCATTCATGTTTTCTGTGTATATGTAACAAATGGCTTCTAATTGCTTTGTAGTACTTTTTTATGGGCATCCACCATTTTTTACCTGTTCACCATCTGTCAAAAATCTAACAATCTCTAAGGGATACTGCAGCCATTTGGAGGGCCTGCCAAGTGTGCCATAGATTTGTCCCGGCAAAGAGAAGACACAGTAGGCCCAAACAGACACAGCATAAGCAAAATCAGCCGTGTGTCTGTTATTTCTGGCCCATAGGTGTCACTGAACTAGAGGGACCAGATGCTAGATGACAAGCAGTGGGTCACTCAGTCATGGAGGATCAAATTCTTGACTATTGTTAGGTGATTTTATGGTCTGTAGATGCACCTGATGGGCAATGGCAAGGGAGTATACTCTATCCATTACTAGAACCAGCGTGATGCATTAAGAAACTGCTTTCTGCAAAATAAGGCATCTCTCTGGCACACACAAGGGCCTTGTGGCAATTGCTTGCAACTGCCTACCTCTGCATGTTCCGGGGAAGACCAAAGGACACTCTGTGGTGGTTAAGCTTGTGAACACCATCTATGTGAGATATGCAAGCTTCCCATTCTACCCCACCCCACTGATGGACACCCAGCTTGCCTACAACTCCCCACATCCCTGCTCAGGTCTCTTCTTAGACATATGTGAGACTCTCACTGGGAAAAGTCAAAAATATGTAAACACTTAATTTGAGTGAGTTTGCATCAAATTGCTCTGCAGCATGTCTGTAGCAGTTTGTATGCTCAGCATCCATGTTTAAAATGTTTACATTTTACGAACACCTAGCATTGTCTAGATTTCTAATTATGAACAGTTTAACAGGTGTACAGTGACAATTTTCATGCCATTAATTACTAATGAGTTTGTGTGTCTCTTCACATGCTTGTTACCCTGTCTGTCCCTAAAGACTCCATTTTGTTCTGTTGAGTTATCTATCTTTTCTTACGCCAATACAACACATTTTTTTCCTAGGGCTTTGTTTTAGCTTTCAATAGTGTTAATTTTCTTTCTTTTCTCTTCTTCTCTGAGGCTGAACTCCCTCTTGAAAAATACTTCTCTCGGATTCTACTTCTAACCCTTCACTCTGCAGGTACTTCAAACTGGTCTAAGAAACAGAAGGGGCAAATGTCAGAGTGCTGTATTCCATTTCTTACTCATCATTCACTAATGAGATGGTAAATACTTGACATCTCAAAAGTGCCAAGTCTAATATGATGCTCCCTAATATTCCCCATTGCAAACATGGTCAATCTAAAGTACTTATATTAGTAAATGACTGTTCCATTAATACAATTCTTGAGGCAATGAACTTTGGAGTTGTCTCAGTCTTTCCCCCTTTCGCTTACTACATGTAATTGTTTCATCAGCAAATCCTATCAATTATATGTTCTATAAGGTGTACAGCCGATTCTGGACAACCAATTGTGACCAATGGTCTCTTACATTTTAACGTTACTTATGATATCAGATACATATTTTCCTAATAACTTATTTTACTTTCTTGCATTTTTGTTCTTTGCTTAAGTTATCACTATTCTACACTAAACAGAAGATAATACATTATACTTAATGGAGAAATATTAGAAATATTATCTTCAAAATCAGGACTAAGAGAAAGATATCAATGATTACAACCATTTAATCAATGATTAAAACCATTGTGGTTTTAGTCAATGCTCTCAGGGGAAAAATAGCTGTAAGTATTAAAAGAAAAGAAAAAAATATCATTACTTGTAGCTGTTATGACTACCTTATTCAGAAAAACAGCAGGATTTATATGATTAATGCATAGTAGTAACAAGAATTAAAAGGAGAAGTCCTGCTGCAGATTTAAGTTAGGGACTTTTTTTTTTAATGAAAGTTACTTCAATCATGGAACTGGATGTTCACAAAGGGAATGATGTGAATATAAAAAAAGAAATCCAAGACCGAGCCCTGAGGCACTCAAACATTTAGAAGCCGAGAACATTATAAAGAACAGTGAAAGGAGGCTAAAAACAAGTGCAGAAAAGGGAGAAAATAGCTTGAATGTGGTCCTATAAATAACAAAAAATAAAGTCTTCCAAGGCGAAGAAATTGATCAAATATGTCATTGTTACTGCTAAGTCAAAGAAAATGGAAACTGAGGGTTGATACCAGATGATCTTTTACATCATTGGTGACCTTGAGAAGAGTCATTTTGGTTAATAGTGGGATAAAAAAAACCTAACTTAAGTAATTATGAGGAATAAGAGAATTATAGACGTAAGCATAATATCTGCTTCGATAAGCTTTCTTTGTTTTTAGGATGATATAAAGGACAGCTTATTTATTTGCTTATAAAAATAATGTATTAAAGAGAAAAAGACAACTTTCTAATGTTTATTTTTGAAAGAGAGAGAGACACAGAGTGAGCAGGGGAGGGGCAGTGAAAGAGGGAGACACAGAATCTGAAGGAGGCTCCAGGCTCTGAACTGTCAGCACAGAGCCCAATGCAGGGTTCGAACTCATGAACTGCAAGATCATGACCTGAACCAAAATCGGATGCCTAACCGAGCCATGCCGACACCCCAGGAAAGGACAATTTTCATAGGCAGAAGATATTAAAGAGAAATGCTGGAGAGAGAGAGGCAAACCATTAGAGACTTTTAAATACAGAGAACAAACTGAGGGTTGCTGGAGAGGGTTGGGTGGGGGAATGGGTTAAATGGGTGATGGGCATTAAGGAGGGCACTCTTCCAGGTGACCACTGGGTGTCATATGTAAGAGATGAATCACTGAGTTCTACTCCTGAAGCCCAGACTACACTGTATATTACTAACTTGATTCTAAATAAAAAGAAAAAAAAAGAAATACTGGATATAGGTACTTATTGCACATTGGTGTCTCTGAGAAACAGACACCAAAATATGTATTTTTATTCATATTTATATTGTATTTTTGGTGGAGTGTTCTGAGGATGAGGTCTTGCAGGCAGGGTGGGCTTCGTGGGAAGGTGACCTGTGTGCAATTGTACAGAGCCTCATGCTCAGAAGGGCCTCACTCTTAATTTTATGCTCTACCCTCACCATTTGGAATTGTTAATCATTTTTGAACAAAGGGCTCTACAATTTCAAATTGCACTGGGCTCTGAAAATTACATTGCCAACCCTGTCTGTAAGAGCGCAAAAGATGCAGGACTGGACAATTCCAGTCCAACAAGAACCTCTCAATCTGTGCTAAATTCGAGTGAGGGAGCAACAATTTTATACCCTTTACTCACCAGTCACTGGAAGCTGGCTGTCCTGGAAAGAGGGTACAGCTTTGGGTAAGACAACTCTCTTCAGCAGAGCCTAAACACTGGACAGAAACAGATGAGGGAAGTCAACCACCAAAATTACAAGCAACTAATGAAAAAGTGCTTCAACTTCAGAAAGAAATCACGGCAGGAAGCAATGAAACCTACTACAGTATTTGAGGAGGAGAAGGGGGATGCAATGCACAAGGTCACCCTGAATAGGAGTACACAGACTTAATTATTATAATAGGAGAGACATCAATGATATATGCTAGTAAGTGGGTAGAACTGGAGGTGGCAGTTTATGGCATTTTTTTTTTTCCTGATTGCTTCACTGTATTCAATGAAATGCCAAGCCAGGTCATCAATTGAGAGTAGGATAGTGAGTTAGATTTGCAGTTTAAGAGACATAGCATGAAGAAATATGCTAGATCACTCCTAAAAGTCCAGTATTACTCTAACAAAATTTCTCAAAACAGGATTAGAACTACTGGGTTGATGTTTTGTGGGATGAAGAAGTAAAGAAAACAATTAAAAAATTCTAAGAAGGAAGTCTAAAGCTTAAGAAATGTATGGGTTTTCATACTGAAAAGGTCTGTGGAGTTAAAAACATGACTTAAAAAAAAAAAACCTCCTTATAGACACATGCTTGTAAAATGTCTGTGCTTTAAGAATAAGATAAAATTGGGGCGCCTGGGTGGCGCAGTCAGTTAAACGTCCGACTTCAGCCAGGTCACGATCTCGCGGTCCGTGAGTTCGAGCCCCGCGTCAGGCTCTGGGCTGATGGCTCGGAGCCTGGAGCCTGTTTCCGATTCTGTGTCTCCCTCTCTCTCTGCCCCTCCCCCGTTCATGCTCTGTCTCTCTCTGTCCCAAAAATAAAAAATAAAAAACGTTGAAAAAAAAAATTTAAGAATAAGATAAAATTATAAAAACATGGAGGGAGAAAGGAGATTACCTACAAAGAGACTGTGAACAGATGGCATGCACCTTCTAATTAGCATCATGAAACTCTAAAAGATGTCAGACAAGTGCTTCAAATATCTGAAGGGACATCTTTAGAAACTGGAATTACATGTTCAGAAATATTTTTATCAGTGAAAGAAAATAAATACACTTTCAAATATTCAATTACTAAGATCTTTTTCTTCCATGCAATTTGCTGTGAAAGTTGCTTGAGAAAAACCTGCAATAAATAGAGAGGTCTCAGAATGAGGAAGTCCTGGGGCTCATGAAACAGAGACTCTAAGCCCAGAGAACATCTCAGGCTGGCAGAGCTAAAAGAAGCCTGGGCAACAAGTGCTCTATTTTGGGGAGTAGTCCAAAGAATTCTAGGAGAAATATTCCTTGGGATAAACGTTGATTGATGGTTATTTTTGGAAGCCTGAATAATTATAAATAATGTGAAAATTCACTATTCTTCTATTAATAAAGGGAAAAGAGAAAATAAGACAAAGTCAAAACAAAAAAAATTATCTACCAGAATTATAGGTTTTAAATATGAAACAAATTATTTTGGAACACAATTTGAGCACTGAAGATCAAACAAATCCATGTGACTTTGATGGCATGCACCATCTTCATGAGAGGCACAATTATCTTAATTCTAATATCCAGGTAAAGCAGAGGAGGAAATGGAATCATAAAACATTTGACTTTACAGCAATAAATGAATAAATATAAAATAAATTACATAGTCTCAAACTCTGTTTAAAACAAAGATTTACAATTTTAGAACCAAGCAATGATAAAAAAATAAAAATGTAACTAGAATTACCAATGAGAATATGAACATAGATGCATCTTGATAATGTAAAAGTAATGGTGTAGCTGCCCATCAGGAGGCACAAAACAGTAGGAAGAGTTTTGTGGAAGAAGGGACTGGAATACGAATACTTCTACAGTGGTGCTTCAGAAGACAGATAAAGGAAATGAAAAATCAAAAATAATGTAACAAATAACTGCATGGATGGCAAAGTGAATATTGAGACAAAAGGAAGATAAGTAAAAAGGTTTAACTTTCATCTAGAATTGGAAAAATCAATGAATAAAGATACCAATAGCTTATTCAGAAATATCTCAGCAATAAGAAATAAAAATCCATTCTGAATAATGAGAACTGGTAAAGAAGATGAGGAGTGGAGATCTTCTCTATGGAAGACATTTATAATATTTGCTTATATTTTTTTCATAAAATGCTTTTTAAATTTATTTATTTATTTACTTATTTATTTATTTATTTATTTAGAGAGTGAGACAGAGTGGAGCAGGGGAGGGGAAGAGAGAGAGGGAGACACAGAATCGGAAGCAGGTCCCAGGCTCTGAGCTGTGGGCACAGAGCCTGATGTGGGGCTCAAACTCAGGAACCAAGATCATGACCTGAGCTGAAGTCAGATGCTTAACCGACTGAGTCACCCAGGTGCCCCTATAATATGGTGCTTTAATTTAAAAAAACAGAGTGGAATTGCTGAACTGTATGTTCAATTCATGTTTAGCTGTTTAAGAGGCTGACAAACTATTTTCCAATATTTGGTACCATTTTACATTCCCACCAGCAATGGCCATTTCCATTTCTCTACATCATTACCAACACTTGTTACTGTCCATTTTTTGATTAGCCATTCTACCAGGTATGAAGTGAAATCTCATTGTGGTTTTAATTTGCATTTTCCTAATCACTAATGATATTGAGTATGTTCTCACATGCATATTGGCCATTTGAATATTTTCCTTAATGATATGTATATACAAATGTTTTGCCAAATGCTTCGTTGGGATGTTTTTTTTTATTACAGAGTTATAAGAGTTCTATACATATTAATACAAGTTATCTATCAGTTATATAATCTGCAAATATTTGCTCCCAATCTGTTGTTTGTCATCTTATTGGTGTCTTTTGAAGTACAAAGGTTTTAATATTGAGATAGTACAATTTATCTTTTTTTTTTCCTGTATTGGACTCTGGTGTTGTAGTTAAGAACTCTTTGTTACCCATGGTCACAAAGATTTTATTCTAATTTTCTTCCAGAAGTTTTATAGTTTTGGATCATATATTTAATTCTAGGATCCATTTTGAATTCCTTTTTTGTATGTGAGACCAAGGTCTTAGTTCACTTCTTTGCATATGCATATCCAGTCCTCCCAACATCATTTGTAAAACAATAACAGGAACAACAAACACAAACCACCTATCCCTTCTCCACCAGATTGTCTTGGCACCATTGTCAAATGTAAGGAATAATTTCCGAATTGTCAATTCTCTTTCACTGGCTACACATCTATCTTTGGAGAAACACTATATTATGTTGCTACTGTAGCTTCATAGTAAATTTTGAAATTGGGTAATATAGATCATTTAACTTTGTTCATGTTTTTCAAAATAATTTGGGGTATTTTTAGTCATTGGAATTACTATATACATTTTAAGAGAGGCTTGACAATTTTTACCAAAATCCTGCTGGAATTTTCAGAAAGAATGTGTTGAATCTATAGATCAATTTGGGAATTGCCATTTTTATAATAATGAGTTTTCCAATCCATAAAGGTGATTTCTTCTGTGACCTTGCTTTACTCAGTTATTAGTTTTAGTAGGTGTGTGTGTGTATGTTCCTTTGGAATTTTCTAACAACCAGATCATGTCATTTGCAAATAAAGCTTTATCCTTCCTCTCCAAACTAGATAACTAGAAGTCTTTATTTATTTGGCTTAAAACTTCCAGTAAAATTTCTAATTAATCATATTTCACTCTATTATTTGAACTATCATGAGAACACATCCTGCCCTCAAGTATTAAATCCCCTGTCATATTTACCAAAATGTGAATATTTCATCATATGCATGGCTGATGAAGTTATTGCTGAACTGATATCTGCTTTGGTCCAGAAATCACATGTTAAATTCAAAGTCACATAAACATATAGATATTAACATCTTATCAATTACATGTCATCCCCAATTCACATATATCTGAGATATCCAATTTATATATTTTAATTGATATGTAAACTTCCATTCACCTTGCAATTATGTAATAATTTCTATTTTTATTGTTATGCAATAACAGAAAGGGAGAGTCCCAAAATGCTTAACAAAAGTACTAAGTGTGTCATTTTTTGACAGGAGCTTCCTATGTAGCCTCATTTGCCACTATACAGTCATTGCCTCCATACAAGCTTTTTATCCAATCATGAACAAGTATCCCTTTGTAAAATTTGCATCCATATAGTTTTTCATGTTTGCACATATACAAAAACTCTATTTTCTTTAAATAATTGTTAAATATGAATTTCCACATACTATTTCATAATGTAGATATATCCATAAATACTTGACTATTTCAGCCATCCCTTTAATCATAAGCATTAAGGTTATTTCCAACTTCTAATTGCTATTATGCAAATTATACGGCAATGACATTCTCATACAGGTCTCTTTTGCACACAAACACTTCTATTTCCAGAGTGTGTTATAAGGGCATTACCAGGTTATGCACACACACACTTTGTAAACACTTTCTAAATATTTAGTTAGATACACACACACACACACATAAACTTTAGCAAGTATTTGTGTATCTGTGTTTAAAACTTTAGAATGAAATCTGAAAAGATTTTGATCTAGCATCAAAATAATAAATGTGATTATCTCTGGGTAAGTAGGCAAGGGATCCTATTAGGGATGGAAATCAAAGGAATTTTAGCCTTTTCTAACATATATTTACAGTCTACATTCAACTTTGTTATTGTGAAAATGGCTTAAAAACATAAAAAGTATAAAAATGTGTGTTTAGGCATCTATAATCATAAAGGAAAACAAAAAACCTGTTTAAGAAAATTTCTGGTACTATAGTTACCTGGGACATATTAGACTTGCTAGACTTGAGAGAAAGAGAACTGACCAATCATGACTAAATGGTGTCCACCAGAAATATTCACTAATTTTCCTGTTTCTGGAAGTGTTTCTCATCCCTGCAGCAATTTTCTTGTGTTCATGAAGTTGGTCATAACACTGACCTGTAACAGTTTGTGTGTGACTAGACCACTTTGTTGTGGGGAATGAGTTTAATATTCATGAAGCCTTTATTACATGGCACTGGTTTAAAGGTACAACATTGGCAACAAAAGATGATATAGAACCAAACTCAGACACAAAGCAGTGCATATCTTTAACCTCGATATAAATGACAAGAATTTCATTAAGCCAACTGCCTAGTCTTTTCAGATAGTTGAATATAAATGTGGACCTTGTAAAGAAATGCATATTAATACTGTTATAAAAGAATGTATAGTTCGATAACTAGAGTTATTAGGCTATTTATTTCAAGGAACATTATACATCTAGGAAATGAGAGTTTTGTCCTCAACTGTTGTCTTTCTGGACGAGTGCTTGGCTACAGATTACTGCCAACTACACATGTAATGGAGTACATTTGCAGTTACTACAGGATTAAGATTTGTCATTACAAGTTATGAATGACCAATTTCCCTTCACAATTGTGTAGTAATTATTGTCAAAACGGAACATCAGCACAACCACTTAAACACATTGTGTATATATTTTTTTTCCTTTTCACAGAAAACAAATGATCTCTAAAATCAGCTATTACCGTGGCTAATGAACACTTTGTCACAACATAAAGATCGCCTGAATTTCCCTCTGGACCAATCTCATTAAGTCCAAAACATAACATAATTTAAATATCTGATTTATGATGCACCAGCACTGCTTTCTACATGGAAGGCCTGTCAGAAGACAGTTAAGGATAGAAAATTGGTCGCTTAATTTCACGATTTCCCTCACTCTGTACTCTCTGTATTTACCAAGTTACTGAATGCTGTCCATTATTTTCTCCTTGCCCATCTTCCCCGTTTCTGCTTTTAGTATCATCACCCATGCCTTAATTTTTCTTGAGTGCAAACAGCCTTTTGGTTTTTCTCTTATGCTTAGTCTTCCTTTACCCAGTTACAAATGTGCTACCTAGGGAAAATCATTTAAAACATAAAATTTTTCAACTTAAATGTCTTTTCATTAGTGTCTTCCCACTGATTTGTGGATAGTATTGTCAAACTAGATACATAATTCAGGATATCTGTTGATTCATGCAATCAATATTTATGAAGTATCCTTCCTAGCTAATTCCCTCTCTCTCTCTCTCTCTCTCTCTCTCTCTCTCTATATATATATATATATATATATATATATTTTAAGCTTATTTATTTCAAGAGAGACAGAGACAGCACATGTGGAGGAGGGGCAGGGAGAGAGGGAGACAGCAAATCCCAAGCAGGATCCACGCTGTCAGTGCAGAACCCAACATGGGACTCAAACCCACAAAACCATGAGCCAAAATCAAGAGTCTGATGCGTAACCGACTGAACCACCCAGGCGCCATTCTCTATATGTTTAACCCATAGTTTACTGTTGTGTTTACATATTATAGTCAATAGGTGGCCTGCTTAGAACAAAACACATTTATTCAGAGCTAAGATCTGAATTTGATCTAGTCTTGATTGCTCCACTCTGAGCTTCAGAATCTTCACTTCAGAGACCCAGAAATCTTCATCAGTCTCCATGTCTATAGCTATGGATATTTTAAGGCTCTGTGTCACTACATAGACTCATGTAATTGTTTGAAGTGCAGCTCTGGGTCAATCATGGCAAAGCTGTTTGCTCCGTCTTCTTTTGACTGCTTGGGTAGTGCCATCTTCTTTCTCCATCTCTGCTGTGTGGCAGACCCAATTCTTCCACCATAATGGGTGAGAAGTTAGAGGGAGTGGATGGTTCTTCTTAACTGTCCTTCAAACTCTTGGATTACTTTATTTTGTAATTAACTTTAAAAAATTTAGAAAAATTTATAGATTTACAGAGTTACTGTGAAGGTAGTGCAGAGAGTCCTCATATATTCAACATCCAGTAAGCTCAATTATCAGCTTCCTGTGTTAGGATAGTAAATTTAATTAGGATGTTGTGTTAGTATTGTTTAGGTTTTTTTACAAATTGTTTGAATCTTATGGATACATACCTTTTATTAGACATCTATCTCATAATATTTTCTCGCAGTTTGTGGCTTGTTTTTCGATTCTCTTAATGGTACATTTTACAGAGCAGAAGTTTAAAATTTCAATAAAATCCAGGCTATCGATGTTTCCTTCATGGATTATGCTGTTGGAATTATGACCAAACTCAAGGTAATGTAGATTGTTTCCTATTCTTTAAAGAATTTTCATAAATGTGAATTTTACATCTAGGTCTATAATCCATTTTGAGTTAGTATTTGTGAAAGATCTGAAGTCTGTGCCAAGATTTTTTTTTTTTTTTCATACAGATATCTGCTTGTTCAGCACTGTTTAGGAACAATCAACATCTTAACAATACTGAGTCTTCCAATGGATGAAGAATATCTCCTGGTTTATTTAGATCTTCTTTGGTAATTTTCCATCAGTGTTTTACAGCTTTTCATATACAGATCCTACACATATCTTGTGAGATCAATACTTAACTGTCATTTTTAAGGTTGCTATTTTAATGAAGAATTTTTTTTCAAATCTCAATTAGTTATTGCCGGTATATAGGAAAACAGTTGATTTTGTACATTAACTCTGTATTCTGCAATCTATTATTTATAGAGCTTTTGTTGTTGTTTATTCTCTTTGATTTTCTAGATAGGCCATTATGTGATCTGCAAATAGGGATAATTTTATTTCTTCTTTCCTAATCTGTATACCTCCATTTCCTTTTTATGTTGTTGCCCTATTGTACCAGCTAAGAATTCCAGTAGGATATCTGGTAGAAGCGATGAGATTGGACATACTTGAATTGTTTCTGATATAAGGAGAAATTGTCTATCTCTCACAATTACCTATGAAGTTAGCTATAGTTTTGTTTTGTTTTTAGCTGTTCTTTAGCAAATTGAGGAAGTTCCCTTTCTTTCCTAGTTTGAGGAAAATTTTAAGCATGAATGGATGTTAGGTTTTGTCAAATGCTTTTTCTGTGTTCATTGATGTGATCAGTAGATTCTTCTTTAGTCTTTGCATGTGGTTGATTACATTGATTGATTTTTGAATGTTGAATCAGCCTTGAATACTTGGAATAAAATCCTTCTTCATTGTGTATACTTCTCTTTATACATTTTTATTTATTTTTTAAATTTTTTTATGTTTACTTATTTTTGAGAGAGAGGGAGACAGAGCATGAGCTCAGGAGGGGCAGAGAGAGAGGGAGACACAGAATCTGAAGCAGGATCCAGGCTCTGAGCTGTCAGCACAGAGCTGGACACAGGGCTCAAACTCACGAACCATGAGATCATGACCTGAGCTGAAGCCGGATGCTCAATTTACTGAGGCACCCAGGCACCCCCATTTTTATCTGTATTATAAGTTTATTTACTTATTTTGAAAGAGAGAGAGAGAGAGCATGTACGAGAGCAGGGGAGGGACAGAGAGAGAAGGAGAAAGAGAATCCCAAGCAGGTCCCATGCTGTCAGCATAGAGTCTGATGTGGGGCTCATGAACTGTGAGATCATGACCAGAGCAGAAATCAAGATTCAGATGCTGAAGCCACCTAGCAGCCTGTCTTTATACATTTTTAATTCAATATGCTAATAATTTGTTGAGGATCTTTGAGCTTATGTTCACGAGAGATACTGCTCTACAGTGTTCCAATTTTGTAATGTCTTTATCCAGTTTTAGTGTTTGGTAATGCTGGCCTCATATAATGTATTAGGAAGACTTCTATCTGCTTCTACTTTGTGGAGAATTGATATAATTTTTTTCTTCAATGAACTCACTAGTGAAATTGTATGGACCAGTTGACTAATTTTTTGAAAGTTTATTTACTATTTTTTAAAAATAATTATTCAACATCTTTCATAAATATAGGGCTATTTAGGTAACCTGTTCATCCTTGTATGAGTTTTGGTAGTTTATGTCCATCAAGAAATTGTTCCATTTTATCTAAATTATTTAACTGTGGGCATACAAATATTCATTGGATCTCTTTATTATGTTTTTTTTTTTTCTGTTGATGGGATCAGTAGTGATGGTTATTCATTCTTTTCTGATATTAAGAGTTGTGCCTTTGTTGGATAGCTTGGCTAGAAGATTATCAGTTTTACTAATCTTTTCAAACAAACAGCTTTTGGGTTTGTTGATATTTTCTATTGTATTCCTATTTTCAGTTTTATTGTTTTCTGCTCTAAGTTTTATTCTTTCCTTTCTTCTACCTGTTTTTGGCTTAAATTTCTCTTCTGTCTCTAATTTCCCATCAGGGAAGCTGAAGTTAATGATCTTATATCTTTCTCACTTCTAATATATGCATTTAACATTATAAATTTCCCAGCACTGCCTTTCTGCCTTTGCTATTGCATAGTATTATACACTGCATTTTAATTTAGTTCAAAATATTTTAAATTTCTTTTCAGACATTTTCTTTGGCCCATGTGCTATTTTTCAATGTGTAAATTGCCAAATATTTTGGGGTTTTCTCGCTACCTTTCTGTTGACTGCTAGATAATTCTATTGCTGTCTGAAAATGCATTTGTAAATTTTTACTTCAAATTTGTTAAGTCGTTATGGTCAAAATAAGTTCTATCTTAGTGAATATTCCCTACATGTTTGAAAGTAACTTATTTTCTGCAGTTGTTAGATAATATGTTGTGTAATTTTAATTATATCAAGTTGGTTGATAGTGCTGTTCAGGTCAACTATATCCTTACTGATTTTATGCTGTTTGATCTACCAATTACAGAAGGTATTGAAGTCTCCAAGTATAATAATATATTTGTTTATTCTTCTTGTAGTTTTATCAGTTTTTGCCTTGTTCACTGTGATCCTCTGTTGTTAGGTGCATACAGATTTAAGATTGGTATAACTTCTTGTAGAATTGACAACCTTATCATTATGTAGTACATTTTTAATTTCTGATAATTTTCCTTATCCTAAAGTCAGCCTTTTCTGAAATTTCTCCAGCTGATGTTAACTTGTAAACTCTTTCTCCATTTCATTACTTTTAACCAAATGAGAGGAATGCCCTTCCACCACAGCTCTGAAACAAGTTTCTGGTGAAGTTGTCCCTCCTGGAATGCACACTTTTCTTGTAGAGTAGGTCCTGGTCCTATTTTACAAAGATTACTCCTCCCCTAAATTTCCAGAGTCACCAGGGGATATTTCTTGGCTCTTAAGCATGGGATCCTGATGGGGTTCCTAGAGATAAAACCCATGAAAGTATAAGATGCTTCCTAAGATTACAGCCCCTGTAGTGTCTCATTCTCAGGCTAGTCTTCACAAAGCCTCCAGCAACTTGCCAAAGTTTCCATTTACATGTCTCTACAAATGTATAGCTCCAGCAGCTTGTGCTCCAGGGAAGCAGATCTTGGTTGTGACTCTCTGGATTTTCCTGTCTCCAGAAATTTTTTTTTTCTGTCTCCAGATTTTGATGTCATATTTTGTCCTGCAAATTCAGTTCTCTAAAAGGACAGTTCTCTGATAGGTCAGTAGTCCAAATTTTTCATGTTGTGAAGATGGGAATTATAACTTCCAAGATCTTTACACCTTGGAACTAAAACCAAAAATCCATCCAATCACTTTTTAAACCACTTAACCTCTTTTGAAAAGTCAACTGTAAAGGTACCCAATTTGTTAAGTGCATATTGGTGAGGTAGAAAGAATTAAGATAAAATATTTGCACAATGCTCTTAATTACTTTGTTGAATAATTTAACTCTGGGATTTATAAAAAGGATGTGAAAGAGTGTAACATGGCTTATGCTTGGAAGATATTTGGAAATAAGTTTTAACTCTAATAGTTTGACTCTAGAGCTCATCTCCTTCAAAGGTGAATATAGTCCATCTTTGCCATCATCCCTATAATCAATATAAACCATAAACAATATCATGATTAGTGCATATGCCCTGGAATTTTTGAGCCTATAATATTTCAGAGTCACCATGTGTGATAGTTAATTTTATGTGTCACCTTAACTGGGATAAAGGGTGCCTAGAGAGCTGGCAAACATTATTTTTGGGTGTATCTGTGAGGGTGTTTCCAGAATAGACTAGCATCTGAATCAATAGACTGAGTAATGAAGATATACACTCACCAATGTGAGTGCACACCATCCAATCCAGGGGGACCCTGAAGAGAGCAAGAAGGTCAAAGAAGAGCAAAGTCTCTCTATCCCTTATTTATCTGTGACATCCATCCATTTTCTCCTGCCCTCACCATAGGAGCCTCTGGCAGGACTTCAGACCCAGACTGAATTTTATACTGTTGTTCCTGTTTCTCCAGCTTGCAGATGACAGACTGTAGAACTTCTCAGCCTATATAATAAGATATATATTTATATTTATATGTATATCCATATTTATATAAGTATATGTTAAAATATTAGTTTTGTTTCTCTGGGGAACCCTGACTAATATGCCATGTGATACACAACACAGTCTATCTGAATTATTGGAAGTAATTTTTACTATCTGTGGAGAAATAATATTTTTTGATATAATTTTTATATATTTTTACATACATTTTAAAGATTAGCTGATAAGCAGAGTTATGTGTATTTTTGGTGGAACACACATTGCTTCTTTTTTGCTCTTTCTTTTCTTTTTTGTCCTGAGCAAGAATAACAGTATGCATTCATATATTGTGTAGTATTGAGAACGATTTTACACATTACCACAGCATGGTGAAATCTCTAAATATTTAGTAAATTATATATTAAATTAGCGCACTGTGGTGTTTATAGATTATGGAGAACACCTGTGTAGTCTACATTGTAGCGCTCAGTTCAAACATAATCATTTAAAAATAACACATAAAGAATCAAGTAAGCTATTTTCCCATGAAGCTAATGGTAAATCTTGGCTAATATTCAGTGGAAAGTTCAGTTATAGAAACGATTCAGTTTAGTGAATATAAAACCAGTACAAAACAAATTAATTCAAAATCACTTTTGGAAACTACATTTCATAACATAAATATCATCTGAATATACTTCAGCTTAAATCATATACTCTTTTTGAGGAAACCAAAGTTTTAGATGTAGAATGTAATGCAACTTGTTAACAATTAAAAAAAATGTTGTGTTTATAATTGGAAAGACAAGGGGAGATGTGTTGTTACCTAGGGGTATTCGTCAGAAAGACATCTCCTTGTGATTGACATTAATAGGAGTTCCACATGTGTATTTGGGAAAGAAAATCTCCCTAATTAGTGTTTTCCTCCCATACATTTCATTTCTCATAAGGTTTAGTTGATGAGCTGTATCAGCAATACAGTTTTAAAAATGTTTACCAAAGAATGAATCGTGAAAACATTTCTTCCTTTGCATTTAGTGAGAAATCCAATATAATTTCATGCATAATTAGAGTTTAAATGATGCCATTAAAACACATAGTACAAAAAAGTAAACATATACATTTCCTATCCCAGAGTTCTAAGTCTTGGTATTTGAAATTATACTCTTTGTAGAGCTAGGAATTAAAATAAATAATGATTAATAAATAGAGACAGAGACTTTTTAACTTTCCAACATCTATAGTTCCATGAAACATCCTAAAATTAAGTGTCTGTTATTATAAAGCATGAAGTTATTTGCATTTATCCTATAGAATCATTTTGCAGAATTTAATGTAAATGTAAAACTTTCAAAGTTTTATAGACCTAGCAAGTTTGAAATGGCTCATTGTTTATTACAGGTTATTTGATTTATTGGTGGTATTACTATGTCTTAGGTATACTTTTAGAAATGAGACTATAATATTCTTATGTTTAGCAGCTTTTAAGTCACTGTAAAGCTTAACATTCTACTTATATGGAAATTATTGAATATATTTGTCCCTGAGATAATCATCTGATCCTTCCTTCCTTTCTTCCTTCCTCCCTCCCTCCCTACTTCTTCCTTTTTCTTTCTTTTCTTTCTTTCTTTCTTTCTTTCTTTCTTTCTTTCTTTCTTTCTTTCTTTCTTCCCTATAAAACAATGAGGCTTATTAGAGAGGTCTGGGGACTCCAGCACTTATCATTTTCATCCCTCATTCTTTGCCCATATTATTTTTTCCCCTCCTGACTCTAGTTGCTATTTTCACCACGAGCATCTTTTAAATTAATGTTGTTTTTAATGTAAGAGCTTTATATATAGCATGCCTTTTTTAGGCAGCACAATGACTCCCCAAACATATCTATAACTTAATCCTGCAATCTGTGAATTCATTATGTTATATGGCAAAGGAAATTAAGGTTGGAAATGGAATTGAGGTTGCTAATCAGGAGACATTAAAATAAGGAGATTATCCTTGATTATCTGGGTGGACTCAATGTAATCATGAGTCCTTATGAGGCAGAGGGAGTCAGGAGCATCAGTGTCAGAAATGCTATGTAAAAAAAAACTAATTAGCGATTCCTGTCTCTGAATAAGGCAGAGGTCATGAGCTAAATAATGTGTACAGCCCACAGAAACTGGAAAAAAACAAGAAATAGGTTCTCCCCGAGGGCCTCTGGAAGGAACCTACACCTGCCAATGCTTTGATTTGAGCCCATTGAGACCTACTGAGGACTTCTGACACCTAGAAATATAAAATGGTAAATCTTTGTTGTTTTTAGACATCAGTCTTGCCAATATTTTACAGTAGCAATGAGAAACTAGTACAATATCCAAAATGTAATTAACAATTCACCCAGACATGCTGACAATAAAAGGAATGATAAAGCCCTCCTCCTTGTCTTCCTCTTCTCATTATTTTAGTTTCGTCTTCCTACACCTGATTTTGTCTTTCTAAACCCCATACATATATTCAATTATGTATTTGTAAATGTTTTTATTTTTGAAAGAGAGAGAGCATGTGAAGCAGGGGAGGTACAGAGAGAGAAAGGGACAGAGGATCCAAAGTGGGCTCTGTGCTGACAGCAGAAAGCCCTATGTGGGACTTGAACTCACAAACTGTGAGAACATGATCTGAGCCCAAGTTGGATGCTCAACTGACTGAGCCACCTAGTCACCCCAATTCTGCATCTTTTAAAATCCTTTCAGTTTCTCTGCTTTTTGATTTCCATGTGCATTTATTTTAATGTTTATTTTATTTTATTTTATTTTATTTTATTTTATTTACTTTTGAGAGAGAGAGAGAGAGTGAGCAGGCATATGCACGCATAGGTGGGGGAGGGGCAGAGAGAGAGAGAGAGAGAGAGAGAGAGAGAGAGAGAGAGATGGGAACAGAAGATCCCAAGCAGGCTCCATGGTGACAGCAGAAAGTCTGATCTGGGGCTCAAACTCAAGAACCCTGAGATCATGACTTGAGCCAAAGTCAGACACTTCACCAACTGAGTCACCCAGGTGCCCTCCATGTGCATTCTTGACAGTCTGATTCTCACTTTCATGCCCTGGACAGATGCAATGGCCTACTGAAAAACTCCCATGGCTTCTTCATTCTTGGCATCAAGATGTGCTTTATATGTCCAACTGAGACATAGGGTCCTCAAGTGAGGATTTTATATTTAAAATAGCTCTTCTCACAAATATATTTGCTAACTCACAGTATACGCCCTTTCAATCTAATAAAATTATAGTGATGACGATAATAGTTACTCTTGATTGGATTCAACACTGAATAGACAGTAAGCACCAGTGTAAATGTTTTACTTTTATCACCTCATTTTTGTTCTCAGATATCTTACTAATTAGTTATTTCCCTATATTATGATTGAAGACGTTGAAGTTCAGAAAAGTGGAACAATTAACCAAAGGTCACTCATCTAGATAACTGCATAGTCATTGCTTGAAATTAGAGACATATAAATCTAAAACAATACATTTAACCTACAATATTATAGAAGATGCCAATGACTAAATCATACAGGCCCTAAATCATACAGACAATTCCCTTTTCTGTACTCCCCTACTAGAGCCATAGAGATTTGCCAGGCTGCTTTCAGGTAGCTGGTCATTTGAAAATTTTATTATTTTTAATAGAATAATTTAATAAGAAAGACATTCATATGGTTTCAAACCAAAAATATATATACATATGAATGTATTTCCAAAAAGAAGTCTCCTTCCTGCTTTACCTTTCTCACCCATTTCCCACATGTCCATCAATATTCTCTTTAATTCTTTGTACCCTTCTAAATTTATGCAAATACAAGAAAATATAAGCATATATTCTTATTCTTCCTTTCTTACACAAAAAGCATAATATATGTAATATTCAGCACCTTCCTTTTTTCTTCTTGTGAAAAATCCCAAAACTACAGAAATATGGAAGATAGTACAGTTATCACCTATATACCATTCACTTAGATTCATCAATTGTTTTGTGCAAGATTTGAAACTGTTGTGAGTAGCATTACTATTAATAACACTTCCAACACCATGTATTAGAACGCAAAAGGAAGCAATACAAAGAATGATTCAAAAGCCAAAGAAATAATTCCAGGTTATGAAAGAAAGCAACTGCATTCCCATTATCTGGAGGTAAAATTTGCCGTTTTACTAAATGTTCATGTGTGTACCTAAGTTCTTCCACTGGTCAAACACATACCATTTTTCTAGGCAGTGTTTATTCTAATATCTAGTATTAGATTCAGCACCATCACAGAATCTTTCAAGATATCACCCCCACCTTGAGGGAAGCTATGGAGCATTTCCTGAGCCTGAATAGTATTTGTGCAATGCATGACCCTCTAAATGTTGGTACCTAGGGAAGAGGCTCTTCTTTCCTGGATTTAAAGGCCATACTGAGTTTGAGAAAGAATAACTGTGAATTTTTTTTCTAAAGAAATTTTCTGTTTAGAAAAGGGGGAGTAATGCTTCTAATCTAAAAAAATTGGAATAAGTCAAATTGAAGCAAAAAAACAAAGACAAAGTGAAAAATAGGAACTTAATTGAAAGAACTCACAAAAAAAGTTTGCAAATTAGAAAAACAGAGAGCATGTTTTTAAAAAGGAAAAGAGAGGTTTTAACAATAAAAAATAAGTTAATAAATTATGTGTAATGATATAAACTAATGAGCACAATAATGGGAACATCAACAACTTTTAATCTACATTATTAATTTGCTTTTTTGTTTCTAACTTCTCTACATCACATGGCAGATATTAATGCATCAATAACTTCACAATTGGAAGACATGTTGTATTATTCAGGGTTATCCTGAAAAACAGAACCAATAAGGTATATAGATAAGCTATATAAATTTATTTTAAGAAATTGGCTCATGCAATTATGGAAGCTGGCATGTCCAAAATCTGCAGAGACTAGGGATGAGCAATGCTATAGTTCAAGTCCAAAGGCCATCAACTGGCAGAATTCCTTCTTGCTCCAGGGAGATCAGTCTATGCTCTCTCAAGGCCTTTGATTTTTGGATGAAGCCCACTCACCTGATAGAGAGCAACCTGCTTTACTCATAGTCCACTATTTTAAATGTCAGTCTCATCTAAAAACATTCTATGGAAGCATCCAGAATATTTGACCATATCTGGTAACACTGCTTAGCCAAATTACCACATAAAATTAATGCTCATAAACACAATGTGACCCATAGCCAATTATTGCTTATATGTGTAAACAATAACTATTATATGAAGATCAAAATACTCATGGCTTATAATAACTTGTGATACTGCACTGTCAAGTTAATAAACACCATAGTTTCGGCAAGATACCCCTGCACACATATCCACATACATATGTTTTATTTTATGTGCCAGCTTAGCAATTTGGCTAGGTTATGATGCCCACTTGTTTGGTCAAACGACTGTCTAGACGTTGTTATAAAAGTATTTTCCACAGAAAACAGAGCCAGCTTCATGGCTTTAAGACCAGGACAATCGCATAAGAGCACAGGCTCAGAGGGAACATGCTCTTGGAGATGAATGCTTTGATGCTGCCATCTTGAAATTCTTGACAAGCTTATCTTGGAACTTATCATGGCTAGCACAGGCCATCCCTCCCAGCACCTACCTGCCTTTCTGGAACATTTGCTGCCCCTGGCCCCCAAGTCCTACTTGACCTCCCCCTGCCCACATCTACCCAGTTACTCCTGCCCACTGCCATCCCGAGCAGAAGCCTGGGTGTGTAGAGGGTGGGGTCATGGGGGGTCAACTGCCCCATGTTGTCTCAGTACAGGGCAAGACACCAGCTGTCTGGCACCTTGATGTATTAAGTGGCACATTTGGCAGTATCAAATCTTTCCATTTCTTTTGTTTGTTTGTTTTTAATATTTTTAAGTTTATTCATTTTGTTAGAGAGACAGATGGGGCAGAGAAAGAGGGAGAGAGAGAACTCAAAGCAGGCTCTGCACTATCGGTACAGAGCTCAACAAGAGGCTCAAACCCACATATCACTGAGAGATCATGACCTGAGCTGAAACCAAGAGTCCTATGCTCAACTGACTGAGCAACGCCGGCACCCCTTTCTCCTATTTCTAATCTAGGTGTCAAGCATGTCCTGGTCAGAGATTGCAAACTTTTTGTGTGTCATCCATCCGGCAAGAGTTGGGATAGAAAGCTTATGGAAGGACACATACCAGGCTTGACTTCCTCATCCTTACTGGTCATGGCACGTCAGTTCAGTTCAGTGGCTGTACACACTGGCATGAATATGCCAGCCTGAAGATGGGCCCCTTGTTGCCTGCAAAGGTCTGCACTTTACTGGCAATTATCTCCATGCTGCACAATGCAACATTAAATAGCCAAAATCACTGTGACAGGTTAAGAGAAAGCCTGTGAAAGAAAGGAAAAACTTCGTATTTCAGTACCCTTGACAACAATGTCCTCCTGCTATTTGAACAAAGGGAACCACATTTTCATTTTGCAGTTGGCCCCACAAACTAAAAGGATCCTTTAAAAACCCCCAGCACCTCACACTTTGTCAAACCCAACGGGAAATCATTTGTCGTCATCTAATTCAACCCCGCAGCAGGATCTGACATGGCTGAGCTTTTCTCATTCTTGAAAATCTTTTCTGCTTTATGTTCTTCCTGGTTGTGTGCAATCCACTCTGGCAGTTCCTCCTCTGCATAATTGCCTTATGTGACGTTGACCTGAGCTTTAGTTTTAAGCTCTCTCTTTTTTTTTTTTTCTATAGACACCAATCTTCCAGGCTCAGCTCATCGACACTCATAGCCTTAAATACCATCTCCATGTTGACTGATTCTCTGATTTATATATTCAAATTTGACCCTTCCATTGAGCTGTTGAATTGACCTTTCTGCATGAATGTCTAATAAGCATCTCAACTTATGTCCACAAATGTTCCCTTCCCTCAGCCTCAGACCTTCCCCACTGCATATAATGACAGCATTATCCGCACAGCTGCACAAGGCCAACACTTGGCCTAATGAGCATTGTTACGTAGTTATGATTTCAGAAACTTGATTAAATTGGTTCTTAAGAAATGTAATAATGGGAATATAGGATTATTTGTGATGAACTCTTTAGTAAAAGGCGAAAGATTTATGCGATCTGAAGAGAAACCAGAGTATTGTGATGAACTCTTAAAACTGAGTAAAGAATGGGGAGATGAGTGCCCGTTTTACTTCAAAAACCTTCAGAACCATGGATGAGCAGGCAGCTAACAACACATGTCTGCCTACTACTGAGTATACAGAAGAGGATCAAATTTATTTAACGATTATCTATAGAAACTATATGTACATCGGAGTTAAGGAATTTATTAAAACTGTGTGAAGTCTTGGGGCACCTGGGTGGCTCCATCAGTTAAGAGTCCGACTTTGACTTAGGTCATGATCTCATGGTCTGTGGTTTCGAGCCCCCGGATTGGGCTCTGTGCTGACAGCCCAGAGCCTGGAGCCTGATTCAAGATCTCCATCTCCGTTTCCCTCTGCCCCTCCCCCACTCATGCTCTGTTTCTCTCTCTCAAAAAGAAATAAACATTAAAAAATATTTTTAAATGTTTAAAATCTCTAATTTTTGAAAACTGTGAGCAATATCCAAAATGAAAGACAAACATAATTACACTTAAGTTTTGGAAATTGCATTGATGTTGTTGAACATTACATAAAAGTAATTGAATTTATTTTAAATTAATCATTGGTGAGACTACTTTTTCTTCTCTTAGAAAAAATTTGAGTCAGAATCATGCATTGGTTGAGATAGCAAATCAAGAATGTCCAAATCAAACAGATTTTATGAATATTCTGGAAATTAACTAAACAGGCAATTATGTCAGCAACAACTTTTTGACTAAATTACTACTCATGAATTTGCCAAGTCATTATGAATCATTAAATTTTCAATCACTTGTGAAAATCTGTACTCACTAGCATTTTTTTATTTTAATTTTCTTTTTTTTTTTACACTGGTTGTAATTTTAGGGATGTTATATAAATGTACTACCCATAGCAAGACAAAAAAATGAGGCAATGTATACGAAAGCAGTATGTAATTGAATCTATATTAGATCATTTGTGTATTTTACAAATATCACACAGGACTAATATCTTCAGCATAAAACATTTTGATCAAGAATCAACAAAACATGCTTGACAATACTTTCATTATCTTGGTCATTTGCTTTTAACTGTGACTTTGAAATCATTAAAATGGTAATCATTTTGCTCAACGATTTAAAAACTCATTGATAATAAGATAAGTCTGAAATTGTCTAGGGCCATCATATATATATTATCCTACCAGTCTTTTCAGAGAACCACTTAAATATTTCTGGAAATAAGACGTAAAACTATACAGTAAAGTAAGTACTATTTTGCAATTCAATAATTTCAGCAATCATTGAATTTCAGATCAATGGTCTTCTTTTTGGGATTCAAAATCTATTTAGAAATTCAATCATATCCACTGTCATCTATGAAAAAAAATTTTTCATGTCTCCCTAATATTGGGTAAATAAATATCTTCTGAGATAATGAATTCCACAGACAATTTGAAAAAAAATAAATTGATAGTAATATTAAAAAATTGGCTACTATCTTCAAATTTCATCATCTATTTTAATTTCATATTATCCAGTACATTCCTTCAATACCATCCACACACAGTTATTACTTACACTTATTCCATCCCAATATGATCTCATGGGAAACTCTGGCAGCCAGGGCACTCTTTTCTGAAAACAAAAGCCTAAATTCAGAGAGGTCTGATGTAAATGAGAATTAAAAATGTCTGTCAATGATCTCATAAAAAATGATACTTTTAGAGCTGCTATATATTATTATATTAAAAAAAACACTAAGATCATAATTATCCATAGTAGATACTTTTTATTTAGTATCACAATGTGATTCAACCATCCTGCAGTTTTTAATGATTATTGAACACTACATTTCCCTCTCTAACCAGAGTTTCAGATGTGAATTAAGTCCTGCTAATTAGAAGCAGTCTGAGATATTTGGAAGGCAGAAGTGGGGCATAATTAACTCCAGCCATTCATTCTCAGAGAGATGAAAGTTTCCTGTGACAGCATTCTGAAGTCATGTCCATTCCCCAGTTCCTTGTGTCAAGAGACAGTTACAATTGTTCCAGCATTTTAATGTGACTTTCTAATCTCTGTCCAGTGGCTTTGGAAGTCCATACTCTAACCTTATGAGTATGAGAGGTCATTGCACTATGGCTTTTCGATGTTGACTTAGCTCCAGTGACAGCCTGAAAGCAAGTTGTTCCCCTAAAGGATTAGTTGTGAAGTGATCACTCAAAAAAAGCCCAGATTAGAGTCCTTCAAATAATTCTTTAAGTACCTAAGTCTATTAAAATAGCTAGAGTAGGTTCTGTTTATTTTACCGAATTTTCCACTAATCAAATAATGAAAATGTGAAAATGACCAAACTATGGCTAAAATAAATCATATCATATGTAATAGAGTGACCGAGGGGATCAGTTCAGTCCAGGCTGAGAGTACAGAAGCTGGAATGTGAATGGGGAAAAGTCAGTGCTACTTCATGACAATTAGGTATTAAAAAAAAAAAAAAAGGAGTCTAGGAAAGGGCATTTCTGAAATTAGGAAATATATGATGCCTATCTACATTACTGTGCAGATAACAACCATCAGCATCATCAAATCGTCAAATAATAATAGTAGTGGTTAAAATCCAGAACATAAAGTCTATATGGTGGACAAAAAATAATGAAATAAGTGAATTTAGGAATTTGAATCTAGAATAAATTCTCCTAAAGTGATAGGGTTCAAAGACTCATTTCATGGAATACCCACAGCCAAGATCACCTCTCAGGCCAGAAACCAACCCATATTCAAACATCTCTGATAAAAGTATTTCTCTGAGTTTGACACCCAGGAAACATTTACATGTGCAGAGGCATTAAAAGTGAGCTTCCAGTTGATAAGTAATCCTGCAGCACATAATCTAAATTTGGCAGTATTACTTTAAAACATCTCAGTGGACACATGTAGAATAAATGGAACTTAATGCAAGGGAAATCGACAGGAATGGAAGTTCTGGGTTGACAACTGCATTGCTTTGAAGGAAGATAGGTTGTGTTCAGGTGGCCAAGCTTCAGACTGTAACAGGGAGAGATCTATATCCTGTCTTCCATCAGAATGCTGCCCATAAGCATATATCTCTACTGATCCCTGGCATGCTGCAAGGTGTCATGGAAATGCTGCTGCATTGAATTATAGTTCATTAAGATCATGACTGGCCACCAGGAGGTCAGAAGAGCTCACTAAACAAAAATATACCAATGGCTACATTGCAATACACTCATGATGATAGTATGTTGACACTTCTTTTTTAGCTTTTAGGCTGTGTGTTATGGTTGATTATCAAAAGGGCACAAATAGAAAATGTTTTGAGTGTTCTCCAAATTGATTAAAAATTGAAGCTGATACATGCATAGAAGGACCTCAAATAAGAAACACTGGGGAGATTAATAGGTATAAGTGCAAATGGCTGGAGGAGTAAAGGGGATTGCTTTAGGAGGAGAGGAAGCATGTCAACTAGTGAGGAAATCTACTAATATCAGAATAGCTGCAAATACATATGGAAAAAAAATTTATCCAAGTTATCTTAGGAATGATCAGTATTAGTTAATGGGCTGTGACATTTACATGGAACTGCGTGTGCCCACATGTGGAAGGTTGTCAGTAAATCTTCTTAGATTTCCTAGGCAAGTCGCAACCAGTTTTCACATAAGCATCATAACGTATAATGTTGTTCTGATATGATTGATTTGAATTCCCTAAAGAGAGAGCAATCCACATAAAAAGACTTTCTAAGAAAAGAAGATGTGGGAGAAAGGTCAGGGCAACTAAAGTAAATCTAAGAGGAATGACCTAAATTGGCAAGCAGTATATAGAACTATGTAGGTGTAAGATTAAGTTTAACATTTATTTTAAGATATTCTATTTCCTAATTTTTCTTTTTTTTTTAATTTTTTTAACGTTTATTTATTTTTGAGACCGAGAGAGACAGAGCATGAACGGGGGAGGGGCAGAGAGAGAGGGAGACACAGAATCGGAAGCAGGCTCCAGGCTCAGAGCCATCAGCCCAGAGCCGACGCGGGGCTCGAACTCACGGACCGCGAGATCGTGACCTGAGTCGAAGTCGGACGCTTAACCGACTGAGCTACCCAGGCGCCTCTATTTCCAAATTTTTCAATCTTCATAAATTAAAAAGCATTGAACCATAAGAACTGAAATGTACAAATAACTATGACTTTAATAGGTAAGAAATGTATGATATATACAGCAAAAAATTAGAGATTGGTGATCCAGGGGCTGTTCAATAGTTTTCAAATATAACCACAAACTCTTCTTCCTCTCTAGAATTTTCACAGTGTTAACTTTTTGTCCTTTGATAGCAAGATGGCTGCTATATCTTTAGGTACCACAGCTATATTCACAGCCAGAAAGTTGGGAAAGCCAGCCCAGGGTGGCAAAACCCATCTCCATGGCTCATTTCTTTCATTAATATAGAAACTATCCCCCAGAATCTCCCAGCAACACTGTCACAACATGTCTATGGGACCCTTTTTGGCAGCAAGAAAGACTGGAAAAGAAATTATGAGACTTGACAATTTTCGTGGTAAGACCTAGACAAGGATGGACAAGGGTGTCTGCTACAATGATTATGCATGTATTGCTTTTATAAAATTAAAATTTTAAATACTTCAAACTTTCAAAAATATAAAGTTAATGTAACACATTGCATTAATAATGCAATGCTAATGTACACCCTTAGATATTTAATTTAAAAAAAATTGCACATGTATATATATATATATATATTGCACTATATATATGTATGTGTATATATATATGTATATATATATATATATATTTCATATACTGCAAACAACTTATCTCCAGAGTCACTCCTCCATGCCTATCGCAGGTGAACACTCATTTGAATGTGATATTTCTTAGTCCAATTCATTTGTTTTTATTTTTAATGTATGTACTATGCACACAACACACACATGTGTGTATATGAATATTATATAGATACAAATACAAATTATATATGCATATATCAAAGAAATATAATAAAGCAGTAAGTTAATACATTTGCCAGACACCAGATAGAAAAAAAAAAACCATAAAATCTGATAATACCAATGGTTGGTGAAGATATGCAGAAACAGGAACACTCATATGCTTCTGTTGTAAGCATAAATGGGTACAGATACTTGATAGAAATATTTGCCGTTATCAGTTAATTGAACATGTACATGAATCGAGTCCTGTGATTCTAGTTCTATGCATAGACACTAGGAAAACTTTTCCATATGAGCACTAGGAGAAATCAAGCAAAGAACTGATAAATAAGGCATAGCATTTTCACCACTTTGAAAGTGAACAAACAGTTATTGATATTTATAGATGAATCTCACAAATTCAAGAGTGAGCAGAAAAGAAATTGTCAATGTATTCAATAGAATATGATTTGTGAAGTTTAAATAAGTTGAAATTAATATTATGTATTACTTTTGTAGAGAAAAAGGATAGAAAAGACATTATCTTAACTCTGTTGGGACAAGAGATTAGGAAGAAGAAGCAGATTATTTTTTCCCCCTAGCAGAGATAGTTAGAAAAAGCATTTGGGAGATTAGGGGAGAAATATTATCCCTGGGGATCACTTGTGGTTTATTCTAATAATCTCCAACACTCATATGTGGGCATATTGATCTGAACACATATCAAATCCATAATGAAGCCTATAAATCAGCAAGGAGAGAAGACACACACTTGTGCACACACACATACACACACATCCCTGTAAGGTTATATTAATTTACTGATTTCATTTAGTCAGAAGTATCAGAAATAATCATGGCCCCTGAGAGCAAGAGGAAATGAAGCATATTTTTGTGGTCATTATTAAGTGTAAATTCTTTAAAGAAAATTATTTTAAATTTTCTTATATTTTATTGCAAATTATTTTGGCCTTTATTTCAGTTATCCAATACTTGGTAACAAACATCTTCAAAATGCAAAGGTTCAAAATAATAACTTCCTATGATTTTATATTTTTAACCAGATTGTTTTCCTATTTACACCAAAACTATAAAATCAGTATCAATGCCCAGATTTTTCTGAGCTGATACCCTACCTCCAGCCAGCCATCAACCTAAATCTCATTATCCCCACAATCTAAAAAATGAAAAAAAAAAATAAAAGTAATCTTTTTTAGTTTTAGTTTTAGCTTTTACTATTATTATCACTCTATACCTGGTCCCATGTAAGAAAACATTCACAATATAAATTTTCTTCATTTGTGATTTCAAAAATATAAAAAGATAAACCACCTTGGACCATTATATATTATATATTATATTATATATTATATATATGTTATATATGTAAATTATATATATATTTCCATTATCTTGATTGTTAATGTTTGTGTTATATTAATATTTGCCATCAAAGATACATTTTCCATCTGATTTCTTTTGCTCAGTTCTAAAAGGAAGGCAATAATAGCAATACTGTTTAGAAAATTCCATTTATATCATGGAATTAATATCTCTTTTACCAACACCAGAATGCTATGATGACCAATAAAATTAGAATAGGAGTGGGCTGTTCTTTAGGGTCTATGCAGAGTGGGGGAAATTAGTAGTCAATGAAAACCCAAAAAAGTACCAAAGATGGGAACAAGAATCATAGTCACAGGTCAGTCAGAAGACAGAAATTGCAAAACAAAGACCAGGAAAAGTATGCCAAAGTCTCTTCATCTCCATGGTTACTTATAACGTGATTAAGCTGCACATGCTGAGACCAACAGCCCCAGCCTCTGTTTAGAATGTTCTCTTCTCCTCAAGGCTGTGTGCCTGTGTGATTTCACAGAAATACCCTCTACATCCAACACAGTATCTGAAATATACTAGGCACTTAATAACCATTTATTTAATTAATTAGTTAAATAGGGGTTATTTATTTATTTTTATTTATTTATTTATTTTTTTTGCAATTTACAATTTACAATGTCTTATCTGGTACCTAGACCACAGAAGATCAATGTCTTTCATATTTCATAGTCTAAAGGACTTTTTAGAAGAGCACACTTATTTACATATTATTAGATATTATTTAGATATTATTAATATTATTGCCCTAATTGTTCAAAGCTTTTCAATTCAGGCCACTTTACTGTCCACACAATAGAAGTAACCCCTTGAATCAGATTCCTCATCCCTAGCAGCTACCAGCCTACAGTCCCATACCACTTTTCCATGCATGGTGCTCTGAGTTAAGAGTTTTATGCTAAAAGGGAAGCTGAGCCTGGCAAGAGCCAATGTCAGTATCGTCTACACAATGGTAAGAAAGCAATAAATATTTAAACCCCAACATATTTGCATGGGAAACAGTTTTATACCAAATAAGATTGTTTGGGGGTGATTTTAAAAGTATATGTCAAGATAAAACTCAAATTGTAAGACAAGATCAAAATCTCTCTAAAATATCTACTCAGCATTTCAGTTCATCAGAGTACTACACTCTGGTTCCTTTTGAGAATGTCAGCAATAGTTATTGTATGTGATAGACTTAATTACTCCTCCTCCATTGGTCATAACTCTGTGACTAAAATGACTGGCTATTAATTGTATAACAGCAGACTTGTTTTCTACAGTGGAGAGTGATAAAATTTACTATTGATAAGCAATTATCTTTTTATCAGATTGAGACATTTTCCAGTTGAGTTAAATGCTTATTATCTGTTTTAGTCAATAACTTTTGGAAAAAGTTCTAGAGGTTAAGATCTTTCTCAACTACAACTGTTCTGTTAGAATCTACTAAATTAGAATGTCCCCACAAAGGGAAATTCAGATTATTTGCTACACCCGTTTCTTGATTAAATTTTTGGATTACAAAGTGAATAAAAATTGCCATTTCCCTTATTTCTACATGTATTCATCATGCAAAACTACTAGTATTTTTCCCACATGACAATCAAGTAAATGCAGAAACATCATTTCTATGGAAGTTTAAGATGCAATGGTATGATTTTCAAAAGAAGTTTTGGAGAACAAACTTTTTTAAATGTAGAAAATTTTGCTCTATGTCATGGGTTGTCAGATTATTGTCCAGAGACCAGATCTGCTCCCAACCCACCTCCACCCCCACTTGGTTTCAATCATCCACCAGCTAAAAATGTATTTTTAAAAAATATTTTGAATGATCAATAAGTACCTACATAATATCCTAAATTTGCCACTTTGCCTGTAAAGTCTGTAGTAAATGTCCATCTCTGCTCTGCATGTGTTGTATGCATTGCTAACCTAGTAATTAAAAATATCAACATATCTAACCGAAGTCTTTTCTTTTCCATATAATAACACGAGAGTTTCACCACCTAATTTTGCAATAATCACAGAACTTGCCTTTGATCTATAATCTCATTTTGAAATTTAAGAGAGCATAGTAAGAAATTTTATGTCAGTGTAATAATAATAACAATAGTATATTAAGTTCACTAAATTCATAAAGTTCAGAATATTCACTTCATACATATTCCAATATACAATACTGACAAAATCCATAAATAAACAGAGCTATCTCCATAAACCTATTTTATAGGGCGGAATGGAAATTAGTCTCAAAGAGGTTAAGTGATCGGCCCAGGGTTATAAGTCTTATAATTAGGAGGGTTCTTCTGCAATACTCTTTTTACATAGATTCATGATGCCTCTTCAAATTAATCTGAACTCTCAGTTCATTTAGTTAATTATGCAAGAAAAATAATCATAAACTAGTTATGCATATAATGGTAAAGTCAAAAGATAATGGATATAATGCAATTAGCATTGTTTTGTTGCAGTTAATGAATAAATCATAACAATCAGGTCACCTGGTAGACACCTTACTAAAATGAATAAAAGAGTTAACTATATAACATGCACTATAGAAGATAAAATAGATTAATGGATTAATTAAGCAATCTCAAAGTACCGATCTCAACTCTACCAATGAGAACAAAACCTTTAAATCAGCTACTTACTTGCATTAAATCTTTGACAAATTTAACAATGTAATTTTTGTAACCGTGTCTCCAGTTACTAATAAATTCTATGTCAAATTTCAATTTCATTAAGCAAGGGCAAGTCAAATTAACCACTGATTTGTATTTCAATAGTAAGTATTAGCCTTACATGATTCCAATGTTGTTATTACAATTACGTATCTATAAATTTAGAGAATTTACTTTTAATTTCTTAGGAAACTATAAAGGTATATCATAAGTCATAGAGAAAGACATCATGTGGGAGTGAAAATGGGGTATTAAAACTCACTGTTGTGAAATGTCAGGAAACATTAAAATACAAATTATATGTATTTTATTCGAGTGCTAATTTAAGAATGAATTAAGGCACAGCACCATATTTAAGCTTTTTGAAGAATTAATTTTAAGCCTATTTTTTTAACATAGGAAGACTGGCCTATCAAGTCACTACTAGGGAATTCTTAATTGTATTTGGTGCTTATATCTGATGACTTGGAAATGGCTTTGAGTATATTTTTTTTTTTAGAATTTGATTATAATTTTATAATCTTAAATATATGATTTTTCCAATTATGATTGGAAATGAACAACTTGGTAGAAAATGTAATTAATAGATCACTAACATTTTCTTTAATATTAGGTAAGTGATAGGACAATTATTTTCTTCCACTCATTTTGGAGGTCTGGGCTTGCATGTTTTTTTCCTTTATTTTTTAATTTCAAAATAAATAGTCCCCCACTCCCACCTAATTGGTAAATAATTCCTGGTATGTGTGTAAAAGTAGATTCCATTTCCTTTTCATGTATTTCATAATCACCTCTTTGGTTATAGTTTTTCCAAAATTTTCTGTTCCATAGTAATCATCTTAATCTAATTTTTAAACCCCTTTTTCTTTGCATTCCAGAACAGCATTTTAAGATTATCTTTCACATTACTGATTGTATTTTCTTCATTGTCTTTTCTATTTCTTACATAAAGTGCATTTTTCAATTTCTATCCAATTTCTACTTTTTTATACAATTGTACTTTGTCTCATCCAGTTCCATTTTCATCAGTAGACTTTTCATGACGTAATTATCTCTTGTTTCAATGTTTCCCTAATTTTTAATTAACAAAAAGCAGATGCCTTGAAATAGGTTTTTTGTTTATTCTTCCAAAACACTGATGTCCTCTCAACTTAGAATAAACTGGTGAACAATCTCATAAGATTGAGGAGCATATGGGTGGCTCAGTTGGTTAAGCACCTGACTTCAGCTCAGGTCATGATCTCATGGTCTGTGAGTTCGAGCCCTGCATCTGACTCTGTGCTGACAGCTCAGAACCTGGAGCCTGCTTCAGATTCTGTGTCTCCCTCTCTCTCTACCCCTCTCCTACTCTCTCTCTCTCTCTCAAAAATAAACATTATAAAAAAGTCTTTTAAAGACCCACAATAATTCCTTTTATTTATTTTTTCTTTCTTTTTAACTATTTTGAGCAGGGAACACTAGGTCCAGACCCAGTGTTGACCTGAAATTCTCCTTGTCCCTCTTCTCTGGTGACCCGGTTTCTCCTTGCATCTTCCTTGTAGGTCTTGAGATGGAAGGCAAATTAATATCAATAACCCCAAGTTAGCTTTCTGTGGTCTCCAACAGTAGTTATCTTATATGATTCATCAGGAAGTGAAAGGAATACTTTTATGATTCTGCTTCTTGCATAAAGAGTGAATTAGGGCTTCTTTTATTTTTTTTTTAAGTTTATTTATTTATTTATTTAGAGAGAATGAGAGAGTGGGAATGGGGAGGGGTGAAGAGAGAGGGAGGGAGAGAATCCCAGAGCCCAATGCATGGAGTGGAAATCAAGAGTGGGACACACTAAACTGACTGAGCCATTCAGGCACCCCAGTGACTGGTAATATTTAGATACGTGCATCAATATAGGATAAGGGCAGAGTCAGGGGAATGAGGAGTTATCCCTCCAAAACTATGTCTAATGCTTCATGAAAAACTTGAATTTTAGATTCACATCCAAGCCCTCAAGTTCACAAACAGTTCAATGGAATTCCCAGCATCATCATTCACATGGACTAAAAATCAATATATAGGCTTTATTTTCTTGTGTTTGGTGGTTAAAAATAATAACATCTTTAATAAAATTCATTAAAATATCTTAAATTACTGATTTCCGTGATAGATGATCCAGCATAGTCTGAGGCTTTGATTTGGTACTTATCGATGGAAACATCCCAAAATAAACATTTCCTTGTTTGGAATGATTCTGAAAGGTGAACCAATACATCAAAAGTTTCTCACAAAACTTGTGTCCTAGTGGAGACTCTATGAGCCCAAGAAGAATATGCCAATGTGTCCAAAAAGGACTGTCACCAGATGCATTTGGGAAGAAACACAGCAAAGTGGATCAAAGTAAAGTATTCAGGAGTATGGATGCCTGTACTCAATACTAATCCTGCTCTTTGGCATTTGTAAGGCTTGAGGCATTTAGTCTAATCTCTTTTTGAGGAACAAAGACTAAGTACAAAGTACTTAGAACAGTGTTTCTCAGGTAGTAAGCATTCAACAAAGTGTCTTCCCCTAAAGAAATGGAAATTGCTCAGCAGGTTCTAACTTAAGAAATTGAAAGGATGTCATTTCATTGTCTGGGATGTACAACACTTCTTAGGTAGTATCCCAGGTTAAGCTGTCCAAATATAACTTTATTAAGAAATAACAGTGGGCTGCAATACGTCTAAATATGCCAGCTTTGTGAAGAGTCAAACCTATAGAAAGTATGGTAGTCTAAGCTCGATATTCAACAAATTGTCTACACTATCTGTCGAATATTTTTTGTTTCTGAACTAGGTGGGATGGAGCTGCCATGTGAAGTCAGAATCCGTTTTGAGTCTATGTTCCCCCTCTACTGAAAAAACAAAAGCCTGTGTAATTCTCATATATGAGGTAGAAATAAACTTTGTCAAATTACAGTCTCAGCCCTACTCTATCGATTACATCTGCCACCTTAAGAGTTGTTTCTTCAAAGTACTTCTTAACATAATTATACTTCCAAAATATGCTAACAAATACAAACAGCTCATAAACCTTAGGCCACTTTAATTATGCCCAAAAAACATTTGGCCCTAAAAACCCTAAGCAAGTATTGTCTTACATTTTGGGGGTAAATGGATGATTATGATTTATTATTATTTTTTAATGTTTATTTATTTGTGAGAGAGAGACAGACAGACCATGAGCTGGGGAGGCGCAGAGAGAGAGATAAGGAGATGCAGAATCTGAAGCAGTCTCCAGGGTCTGAGCTGTCAGCACAGAGCCTGATGCAGGGCTCAAACCCACAGACTGTGAAATCATGACCTGAGCCAATGTCGGACATTTAACCTACTGAGCCACCCAGGCACCACTAGATGATTATCATTTAAAAGATGCATTTATTTTTATAGTACCAAATTCTGATGATTTTACCCTGTAATCGCTCTGACCATTCCAGGCTCTCTTTAACATTAATAATCCACAGTTTTCAAAAAGTGCTGTTGATAGAACTTTCTGGAATAAATATGGTAGCCACTAGCCACATGTTGTTCCTAAGCAATTGAAATACAGCTAGTGTAACCGAGAATCTATATTTATCATATTAGCACATGGCTAGTGCTAATGATTATGTTATTTTCCACATTTACTTTTTTTTTTTTTTTTTTTCATTTTTGGGACAGAGAGAGACAGAGCATGAACGGGGGAGGGGCAGAGAGAGAGGGAGACACAGAATTGGAAACAGGCTCCAGGCTCTGAGCCATCAGCCCAGAGCCTGACGCGGGGCTCGAACTCACGGACCGCGAGATCGTGACCTGGCTGAAGTCGAACGCTTAACCGACTGCGCCACCCAGGCGCCCCAGACATTTACTCTTTTCTTTAGCATTCCTATGTTAGTATACAGCAGACTCATCTGTTAATTATTTTATTTTGATTCTACATTTTAAATACCTCTTAAATTGTCACTTTACCTCTCACTGTCACCTCCCTAATTTAGACTCTCCTAGTCTCTTTCATGGAAATTTTTTTTTCATAGGGATATTTTTCGTTGCTTAATATCTCAGGTCTCTTGATGGGATCTTGAAATGTTATAATGAAGATTCAGCAAAATTCAACTTTTATTTTAAGGCAGCATGACTGTGCCTTTCCTCCTTTGTGTTCCCATTGCACTTTTTTCAGCTCTTCATTATCATACAGAATCTCTTTGCCTACATATCTCACAATTCCATTTTTTTACACTATATTGTAATCTCCTTGAAAACAAAATCTAGGAAAATCATGTATCAGACTGGTGCTAGCCATGTAATAGGTTTTTAATCATTAATTGAAGGAATAAATGTTTCCATTTTAAAAAGATTATTTAAAGCATCAACACTTTAACCCAAAGAATTACATCACAGTGAAGAAATGCCAAGCAATAAAGAAAGTGTTTAGAAACCAGTGCAAATCATACATACAGAGAAAATGTATTTTAACAATCTAGGAAGATAATTCAGAATTGGAGAGTCCTCATAGAAGGAAGAGAAATATGCCAGGTAGAGAAAAATTGTATGCCTCATTGTATGAAGTATATCTTTGTTTTTATGTATCGAGTAATCAAAATGTTGTAATTATTTGTCATCACTTATTTTTAGACTTATCATAAGAAAATTATTTTAATATAATGCTGCTAATTGTTACCATCCTTTGAGTAATATAAGCACACTTATGAAGATACCAAGAAGACTGCAGGAATATAGATGAACTTTCTATAAGAGATTAATTCTTTATACTCTAATCATATCACTCATGACTCTGTCAAGGAACAGATTCTGGAAGCTCTGAGCAACTTAGAGGTTCAGAAAGTGAGGAAGAGCTTCATTGTGAGAGACATGGATAGGAAAGAGAAATGTAAAGAAATGTTACAAATGCAAAAGTAGTAGATGATTTGGTGTGGATCTTGAAAGGTACTAAAAGAATTGCTACATGAATGTCTTAGACATGTCTTTGGAAATATTTAAGAAATATAAGAGAGCCATAAAAATATCCCAATATACATTTGGCCAAGTAATTATATGTCCCATGTAATAATCCTAACTCCAAAAAAAATAGTCCAGATAAAATCTGATGTTGATAAAATATTTGTTATCCAGTTACTACAGTAGGAAATAAGTATAAAAATCCAACATTTCTAACATAAAGTGTAGGTAATTAATCTACAATAAATGTCTTATATTTCTATTTTTAGTGCTTCTAAAACTCATCTGATGATTAATTTTTCTTTGTCTCCTACTAGCACATTTAAGTATAATAAAGATTTAACAAATGTTTTTGTTTTGGGAGAGAGAGGGAGAGCATACGCATGCGTGTGTGCACACATGTATGTGCAAACAGGGAAGGGGCAGAGGAAGAGGGAGAAAGATAATCTTAAGCAGTCTCCATGCCAAGTGATGTGGGGCTCAATCTCACACCATGAGATCATGACCTGACCCAAAATCAAGAGTCCGATGAGTAACCGACTGAGTCACCCAGGCACCCCAATAAATGCTTTTTGGTATCATAACAATGTTTATGTGATCAAGGCAAATAAACTGTCCTTACTAAATTCAGCCATATATTTAATAGGGCCATACTTATATAAAACAAGTTCACCACAAAAATATACATCAAAATAGTTTGAAATAAATATGCCAACACATGTTTGTCATTGGGTAAATAGAACACATTTGGGTTTTGATTCTTCCTATGATTTTTGTTAGTTCTAAAATATTCTATAGTGAACAGAAGTCAAGTATCTTGAAAATATAAAGTGCAGTCAAATTAGTTATTATGTAGTGGTAGAAACCTAACCAGTGCCACAATTTTGCCTATAATATAATCTTCAAAAGAATTTATAAGGCTTAAATTTCCATCAAATACAAAAAGAGAGAAGATAAATTTTTCAGATGCCTTAAAACTTGTTTCAATTTAGATGTAAATTTCTTGAAAGTTTTCTTTTCTAAGTGTTTGCTCCATGGTACTATAGATAGTACATGACGTCAAAATTATTTCCTGGTCTGGTCTTGGTTTCTTCAACCTACAATATACACATTTTTTACTCAAAGGGATTGTGGTGTCCACACCCTAAGGTGATCCCCCAATAAATTACACCTTTGTACAACTCCCTCTCCTTGAATAAGGGCAGATCCTGTGAACCACTTCTAACCAATGTATAATGGCAAAAAGGGAGGAATTTGCAGATGTAAATAAAGTCTCTTGTCAGTTGACTCTGGTTCATCAAGAGAGTTTGCCAGTAGATAGCCTGACCTAATCAGGTAATCCTTTTAAAAAAAGGGCCTAGTCCTTGCCTGTAGTTAGAGAATGAAACTAACACAAGCATTTCTCTCCATTTCTGTCTCTAAAGAAGCCAGAACTCTATAGCTAAATGAGATGAATTCTGCCAACCACCTGAAGCAGCTTAGAAGCAAGTCCTTCCACAGACAAGCCTCCAGATGAGACTAAAACCCAGCCAACACCTGGATTTCAACCTTGTGAGCTCTTGAGCAGAGAACTCAACTTAAACCAGACTTCTGACTTGTAGAAAATGACATAAGAAATGAGTGTTGTTTCAAGCTATTAACTTTGGTTATTTGTTGCATGGAAAATTATCATAAGGATGAACTGGTTATATGCATATCTTTTGAAGTAACGCTTTAAAAGCTATACTAGTATTCTCATTCCACAAATATAAAGGCATTCTGAACACACTCAATACATCTAATCCTTACAACAAACCTAGAGGAGGAGTATTAGTATTTTTGTTGTTCGCTGTCTTATTTGAGAAAACTGACATTCACGGAGCTCAGAAACATAGCTCCAGAGATTGTGGCTTATACAGGCTTAGGATCCAGGTCTGTCTTATTTTAAAGCTTATCTCTTGCTTATTTCCCTTCAAGAATGTTCACTCAATGATTGGTATAGGTGATACAATGCTAGTTCATCTGCGTATAGAATTGATTACACAGTTAAGAATATCTGGCATAGGGGTGTGCTTTGTTTTTTGTCTTTTGTTTCCGTTATACCTTTGGAAGAAATTTTCTAAACGTATATAGATTAAGAGAAAATAAACTCCTAATGGCAAAGTGTTACTCATGTAAATGTTTTGGGGATATAATAAGACAAATAATGTTGCAGGTCTAGCTTATCAGGCAAGGATGTTTGCATTCAAGCTGTCAGTATGCCTTTCAGAAGCTGAATTGCTAAGAATAGGGCAGAACTGGGGCACTGCGTAGAATACAGTGCAGGAGAATATTCCATTAGTTATCATAAGTGAAATCACTATTTCTAATGATAAGAAGAGATCAGCTGGGATGACCCAAATAAGTTCTCTGAGAAAAGGTCTATGCCTTAACTGTGCTACTGTGATTAGTGGTTCTTGCTTTACTCCAGCATAGCTCTCTCTCTAAAGAGATGAAAGAGGCACGTTAGGATTATGTAAGGTGAAAAATTGAATGCAGTTTGTTTTTCATCAGTTTTTAGAGCTTGCAAATCACTATTTGAGTCTCATGGCTCTTAGAAAAAACATAAAACTGGAATATCAGGTGTGTTACGACAGAGTAATATATCCTGAGCACACTGTGATTCATTCTGTGGAAATCATCACAGAGGAAAAGGAACTGAATTGAGGCAGAGGCATTGTTACTAAATGGAAGAAAGGAAATATGTATTTTTAGTCTTGGTTCTCCTTAGTGAAAATGTGCCAGAGTAAAGTAATGACAAAGTTGGAATCATATTAGCCGTTTTTCCTACCTTCTAAGAATCTAGTATGGTTCAAATGAGACTGTAAGTTAAGATACTTTAAATAGCATACAACAGTATATAAATGTAAGGAATTATTGTTATCAAGTTAGACATTCGGCCTACTCTTTTCTTCTCCCAAATACATTTGAAAGTATAAAAATCACTCATTTCCTTTCACTGGAATGATGACCACAGATTTTGCTTTGGGTGGCTCTCTAGAGCATTTTATGTATAAAGTCCCCTCCGGAATCCCCAGTTTTATTAAAATCTTAAAATCCATAATATTACCATTTCCCTTATAACCTAAAATTGCTTATGTGATAATTAGGTATATGTGGTTGCTGTTTCCACCTAGAAATTACAGAAAATTTTCAAGTACTGAAAATTTTATGTTATGAAGGTACAATAAAATAACAAGTGACCAATACTGTTATGGTTGTGATTTGTGGAACACTAAATAAAAGAAACTAGTAATGCCCTAAAAGTGGGCATGGCCACCATAAGATGAAAGGGAATTAGCAGGAGCAGGCCGTGAAAAGTTATAAGTATAGAGGTTTATTTGCTTTGACATCATTCCTTTAACTGTGAGATCTATTCAAAGTTGCTATTATTTGTGTCCACATTACATTCTCAAAAAAAATACATAGACGAATTACTATGTCCACATTATTAAAATAAACAAGCATAGAAATAGAATCAACACTATTTCCAGGCAGTAGCAAAAATTTTATTTTCTCCAAATATAAATGACATTGCCTGTCCCTTCTATTTTGTCAGTACACAGCATCGGGTCATCCAACATCTCCACTCTATATTTTAATTTACTGGAAAAGATTAATGAGCATTTTTTAACCTGACCCATGACAGGTTGTTCCTGACTAACTCCATCTGTCTCTTCATTTATCTTTTGTAACCTTTGTGTTTTTATTCTGTTGATTTCAGAGTTTACTTCACACAGAACAAATCTTTTACTTTTTTTCCAAGCTCAACGTTCCATCTTTTGATCAAGATAGAGTACCTCAATTTCTACTTTACAGAGAGTAAGAACATCAAGCAAGAACTATCCCATTTGCCATCTTCTCTACCTTTAATTTACCTCTTTAAACTCATCAGTTCCCGTAGTATTCCAGTCATGTCTTTACAGTCTTAATCTTTCCTCTATTGACCTTGCTCCTTCAATTATATTCTTGCCAACATCTTCAGCTTCTCCTTCTCCCTCAGCTCTTTTATTCTCCATAAAGTTGGGTTTGCCTCACCTCTATTTATAAGGGAAAAAAAGAAACAAAAAAACCTAGAGTTTCTAGTTTAAAGCCTCATCTAAATAATTTATATCGCCATTCTCTTTTACAGAAAACAGAAATAGAAAAATCCAACAATTTTGAAAACTAACTAATAGTCAACCAGTCTCCCAAATATACAAGTATTTTCACTGATCACGTGATACATAAAGCTTAATCAAGCTGCAGCTTTGATGGTACATATATGCTTCACCCTCTAAGGGGGAAAAATTCTCCTGATTTGCAAGAAGATAGAAAGATGCTACATGCCTTTTTAGCTTCCCCTGGCTATTTGATGGTGCTGGAAGGAAATCTTGTGGCAATATATTTTTGATATTTTAATGTATGTGACTGAGTGTGTTTACATTTTCTGGACATTTGTTCATAATGACAGAAAATAGAAACTAATTCTAAAGGGAAAGATCCTTCCATACATACAGTGATTTTCTGATAGATAATGGAATTGGACCATGAACCTTTCGGACATTTGAAAATCTGATTTTTTACCAGCACATAGATGCCCATCAAAAAGGACCAAGAACAAAATACAAGCAATAATTAGATTCACAACATATCACTTCTATCATGCCTTTTCCCCATTGTCGATTTAATTCAGTATTTAATATGTTTTGGCCATGGACCTCTTTGAGAACTACATGTAAGGCCCTTGATAACATCATTTGCTTAACCTTCTCCCAACATCTATCTGTACTGTCCTCTATTTTATCCCTAACTACTTGAAAGACCAACAATATGTCAAGTAGCTTTAGCACAGTACCTTGCAAGTAGTTTTCAAAATATGTAAACTCTATCAATTTCCACTGGTTCTTGCTGATCTTAAGGTATTTACCTATTGGATGATCTTTATGACTGATACTAACCTATCTTGAATGCCAAGTACCTTCCCTAAACTCATTTAAACCTACTAGTTGTAAGTAAGCAAAACCCTTTCTATCTCTCTAGCATAGTTCGCAGTTTTCATTCTCCATGCTATATGTTTTATATTGATACATGCAAGTAGTGGAAAAATGTGGCTAAACATGATGCCAGTAGGGATAATAGTTGACTTTCTTAATCAATAGTCCAAATATAAGAAACGCTCTACAGTTGGAATATTCAGTTACTCAAAATATTTGCAATCGTCCAAGGTTTTTCTTCTTTTCCCATAATTATAAGAGCTTTTACACTTTATAAGCTTTACTCTTAATGTAAAAGCTTTTTAGGGGTGCCTGCATGGCTTGGTTGGTTAAGCATCCAACTTTGGCTCAGGTCATGATCTCACGGTTCATGAGTTCAAGCCCCACATTGGGCGGGCTCTCTGCTCACAGCTCAGAGCCTGGAGCTTGCCTCATATTCTGTGTCTCCCTCTCTCTCTCTCTGACCCTCCCCTGCTGCGCTCTGTGTGTGTGTCTCTCTCCTAAAAATATATAAAATAAAAAAAAATGTTTTTTAATATATAAAAACTTTTTATCCTTTCCACTGATTATTATTTTAACAAGATACCTACAACAGTTCCATGAGATAAACAGTAAAATATCCTTGTATTATTTTATTTATAAACTGTGAAGACGCCTCTAGATCTCCTAAAGTCTCTGGGCATTTTATTGACCAGAGCTAAATCACATAGTCATGATTAAATCTACTTAGAGCAAAGGAAATGGAATCCCCTGATTTTACTAAAATAACAAAGACCAATGCCTTAGGCTTTAGACTGAATTAATCTCCATTGGATGAAGGTGGAAACTCCAACAGAGTTGGTAAATTGTTAAGAAGGAGGCAGGGTGGAGGGAAATAGATACTGAGTTGGCCACCAATACAGTCTCACTCCTCTTTGCCTCAGTCAAAATTAAATCTCAAACAAATACAAATGACTTTATAAAAGCTTTTTATTTGTGATAGAAATCTCAAGTCTCCTCAAAACTGAGAAAGTGATAGTTTGTATTTTTCAAGTGATGCTTAAGATTTACCATGTTGTATTTTTAGTTGTAACTTCATATTTGCATAGTATAAAAGTGATATTAAACTCTCTGAAGATGAAAAATATCTTATTTTTCTTACTATTTCTGTTTTAACCTAATACTCCACAGAGGAAAATGACACAATGAGTATACTGACAATATCAGAAGTGTTATATTTACATTTATCTTATGATTTTTTAAAAATATTCTTACTTGTGGGGTGCCTGGGTGGCTCAGTCATTTAAATATCTGACTTGATTTCAGTTCAGGTCATGATCTCATGGTTCATGAGCTTGAGCCCCACATCAGGAACTGCATTGACAGTGCAGAGCCTGCTTGGGATTCTCTCTCTCCCTTTATCTCTGCCCCTCCCCTGCTCATACTCTATCTCTCTCTCTCAAAATAAATAAAATAGACATTAAAAAAAATTAAAAATCTTACTTGTACCATGCTGTGAAATTTTAGAAAGAGCTTAAACCAGTGGGAAATGGATATTTAAGAAAAAACAATCTAAAATTCACATGTACTCTAATAGAACAATTTATTTCCCTGGAAATTTTAGATGTGGGGAGGCCAAAGAAGTATGCAACAAGAGACATTTATTCACATAATAGATAGCTATGCAATGTATTCACCAATCAGTTAATACAACTCTATGTTTTAAGATTTATCAAATAAGATTATTTAATTATTATTGAAATCGCTTATTTAATAAACTTTAAAACACAATGTACAGCAATATTTTCTGTGATGTTTTTAAGACAGTAGCCAAACTATAGAACCATCTCAGTAGGCAGTGATCCCTTTAGGTGATCTCCCAAGGCCACATCTTACAAACATGCATAGATTTGTTTCCCCTTCTTTCACAACTTAGAAATTAGCAAGACCATTTTCATTCGTTTTTAGTTAGGAAACAAATTTGCCAAGGTATTCAGGATAAGTTAACCAACTAAATCAAAGGTAAATTTTTATAAATTATAGATGTGGTCTTAGCTAATATACATGACCAAGCTTGAGTTGTGTTGAGTAAATTCCTTGCCTGTTTGACATAATTCTATCTGAAACAGATATAGAAGAGGAGAGAGAGAGAGGGCGAGAGAGATGTACATGCTGGGTTTTATTTTTTTTTTTGAGATGCAGGTGTTTTTAAATTGAAAAGGTGGAATATTTTATGAAGTATGAGAAGATGGAAAGTCAAGATAAATATGGTTTATTTTAGCAAAGATCTGCAATTAGCAGTTGGAAAGAGAATGACCGAATAGTACTGAAAACCAAATGATGCCTTAGAACAATGATCACCAAATATATTTAGGTATTGCCCCTGATAGCAAATGAAAACCTGTACCAATACTCCATACAAAACAAATTAAAGAAGAAATATTAAGACTGCTGTTAGGATATGATCCTAGAATCTGTATATTTATCTGCCCATTTCCTTATTTCATTCAAGGACGTAGCTACTGAAAAAATTCTGAGGATCTCCTGACCATCGAATAGCAGAGTTTGAAAAATGTGTAAACTTCAGTGAAGCAGAAAGACTCCTGAGGTAAAATAAACTTGGTTATAAAAAGTAATAAAGGCAATTTTGGCAGAAGCATAAATCACAAAATGCTACTAGATTTGAAAGAGAATAAAAATTTATTAGCAGGAATGAAAAACAAATCAAATAAATATTTCCTAATGAATGTTTAACATATTAATTAAATAGTCTTATACTGAAACAATCTTCTTTTATATAAGTGCACTTAAACAAACATAACCAGGAGAGAGAATAAAACATAAGAGAATAAACTGAAATGTAATTTTACCTATGTATCAGCCAAAATCCCTAAATTTTTTTTGTTAACTCTGGAGAATTAATGTTATTCAAATCTGAAGAGGAACTCAGAAGCCTGACTTTCCCAAGTTAAAAACAGGAAATGACATTTATTCACACTTTGATGTTGTTTTTGTGGAAGATAAAATAAATAAATGGCTGCATATATGTACTTTCTAGCTCTCTAATATGTTTTCTACAGCAACAAACATAAAAAAGTGAAAATGAAAATATTCCCATGCATCAACAATAAATCTGCTATTGATCATATATGTTTTCAATTTATGTTAAAGCCAGCATTGTAGAAAATATTGACAAAAATATACAGACCAGATTAGAAATAAGTATTGGGTACAGCAGTGTGCAAAAATTAGAATGATAAAAGGTTTACTGAACTATTATTCTCTGTAGGTGAATTAGGAATTAAGAATGAAAAAAATACTGAAAAGGCAAGAGAAATATTCAAAGAAGAAATCAGAAAAGTATTCAAAAGTAGCCAGGAATTCCCCATAAACCTAGGTTTAAAGGACAAATTAGAGTATTTATCCTTAAATAGCTAATTTTCTCAGAAAGAATAAAGCTTTTACTTGCTTGGGTTAAATTGGCTTCCTGGTCATGAGTCCTCATCTTGGAAATAAGTGCAACTGCCTTCAAAATAAAACTAAGTGCAGAATGGTAATTCTATAGAGCAGGGGAATTTAAAACCCTGTGTGAGTTGAAAAGCTTATGAGTAAAGGTACATTTATCTGCCAAGATCTCAGTGTTGTGTTAAATCCCTAACATTCAGCACTGGAGATCTCAGGGGACTGTTGTAGACTTTAATCAAAAGAACATTTTGCAGTTTAGCTTAAAAGGTCAAACTTGCTAACTTATCCTTATGCGATGGTAGTTTAGTAATGGTCTAGTAACTTGGCTTGTAGATTGTCATGACCCAGATCATTTTGTGGCAATAGGAAATTGATGTGGATACTTTCAGCCTTACTCAACCATTAAAAGGAGCATTAGCCAGGCTTTTGTGTCAAATAGAGTACAGCTACTCACAGAAAGAAAATCTAAGAAGTTGCAGATAGAACAGATCCAAGAATATTAAAGCTTTTTCTTTTTTTGCAAACATCGCAATGTAGCAGAAAAATATAAAAACATCAGACTTCTTCATGAAGAATGAAAAAAAAGTTATGAACAAAAAGCAGAAGGTCCTCGGGGAGCACCTGGCTACTGTGTCTATATCCCCATTAGTCCTGAATATTTTCTCCAAAATAGGAAGAAAAGAAAAACTGGCTTCTCACACCTGTACTACCTGCCTTTCTAAAATAAATATACATAGGTACTTAAAGGTAGGAATGATTTTTTTATGAGTTGTCCAATTACACAAATACTTAATGGAAATTTTGGTACTACAAGCCAAGGGAAAAGATCTGCTTCAAAGAAAAATGTTCTCAGAAACCGATGAGAAGTCATGGGTCAGACACTCTTGGATACACTGTATATACAAAGACAAGCATTGGCTTCTGAATTATCTATGGAACTCAGATTGACTGATCTTGTTATCTGGATGGATTGTACAAATAAATGGGTCAGTACAAAAACCATTAAATAAGCAGGACCTTGCTGGATTTAGTTTAATTCCTTGCAGTACTATATGTGAAAGCAATGTATTTTACAAATTTTTTTAGCTTTTAGTAACAGCAGCTACATAATTTTTAATTGCTTTTCATAAATATCTAGAATATACGGATGAATAAATTCTTCACATAAACACACTGTGGTGGTTTTAAAGTCATATCCACAAGCACTTAAGATACTTCTCCCTCAAGAGGTGAAACTTAATTCTCCCCTGAGTGTAGGCTGGTTTTTATGAGTCATTTCTAGAGACTAAAATGTGAACAAAGTGATAGGTTGCTTCTTCTGAATTAGATTCTAAAAAGACTAAAGCTTTGCATTTTGAATTTTCTTTCTCTTTCCCTCTCCTCCTCCCCGCCCCGACTCTCTCTTGAATTACTCGCCTTAGGAGAAGCTTGCTGCAATCCTATGTGGATACTCTGGGAGTGTGTGGAGAGGCATACTTGGCAAAGAACTGAGGCTTGCAAGATTCACATAACGTTGCAAGCAGGTCCTTCCCCAATCAGGCCCTGAAAAAGACTGTCTGGTCAATAGCCTGACGGCAAGCCATGGGAGACCATGAGCAATGACTTCCCAACTACACTGCTCTTGGATTCCTGATTCATGGAAACTGTGCTATAGTAAACATTTGATTTGAGATAACTTGTTATGAAAGGAAAGGTAACTTACACCAAGTGCAATTAGATTAAAATTAATACTGAATATATATATACATATATATATATACATACATATATATATATATATATATATATTAATTTCCACAGACTGCATCTATGTAAATAAACAAGAAATCTATTCAAGAACAATGATCAAGTGTTCTTCATTTTCACATTAAGCCAGGAAAGTATTTTCCTGATTTTAGTCCAGGCAATTTAGAGAGGTCTTTGGACTTGAAAGGGCTGTTTTACTTTGCGGGACACCGATGGCTAACCTACTCTGGCTCACTCAACAATCTGGCCAGGAAGACAGAAGAATACTGAGAGCAGCCTGGGTAGATTTCTTCCTCCCTCCCTTCCTCCTTCCCTCCCTTCTTTTTTTCCTCCTTCCTTCCTTCCTGCCTCCCTCTTTTCTTCCTTCCTTCCTTCCTTCCTTCCTTCCTTCCTTCCTTCCTTCCTTTCCATAAGGTAGTGATCTTGTCCCATAATGAAAGTGACTTCTATCATCATACTGGAGAGCATACTTCCATTTCATCTCTGTAACAAAAATAGGATACTTATGATTGAATGAAAATAAATCAAGTGTGTCATTGAAGCAATACGAATGAAAGAAGTGTATTGTTAAGATAATAATTATCTAAAACATCCATGTATAACACTGAATTTCAAATGTATATTAAATAATAGATAATCCTTTTAATAACTTTATCCAACCTATCCATGTCTCTCAATCTATAAATATTTGGATTTCTATGAGTTATAATAACAACTCAGGCACATATTAGGCCTTTAGTGCCAGCAATCTCATTTAATCATTACAAAAACTTCTATGAGATAGACGTTACTAAATCCTTTTAAGAAGAAGCTAAGACTTCTTAAGAAGAAGAAGCTAAGACTTGAAAAGAGGCCAGTGGTACACAGTCAAGGGGTCAGACTGTGACTGCATTTCTAGTCTATTTGTTCAGAGTGTGCATTTCAAGATTCTAAACTGTCCCACACGTGGAATAGAAGAAAAGTGCAGAAATTGGGATCACAAAATATGTGTTCCATTTATTACTCATCTTTAGGTAGAGTGATGCTTTCAAGAAAGTCACTGAACAAGTTTAGACCTCAACTACTTCCCTTAAGTGTTTGTTGTATTTATTTTTATTCTGAGGAATACCAGGAAAATTAAACTCATAGTTTAATTGATTGTCCAATCAAGTGTTGTCAGCTAACGCATCTAAAAGGAACCACATGAAACCAATTGTTCATACCTCTCTGTATAAAGCCTATGTGAGAGGTTCCTTTCAGAGTTTAGAGCCAAAAAAATGATTCTTGTAAGGTGTGCATAAAAACATAGATATATTTTCTAAAATAAAATCATAAAATGGTGAAAAGCTTTGGCTGCAATGTTTTGAAATTAATGTGATATGATCACATATATACCCCTCTTACAACTTCATAATTGCCTTTGTCTCTTTTTTGTCTTGATTCATTGTTTATGTTTAATGTATTTTACAAAATTTGTTTTATATATTTTATATTTATATGTAAATATATACACTATAAAAATGCATATATACATATAGTTATGATATTTTTTGTCTCAGTTGGTATATGTTTAAAATATAGTACCTGACATTTAAAAAAATTTTTTTAAACACGAGGTGCCTGGGTGGCTCAGTCAGTTAAGCCTCCAACTTCAGCTCAGGTAATGATCTCACGGTTCATGAGTTCAAGCCCAGCGTCTGGCTCTGTGCTGACAATTTGGAGCCTGGAGCCCGCTGCAGATTCTGTGTCTCCCTCTCTGTCTGCCTTTCCCCCACTTGTACTCTCTCTCTCTCTTTCTCACTAGCTCTCAAAAAAAAAATAAACGTTAAAAAAATTAAATCTAGTACCTTGAAATCCTTGTGAAATGATGTTAGACTATAAATAAATTGTCCCCATCCTTTTCTTAAATTATATAAACAACACAACTCCAAAGACACCTGAACTGTGTTTAAAAATATTGCCAAATAATAACTAAGTCAACCAATTAATAACACTAGGAGAATCATCAGAAGTAATCAGATTGGCTGCTTTTACATATACAAATGTCTCAATTTCTTTTGTATTTTTAATCAAATTTTTTAGTCTCAGGCTGTGATAATACCCTTAGTCATCTCTCTGGTTAAAACACACACGCACAAACACACACACACACACACACACACACACACACACCAGCACTCACAAAGATCACATTTCTATCTGTTGACATGTCTTTTAAATTAAGTGGGGCACAAATCAGTGAAAGCAGTTACCTTGGCACAGTACAATCAAAGCAGCTGGCTGATTGATTGGATTTTTCCATATGTAATTAACTATTGTATATGTATAGCTTCAAAATTGAAGTGCTGAAAGAATCTGAAGCAGATGCCAACTGTATGCTCTTCTTTGGAAAGCAATTTTAATTTCATGCTTTTTTGCTATATTGTTTTGGAAGTTCTTTGAAGAAAGCACACATTATAAAAAAAATGTTCATTTCAATCTGTAGCTTCAGCTATGTGGGGATTTCATGTAACAAAATTTATACAAGCGTGCAAGCCATCACTATATTCTAATTTCTTAGAAAATTGCTTCCTGGGATAAATTTACTGCCCTGCCATGTCCTTGAATGTATACTATAAAATAACCAAAAATTAAATCTCCACTTTAAATCCCACCTTCTGATCTACAAACAGTTTAGACTTCTGAAGTGAGTGTTCCTCTTCTAAATTGTTTTAAATTAAAGTGTTTTATTGATCTTAATCTAAGAAACTATTGTTTCTTCTCAGGCACCTGAATTATCATGCATCGTCACTCTCTTCAAAATATAATGACAACTTTGTTTTTCTTACAATCTTTGAAGTGATAGGTAATGGCTTTATTTTCCTGAAGCATCTATCTCTGGATAAGTATTTCTTAAGAAGTTCCATAGAATCAGAAGTGAAATCTCAAGTAGTCACTGTACCAAAAGTACCAGCATAAGGATCCTTTCTCCTCAAAGCCCTCCTGCAGGGGAGAAGAGTTTACTGTGACCTCCTAGAGGGAAATATTGTTGTGGCCCAAGGCACTTCTTTGATCTGAACACCACAGTGCTAAAAGTAAATTCTCCATGTGCCTCTTGGGAAGTAATTGTTGGTTATTCCACTTGTGTTTGTTGTTGATATAAAGGACCAATAACCCTCCTAAAACTGAAGTCTATTTTCTTAAAAACAAAAATAAATCAACTATTTGGAACGATTCAAAGCTGCTTTCCTGGAATTGTGGTTTTCCTGGAACTGTTTTCCAAGGTTGTGGTTGACATCTTAGGTTTGGTGACGGGAACACCTGAGCCAGAGTCCAACCAGGGGACTTTGTCAGGATACCTCCTCTGCCAAACATGTTTCCTCTTCTATGACATTCACACCCTGATGGTCATCATGAAAATGAAACTCAAGTAAACACACAAATCCCTTGGCACAATGTATGATATCTAGTAACTATTCAATGAATAATTAACTAAAAGTTAAAATTTTTGCGTCACTCACTTTAATAAAAAAATCATATTTTTGTTCATAAATAATTAAACAAACCCTTTCATATACCTGATTTCTTCTGTTTTCTCAGCTTGTATCCTCACGACACAGAGTAACTTAAGCACTTTCATTGTTGACCATTATTTTGCTATGTTTAGGACCATCTTTTACCTTTTCTAAGTTATAAAAGAAAAAGAAAAACAGCTAATGCAGTGCATATGATAGCAGACCATAACTGTTGAAAGAACAGGTTTCAGGTAATCCAGCCCAACAGTTGAACCTAAACCGGCCTCGAACAATAACATCAACAAAAATGGTTAGAGGATAGGATTCACATCTCACAACATTGTATGCTAACCTTGGATAACTTTCCCAGAGAACACACAGTACTTTGGTAATCTTGATCAAGCATTTTTCCTACTCAGCTTATTTTGGTTAATTTTGCTATAATATGTAAGAGTTACCTTGGATAGGAGGCAGAAATAAATCAATTTGGTGCCTGCTAAAGCAATATTTACTTGAATTAAATTTAGCAAAGCATTTCAATTTTACAACATGTGCAAATTTTTCAGATATAGATCCTTTCTGGAGAAAAATATATCTTATGCCTCTTGCTTTCAGAGATGGTTAAAATATTATAGCTAGATGTACAACAATATTGATAATTAATACTAGACTGTGTATCACAAGATCTAAAAGGCGTCTCTGGAAAATCTTACATGTAAAAGCCATATTTTCCACACTCCTTCAATGAAAATAATATCATTTTCCCCTGCATTGAAATACTATAGGAAAATAGTGGTGATATTCTTTGAAACAATATTATCTCTGTAATTTAATATTATCAAAGTGAAATTATGAGAGTTCTTGGAAAAGGGATTTATTGGGACTCAAGATGACTAGAGAGAACTGTCATTAACAGTTTAATTCAGAGTTGAAAAGCTCTCTAAATGTTTATGGCAGTTCTATTCCTGATCAAAGAGTTAGACTGAAATCAAACTCACTCTATATTTCTTTTCCATTTTTTTGTCTTTCCCTTGCAAATTGCAAAATGCATCATATATATACAGACTGTAATTTGAAATTTCAAAAATTTTATCTGGTCATTAGATCATGCGTTTTTCTAGTCACATATATGTGTAATCAGTATTCATAAGACTGTCACAAATTAATGCATTCTTATTTCTCTTAGATTGACTGAAATCATGCTCACTGTAGCCATTCATTATGTAGCATGTTGTGTTTAATTTTGTTATTATTAATATCGGGGGATGATGATGATTGATGAAAAGAAATGGACCCTACATGGGAAATTTAGAAGACTCATTCATATGTCTCTATGTTTTTACCACTAGAAAGTTCTTCTAATTGTGTAATGGAAAATGCTAGGTAACTGAAATGTGAATGGTGTACAAAATTAAGTTTATGAAACAGGCAATTACACAACTTCTGAAATGCTTCTATAATCATTTATTTCACAACATGCAATTCTGCCCAAAGTATAGAGTATAATAAGGGTTGGGAAGTTTGGACACCACAGCACTAGCTGCTGCTAGTAGTCAGGTGACCAGAGCAGTCAATTTTGAGCAGGTTGCATTCCATACACACACAGAGATACACACAATTGAAAGGGACAGCCTCAGTTTTTTTAATGTTTTGTTTTGGTTTTGGTTTTTTGGTTTCTTCTTCTTCTTCTTTTTTTTTTTTTTTGCAGTAGAGACAATTGTCTTCATTATTTTTGGACATTTTCCCACTTAAAATTGTTGATTAAGGAGATTTTCAAAAATCCTCCAGAGAAAAGTAGACTGTGTAGACTGTATTCTCTGTCTCTGTCTCACACCACACACACACATACACCATACACACACACACACACACACACACACACACACACCAGTATTCTGATCTCCGTACTGAAATTTTTTAAGCGTCTTTTATTTCAGTGAGTTGACTTATAGGCATAAACCCTCGTCACATAATGAAATGCAACTTAGTTTATGCATGGAAAATAAAACTTAGAAAATTACCATCTGTCTATTTAAAAAAAAGTACTATTTGTACTAATAGAAATACAGTAGCTACACTACAATAGAAATAAAAAGATACAGTAATCCTATAAACAGTAAGCAAATGGGATTTAGGATAAAGATAATACATTTGTGTTATTGCATTTTCAGTTATTTATAATTTTATTTTCTCTAAATCTGCATTCTCTGATTAGTCTATTTATTTCCAGATGGCATGATTAAGTTTCCAAATTTCTAAGATTCTGCTGTTATGGTTTAACTTGTTTTATTTATATCAGAACAGCTGACTTGAACAGCTGTTTTTTCCTGAAATAGTTTCAGTCAATAATTTTCCATTTCAATCAATTCAGATCATCTGAATTACTATAGTATAATAATTCTATGGAGCATTTCAGGAGTTTTCCTTGCACTTGCAATGAAAATTTGATATTAAATTTACAGATTTTTTTATTAATATCTTTCCAAAAACTTCTAATGGACTCAGAATTATACATACATATCTGGCCACTGTAATTACCTATTTGATAATATGGATTCAGTAATTGCATTTATGATACATAATTGTACATATCTTTGCCACTCTAATAAATTCAGATGTCTCATGTTTCCCAAAAGTCAATTATAAGTTATATTGACATATTTTCTAGTTATGCTGTTTAAGTCATTTTATAACTAAATGTGTAAGTACATGTTATTGCTATAGATACTAAATGATTTGATACATTCAAAATTCACAAACCCACAAAGGAAGGAAATGAAATGGGGAGTAGCATGGAAATTAGAAACATGCAGACAACTGAATTCAGAGAGCCAATGTATGATTTTCCACTCTACACCTATTTGTTTTGACCGAGGGCCTGTAACCTTTCTTTCCTCAAATACTTCTAAAGAATCCATAGATCAAGAGGTAACAAAAGACAAAAGTAGACAAAATTTAGAAACAAAGATATGGAAGTATCACATATCAAAATTTGTCATTAGAATGCACCTTAATGTATTCAGAAGGAGATTTATACCTTCTATACGTATTTTTATGAAAAAAAAAAGAACTGAACAACAACCTAATTATTCAACAAAAATAATGCGTAAGAAATGCATGAAGATAATTTTATAGTTCATTGAAAGACATTAGGAAAACCTAATAAATGAATAGGTATCTCATGTTTGTATGTAAATGAATGAATAAAGGAATGGATATTCTCATCTTTGTCTACAGGAAGATACAATATGATAAAGTCAATTATACTGACATCAATCTATGAAGATAAACCCTTTGATTTGAGTAAACAAAGTAATGTTAAAATGTATATTAAAAAGAAAAGGCCAAAAACAAAAATGTCAACTTTAAAGAAGAAAAAATGGAAATTCCACATATTAAGTTCTATTAACTATCAAGGCTTATTATAGAATGATATATTGTGGTATTAGTGAAAATTGTCCAGTGACATAAAGAAGCTTCCAGGCAAGATTGGAATCTTGATATCTGATGGAATGGAAAAACAAAAAGTAGGAAAGGATGATTCTTCTCTAAATAGATCTGGTAATTGGCACATATATGGGAAAACATATATACAAACTCCTACCACTCACACATAAAAAATTCCATATAAATTAAATAACTAAATTTTAACATAAAAAATGGAAACTTAAAAGAGAGAAGTTCCTTTATGAATTCATACATGATATATTCTTTAAAATGCTGCAAAAGTCACAAAATATAAAAAGATTGGTTGCTTAAACTTTATTAATGTTAAAAAATAAAGTCAGAACAAAAATTGGGATGGGAGGAATTTTAATGTCATATAATTGTATATTATGTCCATCCAAAAAAGGTAAATAGTTATTAAAAATCTGAGAATAACAGCAAAAAAAAAAGATAAACAAGGAATGTGGGAAATCCTAATGAAGAATATAAAATTAAAAAACTGAAAAAATCAATAGGTCTAATAATTATGTAACCGCTAAGACCCCTAAAATAAAGCAATTCATACCCCACAAATGAATAAAACTTAACTGATAGTACCAAGTGTTGTCAAGAATATTCAACAACATCAAATACAGCATATACTCCATGTGCTGTACAAACACTGAAGTTGCCCCATTGGTCCCTGTCCTATGATATTTCTCCTCCCTATAATCCCTTGAGTGTGAGTAAGACCTGTCGCTTCCTTCCAACCTATAGAATACAAGGAGGTAAAGAACTATTACAGATATAATTAAGGTTTGTTGGTTGTTTTTGAATTAATGAAAAGAGAGAATATCTTGAATTGGCCTGGCTTATTGAATTGACTGTCCCTGATAGAGAGCTTGGCCTTCTCTGAGGTCAAAGAATGCAAGCACTTGGGGCGCCTGGGTGGCTCAGTCGGTTAAGCGTCCGACTTCAGCCAGGTCACGATCTCGCGGTCTGTGAGTTCGAGCCCCGCGTCAGGCTCTGGGCTGATGGCTCAGAGCCTGGAGCCTGGTTCCGATTCTGTGTCTCCCTCTCTCTCTACCCCTCCCCTGTTCATGCTCTGTCTCTTTCTGTCCCAAAAATAAATAAACGTTGAAAAAAAAAAAAAAAAAGAATGCAAGCACTAGAGACTCCGTGTAAGCAGTCATGTTGGAGAAGACTTCATGATAAAAGCTGTTGGCAGCTTCTAGGAAATGTGTGTGATCTCTAGAACATTAGAAGAACTTCTGGCTAACAACCGGAGCAAGGGGGGTGAGGGGGGAGTCTCCTACCATACAGGTGCAAGAAAATGAATTCAGGCAGCAAGAAATTAGATTTTTCCTCAGTTGACCCACCAGAATGAACACTCAGCTCAGCCAACACCTTGATTGAGGCCTTGGGAAACCCTAATCAGAAGATCCAGTTAAGACATGCCCAAATTTCTGACTGTAGAAATTGTGAGATAATAAACATATACTATGTTAAGTTACTAAGTTTGTGATGATTTGTTACATGGCAATAGAAAACTAATATAACCACTTTCATGAAAATTTGACAATGTTCAGTGAAACTGGATATGGACATAATCTATAACTCACTATATAATTATATTTCTTGTTTAGTCCCTGTCTGCCAGCTAGAGCATAATAATGATGAGGACTGAGCATTTTTACATTTTTGTTTATCTTCTATAACTAGGCCAAAGGGGCCCTTCTCTGAGTCCCATGCTGTAGGGTGGGAGTGGGTGCTGAAACTCATCATCACTATAGGCAGACACAGAACTACCAGGAGTCTGAGAATCCTAAATTCAAATCTTGCCTACCTGGTCTTGAAGAAGGTATTTTTGACAAGTACCACGATAGAGCATATTAGGAATTTGTTACACTGATTTATAACACTTAAATATGCAGACATGTGGTACATAGGTCTCCATTTGTATCTGTGTCCTGGGCTACACATCTCTCAGCAATGGGCTTATTCACATGTTTTTGCATGTGGTAGACACTCCCAGTGATCTGCCCAATACTCATTTCCCCGGTCATTCTTAGAAAGATAATGTTGACAGAGGCATTTGTCCTTTAGACAAATATGCCTAAAACAGATGGAAGACAATGCACATCAGTGAAGGATGACTCCACTCATGGAGACAAGAAAACTTGCAGGAGGATCCGGTTTAGGGGGATGTTAAAGATAAATTTTTGAAATATTAAGTATGAAGTGTATCAATTTTCTATTGCCACCATAACAAATTACCACAAACTTGAGTTAAAGCAGTACAACTAGATTATCTTACAGTTGTTGTAGGTTAGAAGTCTGGTATGGGTCTCCTTGGTCTAAAATCAGAGTGTCAGCAGGGCTGTGTTCCCGTATGCAAGCTGCAGGGAGAATCCATTTCTGTGTTCATTCTTTGTTAGCAGAATTTAGTTTCTTGCAGTTAAAAGATGGAAGTCCCAATTTCTCTGTGGGCCATCAGCTAGAGGCCATTCTTAGGTCCTAGAGGACTCTCTCCAGTCTTTGGATGTAACCCCCACATCTCAGAACTAAAAACAGGGGGTCACATTTTTCTTATGCAACTTCTCTCTGACCTCCCCTCAGTCACTTCTCTCTCTGACCACCACCAGGAAAATTTCTCTGCTTTTAAGGACTCATGTAATTAGATTGGGCTCACACAGATAATCCAGAATAATCTCCATAACATAAGGTCCGCAACCTTAATCACATTTTCCATGCCCTTTTTTTCAACACAAGGTACAATATTTATAAATTCCAGGGATTAAGACATAATCTTTGAGGTTGCTTGGACGGCTCAGTTGGTTGAGTGCCCATTCTTGATTTGGGCTCAGGTCATGATCTCATGGTTTGTGGGATTGAGCTCAGCATTGGGCTCTATATTGACAGCACAGAGCCTGTTGGGATTCTGTCTCTCTCCTCTCTCTCTCTCTCTCAAATAAATAAACTAAAAATAATAATAATAAAAAAATAAACTTGCTAAAAAAAAGACATGATCTTTGGTGGGATATTTGTTCTCCCAATCCCATATAGTGACAATGAAATAGTCCAGTTGATATGCTAGACACATGTGGATCTTATATAATACGTAATAGCAACTTTAGCTGGCCCTCTTGATACTTTTTAAGACTAGGAACATAGTTATTGAAAAATACCCTGCTGTGCCTATACATGGTTTCTTGATTTTTAGTCCAGAATTGTTTCCTGTAATCAGAACAGGAAGAAACAATATTTGTATACGTTAGAATGGTTGTAAGACTGGGTTGAGTAATTTCTAGGTATTTTTTTCCATTTTTTAGCATACTTGTAAGCTTCAAGCAAATAAATTTCTTTTAGACTTAGCAACTAAATAAAAGTAGAACCCATACCAGTCTCTACCTGCTTAATCTTAGTCTCCTGGGCCAAGGTTAAGCAATCTTATGAGAGAGATATCTGTCCTCTGGATCGATAAATCTCTAACGGATGCATGAATATTGACCTTCCTACAAAAAGAATTGCCTTCTTTTGGTCTGCACCACCATTCACTTTGTTTCCTTTTGTGGGCAACATCATAAGTGATCTAGGTGGTCCTCGAAGATAAACTTGAAGAATATATGCAACTTCTCCCCCTTCTGCATCTCTACACAACTCCCGTATGTCAGACAAAAGCTTGACCTTGACTAGTTCCCATCCCTCTAGGCAGTCTAATCTGTAACATCTGATGCAGGGACACATTTCCCTGGGCATGTTTACAGGTAATTTGCATCAGAAAAATGGGAAGAAAGAGTTGCTCAATTATCAGATCCACAGAAGGCAAAAGGAGCCCTCTCAAAAAAATTGCTATTCGTGGATTAACTGCTTTATTTGACACAAGGAAGAAATTTTAGCAAAAGCAGCATACATTTCTCTGTTTCAATGGAATGAGTAGGACAATCTTATAAGTATCTTTAATCTATTGTCTTCCTAGATATATTCACCATCAGAACCATAATCTACCTCTATGATTTGTGTTTCTTTTTTCTCAAGCATAAGATATACTAATAACATTGATCTACAATTCCCAATTTTTAAACTAATACTTGTTTTCCATTTTCTCATTCTCCAAGGCAGTGCTTCTCAAACTTGAGTGTTCCCAGAAGTACCTGAAGGATTTATTAAAATACAAATTTCTGGAAACCACCTCCAGAGTTTCTGATTCAGTATGTCTGTATGTAGGCCTATGAATTTGCATTTCTAATATATTTTCAATTAATACCAATGGTTCCATTAGATGAAAGCAAAGAAAATGTTGAGGATATCCTATTCATATTGTGATGTAAAGAAGATGGTTACAACCTCTAATCTGGTCTGCAGGATTTTGAACATAAAAATACATCAAAGTTATGCCATGAAGGCAAAGCGATATTCATATTACCTGAAGAGAAGTTTCCTTCCTTGCAGTTTATTGAATATAATGGCCCTTTATAGTGTTCACAGGAAAAAAAAAAAAGTTAAATGTGTCTTTCTAATCTAGGCCTTGTAGAGAACCTAATATCCCTGGTTACAGACATAAGAGGCAAACCTAGTTCAATGACATCAACTAAATCGGCCAATGCAGGATGAAGCTGGAATTCTGTACAGAACTCAGAGAGGTAAAAGCAAAATGGGGAGTTCAAGAAATAAGGAGATTCCAGGAACCCACTTAAAGGAAGTTGTCTGTAGATTGAAAAGAGGCAGATGGAAAGAAAAATGCCATGTTTTGCACCACATCCTGGATTCTGAGTGCTCAGGATCAACTATGAATGATAATGGGTTCTTTCTGCTAATGGTCTATCTGCACTAGTGTGCTCTGCCAAATGCCATAGGCATAATGGAAAGGTTATGTTTTTGTGCACTATCACCCGGAGTTGTTGAACTGTGGTGTAATAATCAGCAGCCTCACTTGAAAGCTTGCCATCAAATTGAGCCAAGCACACCATGCCATTACATCCAAATTGCTAATGGAGGAATGCCAGAGAATGAGAGTAGATCCAGAAAATACACTTATGGTTCCCAGAGTATGCACTCAGTGAGAAAAGGATGCCATGTAGACCATTGGGTGATGTGAGAATCCAGACTAAGTGTGTCAATGGGAAAACAAGAATAACACTTAAGAATGTCCATTCTTCTGGAAGTTTCCTGCTGGAAATTTTCTTCAGAAATTATTAGGGAAAGAGAAGTATCAAGAGTCGGTTTGGATAGAGTGAGATTAATTGCAGTTCTTCTTATCTTCCTAAGTATCTGTTCAATTTAAGTAAAAATAGTAGTTTTAAGGAATGTTTCCTTGTCAGCTCATTTTATTGATTACCACTGCCTCATCCTTTTATAGTGATGCCAGTAAGCAAAAATAAGAAAAAGTGGCTATTCCATATTCTTATATCTTTCAGTATGACTGATCAAGAGTTAAGTTAGCAGGCCTAGGTTGCTAAAACTCTTTGCATTCCAAAGTCTTCAGAACTAAACTTCACCAGCTCCTGGCAGATAATCTCTGAACCCTTGGAACATCCTGCCTGATAAAGGTATCTTTGTATATTGGAAATATTGAAGCATGTCAGATAGTTTATACTAACAATGTAATTTATGTTGAATGCTTTTTCATTTTTTTGTTTGTTTTGTTTTGTTTTTTTGTTTTTTTGTTTTTTTTTTTTTTTGTATTCCTGGAGCTTTGGATCAAATGTATTAGTTTGAATTCTGGGAGCCACATGCCTAAGCAACTGACCTGCAATAAACACACCGGAAGCCAAAGTTCAGGTGAGCCTCCCTGACTCGCAACACATCACATGTGTTGCCACACATCGTTGCTGGTAGAATGAAGTGATTTCCCATGTTTTTATTGAGGGAGGACAAATGGAAGATCATCCTTGTCTCTTTTAGATTCCACTGTTAAGCATCTTTTTCCTTTCCTTCTTTTAGTCTGTATCTGTTCACTGTAATAAACCATAACCAAAGTGTAACAGCTCCTCTGAGTTCTGTGAGTCCTTCTAGAAAATCATCAAACCTGACTGTGATCTTTGGGATCCCTGACATAACACTTTTCAAAATAAAGTCTAACTGCTCCTCTAGAGTGAAAGAAATTAGATAATGAGTACTTTTGGCAAAATCAGTGGGAGGATTCAATGTACAATACACATACATACACACACACACATGCACCCACACATTAAAATTCTGCTGGAGGTCTTGGGCAAGCAAGATATAAAATTCATAAACTCAATGTAAACTACATACTAAATGTACTAAAATAAAGGTCATTTATTTATTAATCCATTTGTTCACTTTTGGTTATGAGTTGGAGGCTTGGGGGTTTTTATATCAGGGGCACCTGGGTGGCTCAGTCAGTTAAGTGTCCGACTTAAGCTCAGGTCATGATCTCACCACTCGTGAGTTCGAGCCCCACATTGGGCTCTGTGCTGACAGCTCAGAGCCTGGAGCCTGCTTCCGATTCTGTGTATGTGTCTCTCTCTGTGCCCCTCCCCCACTCATGCTCTGTCTCTTTCTCTCAAAAATAAATAAACATTAAAAAAAATAAAGTAAAATAAAATAAATAAATGTGGTTATATCTGCAACTCTCACACTTGACATTCTGCTGCAATAAGTAAAGACCAATCATGCCAGCGTAGAGTCTGTCCTTTAAAGAGTAAAAATAGATATACTTACTGACTTAAATACTAGATTACTCAGGAGAGATAGTAAAAGGTCTTCCTGTTTTTCAAGAAAGAAGTAATGGGGAAAGACAAAGTGAATTGAGTGACGTAGTAGGTGTGGGTGAAAATAACATCAATATCTCATTTAAACTGCCAGTGCTACTCTCAGGACCTAGGCTGCCCTCAATGTCACTCATGGGAGCATTAGAATAATCACGACATTCTTTAGACAGTTTACTGCCATTTGCCAACAACTGTCATGATGAATCTACAAGTTTATGAGACAATGATGTGAACAGTACCCCCTAAAGAGTCCCCTGTGCAAGCTGCATGACCAGGCACTGCCCAGGCTGTTCTCCTCAGACAAGGCCTTGGTTGGCGGTGGCGGTGATGGGATTTTAATTGAAATGTATTTGACATACAATATTGTGTAAATGATTACTTTTTAAAGTTTAGATCCATCAAACACATGGTTAGTAGAAGTTTGATTAAAATTCAGGGAACATATTGTATTTGAGTCTTAGTTTTGCTACCATCCTTTTATTTTATTTTATTTTTTTCAGAGATACTGGGTGTCGATGATGAAGAAGACTATTTTAGAAACTCTCTAGACGTGACTAAAATTCAAGCTCATAATCTAACTCTAGTTAATTGTAAAGTCTGACTTTGTCATATTGATTAGGGTCAGTAATTGTCTGATCTCTGCTTAGCATTTCTTGATCATTGCAATGGCATGCATGAATTAACAGAAACATTTAGCACTTGAATATATTTCTTTAATGGAATTAATTGATTTCCATGCTAACTAATATGATCATGCTCTAGAGGACAATAATCAATAACTTCACAAGTATACCTCCTGTCTACAGACACCTGTTTCAGAGTTTTGTTTCCTTAAGAGTAAATGAAATATTTGTGATACAAATATTACAATTATTTTAGTTTTCATTTTAAATGTGAATTAATTTTTGGATACTACGTGTAAATTACCATTTAATATTTAGTTGCATATTATTTATGCACCTATTTATTTTCTCTTTTGCATATTCCCTTCTTATATTCCCCTCTCTCTTAAGTGCTTAATATGTAACCTTGAGTTTTTACAAATTCTTTTAAGATATATAGTGTGGTATGTAGTTTGACCATACACTTACATAAATGGCATTTTGATATATTTTTCTATGTATAAATTTTACTCAACATTGTTTAAAGATCTAGCCACATTGCTTATCATAGGAATTTTTTTGGCTTTTGAACACTTCAAAGTATTTCATAGTTTGTATCCTCCTCTACTCATCCATTCCTCAATAATGGGCCGCTAGATTGCCACCTACTCTTACCACTAGTCAGCATTGCATTAAAAGTCTCACTTCTGGCTGTTTGGGAAATTAATGGGAATTCTGCTTGGAGTTTTGAGCCACGAAGTATAAAAACATCTGATGCTGCCACGTGGTTTGCAGTATGAAAAACCCCAATTAAATGTCAAAAGGGGACAGGCTGGATTTTAAAAAGCAAAACCCAACTATTTGCTACCTAAAACAAATATACATTGAATATAGAAACAAATTAGTTAAAAGTAAATGAATAAAAAATTATATCATGCTAACAGCAAACAAACGAAAGCTATGTTGGCTATATTACTATCAGACAAAATACATGTCTGAGCAAAAAGTATATTATATTAATTACAAAGGGTCAATTTAGTAGGAGGACATAACAAACCTCAATATTACACGTCTATGAACCAAACTCCAAAATACATGAAGTTGGGACTGAAAAAACTGCAGTGAGAACTAGACAATGCCACAATTAAAAGCTGAGATTTCAGTGAAAGTCTAAAAATAATTGGTGGAGAACACATAAGTCAGTAAGAATATATTGACTACCTTTACAGTGTAAAGGTAGACAGTGTAGACAGTGATATGTCTACAACCCTATATCTAACATGAAATTCACATACTTTTCAAGTGTACATGGGATATTTATTAAGATAGATGTTAATCTGGGCCATGAACAAACATCAATTAAATAGTATTGTCTCTCATCATAATGTAATTAAATTATAAATCAAAAACAGATGCCCCCAACATCACAAAATATTAGGCAACTGAATAACACACTTCTAAACAACATGTGGTTCAAAGAATAAATAAAAGAAGTTACAAGGTATTTTAAATGACTGAAAATGAAAGCAAAATATTTCAAAATATGTGGGACACTGATGAAGCAATATGGATACCTAGAGAATAATTAATTTATAGTTCTGCATGCCTATAATAGAAAAGCAGAAATGCCTTGCTAAGTCATTTACATCAGCAATCACCATAATAAACTAGAAAAGAAGGAAATATAAAATTCAAAGAAGAGGTAGGGAAAAATACAGACCTGAAACCATAAACTAGAAAAACAGGAAAATAGAGAAATCCATGAAACCAAGAGCTGATCCTTTGAGAAAAATCAATGAAACTGATAAACCTCTACCCAGATAGATCAGAGGAAAAAAAAGAGAAAAAACAAAAGATTCATGTAGCAGGAATGAGAGATGATACTAAAGAAATTAAATTTCTTATTAAACCACTTAAATAAGGAATGCTTCTGCTCCAAATGGCTTTACTAGTAGAGTGAACAAATTATTTAAGGAAGAAGTAATACTAATTCTGAAAAAAAAAAAATTCAACAAAATTGAAACAGTGAATAGTTCTAAATTCATTCTATTAGGATAGCAAGATCCTAATATCAAAAAAAGACAAGGACACTACAGAAAAAAAAAAAATACAGGGGCGCCTGGGTGGCTCAGTAGGTTGAGCATCCAACTTCGGCTCAGGTCATGATCTCACGGTTCGTGAGTTCGAGCCCCGTGTTGGACTCTGTGCTGAGGGCTCAGGGCCTGGAGCCTGCTTTAGATTCTGTGTCTCGTTCTCTCTCTGCCCCTCCTCCTTCGTGCTCTGTCTCTCTCTCTGTCTCAAAAATAAATAAAACATTAAAAAAAAATAAAAAAATACAGACAAATATCTCTCATGAACCCAGGAGCCAAAATTCTAAGGAAAATTTTAACAAATTGACTCTATCTACCTATCAATCCAACTATCTATCTAAATACTTCATGACCTAGTGTGGTTTATTCCATGGATGCAGGTTTAGTTTAAGGTTTGAAAAGCAATCAATGCAATTCACCAAATTAACAAACAAAAAGAGAAATAAAAGGCATCCGAAATGTAAATGAAGAACTGTAATTGTCTTTATTTGCAGATAGCATGGCCATCTATATAGAAAATCCAGTGAGATCTACATAAGTAGCTACTAGCACTAATAAATGAGTTCAGCAAGGTTGCAGAATAAAAGAGTAATGTACACGAATCAATTAACAAATAATATTTACTATGGCATCAAAGTATAAAATAATTAGTACTTAAGGATAAATTTGACAAAAGTTATGAAAAGAATAAAACACTGGTGAGAGAAATTCAAGGAGCTCTAAATAAATGGAATTATTTATTTAGTGTCCATAGTCAGAAAAATTAATACTGTTAAAATGGCAATACTACCCAAATTTATTTATAGATGGAACACAGTCCTTATCATATTCCAACTATAATGTTTAGGAAACCAATAAGCTGATTTTAAAATTCATATGAAAATGCAAAGAACTTAGAGGAGTCAAAATAATCTTTATTTTTTTACATGTTTTATTTATTTTTGAAAGAGCTCAAGCAAGGGAGGGACAAAGAATCCAAAGCAGGCTTGATGTAGGGCTTGAACTCAAGAACCATGAAATCACAACCTGAGCCAAAGTCAGGTGGTGCTCAACCAACTGAGTCATCTAGGTGCTCCAAAATAATCCTTAAAAAGGGTAAAGTTGAAGGACTAACAGTACCTGATTTCAGGTTTCAGTTTAATGACAGGCAAATAGACAATAGAATAGAATAAAGCATCAGGAAAACACACTGACTTACATGAACAACTGATTTGTAACAAAGGAACAAAAGCAGTTCAAGGGAGAAAGTATAGATCTTGCATAAATTGTACAGGAAAAACTTGATATTCATATATTTTAAAAGAATATTTTTATTTACTTCACACCATATTAAAATGATTCATAGACACAAATGCAAATTTGTGAAATTACAGAACTTCTAGAACAAAAGATAGGATAAAATTTTTGTAACCTTAGGTTAAGCAACAATTTTTTAAATATAATACCAAAGCCACAATCTACCCCCCAAAAATGACAAATTTGCTTTATCAAAATGTAAAACGTCTGTTCTTTGAAATATACCGTTCGGAAAAAAAATATAAGATATGTAATGTATAAAAAACTACTTACAAATAATATATCTGATAAAATACTTGTATCTAGAATATAACAAATTTTTGAAATTCAATACAAAAACCAACAATCCAATTTTAAAAATGGACAAACTATTTGAACAGACACCTCATACAGATAACAAATACAATTAACAAATAGGGACCTGAAATAGGCATATGAAAAGATATTCAACATCATTAATCATTAGAGAAATGTAAATTAGGATCATAATATAATACTATTGCATACTCTCAGAATGGCTAAAAGCAAAAAGACTGACCACCAAGTGTTGACAAGCATCTGAAACAAATGGAATTCTCACCCATTATTTGTGAGAACATAAATAGAACAACCATTTCGGACCACAGTTTGGCAGTTTCTTAAAAAGGCAAATATACATGGACTACATGAGTCAGAAGATTCACTCTTAAGCATTTACCCAAGAAAAATGAAAGTATGTGTTTATACAATGACGTACATGAATGTTCATAGGAACTTTATTTGTTACTACCAAAAACTAGAAATCATTTTAAGTGTCTGTCAACAAGTGAATAGATTCAGACAGTGTGGTATACATATCGAAGGGAGAGCCCTCTTCACCAGTCCCAGGGACTCTGAAACTCTTACTCACCCCTGCTTGCTATTTCTTCTTTTTCTAGGCAGAACTGGATTCCAAGTCACCTGCTATATATGTGTTATATGAGAAATCTCTACTATGATGCTTGTATTGATGACAAATATGAGTGTAGCTTACTAACCCTCTAAATAGGAACTGGAAACACAACTTTTATATCTGTATTCCCAACATGAAGCTTAGGGCCTTGAAGATTATAGGTGCTTGTATTAATAAAGAATGAATTTGAAAGGCCATTGTTCCATCCTAAGCATGAAAACAAGTTGAAAAATTAGAAAATCAGATTTTATCATACAGCTGAGGACACTAAGAAATCTAAATGATCTAAAATTCAATATGGCAAATCCTTCCTAGGAAGGAAATGGCCTGTGTCTACTTTCATCCCTGCTGAGTGCCTTAGTTCTCCAATTACTCTGATGTAACATGTATCTAGATGGTAATAGTGCTGTTCCATTATATCTATTTCCAAAAACTTTACTGAATACTCTTTTTGTACCTATTCGTATTACTTCTGTATTATCAATCTATATGACATAGAGAAAGACAAGCACAAAATCAATAGCTAAATAAAAGCCTTCAAATGTAAACACTCTGAATCCTAACCCTGTGTAATAAAAATGCTAGATCTAGAGTTGACCTTGAAGATTAAATAAAATTTAAACACTTGTTTTACATGAAAGCAGAAAAGAGTTACCTTTACTCTTACAGAAAGCTTACAATCCTCTTTGTGAAATGCAAATCTAAACCTTAGGTATTTCACAGAAGCTATGGTTTGGGATGTATATAACAAGGAGATTCATGTTTCATAAATCCTGTAATAAAATGGTAATCAGTGAGTGAGCAACCTTAATCTCTTGCATATTTCCAAAGCTGAGCAAACACTTTTTTGTAAAGGAAATCAATAGAAAAGGTTACTAAAAATTTTAAGAAAAATAAAACAAAATCTGATTGAGGAACATACATGAGTCATACCACAACTGTGCTATTAAGCAATTTTAACTAGTTAAAAGTTTAGAAGGAAATTGGATAAAAGGATTATGGTATGTTTACAGGTACTATAGTACATGCTATTACATTAAGAAATCAGTTTCATCAAATTACTCTTTTGTGCACCGTAGCCGCCTAATTCTTGAATTTATATATGTGATTATTAGATGTATATGAGGTTTCTTTTAATATGTCACCTGATAATAAAAGAGGTATGGAAAAAATAAAAACAGAGACAGACGTAGAAACTGGCAAAGAATCTTTTGACAAGCACCTTGCATACATATATTTATACAGTCATTTTGGAAGACCTAAAAGGTAAATGATGTATATTTTTTTAAAAAATGGGTTATAAATTCATATACCCAATTTCATCTCATTGTACCTGATTATGCCTGGAAGTAGAGTGCTTGATTAGCCAGATAAACACAGTTTGGCAGGGAAACTACAAAATATGAGCAAGTTGCATGCAAGAAATAGGACGAGTGTTTGTTTGAAACTCAATTCCTTTTGTCAATTCCCTCTGTATCAAATGGGAATAAGAGTACTTATTTGATAGGGTTATGTGAAGCTTAAGTTTGGTATTATTTATAAAATGCTTAGCATCATGATAGTACATATTAGGCACTCTTTTTCATATAAATAAAATTAACAAACCAGTGATGTTGAATCCTGAGTTGAAATTACAGTCTTAAAATGTACACTAAAATAATATTAGAAATGATAACTGAAATAAGGGACTCTGATATTTTGTAGTTTCTGATATTGATTAGACATAGAAATTGATTTTTTGAACATGCACCAAATCTATTTTCCTCTAGTATTAATTGTTTTAATGAGGCTTTGATGAAAAGTCCTTGGACAAATCACATTCTTTCTGGCTTCACCATTGACAGAGGATCTTAAAGTGAGGAAAATCTTAAGTCCTTCCTATCTCTTAAATTCTATGATTCTGACTTTAAAGTGTAACAAATAGACTATTCCATGTACAAGTTTAATTTTAAGTGACTAGAATATACTTTATAGTATATTTCTTATAATTTCTAATTATCGACATTTTACTAATATATTGATAAGGAAAGATTTTCCAATACAACTTTTATGCAAAGCAAAATAATTTGGGGAAGGTTTGGTGATTATGATAATTAAATAATAATAATTGCAAACATTTACTGAGCACTATTGATTTACCAGACACAGGGCTAAGGACTTTAATTACTTTATTTAACATTCCTACAAATCCTATCAGTAAGCATCTGTAGTTTTTCTTCATTTTGACCAGATTTGTAGAGTGGTTAGGGAATATAGTTCTAAGGGCTGGAAATGGACCATCCACATTTAAACAACAATGATAAATATGAGGATGAAGAGCTGAGGTTTTAGAGAAAGACTGTTACCCTGACGTTGAAAGCAAACTTGAGGCTAGTGAAAAAAAGTGCTTCTAGAATATACTATTTGGCCTATACAGGCTGTTTGCTGTCTAGCCTGAAAGGTAGCTGAAGTCAGAGGTTAGGGATCTCTAGTGGGAGTTCTTGTCTTCCTTGAATTTTATTAACAGAGCAAGAGCAGATCAAACATATGGTAAATAGTTAACATGATTACTTTGCCCAGATGGAACTGGATGATAAACTTGAAACAGTTTGAGGAAGAGGCCAATATGGATTTGAGTACAGATCAACAAATCACCAGAAAACATAAAAGCAGCTATAACAAAAGGGGGAAAGATCTATGAAGAAGATCTTTACTTTGTTAAAAGCATTAGATGACTAAACACTCTACCAGAAAAGAATTGGGTTGAATTAAGTATTTAAAAAATAATAAATAAAAGAATACAAAATAATAATGTAATATCATGATAGTTGGTCTTTCTTTGAAGGAATGATCTTATATATACTGTTAAATCCTAAAGAGAAGTATTATTCCTTTTTAAAAGTCTAAAATATAGTGTCTCTATACATGTCATTTGATATCTCTATACATATCATTTGAATTTTTTCACAACTGAGAAATTTAACATTGGAAATATACTATTTTAATTATTATAGAGAAAACAAGTTAAAAACTATGAAAGAAGATATCAGAATGATTGTTGATAATTTTAAAAGTAAGACACAGTCTTAAACAATCAAAATAGTGACAATTTAAATACTTATTAAAATAACAAAGTATTATAAAGAATTTCCAGTTTTTTCCACTATTACCAAAAGTGACAAAAAATATGACCACTATAAAATTTTTTATTTAACATTTTTTTGAGAATTTCTGGCTAAAACAAAAACACATAAAACATAAAAAGAAGTAAAAAAATTGGAAAAGGGTAAATAAATGTTTTAAGTCTTGAGAATGGTATGTGGTTACATTAGACAAGATAATATAACAAGAAAGCCCAAGATGGCAAAGTTAATATATTTTTAGAGGAATTTTCTTTTAACTAAAGGTAGAGGATTCTGATACTATTGTTTTTTCAAGGTTTGGTATTATGCAACATTACAAGTTGAGCAATCTAAATTTTAATTCCATATAGATATTATATACATACCTTCCATTATTTCAAATGGGGTTAGTTTTGACATTTTAAAAAGGATTATTACTTTAGTGTAGAATGTCATGTGAAACTTGGGGGTGTTAACCAGTTCTACCAGCTCAAATCTAAATGCCCACACCAACCTCAATCACTGGAACTTTCAAGAAAGCCTTGCATATTTCCAAACCACCTGTGCAGAGTGGGATGGAGGGGGGAAGGTGGAAGGGAAGATATGCTCTGTTGATAAACATTTGCCTGGAAGAAGCATATCTCTTTACAATATTAATCTTTTATTCAATATGCAATCTGTCATATTCTCAAGACATCATAAGTGGCTTCAATAAATGCTTTCAAGTACATGAATTCTAAAGGTATTTTCTGTCTATGAAAGGACAGCATTATGTAAATGTGCCTTAGTATAAGTAGGGCCAATCTTGAAGAATAACTAAGAAAAGGTTTTTGTTGCATTATGTCTATATTAATATTAAACCTATGTATTAATAGAAATAGTTCCTAAAACATTTGCTATATATCATAATCAGAAAAAGGTAAATATCCCAAGATATATAAATCATTTAATAAATTAAGGTTCATACCAGTAATTAAATAAATTCAATCAGAAATTATATATTGGGTAGCTACTATGACAGGTGATATGAAGAACTTTGAAAAATCATAGCTACCATGTACTAACATATTATATATACATTATATATATAATATATGTGCATACAGAAATGTGTATATATGTATGTATATATTATATATAATCACAGCTACATAATCACATATATTATATATAACACATATAGGTATATGTATATTTTTGTCTCATTTAATTTCTATGGCATCCCTAAATTTAGACACTTTCTATGTGTTTCAGCAATGAGGAATTTGTAGCTGTAAGAAATGTATAACATGTCAAAGATCACTGCTAATATTTAACAAAAATAACACCTTAATATAAATTGGTCTAATACCAATTCAGGCCAATACAATTAATGATACAGTCATTTTAGATAAGGTCCCATATTAGTTAGAATATTTGAAACATAACATTGGGGAAAACGAATAATATGGAATTATTTTAAATGGATGTATAATGTTATGATTGTGTATATCCATTTATAGAGTACATTTGTGTAAACAAGAAAATATTTGAATATGCAAAAATGTTCACCATTCTTTTTCTCTAAGTGAGAATGACCCTAAGTTTCTATGTTGTTTTTGTGTTTGTCATATTTGCTGAATTCAATTATGCTCAATAATACTAACTCTGAAAAATAGAAACTTATAAACTAATTTTGTGTGTTTCTTTAATGGCTATTAAACAGCCTTTAAGGGGGCGCCTGGATGGCTCAGTTGGTTGGGCGTCCGACTTTGGCCTCGGTCATGATCTCACGCTTCGTAGGTTCGAGCCCCATGGTGGGCTCTGTGCTGACAGCTCAGAGCCTGGAGGCTGCTTTGAATTCTGTGTTTCCCTCTCTCTCTGCCCCTTCCCTACTCACACTCTGTCTCTCTCTGTCTCTCAATAATAAATAAACATTGAAAAAAAAATTTTTAAAGGCCATTGAGTATTATAAACTATTTATTATGAATATAATAAATATGATAATTAGATAATTAGAATATCTACAATTTTAAAATATTTTTAGGATGTTCAAAAGTAATTCAACCATAGCTCAATAGGATGGATGAAAATAAAAACTCTAGGTAAATGTTTATCTCTGGGTAAGTATTATCAGAAGGACACTGGTTATCTGACCTGATGTGGCAGAAAAATATGAATTTAGCAACTGATATCAGAGCATTTCTAAGAAAGAGATTGTATTTTTTTCTGAAAATCACAAAATGAACCTTTTGGAAGATGGAAGTTTCGACGTCAAGGCCATGGATAGAAAAAGATACTCAAGTCATTACTAAATGGCTTAGCAGAATAACAAGACCTGGAAAGGAACTTAGAAAAGGGGTAGTGTTGAAAAAGAAGTGAAAAGGTAAGCCAACTTTCTGAGTGGGCTAAAGTTTAAGCTACTGAGAGTGAAGGAAGGAAAAACAGTCAAAAATTATTTTTATTTACTTATCGTTATTATGAATCATTATTCATTTAATCATCTACCTTATTGAAAAAGATACTTTCAAAATAATTGTTTGCCAAGCATTATGAGAGTGAAATTTATAAGATACTCTCATGAGTTATACTTTGTGTTGATGGTGGGAGAAATGGGTTGACAATAATGAAGTACAAACAGATTAAAACATGTATTCAAGATGAGAAAAGCAGTATGAAGAAAACAATAAAAGCCATCTTGTGTTGAGTAGATGGGAGGCAGAACCTTCAGTGGAGTGAACAGGAAAGATCACCTGAGTTGGTAATATTTTCAGGGAAAGCTAAATGATGATGAGTGAAGTTCTCTGGGAGAAGACTATCCCAGGTCTTGTGTTTGTAAAGCTCTGGGGTCTGTGTTTGGAAATATTTTGGAGAATTTCAGCAACTCTGAGACTCTTAAAGATAGAAATTTTGTGAAGATACAGCTAGAGAGATAGTTAGCAGCATTACCCCTAGTGGTAATGACTTTAATTTTATTCCAAGCGCAAAAGGAAGAAACCGCAAGTGGCTTAATCCATCTGCTACTGATATCAATCTAAAAAAAAAAAAAGAACTTTATTAATAAAATGTATGTTTTGCATAAGAGTTGTTTCGTGGTAGGCTGGGTAGCGGTTGCTGATCATCAAGAAGAAGGAACTGTATAATCCATTTGGCTCTACTCAAAGACTAAAAATAAGTATTACAAGACAGAAAACAAAGAAGAAAAACCATACATATTAGAAATTTTACTTAGAGATATTATCAACTTTTGTCTCATATTTTCTAATTTGGGGGTACAATTTGACAGATGATGTAGGTATCTGAACATATTGTGAGTTTTTCTTTTCTATTTAAAGTGGCTTGAGATAAGATAAAGATACAATTGCAAAATACAAACAAAAAGTTGCTTTGAATATAAATATTATTTATATAAATATATAAGTATTTATTCTTATAAATATGAATTTTGAGAGGAGGCAAAATGTGTAACTAAGTAATATCCAGTACCCTGTACATGACATGTTTAGGCCTTAATTGGACTGCAAGAAAGCCAGTTGCCATCTTTTTGTAATGTAAATAATGTTGGCAATATTTCAAAGATATGGGCATGGCCATTCACACTAAGTCTTCCATTTTGAGGACAGTTTCAGTTAGGACCTGTTTGGCTACAAGTAAAATACCAGATCACAGTGTCTTTAATATTAAGTATCTCACAAAGCAAACAGCCTGGAAATAGTTGGTACTGTGAGCAATTCTAGAAGTCAAAAATAACATTAAAAAAACAAGTTCTTCTCATCTTTCCATCTGCATTTTCAACATGTTACTTCTTTCTTCATTGTCACAAGGTAGCTGCCATTGCTCCAGTTATCATATTCTCATAGACCCATTCAGAAAGAAGACAACCAAAGGAACTTCTCTCCATCTATTTCTATGTTTAATTTTTTTTAATGTTTTATTTATTCTTGAGAGAGAGAGACTGAGCACGAGCAAGGGAGGGGCAGAGAGAGCAGGACACAGAATCCGAAGCAGGCTCCAGGCTCTGAGCTGTCAGCACAGAGCCCGACACGGGGCTCAAACTCACAAGTGGTGAGATCATGACCTGAGCTGAAGTTGGACGCTCAACCGACTGAGCCTCCCAGGCGCCCCCATCTATTTCTATTTTTATCAAGAAACAAAATATTTTTTAAGGCATCATGGACTATGTCTTACCTCTCCACTTTGGTAGAACTGAGTAGCATAAGTTCCAGTGCTCCAAGTAGAGACAAAATGGTGTGACTTCCCTAGATTCTTCCCTAGGGCTGGTCATTTGTCACCTAAGCAAAATCAGGAGTCAGTTGGTGAGGAAGAGAGAAAGCCAGGAAAGCAACCAACAGTATCTACCACAGTAAAAGAATCGATATATGCTAAGCAAGAAATTAACCTGCTTACGTAAGGTAAAATCTGATTCCCCAGAGAAAGACTGGAAGATTATTTTCAATAAAGATGATTATCTTTATTGAACATAATTTAAGGGAAGAAAACCACAGTGATTGCTCTCCTCAGGGAAAGAAGCAATAAGGAGATTAAGGCCATCCACAAGAAATAATCACTGGGAAATTTCTTAGGCAAATCACGGTAATATTTTGATATATTCATGAAAATGGGAATTTTGTCATATATTTTCTGATTAGACATTATTGATAAGATATCTTTTTATGAAGAACAAACCAAAATAACAGAAAAGTAACAGCAATGCATCAGAAAAACAACATAGTTCAAAATGGACAACGATAGTAGAGTGGCTAAAATCCATAATGCTGACAATGCCAAATGCGGGGAGAAGGTGGAGCAGCAGAACTCTCATCCACTGCTGGTGGGAATGCAAACTACTATGGCCACTTGAAAGGTAGCTTCACGGTTTCCTGTAAAACTAAACAAACCCTTACCATACAATTTAGCAACTGTGCTCCTCAGTATTATCCAAATGAGTCGAAAACTGACGTCTAAATAAAAGCCTGCCCTTGTATGTACCTAGCAGTTTATTCATCATTTCCAAACTCAGAAGCAACTAAGATGTCCTTCAGTAGGTAAATGGATAAATCAACTGTGATACATCTGTACAACGGGATGTTATTCATGGGTAAAAAGAAAGGAGCTATTGAGCCATGAAAAGTCATGGAGGAAATTTAAATGCTTATGACTAAGTGAAAGAAAGCAATCAGAAAAATCTACTTACTGTATCATTCCAACTATATGACATTCTAGAAAAAGCAAAACTGTGGAGACAGTAAATGTATTAGCGAGTACGAGGGGTTTGTGTGGAGGGAGAAATGAATAGGTAGGGAATAAGGTATTTTTAGGGCAGTGAAACTATCTTGTAGGACACGATAATTGTATACATGTCATAAGAGATTTGTGAAAAAAATCATAGAACATGTAACATCAAGAGTGAATTCTAAGGTAAACTATGGACTGTGGGTAATAGTGATGTGTTAATGCTGGTGGATCAATTGTGACAAATGTACCACTCTGGTGAATGTTATCAGGGCAAGAGATATGTAGGAACTCTTCTTTCCATTAAATTTTGCTGTCAACTTAAAACAGCTGAAAAAATAGACAAATTTCACATTTTAAGTCTTAAGGGAATACATTTTAAAGGTATTACTCTTCAAAACGATTTCAATTTTTTTTAACGTTTATTTATTTTTGAGACAGAGAGAGACAGAGCATGAACGGGGGAGGGTCAGAGAGAGGGAAACACAGAATCTGAAACAGGCTCCAGGCTCTGAGCTGTCAGCACAAAGCCCGACGTGGGGCTTGAACTCACTGACCACGAGATCATGACCTGAGCCGAAGTCGGCCGCTTAACCAACTGAGCCACCCAGGCGCCCCTCAAAATGATTTCAAAATGTATGCTCCCTTAAGCTACGAATTGGGAGCATTTATGCATTTAATAGTATGAGGTAGAAACTCAAAGTATATATTAGAAGCATCAGTATTTAACACAATTATTCAGTTACCAAAATTAAAACTGTATGTAACCCATCAACTTTAGAAATTTATACCATCTACTATTAAAGTTAAATTAGTATTATTAGCCAAAATCAGGTATCAAGAACCTGATAGAATCAATGAAGTAAAATACAGAGAATTGTATTCTAACCAGTGATCTCTAGAATAACCCCATAGTCAAATGGTTGTACGAGCACAGAAGTGTGTGTGTATGAGTTTATGAGTTTACACACATAAAGGTTAAGGAACCAATCAGGTTCTGAGAAACCAGGTCTGACTTTGTTATTATTTCAAAAATGGAATCCATGAGAATTTATTATTCAGTTTATAAAATCAATGATTAGAACATTAAGCCAAGCTTGGAAAATATATGAGAAGTAAGGTCAGGTCCCAGATGAATCGTGGTCTAAAGAAGCCACTGCTTCTTTACAAGTGCTACTTTTGGGCTCTGGCACCAGACACCATCCCTGACACAAATTCCAAATAATCCAATTTTGTGTCTATGCCGCTTGCTCTAGATTTAAAACGCCGAATAAGAATCCAAATGAAAATAATTGAAGAATGACACTTTAATCCCCAGATTAGTGTATGAGGAGAATGGAGAGGGCTGTACAAAAGAACAGATGTACTAGAAGTGACTCATTGTAATAAATTTGAACAGAGGAGTGTAGACCAATAGCCTAATTTAATAGCTTGGTTCTCACCAGCTCAAAGTCTTCTTAAATATATTACAGCAGGAAATTTCAGTAAAACTACCTTTTAAAACAGAACAGGAAGCAGCTGCTGTTCATAATTTATTATCATCGAGCAATGTACAATATAGACAGACAAGAATATTCCAAATTTGAAATATTACTTTAAAACTAGAAGGATCATTTTCTGCATGGCCTGTTCTGTTAGATTTAATGTGCTTGAGGACTCCTAGAGCCACTAAGAGTTGCCCCAGGAGTCTCGAAGGCATTATTGAGGGACAGAGCAGGCATGGTTCCAGACTTTTGTTTTAATTAGAACAGTTCTTTTACCTTTTTTGACACTGAAAGTCTCCATAAAATAGTTTTTACAAAAGGGTTTTGAGGCTCCAAATTTTGAAAATCAGTGATGTATAAAACAGCACCTTCTAACTTAAACTCTTGGAAAACAATTGTATGTATAAATGTATTTTGTTCTTGAAGGAAAATGATCCTTTTTTTTTTTTTTTCATGTGAGCTACTTTTGAGCAAGTACTTACTATGGGATAGAACTTTGCTAGCACTTTCTGTAAGCTATTTAATTGAAATAAGAGTTCAATTATTCCTTTTAAAGATAGAAATATAGGGGCGCCTGGGTTGCTCAGTCGGTTAAGTGTCCGACTTCAGTTCAGGTCATGATTTCACAGTTCTGAGTTCAAGCCCCGCATCCGTCCGGCTCTGTGCTGACAGCTCAGGGCCTGGAGCCTGCTTCGGATTCTGTGTCTCCCTCTCTCTCTGTCCCTCCCCCGCTTGCACTCTGTCTCTGTCTCTTAAAAATAAATAAATGTTAAAAAAAGTTAAAGATAGAAATATATACACATATATACGTACACACACATACACATATATACAAAGAGAGACAAATTGAGAGTCCCTTCAAAATTCAGTTTTGTGTTTAGAACCTCTTGGGATGTTTTGTTTTAGCCAGTTAATTTTTCTCCAGCCAAACATTCTGGGCTATACTAATCCATAAAAGCTTTGCCACAGTTGGGTTGACACAGCAGGAGGCTCAATAGACTAGTGGGACCAATATAATATCCCCCTACTGTGTTTACACAGGTGAAATCCCTCAACATAGGACTCAGCAAGTCTATGTTTTCTTTAAATGTGCACTGAATGCTTTGGAGTTTCTGTATTAGATGTAATTCTAAAAGGCCCTCATATACTCCAGCCAAGATAATAAATAAATAAATAAATAAATAAATAAATGTTTACAGTAATCCTCTAACTGGCAACAAACTGCTCTCACTTCTTCTTAACAGTTGTGAATCACTCATACTTAGTCTACAGCTTTCTCAGCAAAAGAAATTAAAAGGTACATGGAGTGTAAAGAATGCCTTCCTATTTCATGTTTTCTTTAGATGCAATCACTGTAACCAGCCACTACTCCATGTTGATTTCCCAAAGTCTACACTTCTGTGCACTTTAAACTCTGGCATGGATTCTTTCTGGTTTAATCGTCGCTTTCTTCTTTGCCTTCTTCCTAATTCTGGATAACAACAAGTGCTTTACTCACTCTTTTATCTTTGGTGTTATAGCTCTGTTCATAGCTACAATGAAAAGGTTTCTAACTCTCTGGACTGCTGCCCATGATCTGGTTCTCAATTCCAATCCCTTATGCTTCAAGAAAATTAAAAATGACTACCATATATTTTTTCTCATAATAAAAGCTGTTTTATCTCTTGCTTTTCGCTCATCAGAACTGGCAGACCTATGGAATACATGTGCACCTTTTGACGATCACCTTTCGTCTTTCCTCTATCTTTTACTCTGGGACACAAGTATGATAGCGAGAGATGCAGAAGCCATTTTATAAGAACGAGGATAAATGCTACATGCCAAGAATGATGGCATGGAAGGCTAAAAGAAGGTAGGGTCACTGAGGATGCAATGAAGCTGCTATACCTTGTCTGAACAGTCCTCCTTTATACCTCTTATGCAATAAAAAGAAATTTCTATTTGATGAAGTCAAATTACTAATTCATGCAGCCATCATGTATCTAATTGATAGGGAAACTGCAGCTATCTATTGAATTACACAGAAATCAAAAGCTGAGATGAAGATATGTGAAATGAGGTATAAATGTACATTTATTCTTTTTTCCTAGGTTGCCACAGATTGATACAAACCTCCCAAATTAAAAAGATATAGACATTCTGTATGAGCTATATCAGTAAAATAATATTTTAATTTAATAAAACATTTTTAAATGTGTATTTTATCTTTGAGAAGGGGGGAAGAGGCAGAGAGAGGGGGACAGAGGATCTCTGAAGTGGGGTCCGCACTGACAACAGACAGAGACAGCCTGATGTTGGGCTCTAACTCCCAAACTACAAGATCATGCCCTGAGCCAAAGTCCGAAGCTTAATCGAATGAGCCATCCCAGGACCCCATGTAAGAAAACATTTTTAAGCACATATCAAAATTAATTTATTATATGAACACATAGATGTATTTTTCCAAGACAAAATTAAGCAGTGTCGTTCAATAAATGAATACAGTATATGAAAAATATTTTTCCATGTTCATTTAGTCTATATTCAACTTAAAGCAACTCACCTAAATTATTGGTCATGATTCAACTTGCTTATTCATCACTTTTGGAAGAAAAGAATTTAAGCTTTTGCATAATAAAAACTTAAATGGACTTTTAAAAGAGCATTAGTTTCCTAAGTATCACCTGAGTAACTCTGGAAATTTTGAAAGGTATCTATGAATACTGTGGAAGAAATGGGTCTGTGTGCGCTGTTTGGATCAGCTCTGTAGGAGGCCAACTTAATTAATTCTTGAAATGTAGCCTCTACGGGAGGACACACAAAGCAGTGGCATATTTTCTGCTAAAGAAAGAAGCCAGACTTGGGGCACCTGAGCTGCTCAGTCAGTTAAGCGTCGGACTTTGACTCAGGTTATCATCTCACTGTTCATGAGTTCAAGCCCCGAATCAGGGCTCTGTGCTGACAGCTGGGAGCCTGGAGCCTGCTTCGGATTCTATGTCTCCCTCTGTCTCTGCCCCTGCCCCACTCGCTCTGTCTCTCTCTCAAAAATAAGTAAACATTTAAAAAAAAAAAATTTTTTTTTGTTTTTTAAAGAAAGAAGCCGAACAGCATTTGTAGTTAATTTATACACTTGGCAGTTCTTAGATTGTATAAGGTAAGCGGACAAATATGATGATGTATTTTAAAACAGTTTAAATTGGTAAACTGTTAGCGGTCGTCCGGTTACAAATCGCACGTACCAGCCTTGGGGACAGGATTCTGCTCTTTGCTCTATTGCTTCGCAGCCCTGGGCGCTCTCCCGCTGGAACCTGAAACTGGCCTCCACAGAGGCCGCGGAGACACGGAAGAAAGAGGCAGCCGGCCGGACCGGTAGGTGGCAGGAGGAGCAACGGAGGGAACTTACTCCTGAGGCTGATCTCGGGCCGCCACGAGACGAGATCTCCACGCGCGCCGCCAGCAATTTACAGGTTCATGAAGCTACCTCAACTGGATTCTGCCCTACGTATGTGCCCAGGGGGCCTCAACAATACACTGCTCTCTCAAGGCCCTGGGCTTGAAGCGGCTCCCGCTGCGAGAAGGGTGCAGCGAACATCCCTTCCACTGGAGGGAGTGAGGCGCCTCCCATTAATTGCCCGGATAGACTCGCAGGTCGACCTGCGGCCACGTCCTCGCAATGACCTCCTTCAACATGCTCATTGAATAAAAGTCATCACAAGGAAAAAAAAAAAATTTGATAGCCCTGAATATGTGTGGTGTAAATCCAAAAGGAGACCTTGGCCATACCTGCTTTCTTCCTCCCAAAAGGACTTTGGTTTAGAAGGCAAAATTAAGGAATATATACATTTTATATAACACCTCTTTTTAACCACTAAAAGTGTAAAAGCCAGGTGCTCCTGGGTGGCTCAGTCAGGTAAGTGACTGACTCGTGATTTCAGCTCAGGTCTTGATCCTACAGTTCATGAGTTCAAGACCCTCATGGTTCAAGTGCACAGTCAGTGCAGAGCCTGCTTGGGATTCTCTCTCTCCCTCTCCCTCACTATTTCCTCTCCGCTTGTGCTCTCTCTCTCTCTCTCTCTCAAAATAAATAAATAAACTTACAAAAATTTTTAAGTGAAAAAGCCAAAATAGGATTTGAAATTTTCAAGGTGCATACAGCTATAATATTTTTTCTCATCAGATTACTTATCAAACATAATCATAATTTATAATTCCATAATGAAGCTTAGTCAATGGTGAACACACATATATATTCACATTAAAAATATCATCATTTTTCTTGTTATGTATGGACCCTAATTAATCAATGTGATGCTAAGATTCTGGGGAGCAGAGATGGCATCTTATTGTCAGTTTTTGACACTAATATGATAATATTGCTCAGTGTGTTTACAATTTAGTCAAAATTTCTATCTTAGATTCATATTAATCTATGTTTTCAATTGTTTTTAATATGGGAAAATATATATAACATAAAATTATTCACCATTTTAAAAAATGTTTTTGTTTATTTTTGAGACAGCATGAGCAGAGGAGGAGCAGAGAGAGGGGGGACAAAGGATATAAAGCAGGCTCTATGCTGACAGCAGAAAGCCTAATGTAGGGCTCAAACTCAGGAACTGCGCGGTCATGACCTGAGCTGAAGTTAGATGCTCAATCGATTGAGCCACTCAGGTGCCATGAAATTTACCATTAAAAACAATTTTTTTTTTAATGTTTAGTCATTCTTGAGTGATAGAGAGAGAGAGAGAGAGAGAGAGAGAGAGGGAGAGTGTGTGAGCAGGGGAGGGGCAGAGAGAGGGAGACACAGAATCTGAAGCAGGCTCCAGGCTCTGAGCTGTCAGCACAGAGCCTAATGTGGGGCTCAACACAAACCATGAGATCATGACCTGAGCCAAAGAAGTCAGATGCCCCACCGACTGAGCCACCTAGGCAGCCCCAAAATTTGCCACTTTAAATGTGCAATTTAGAGATATTAAATGCATTCATGATGCTGTGCTGCCATCACTGCCATCCGTCTCTGGAACTTTTTTCATCTTGTAAAACTGATGAAAATTCTGCAGTCTCCCTTCCCCCAGCCCCTCGTAACCATTCTTATTTCTGTCTGTATAAATTTGACTATTCTGTGTACTGCATGTAAGTGGAATCATGGAGTTGTTGTCTTTTATCGACTGGCTTCATTCACTTAGCATAATGTCCGTAAGCTTCATGCATGTTGTGCTATTTGTTAGAATTTCCTACCTTCTTAAAGCTGAATAATATTCCATTTTGCGTATATAGATTTTTGTATATATACATTTGCTTATCCATTCATCCATCAATGGACACTTGGGCTACTTCTACATTTTAGCTTATTTGAACAATGCTTTTATATATATGAGCATACAAACATCTCTTTGAGGGGGGTGCCTGGTGGCTCAGTGGATTGAGCGTCCAACTCTTGATTTGGGCTAAGGTCATGATCCCAGGGTCGTGAGATTGAGCCCTGTGTTGGGCTTTGTGCTGAGCATGGCACCTGTTTAAGATTCTCCCTCTCTCTCTCTCTCTCTCTCTCTCCTTCTGCCCCTCCCCATATATATATATATATATATATATATATATATATATACATATATGACCCTACTTTCAATTATTTTAGGTATATACCTAGAAGTGTAATTGCTAGATCATGTGTTAATTCTATTTTCATGTTTTGAGGAAATTTCTTACTGTTTTCCACAGCAGCTATACCATTTTACATTCCTGTCAGCTGTGTTCAAGTATTCCAATTTGTCCCCACCTTCACCGACACTTGTTATTTTGATGTTGGCTATCCTAATGAGTATGAGGTGTTTTGTCTTCATTCTTATTTCAAAAAGTCACTATTGGTTAACATTTTTATGTAAAATAAAAATTTGCTTCCCATGGAGAATTATGTATAACACTGAAAAGCACTTTAATAAGTAACAAAAATAATTATACTGTTGTATTCATTCTTTTTCCTCTACTGTCATAAATCTCCACAAATTTTCTAAGGTATTCTCACTGATACTTAATGTTAGGTGTAATACTGAAATAATATCTTAATTAATCATTTTTGAGCACAATAACAAAGCTCAGTAAATTGATTATATTGAAATATGTCCAAGAAAAAAAAGTATTAGAAAAGTAACATACGATGTATGAGTTAAGCAAACTTTGAGAAGAAAATACGTAATTTAAATCTCTGTGAACTATGTGTTGTTTTGATTGAATATATGCTGTGAAATGCTAAAGAAATGCATATTAAGAAAATGATCAAACCCTTGGCATATGTTACCAGTAAGCACAGAAACGTAGTAAAGGAGAATCTGGTAAAAGATGAAAGCGATGTTTTTTTCACTGATGTTCTATCATAGAAAGTTTCAGCCACTAGTAACAGTATATAATAAAAGAAACTGATGCTGAGTTTTCACTGATATATTTTCTGTCATAGGAAGTTTGGACCATTGTTTTTCCAACACCTCAAGTGGGAAAATAAATACCTTCTAGGCAAATAAAAAGTTTCTGTAGGCCAAGGTAATTTAGTATCTGCTCTGGCAGATGACATATGCAATTTTTCATCCTCTCTGAGACCACCTGAACAGCTGTCCTTGTGTGCTTAAATGGTTATTAAAATACCACTTTGGAAGTGTTTACCTGAAGGCAATAGAAAAAGTGAGATGTCTTCTCAATTCTGGAGAAATTCAATTTAATAAAGTTGATTTTAAGCTCTATTACACCTCAACTCTATTTTCTCCATGGTCGTTTCAGATGGAAGGAATGAATGTCTCTGTCGGAAAACAGATCTCTGGTGTCAAAAGACAGTATTTGGATTCCTGTCATCATAACTGTGAAAATATTTCATGGGTAATCCGTAAGCCATCCAAAAAATAAAATAAACCCCACAAACACAAAGACTTTTTAGGAAGGGGAGATAAAGTACAAATATATCTATATTTCTGATAATATTTCAACAAAAGTAATTTGTGTTCCTTGAATATATTAGATGTTTCCTGTTTTTTCTCTGCCTGGAGTAGTTTTCATTTAGAAATTTGAGTGGAAATCTAGCTCCCTTCCTTCGGATTTGTTCTATTCACAGTCTCTTTATGAGGCCTATCTTACTGGACTCCCTATGCCAGCATCCTTAATCCTTAACCTGTTCTATTTTTTTCCTTTTCCCTGTTAACATTTCTCTCCTATTAATGAAATGGATAATTTACTTACACGTTTTTATTGTCTGATCTCTTACTAGAATATGTAAGTTCCACAACAGCAGATGCTTAATAAAATCTGTGGAGTTGATGAGTGAATGAATGAATAATTAGCATATCAGGAAGTGTTTAATTAGTATTTAGTATGTGCAGGTCTTTTTCTGAGCACTAGAGGTAAATATTTTCTCTTTCATGCAGAAATTCTTCTAGTGGGAAATATAGACATTACATAAACTATTTTGAATGTAATCAATAAATTTGAAGCATCCTGGGTACTTATTAAAGAGTATAATATAATATCATCTGGGGTTTCAGAGAAGTTCAACTAAGGAATTGCACTAAAACTCTATTCTAATAGATGAATAAAAGTTCCTAAGTTTAAGCAAAGCCTTTTGTTTTCAAAACTTGTTTGAGTCACCATCTTTGTTGACCTAAGATTGTTTTCATACTGTATTCCACAACTTTTTTATCAGTAACTTGGCTTCATTTTTTCTTTTGTCCCCCCTCCATAGTTTTCAAAATAAAAATGAAATCGGGGCGCCTGGGTGGCGCAGTCGGTTAAGCGTCCGACTTCAGCCAGGTCACGATCTCGCGGTCTGTGAGTTCGAGCCCCGCGTCAGGCTCTGGGCTGATGGCTCGGAGCCTGGAGCCTGTTTCCGATGCTGTGTCTCCCTCTCTCTCTGCCCCTACCCCGTTCATGCTCTGTTTCTCTCTGTCCCAAAAAAAATAAATTAAAAAAACGTTGAAAAAAAAAATTTAAAAAAAAAAAATAAAAAAAAATGAAATCACGTTATTGGTCAGGAGAGGTAGTCAAGACACTCTTACAAACAACTGACAACACATGAAACTGAGATATGGCAAATATTTATTTCATATGCAAGTGGAGGGGAGATGGGATTAGGACTACTACATCTCTTACTTTTGTACAACAAATTCATCAGCAACTGCTGATTAAACCAAATCCAGTGAAACGCAGCATAAAATGTGACCTAACGTAGAATAAAAGATTTTCTCCTTTTTTCATGATGCTAAAGTACAAATATTACATGGAACAGCAATCATAGAGAAGGGATACGCTGAGAAGAAATGCTGGTTGAGCATCTGGATTCTTATCAGAGAGATTGTTCCTCTTTATACTCCTTTATTCCTAGGCAGAATGAAGCAAAGGCTAGAAAAGTGAAAATTGTCTGCATTGTAGAGACAAGTACATCAGTCTTCCCTGGTTGCTTTTGAATATGATTGGCAAAGGTCAAACACAGACATCCTATGGGTTCCTAGAGGCCAGTTCACAGTCACTTACCACCTCTTTGACAATCCTCACACTCCCAAGATGATGCGTTTTTGACAAATATCATAACAGTCTCTCTAAGAATCTAGGGGTTAGGTCTGCTTGTACAATTGTGCAGCTAATGTACTGGTAGGAACTGTTCTCTATGTGCTGTGAAATAAAGAAGGAAGAGAAAGAGGAAAGGAAGAAGGAGGAGAAGGAAGAGGAGGAAATCTCTAATGTATATGCCATTATTTGAAAATTAAAAGATAAGAGAACCACATGAGGAATTCTGCTATTTCTGAGATTTGGGTAAACTCTAAGCCAAAAGAGTCTGTCTTTCTTTCTTTCTTTCTTTCTTTCTTTCTTTCTTTTTCTTTCTTTCTTTCCTTCTTTCTTTTTGTCTAGCATTTCTGCAGCAAGACAATATAAGAGAGAGGGTAAAGGATGTGTGATTCTCCAGGGAACACACAGAGAACTGGTGAGCCCAATAAATTGGGCATGTGGAGTGTCCTTCCTGGTCATGACTGCAGTCTTTTCACTGCACAGGGAGAAGAATCGTGATTCATCACCAAATATTTGGTTGCTTCTCCTCAAGATTTATATGAGACATAATATATGTTGGACCAGGTGGGCATTTTCTTCTTCACCATCAAAACTCTCAGGTGGGCTTCCTATATTTTATTAAGAACAATATATATTTGCATCTAAGCTCTAGCCAAGTATTACTGTTACTTAGTTAGCTGGTTTACTTTTCAACCGGTTTATGCCTGACTTTGGTCTTTGTAATTCCCACCAGCTGTACACTGAAACAGCTGTGTCTCCCTCTCCTTCACTCAGAGCAATTTCCAGGGACTCGTATTTAAAGGAGAGTGAAATGTTGTCTCTAATTATAACAGCAATCTGTTCCCCAGCAGTTTTCACACTCTACTTACATTCCCTACTGTGTTTTTCCAATAGTCTTACCCTTTCTTCCATTTCTCTAATTTTGGATTTAAAACCATCAAACTGCCGGTTAACATCAAACAACTGAATTAACTTTAAAGGACCTTACTTCTAGCACACTTTTTTGAAGTGTATATGACTGTTTACACTGATATTTAAGATTAAGCTTGAGTTATTTCTTCAAATATCAAGGGCAGGGTAAACTGTTGGATGTTAGTAAAGGATAGTTAGTCCTGGACATCTATTTATCTTCTGCCATTGGGGCACCTGCTTTATGATGACTAAGAAAGCATGAGTGGAAGAAAAGCAGTGACTTGTGTCAGCACAGCGGCCTTTTCAAATATGTTCTTCCATTCCTCTGCACAATTGCTATTTTACAAAAGAAGAAAACACGATGTAAACCAGTTAACAAGCATCTGCTTTGTTTAAGAAATGTGGCAAATCAATTAAATCTCCACTAACCATGCAACAAAATATGTGCTCAATTTCCAAAATTGAGCATAATGATATATTTTAGAATTATCTCTGTAGTTATTTAAACCTGGTTCTTAATTTCATAACAGGTTACAAGCTAAAGAAAGAGTATTTAAACAGTCCCTCAACATGACCTTAAGCAACTTTATCCTTATGCTATGATTTGGAAATACTGGTAATATTAAGACTTTAAAATAACAACCTTTGCTTAATAGTCAGGAATTTAATACTCAAACATAAAAATGTCTTATAATCTAAACATGTTTTATGGACAACCAGGTTGTTTTTTTAAAATGAGATGTAAGAATAAAAATCCATAAATTATTTAAAATTAATTTCATATAGTATTGCTTCAAACTATATTTTTCTACCCAAGATTCTAGCCACTTTACCACTCTTCTTTTACAAACTTTCATGTCAAACTAATTCATTTTCCACAAGAAAGTTAGCATATTTTGCCAATTTATTAAAAACATACCCTCTGTGATTTACTTGTTATTGTGTTGAACAGATAGGTTAAGGAAGAACTTCTGTCTTTATACTATTTTTATTTGCTATTGAAATGAATTTTTTTCCAAAATATTGTTTATCTTACGATAGTTTGCATATTAAAAAGTTCTTGATTGGTGATTGTTAATTTAACCTGCCATCTTACTTAATTCGATTATTGACTCAAAACTTATTATTTTAGATTATCTATGCATATAATCGGATCAACTGAGAATAATACATTTCACTCTGCCTCTTTTTTTCATATTTACATCTCTCGTGTCTTTCTTGGCTCTAATAGTTTCTTCCCTTAGTGCCAGAACAATAATATGAGGGTGATTTTTGGCATTATTCTCTGTCTCCTAGTCTTAAACACAGTGCTTTCAGTCTTTCAACATTAAACTTTTGATTCTGATTTGAGATATTTCTCGTAATATTTTCTTATCCAATATGTGACATCAATGAAGAGGGAACAGGGGAGGAGTTGGAATGCAGGAGGAAAAATCCTAACTTTCCTTTCATTGTGATTGTCCTCACAACTTAGAATTTACACTTTCTCTAAAACCTATTTTCTATCAACTAGTCTTCTCTTACTCAGTTAAATTCTATACAGAAGATATAAACAGATACTTAGTGACCCCTAGTCCCCATATCAAAATAAAAATGCTAAAAAAATTATTCTCAGTTAAAATTAGTTATGGATCTGTCTGTTTCCTATAAATATGAAGTTATTTTACTAGCACAACATCATGTATCATGAATTTTAATGGCAGGAAATGCACTGAGGTGGTCTGGTCTGTATGTTTCCCCAGTTGGACATGAGCCCTCTTCCTCATCAAGGAGGGTGTTTCTCCTTTAATGATTTCACCAAATTTTCCACACATTTATACAAAACGAATATGCTAGATTCTTGCGAAATTTCTGGCCACAGACTGTATTGCTTATTATTTCCATTCTGCACAGGGAACCAGGGTGAAATAGAGAGAGTAACAAAAGCTGCAGAACTATAACCAACTAGAATCAATGGAGTGGAATGAAAGCATAGACTAAATGACCATTCATACTGTGTGTGTGTGTGTGTGTGTGTGTGTGTGTGAATGAAAGCAAATGAAGTCTTTGTATTATGTACACATGCTGCTAAGTGCCTAAGGAACAATACTCAAACTTATGTCTCAGGGACACTAAACCATGGAAATTCATTCTTTAATAAATGACAGCATTCCCACTTTACTCCACCCCTGTCTTAGTTACTATGAATAAACTAAAAAAAAAAAATGGGTACTATTGCTTTTTAGATGTAATAATCTATATTTCTCAACAAGAATTGCTTTAGTTAGTTTGTATTCAGCCTATATTTGTTAACAACAAACACTAAGTCTTTATGATAGGCACTTATGTTAAACACAGCTTTATTTATTCTTTTTTAGATTGGTAAACAAGAACATGTTTATGTGGAGCAGAAAGACTTCATGTCAACCTCTCCCCTCAACAAGGTGTCTTTTGGGTAGAAATAAATAAATCATTTTAAGGAGGGACATTTCTTGTCATGGCCCTTGTCTTCTGACAGTTACTCGCTGATGCATAGCTGAAAAGGGCTCTGTGCTTATGGTGAAAAATAATTACCAGGACTTGACAAGGAGAATATATTCATTCCAAGCCTATGGCAGAGGTCTGCTGGAATAAACAAAAGAAAGATAGCGAGCAAATTCATGGAGACCAATATCATGCATTTCTCCCCCTGGCCTGAAGGCTGATGTTGCACACTTCCTATAAGCAACAAACTATAAAACCAGCATTACAGAACAGAAGCACCTAAAAGTCAATGGGAGCCCATTTTTGCTCAACAAGAGATCCTGACAACTAACAACTAATAACCATCTGCCTGAGGCTCCAGTTGAGGTTTTAAGATGCATCAAATCCCCCTTCCAGCCTCCAGTTTCACATCCAATAATGCTTCCAGTGCCTGACATCTCGAGCCTTGGAATGATGAACACTTAGAGTTCGCCTGGGGGATGGACAATTATCTGAGGCAATATGCAGACTTTCCAGATAAGGATAATGAGCATAGGTTAATTAGACAACAGTTCAAGGCCGTACAGCTACTTTGGTTAAGCGATCAGAATAAAATCTAGGTTTTAAAATCCTAGTCTAGTGTTCTTTCATTCTATGCTGCCTCCCTTAAGTAATAATGTTTTGAAGTAAAACTACTAGTAATCAAGTCAAAGGAAGGCTCTGAATTAACATGTCATTTTGAAAAATAGAATGACACTGATTTTTCCAAGTAAGCCTCCTTAACCCCTTCTCCAAGCAATCAGCAGTAGTTTTAATTTTATGATGAATCTTCCATGCTTTTTTGCCAGATGTCACTGGTGAATGCGTGGAGAAATCTCTGAGTGCGGTACAAGTTTAGGAAAACAATCTGCAGCCCTGGAACGGAGGTAAGCTAACTGGCACATATGGGGAGTGAAAACATGACCGTGGCCTCATTAGCACCATGTGCTAAAAAACGGAGCTAAGCAGCCAAGTGTGAAGGTGAACCAGTCATGGGGAAGGTCTGGGCACCCTAAAATGGACGTGTTTTGCTTCACTGTGGAGTTTTTCCTGAATGTAATTAAAGCCTGATCCTTTCCAGCTGTAGTGCCACAGATTGTTTTAAGATAAACTCAATCTATAATTAAAAATCTCATTAATCATTTCCCAAATTATTTGTTGTACTATAAAATGGAAGTTGAAACCATTCCTGCTGTGAAAAACAGTTATAATATTAATAACCGTGGCTGTAACAGATGTTAATGGTGAAAGGACCTTTGTGTTACTATTTATAGTTTTCTATTTTCACACCTCCCTCACAAAGCAAGCAAGTATTCTTTAATCCAATGTGTTTTCTGACTTTGAAATACATTCAGCATTTTAAAAAAGTTTTTACTGTTGTATGAGAAGAATATTATATGATTGTAATTCCAGATTAAAGTTATTAAATAGACTTAATGTGCATAAATGTAACTGGATTAAAAATGAGATTATTTAGGGGCGCCTGGGTGGCGCAGTCGGTTAAGCGTCCGACTTCAGCCAGGTCACGATCTCGCGGTCCGTGAGTTCGAGCCCCACGTCAGGCTCTGGGCTGATGGCTCGGAGCCTGGAGCCTGTTTCCGATTCTGTGTCTCCCTCTCTCTCTGCCCCTCCCCCGTTCATGCTCTGTCTCTCTCTGTCCCAAAAATAAATAAACGTTGAAAAAAAAAAAAATTTTAAAAAAATGAGATTATTTAGTTTATTTTGTGATTAGCAATCCATTCAGGTACTTAGACCCACTATCTAATAGCTACTAGACTGAGGTGTTTTTTTTCCCTTCCTAGAATGTTAAGACTCATACCAGCTTTAAGTTTATAAAGACAATAATGGCCCTTCGCCATAATGATAGGAATAGGCAACAGAACTCTAACCAGGTGACAATTTCAAATGTGGTTCTATGGTAAAGAAGTTCTCCTATCATGGGTTTCCAAATGTTGGTTTTCCTGGGAGATACCCAGTTTACACCTACTGTCCTTGAGACCCATCCGGTTCATTTAGCATTTGTTCCTGATTTGTTGTTGTTCTTAAAAATTATTATCAATGGGCGCCTGGGTGGCACAGTCGGTTAAGCGTCCGACTTCAGCCAGGTCACGATCTCGCGGTCCGTGAGTTCGAGCCCCGCGTCGGGCTCTGGGCTGATGGCTCAGAGCCTGGAGCCTGTTTCCGATTCTGTGTCTCCCTCTCTCTCTGCCCCTCCCCTGTTCATGCTCTGTCTCTCTCTGTCCCAAAAATAAATAAACGTTGAAAAAAAAATTTTTTTTTAAATAAAAAAAAAATTATTATCAATAGTTGCATTCTCCTAGGGGAGGCTCGACGTATTTTCACTTTGTACTTTCATCTTCTGTCTTTGTCCCTGTGGTGGTGTGTGAGAGACTCGTGGGTAGTGAACTGAGCTTTAACAATTAAATCTGAAAGACATCTAAAAACCCAGTTCTCGTTTCCTAAACTTTCCAAGACCCAAGGGAACAAACCTCTTCAAGGATAGCATTCTGACTAATAAAGTGAAGTACGTTCTCTCACTCGGCTGTCTTTCCTGACCATTTGATAAATGGCTAGCCGTGTCATGCATGGCACCCGATGATGTTCACAAGAATACCAAAAGCCACCAAGAGTAAGGAGAAGTCATATGTTAATTATATTTTAGATATATGTATTACACAGAAATTGAGTAGCCTGCAGTAGAATATATCAGTACGGATACTTTTGTCATACTGATTATTTTTGTCATTTATGGTTCAAAGCTACAGCTCTATATTTATTGCTTGGTCATGCTTTTGTTTGGCTGTTTTGTATTAGTAAAAAAATTCAGTAGCAATTAACTAAAAATATATATACATTTAATGGTAAATTGAGTTATACATTTTTATACTTCAAGAAAGTTGTTATTGATAATGTAACTACATAGAAAGCTGGCAACATTTACTGCCTCACATGGCAACAAGATATCAAATCTGCTGAGGAAGAATTAGTACAGCTAGTTGATGTGTGAAGAAGCGTGTGTTCAAATAGAAGGATTTAGCAACTGAAGTTTCTATGGTAAAGAACTATGTTCTTTGTTTCTGTGGTAAAGAACTATGTTTCTTTCAGAGAACCACATTTGAAATTGTCACCTGGTTAGAGTTCTGTTGTCTATCCCTATTAATTTGGTCAAGTTCTATTATTATCTTTATAAACTTAATGTAGATATGAAAGAGTGCTCACATATCATTCTGTGAAAAACAAATTTTCACTCAAAGATTGTTCTTTTATTTTTGTTCTATTTTCATCTTCAGTTTTTCTTAATTATCATGAAAAGTAGTCAATATGTAGCTTTGTTATCAGAAAACTCTTCATAGATAACAAAATTATTCCAGTTTTATATCAGTGCCATTAGATACTTCAAATAAGTTTTTTAATACTTGATATGGGTTGCATATTTTTATCCAATTCATAAAAGCAGAGTGAAGCTGTTAGACGTTCATTTTGTCAAAGATTAAACAGAAACATTAGTCAATGCTACTATAAAGTCAATATTAAAGATAAATTTTGGTAGGGCAGAGTATCATATTTAAAAAAAAAGACCCTTGGGGCGCCTGGGTCGCTGAGTCAGTGAAGCGTCCGACTTTGGCTCAGGTCATGATCTCGCGGTCCGTGAGTTCGAGCCCCGCGTCAGGCTCTGTGCTGACAGCTCAGAGCCTGGAGCCTGTTTCAGATTCTGTGTCTCCCTCTCTCTCTGACCCTCCCTGTTCATGCTCTGTCTCTCTCTGTCCCAAAAATAAATAAACGTTAAAAAAATTTTTTTAAATCCTTAATACGTTGAAAAACATATGGGATAGAATGTATACTTGAAATAGACTTCAAGGCATTAACATAATTTACTCTTATATTCAAATAAATTGCCATATTCCAGCAACTGAAGTAGAAGCTGTAGCTATCAAAAATTAACATAAACAGACATATACACACACATACACATGCATACACATATGCAGAGACCCACACTCACAAAGACTGAATGTAACTGAACTAACACATTTTAGTTATGTAACTCTTGAACAAAACAACAATAATTATTGCATGATATTACATCTTTTTCTTCTAGTGCCCATTATAGTTGTATTTAAGAAGTGTCTGACCTTTGGAAAAAAATCACCTTCAAGAATCCAGTGTGGTATTAGACACTTCTTAAAGCAGCACTTTATATTTTAGTTAAAATTTATTTGAAACCAGTTGGAAACATTAATAAAATATTCAGTGAATGGAGAACTAAAATCTAATCCTTTTAACCTTTTAGTATATTGCAGTTATTTAAAACAAAGCTTGAAATAAGAAAGAGCTAATAGAATGGCTTTTTTTCTCATACAAATATTTATCACAAAAAAATGACACTGAAATTCACAGGCAAAGAGAATAACTATTAGACATTTGGGCTGTAAAATTTTCACAGTTGAATAGTAAAAAAAAAAAAAAAAAAAAAAAAAAAAGATACTTTTCTTTTTTTACCAGAATTTTTCCTGAGCTTTCTCCCAATTAAAATATTCTGGTCCTGGGGTACCTGGTTGGCTCGGTAATTTGAGAGTCCAACTCTTGGTTTCAGCTCAGGTGATGACCTAATGGTTCTTGAGTTCAAGCCCCACATCAGGCTCTGTGCTGACAGTGCAGAGCCTATTTGGCATTCTCTCTCTGCCCCTCCTGTGCTATCTAAATAAATAAATAAATAAATACGTAAATAAATATTTTGGTCTAAGATTAAGTGTCAATTGAATATGTCAAATATTTTTAATTAATTAAGCATAAAAATAAGTTGTGATGGTCAGGATAAAATATATTTAAATTTTTTTAAATACTAAACCTTTCAATGTGGAAAAGAAAATTCTTCAGAAATGTACAAATCATCTGGCATTTGAGGCTCATATGGCTGGGAAAGTGAGTAAAATATGTAAATATGTGACAGGAATAAGTTTTCTGTTTTGCTTGTTTTTGTTTAGGCAATCAATATAAAGTAGTTTTTTTAAAGTTTTTGCTGACATATATGTATATATATTACTTTGTACTTTTTATAAAGATATTTTTTGAGACATATAGAGTGGGGGAGGGGCAGAGAGAGAAGGAGAGAGAGAATCCCAAGCAAGGTCAGCACTGTCAGTGCAGAGCCCAACGCAGGGCTTGATCTCCCAAACTGCAAGATCATGGCCTGAGTAGAAATCAAGAGGCAGAGGCACGGGGTGCCTGGGTGGCTAAGCCGGGTGAGCAACTGACTTCAGCTCAGGTCATGATCTCACAGGTCGTGAGTTTGAGCCCCACATCAGGCTTTGTGCTGACAGCTCAGAGCCTGGAGCCTGCTTTGGATTCTGTGTCTCCCTCTCTACCCCTCCCCCGCTCGTGCTCTGTCTCTGTCTCTCTCTCTCTTTCAAAAATAAATATTAAAAAAAAAAAAAATCAGAGGCTTAAAACCCACTGAGCCACCCAGGTTCCCCATAAAGAATTTTATTTTTAAAAACTAAAATAAATTACTTTGAGAGGTATTTACAAATACCTATTTAATAAACCAATTTGTTATTGTAAAATTATTGTTTTACAACAATTTTGTTTTATAATTTGTTATAAATTTGAACAATTTCAATTATTTTTAGCAAAACTTTTACTTTCAAGTATCTTAGTTTAGACAGTAAATTACATGTCCAACTTATTGATAATACATATAGATCTCTTTCATTTGAACAAATATCATATCAACATATCAAAATACCATTCCTTGATTGGAAGATACAGAAACAGATAAATCAAGAAGAATAATGTTTCCAAGATTCCTTAAGAAAACCTCCTAAAAATACTCATGCCATTAATTAGTGATTAAAAAAATATAATTATAAGAGAAGAATCAGTTGCCTAACACTGTAGCAATTGTTATAAATTAGAATTTCCATGTAGTGCAGTTGTACTAATCAGGATAATCTAACTGATCTTACATAATCCTACAATTCCCCATGGTTTATCTCATTAAAATTTTGTGCCTGTCTCATGCCATATTACAGTGCAGGTAAGCAGTAGCCCCTGTTCCACATTGTCAATCAAGGAGGCTGGCCCCCGCCCTCTTAGAGCTCTGCCATGTTGAAGGTCTCCACTTCCTTCAAGGTTACGATCCTCCACTTACTTGTTTGCATTCAGATAAAGAAAGAGAGCTTGAAAGAGGTCAGGGAGGCATTAGAGGCCAAGCCTTGGAGGGGCTTCATCATTTCCTTTTGTACACCCCTAGTGAGGACTCAATCACATGGTCCTCCCTAATTGTGAAAGGTCCTAGAAATGTAAACTACAAGTCTGTCAAAGAAGAGAAAATACAGATATTTGTCAGTTTCTGCCAGTCTTCCAAGAGAAGGTAGCTATTTACTGACTATTGACTCAGTCCATTAACAGAGTGCTTCAATGCTTACTACAAGCATACAACATCAAATGCTTCCAGGGAGCAGATAACAAAGACAATGGGTAGAGCAGCCAAGAAGGTAAGTAACAGGAAGTGGTGGAGACTGAGGGAACAGAAGAACATATGTCTTAGCACTGAAGCAACAGATGCCACCAACTTGCACAAAAGGTCACCTAGAGTTACTAGCCCATGGACACTGGTTTGGTAGAGAAACTTGTTGTACAGACTTTTTATGGAATGTTTCTGATGTTCAAATTCTTTTTCAAATAAAAAGTTTCCCTTAAAAAGACTTTGCAATCTAACTCAACATTTATGAGTCTTTTTTTTTCTTTATAAGGGAAGGTAGAGGGAGTAGAAAGCATTGAATTGCCCAAGTCTTAAATATAAAAGATATGAAGAAAGGAAGGGGCTTATAAAGAGGCAATATGTAACAGAGTCACAAATATCAAAGGTACATTTATCTAGAAATGTGGTTTGAAGCTGAAAGTATATAGTACGACTCTAAGGAACGGCTACAGAAAGGGAGACAGATTAAGGGCTAGAGTGACAATCAGGAGGAGAAGCTGAAATAGTCAAAATGCTCCAAATGAGGCAAAGGGCCAGTGTCTTGATATAAGACTAATAAACCTGGTAAAATTGGTCAGTTGACTAAATGGAGTACGGATAACTTCTCTTCATTCCATTTTCCTTTTCCTCCTTGCTATTGTATCACACTTTCATCATAATCACTTCTACTTATCTGTATAGTTAAATATTAACTTCTCAGAAAATGTTTCTCATGCTAAGAAGTTGCTGCTATCTTGTCAACAAGAGCTGGTTTAGCAAATACCTGTGTACTGTACTCGGTACCATGTTCAGTTCTCCTCTTGATGATATCATTTCCTAGACCTGCCTGAATAAGTCAGACTCTCAGTATCTGGAATGGCACCTTACTTAAGCACCAAGGGATCCTTAGCTAACATTAATATAAGTAGCAATATAGATTAAGACCTCCTTCTTGTGCATTTGGGTGTTAGCCATACATTGAGAACTCTATAATAAAGGATTCATGAACTAAATCTTTAGTATTGTTTTTTTTAAATAATTCAAGTTTCATTTCTGGTAAAATAATTTTACGAAAAGCTCTGAAAGACATGATGAGTTCACTGAATTCATTTCTTATACCACAGTCTATCCATCATTACATTACAGTACTTCTTTTTTTAAATTTTTTTTAATGTTTATTTATTTTTGAGAAAATGCAAGAGACAGAGTGCAAGCAGTGGAGGGGCAGACAGATGGAGGCACAGAATCTGAAGCGGGTTCCAGGCTCTGAGCTGTCATCCCAGAGCCAAACGCGGGGCTTGAACTCACAAACCATACATTACAGTACTTCTAATTAAGATCAAAGAAGTAGAGGGGCGCCTGGGTGGCGCAGTCGGTTAAGCGTCCGACTTCAGCCAGGTCACGATCTCGCGGTCCGTGAGTTCGAGCTCCGCGTCGGGCTCTGGGCTGATGGCTCAGAGCCTGGAGCCTGTTTCCGATTCTGTGTCTCCCTCTCTCTCTGCCCCTCCCCTGTTCATGCTCTGTCTCTCTCTGTCCCAAAAATAAACGTTGAAAAAAAAAATCAAAGAAGTAGATAGATAGATATATATATACACATTATATATATATATACTATACATATATAGTATATACATATATATACACTATATATATACAATATATATAGTGTGTGTATATATATATACACAAAACACTATATAGTATATACACTATATATATACACTATATACAAACTGTATATACACTACATATGTATATGTATATATATATGTATATGCACTATATACAGTACTTCTAATTAAGGTCAAAATAGTGTAGATAGATAGATGATTGATGCTCAATTTTATAATGATTTTTCAAATCACTATTTTTCAAAAGTATTTTTAAAAATACTTACCTGTGTTGAATGTCAGTGTTTTTGAAGCTGTAATACCCTGTCCAACTCATTTACATTTAGTAGATCAAAATAATTATTTTCTATATCAGTAGGAAATTGGCATTGTCTTTACAAGTGGAACCAATTGAATAAGACCATGTTGGTAGGTTTGTCTTGTATTTTCTATTTGGAGACTACATTAAATGGTTATTTAATTGAATTTATTCATTTTGCTTCATGAAAAAATGGCATGTAGGGCCTACAAATATGTAGAAAGCTTTCCAAAAAAATGATTTGAAGAAGCAATATGTCTATTTTTGCTTTCAGGGTACTAAACAGGTCAGCATTGACACTGACTATCAGGTGAATGGGATTCCTAGTAAATGTTTCAAAGAACAGGAGAAAAGGCAAAGAGGGCAGACAGTGATATATACCAAGGGAAGAAACAGTCCGTAGTTAGCGGTTGGATGATATGGATCATTGTAAGGTGTAAGCCACATGGAAGAGAAGGAAGGGAATTGCTTCAGATGACTCAATTGAATTTTTGGTCCACAGAATTGTCCTGTCAATTCAGTCACAGGCAGACATTGCTTTGCATACCAGCAACCTCACTGGTATGTCTGTTCCCATTCATCTAGCATTGTGTGATGGTGTAGGGAGAAATACAAGTTGTCAAAGTCAATCTTTCCTCATTTGATCATTTTGGCTAGCATTGACATTTTGTAAAAGTCATTTAATAGTACAATAATGGCATTTTAAAAGTATTTGTGATAAAGTGCCTTGTCTACTACCTGAGCAAATGGAGTATAGAAGAACCTTTACATATTTTAATATGAATTTGTTTCTAGCTAATTCCCGAAGATGATAACTACAATAATACCTTTCAAGCACATCCTATTATTCATTACCAGTTCACTCTAAATCTCCCTGAATGTTCCTTTTTCAAGTTTGGGGTTTTTCATTTGGATTAATTTATCAATATATTTATCTTCATATAAATATCTCTAGTGAATAATTCAACTCTGAAATATAAATTCATTTTTTTTCATTAATTTCATTAATGTTTAGTTGTTTAATAATAGGTAAATAATTATATAGGGAGATGATATTTGAGTTAGATATCATTCAGTAAATTACTTAACCTCAGGATTTAATCTACTAAGTTGTGTAAAATAATTTTAATAAATGCATGACAGCAAAGCAATATTAGAAATTAATGATAATCTCCAGTTATGTTTTTAAAAAATGGATTTCAAATTCAACCTCCAAATATTTAATTACTTTTTGAGCATATATTATTTTAGAATATTTGCATTCTCAGCCCAAATTTGGAATGCTAAATTCAAAAGACATTTTATAAAAATGGAATTTGCATTCTAGAATGATTTAAAACATGAATTACCATTGAAAATATTCTCATGACAAAGCAAGCTGAATTTAGTGATATATTCTAAAATTTTCAGAAACAATGTCCATTCTGATCATATACGTGATGCCTTTAGTCTGGAAAATAGAATAACCTGAGAGGTTTATATTGCAGAAAATGAAATGTACTCATATTAAAATAAAAAAAATTAAATTTCCCTCTATGTATGTGTTTATATGCATATATATTCCTTTTAGATCACCAAATATTTGTAGGGCATCTAACAGTTGATCTAATTTGGGGTCCTTTGAAACATGCTGGAACAATGAACCACTGGCCTGCTTTCCTTCCTGTTCTCTGACCAAATTATGGGTAATATATAATTAACGAGCAGTAAATAACCATAAGAAATATATTGCACAATTTGTTTACCTAAGGTCAGAAAACTCTTCTCAGGCAAATATAGGACTAGAATAAAGCTCTCCTAACCTCTAGTGCAGCGATTCTTTTTTTTTTTTTTTTCATGAATTTATATATATCTGTCTGCATATATCAAGAGCTTGGTAGAGTAGGCTCAGCGCATATTAAATCGAATTGTTTTCCTAATGTAGCATTTGCCATCATCAAACTTTTTATATAGCTCTGGTTCTTATCACAGACAACAGGGACTATGTAAGGCAAAGACAAAAATGAAGGTAAACTAATATGGTTCTTTGTACAACAGAATCTTCTGGCCACCAAGTCATTAATTTCTCTATTTTTTTTCCTTCTTTGAGTCTTGCATATGCAAAAGACAGTGCTGCCCTTTATGGATTATAGCGTTTTGTTGCCAATGCATAAGAAATGTGTTATTTTCCAATGCCCCTTCCCCTTACTGCTAATTTCTTTGTTAGTTTCGCCTGATTGCTTTAGCAATTCTGAGAAGCTGTTGTGCTTTGTATTTGGATGATGTTTGAGTAGCAATTTTAGGCTAAAGACTTCATTCAATTGGCTCTTTTGAAACTTATTAATCTTGTGGTGATGCTGGTGACGGAAGGATAAATTAGGATGCCTTTATTATTGATCTGTCCAAAGCTTTCATGTTACTTGATCATACTCTATTGTTAATACAGCTGAAGGCAATTAATTTTAGAAACAAGACAAGTGTTAACACAGTATAGTTTGAAAGTCTTCCCGTTGAAGGAACTGAACTTTATTGTAAAGTGTTGGATCATTTCAATTAATTTTATTTCACTTCTAAATTAGCAGAGTATTTAAATGTGTACTTGCTCTGTTCTATGAATCTATCTGTTCTTTGATCTTTCAAAACCAAGTGTCATCTTCAAGCTTAAACTGGAGGGTCAAATGTAAAAGTGATAAGGATCTTAAATAGTCCTGGCAGGCTACGTAACACTGCATTGCTCACTTTCTTTTTATACTTGGTTCTTGGCATGTTGAATAGGCTAAGTATTTTAGCTAAAAACAATTGGTTTCTCTTATCTCTTAGATATACTTTCCTGCTTAAAGATTGATAATTCCTTCATATACCCAGAATTTCAATTTCTACTAATATTATAGATTCACTGTTAATATTATAGAAAAGAATTTATTAAAATGACAATATAAACTTGATAATACTGATTTCACCATTTAATTCTATATAGCTTAAATTAGAAGCAAAAATCAACTTAACTTGAACAGGTTAAGTGTGTAATTCTATGAAACCGAATGTCCCTTTAAAAATAGGGGCACCTGGGTGGCTCAGTTGGTTAAGCGTCCGACTGTGGCTCAGGTCATGATCTCACGGTTTGTGACTTTAAGCTTCGCATCGGGCTCTGTGCTGACAGCTCAGAGCATGGAGCCTGCTTCAGATTCTGTGTCTCCCTCTCTCTTTGTCCCTCTCGCACTTGTGCTCTGTTTCTCTCTTTCTCTCAAAAATAAATAAACATTAAAAAAATCTAAAAATTAAAAATAAACATACTACAGAAAACATGACATAAAACAAGTAAAACATATTAGCCACACTTGCCGGAATTTTCTTTCCATTTTAATTTACAACCCTAACTTCTTAGAAGAAGATTATATTGCCTAAAATTTATGGCCTGGTATTTTGTGAGTGCTATTCCAAAGGATTTCATGACAAAAGGATAAAGACTGTAAAAGATGCAATGTACCTATCAGAATCATAGCTACAACAAAGTTGTGGAAACATTAGGATTATACACATTTTTATTACATTCCCGATACTTCTCTACTGAGATCATAAATGTCAGCATCAAAATATTAGTTCAAATTTGAGAAAGAGTTTGACTTCTGTCCCCAGCATTTAGAGTTAAGAATTGTTGTGTCTAGTGAACTGTCAACACAACTAATGAGTTGAAATGTTTAAGTGCAAACCAATTGGATATAGTGACCGTATTTCGAGATTATTTTTATGAAATAGAACTAATTGACCAAACTATAGTACATATGAATTTTATGGAAAGGAGGATATGCCCTTATTTGAATTTTCTTTACTCTGAGTTTATCAAAATCTTATCTTCCAAATTCTACATTAGGGAGATATTTATATTATAACAAGAGCCATCAGAAGCAGCTTCACTGGGTTATCTTATGGGATGTGTTGGAGATGAACATGCAAGAAATCGTGTTAATACAGGTCATGTATTAAGGGACCTTAAGAGCATCTGTTAATTTTAGGATAATTACACACTTACATTGTAGGCTTTCCTTCCTTTGTTTTCATCATGACAAAATTAAAGCAATAAATATTTCAGCATATAAAGGTGAAAAAAAAGGAACTTCTGTAGGCATAAAATAAAGGCAAAGTAGATGGAGATTTCTGAAGAAAGCTAAGAATCAATTGTAGTTGAAGAATGGAAAGAAACATATTTTTGTATCTCTCCTGTTTAAAATGGTAGGCTGCTCTATCAGGTAATAGGGGGAAGTTTATGGGAAATTGTGAAAACTGCCTCCAGGTAAACAAAATGCACAGCATTCCTGACACAATTTTCCCCTAGACAAGTCATGTGTATTTAGAAGAATATATAATGTTTTTGAATAATGAATTCTGTACATGATAATGTCCTTTTATTTTTCTTAAAACTATCATTTATCTCTAAGGAATTTCCTTTAATTCTTGAATACTGGAATTTGATCATCTTGTATGAACCCTAGAAATAGAGTTACTATTTTAACACAACAATTACATGTTGCCTAAATTACATCTAGATGATAAAACTTATGAGAACATGTATAATGTGTCAAGAGCAGTGACAAATACATCCAACCCCTACAAAGGGACAGAAAATATGCCCAGACTTTAAGAATACATAGTTCAAATGTCTAAATTACTTTAAATAGACATGTGTGCCGAAATGTGGACATTTTGACCCAATGACTTTAAAGCCATGAGGCTAATCAAAATGTTTGAATAACATCTGGACTCTAAATCTGTTATGGCCTCTAGCATAATTTATGTATCACCACCTGAGATATATAATGGATAGTTTGATAGATTTTCTTCTGAGACATGGTCATATGTAGAATCCACCTCTTTTCTTAAATTAATTTTCAGTCATTTGCTTAGGTATGTGTAGATGACTGAATGCAAGTAACAATTTAAGTATTTTCTCAGATATTTCCCTTCTATTAATATACTATATTTTGGGGCGCCTGGGTGGCTCAGTTGGTTAAGCAGCCGACTTCGGCTCAGATCATGATCTCGCGGTCCGTGAGTTCGAGCCCCGCGTCGGGCTCTGTGCTGACAGCTTAGAGCCTGGAGCCTGTTTCAGATTCTGTGTCTCCCTCTCTCTGGCCCTCCCCCGTTCATGCTCTGTCTCTCTCTGTCTCAAAAATAAATAAGCGTTAAAAAAAATTTTTTTTTTAATTTTTTTTTCAACGTTTATTTATTTTTGGGACAGAGAGAGAGACAGAGCATGAACGGGGGAGGGCCAGAGAGAGAGGGAGACACAGAATGGGAAACAGGCTCCAGGCTCTGAGCCGTCAGCCCAGAGCCCGACACGGGGCTCGAACTCACGGACCGCTAGATCGTGACCTGGCTGAAGTCGGACGCTTAACCGACTGCGCCACCCAGGCGCCCCAAAAAAATGTTTTTTAAATATATATATATACTATATTTTATTTTAGAATTAGGATATTTCACTTTACACAAAGCAAAAATTATTCATAATCCAAACACCAAAAAGTAAGCAAGATCAATAATTTCAAATTATTTCAGACTTCTCTCTCAGTGTATAGATTCAGATGGTATATTTAATTTATAAAATTGGAATCTATGATACATACTATTTTATAATCTACATGTCATTTAAACATTCTGTAGGTGACATGTTTCTAAGTAGTATATACAGTGGTACTGTAGAATCTTTATTAGTCTTCAATTATGCCATTTTTCATATGTCCATTTACCAAGCCTAGTATCTACTGATGGATTTTAGATTGTTTTAAATTTTCACTATTACACACACTTAAACACCTTTCAAAAATAGTAGTGTTCTATTACAGCCAAAGCTAAATAGTAAGATGTTTAGTATTTATTAACATACATCCTTCAAGCAATTCAGTACCAATTCATTCTGCCTTTAGAAATGTGTCTTATTTCTAAATACTCATATGCAGTCTTAACGTATTTTCCAAATTTACATATAAAAGAGTTACATACCAATATACATCTATATTCTATCTTCAAAATTAGATCTGCTTCAGCTAAGTGCTCTTTGGCGTGATACAGTATGGCTTTCCACAACTCATCATAATTCTCTTAAAACTTTAAATCAAGGATTTATGGTCACTGTATAACTTTGATGATTATTTTAACTGATGCTATATTTTAATTCTGTCTCTACCTATCTTTCACTGAAGTAAGATAAACAAGTTTTGAACTGTGTAACCAGATGTACAAAAACAAAAACAAAAACAGTATGAGGTAGCTATTGAGCACATGAGATTGATACATACTGAAGAATCTGAATTTTACCAGAGACTTGCCCATAAAATAGAAAGTGATCTTATATACTGTTTCTGATTCCAATAGTCTTCACACCTCTCTTAAAATTATATAAAAAAAAATTCTTGGTTAGATTTTTCTCAGCATTACCAGCTCATAGTATATGTTTTCAGGACCATCTGGCCTGTTGGCCTATATAAGAGCAGTTTCCGAGTGAAATAAATGTTGAAGCCAGATGGATGAATATACAAAAAGTGAGAAAGTAAAGTCGGTGAACATAAAGCATTATTTCTAGAAACTTTACTTGTAAAGTTAGAAGAGAAATATATCATTGTCTACAATTTAACTCTCAATGGAGAGTTTGGTGGTTTGATGATTTTGTTAGTGTATTTCATTTTTATGATGGAAGAGATTTAAGTATTATTATATATTTGCAACAAAGATTCAGGAGAAAAGGAGTTGGTGCCACTAAAGAGAGACAGTTGATAGAGCTAAGACCACCCAGAAACCACAGGAGAGGATGAAGCCATGAGCACAGGTAAAACAATTACTTGTGGATTAGAAGAGATACATCCATTCCACTTAAACTGAAGGGAGAGAGGAAAGAGGAAATTTATTAGTGAAGAAAGTAGGTAGTTAAGGGAACTCATGACAGATAGCCTCAATTATTTCTCCATAGTAGAAGGTCAGGTTATATGGTCCAAAAATGTTTGAAAGGGGGAGAGAAGTGTAGTGCAAAGTTTAACTGATTCCTGCAATGATTAAAAATAACAACTGACTGTGGATATGTTTTCAAACTGTATTCAAAACTCAATCTGAAAATATAGGTATTGTTTCAATTTTTTTGAGTGAGACAGAGCAACAGCACAAGCAGGGGAGGGGTAGGGAGAGAAGGAGAGAGAGGGAGGGGGAGGGAGAGAATCTTAAGCAGGCTCCATGCTCAGCTGGGGGGGGGGGCACGAAGCAGGCTCTGTTTTACAACCGTGAGATAATGACCTAAGTCAAATTCAAGAGTCGAATTCTTAACCGACTAAGCCTGCCAGGAGCCCCTGTAGGTATTGTTTAAAAGCAAAAAAGCAAGGGGCACCCCGGGTGGCTCAGCCAGTTAAGTGTCTGACTTCAGCTCAGGTCATGATCTCACCATCCTTGAGTTTGAGCCCCGCATTGGGCTCTGTGCTGTCAGCTCAGAGCCTGCAGCCTGATCAAGATTCTGTGTCTCCCTCTGTCTCAGCCTCTCCCCTGCTCACACTCTGTCTCTCTCTCAAAAATAAATAAACATTAAAAAAATAAAATAAAAGCAAACAAACAAGCCAAGCATGACCGAAATCCTTTGTAAAGTTGGCTGAGAAATATTTGAAAATTGTTAAAATGTTTGAGAAACATTAAGAAATGCAGGTTTAAAGATATACAAACAAGAGATTGTATTTTGCTGGAAAGGCCTTAATATAATAACGTTCATGGGATTTGAAGAAAAAGAGATGAGCACATTGAATGTCCTGCTAAAAAAAATGATTACAAGCATGAAGCAGAAGTATTAACCCATGCAGAGAAGAAAGTGGATATATAGGAATATAGAAAGGAAGAAAAGGAGACATCAAGATAAGGACAGACTAGCTAAAGAAAAAGATTTTAAAGGGTTCCTGGGTGGCTCAGTCAGTTAAGCATCCGACTTCGGTTCAGGTCATGATCTCATGGTTTGTGGGTTCGAGTCCCGTGTCAGGCTCTGTGCTGATGGCTCAGAGCCTGGAGCTGCTTCAGATTCTGTGTCTCCCTCTCTCTCTGCCCCTCCCCCATTCATGCTCTCTCTCTGTCTCAAAAATAAATAAACATTTAAAAAATTTAAAAAAGAGATTTTAAAAAATTGTTGGGAAGACCATCACAGTGTGGGACACTCTTATTTTTATATAAAGCGTTGCTGATGAGTTGCTGAGGTTGACTGGGGTTGATCACTTGCCACACCTTTATTTATTAACTTATTGGATTTAATGCATATTTTACTGAAGTAACACACAATGTTACATTGGTTTCAGGTGTGAAACATAGTGATTTGACAAGTTTAATCATTACGCTATGCTTACAAGTGTAGCTACCATCTGACCCCATATGTTATTACAATATCATTGACTGTATTCTCGATGCTGCAACTTTCATCCCCATGACTTATTCATTCTGTAACTGGAAGCCTATATCTCCCTCTCCCCTTCACCCATTTTGTCCAACTCCTTACCCCCACCCCCGCAGTTTGCTCTTGCCACACTGTTTTGTTTTTTATTTTATTTAAGACAGAGAGAGGAATGAGAGAGAATGAGCTGGGGAGGTACAGAGAGAGAGAAAGAGAATCCCAAGTAGGCTCCATGCCCAGTGTGGAGCCTGACATGGGGACACAGAGCTTGATCTCACAACTGAGATCAAAAACAAGAGTCTGTGCTTAACTGACTGAACCACCCAAGCGCCCCTACCATACTGTTTTAAAGAGGAATCCAGGGTTGAATGTTAGCAATTCTGGAAAGAGTTTGCAGAAGAAAAAGAATATCTTGTAGAAAGGCCTTAATAAATGAAAAGAAATAATCTAAACATTAGTAGGCCACACTAACAAATCCAGGGGGCATAATCAAATAAAATGAACTTCAAAGTAAAAGAGATTTTTGCCTGAGGGTTGAGTCTAGCAAAGCCCCGGAGAATTAAGAAAAATGGGAGCAAAGAAACTTATGTGCTTAGAATCTCTTTGAATTTTATTTAATTGAATGTTACTTAAAAGTATGTATAATAGCATTAATATTTATCATTATTAAAATATTAATTGGGTGGAACACTTAACCCTTGTCAAAATTGTATTGTGTGATCAAACACATGTATACAGTAGCTCAATAAACTCTATTTTAAGAAAGTGGTATGACCACTTATAGATGAAAAAAATCAAGACTTAGACATTTAAGTAAATTTTTGAAGTCCAAACAGTCAGAAAGAAAAAGGGACTGTATAAAAAACCGGGTCTGTGTGGGAGGGGAGAAGGCAGAAGGTTGAAGGTAAGAAAACTGAGGATCCAAAGGGCAATTAAAACAATTGCCATTTCTTTGAAAATATTAGTGAGAAAATTAGTGATAAGAAATAAGATTATATACATATGTATATTTAGCAGTGAGATAATATGATAATATTATAGTGTAAGAAAAATCAGAATGAAATTTGGTTTGTTTTTATTTTTACATAGAGAACAAACAACTTTTCGTACAATTGGGAGAACACCTCATGTTGAGAAGGGACAGAAGAGAAGCCAAGATAAATTGGATGAGATACCTTCATAAAACGAGATGAAATGAGAGACAAAGAGTATGGAGTGCAAAGCATCAAAGAAAAATGAAAGATCAGCAATTTATGTCAATCTCTTGTCAGTTTTTAGATAAACATGGACCAGGCTTTGAAAAGCTAGTTCTTTCTTTTGAGTAGGTATCACTATTAAAAATTCATTCCCCACATACGTATTTCTACTGGGAGGATTTCAATTAATTCAAAATGTATTAAATCATTTTTCTGTCAAGAATCACCAAAGCAAGAATGAGAATTACTCAGTTAGAAAGAAAGAAGGGATGAAGGAGAAAATAGAATAAGAGAAGGGATGGCAGAAAGTGTTGTTTTTGAATTTATTAATATTATTGATTGATCAGCGTCTTTTCATTTGTATTTATTCTTTGGTGAAAGGCATTTTCAAATATCTTGCCCACTTCTAAGTGTGTTTGTTTTTCTTCTCAGTGAGTTTAGATAGTTCTTCATATATCTAGAAACAAGACATTTTTTGGATGTTTAAATTGAAACTATCTCTTCCCCAAACTGCGGTTTGTGTTTTCATTTTCTTAAGTGTCTTTCACAAAGTTACAGTATTTACTTTTGATGAATTCCAATTTATTAATTTCTATCTTTTTTAAATCATGGATTTAGTGCCATATCAAACTCTTTGTCTTGAAGATTCTCTCATGTTACCTTCTAAGGGTTTTTATAGTCATCCATTTTATATTGTAGAAGCCCAAGGCAGACCACTTCAAGATGGGCCACTTTGGCATAGATTGTTTTGTGTTCAAAGTAATCACAAACCAGCAGATAGAGGAAGAGCTCAACTGCCTAAACTTGCATTGGAAAGGAGAGCCTGTAACAGGAAGAGAGCTATTAACAGAGACTGCCCTTTATCTAAGCAACTTATGTACATAATAGGGGAACCTTATTTTTCCAAACATCTTTTTTCACCTTCTTGGTAATGAGCTTTCTGTCTTTTGTATCCTCAGGCCCCTAGCCCTGTCCTTAGCTAATATAAACTTTCTGTTGCCTCATTGTCTTTGCAATTTCATGTCTGTGTGGAAACTCCATACACACACCTATTAAATGTACTTTTCTCCCGTTAATCTGTCTTATGGCAATTTGGTTCTGAGGACCATAAGGTAGCCAGAAAGACCATAGAGCACAGGACAGTCTTCCTCCCAGATAATATTTATTCTATTGATACATTTTGAGTTAATTTTAATGTAACATTATAAAGTATAGGTCAAGATTCTTTTTTTTTTTAATGTGGACATCTAATTATTCCAGCACTATTTCTAGAAAATACTTTTTCTCCATTGCATCCTTTTTCCCACTTTTAGAAATCAATTGATCATATTTCTGTGGGTTTATTTCTGGACTCTCTATTATATTCCATTGATTTATGTGTCTATCCTTTCACTTAGCTTGATTAATGTATCTTTCCAGTAAATCTCAAAATGTATGAATCTGTTTCTCTAAACTTTGTTTTTCTTCTTCAAAATTGTTTGCAACTTTAATTCTTTTACCTTCCCATGTAAATTTTAGAATCAGCTTATCTATATCTACGAAGATTACTGCTTGTATTTTGACTGGATTTGTGTTCAATTTGTAGATCAATTGGGGAAGAATTGACATCTGAACTGTATTGAGTCTTCCAATTCATGATCATTTTGATTTCTTTTAACAGTGTTTACAACATAAAGATCTTGCACATATTTTATTAAATTTATACCTCAGTATGTCATTTTTTTGATCTTACTGTAAATGGTACTGTTTTGTGTTGAGAAAATCATATTTATTCAAAAAATGAAATTTTTATTTTATTTTAGAAAATCAATATGATTCAATGTAATAATTAGGAAAATGACATTCAATAATTAAATTAATATAGGAAGAGCATTTGATAAACATACTAATTTATAATTTTTTAAAAATCTATTAACATAATATAAAAGAGAGGAAGTTCTTTAACCTTGTTATTTATAAAAATATAAAGCAAATGTTATTAATGGTTAAAATTTGAAAACAACCTCTGTAAAGTCAAGCATAAGACAAACACTTGACTTTGTACTCCATCCAGCTGAGGCAGCTGAGTAAGGCAAAATAGGGAAATCAAAGATATGTAAATTAGAAAGAAAAAAACATTTTATATGTAGGTGATGCTTGTCAACATGGGAAATCCCAAAGGACCTAATTAATAATGATAGCAAGTTGTCTGATTTTTTTAAATCATATATGAAACTCAATTCTTTGTCTATACAACATCTGCCAATAGTATATACATAATAAAATGTATAAAAAGCATATAATATTAAAATACCATTTAAAAAGTCTCTAGGCTTATGGGCGCCTGGGTGGCTCAGTCAGTTCAGCGTCCGACTTCAGCTCAGGTCACAATCTCACAGTTCATGAGTTCAAGCCCCGCGTCGGTCTCTGTGCTGACAGCTCAGAGCCTGGAAACTGCTTCGGATTCTATGTCTCCCTCTTTCTGTCTCTGCTCCTCCCCTGCTTGTGTTCTCTCTCTCTCTCTCTCTCTCTCAGAAATGAATAAACATTAAAAAAAAAAGTCTCTAGGCTTAAATGCAATGAAAGACTTGCATGAGTTTTATTAAGAAAATAATAAAACATCATGGAACAATATTAAAGAAACAAAACAAAACAGGGAGATCCTGATTAATAGTATCTGGTCCAAAAGCAGATTATTGCTGCTAGTAACACAGTCTTCAGTGTCAATGCCTCTGTTGTATTCTCGTAATTGGGAAAGCACTACATAATCTCCTTAAATCGTTGTCTTCCAAACACAATTAGAGAAGTGAAAACTGTCTTTCTTTTTTCTTATTTTCATAAAAAACATGTAACTTGGCCATAGAATAGGGAGCTGCCATAGCTCCTGCAGGCTTATTTTGGCACTGCTTTGTAACACAGCTGTAGACATTGATAACTGTCCTCAAGCAACACCTTGCTTTCTTGAGAAAACCAACCTGAAGTTAGTAATCAAAACTTTCAAAATATCACCTCAATTTACAAGAAAAAATGTGAATTTTTCAGGTTTGCTTACATAAGGTAGTGTCTAGGTATAGCCAGCTTCGGTGACCATGTATTTCTAGACTCAGAACATCAGGATCATTATTTCCTTTCTATAATTTAATTCCAAATGACCTGAGGAAGTCAGAACACTTTGATGTTCATGAAAAATAGGGCTTTGTGTTTGTCATTATCCCGGAACTGCAAATTATTAAATTGCTTATGAGCAGATACCCTGATTTAGCATCTTTGTTATTTCAAGATCACCTTACTTGTGCTTTGTAGCTGGGGCTGATCTGTGCGCCTAAAATAAATGACACCTTTAACAGTCCCTTCAACACTAAATATAAAGAACTTATAAATGAGGGGTGCCTGAGTGGCTCAGTCAGTTTGTTAAGGAAAAATCTGTCATATCATGGCCAACAGGACTGATGAGGGAATTTCAGTCCCTGCCTGAAGACTTCCCTTCCAGACTCTTGTTCCACCCTGCTTGCCTCAAGAGCCAAATTACTACTGTTGGGAAAATAAGTAAAGTTCTGCACCATAAGATGGCCGACAGGACTAAAACAAGTTCTAGTTCCTAGCTTAGAGACTCCTCTTCTGGGTTCTTCCTGCCCTGTTTGCCTCGTGCATGAAAGCCATCACGGATGCAGAAGATGACGCTATAAATTACCCTTCCCACCTGCATTCGGGGCTCAGATCTCTGGAGAATGATCTCTGAGCCCACCGGCGTAAGATAAACCTCCTTGCTTCCAAGATCTCTGAGTGCCCCTTGGTTCTTCTGCCGGGTGATCCAGACCAGTTTCTGTAACAGGTGAAGCATCCTACTTCAGTTCAGGTCACGGCCTCCTAGTTCACGAGCTCGAGCCCCACGTTGGCTCTGTGCTGACAGTTCAGAGCCTGGAGCCTGCTTCAGATTCTGCATCTCCCTCTCTCTTCTCTGCCCCTCCCTTTCTCTTGCTCTGTCTCTTTCTCTCTCAAAAATAAATAAACATTAACAAAATTAAAAAAAAAAAGAATACAAGCAAAATCAAATATTTTAGTTAAGATAAAGATGCCACCAAACTTCTTCTTGGTAGGCACTAGGTTGATAAAATCTATACGCTACATTTTTAGCTTGGCAATTAAGGCACTATACTCAATTATACTTCATCCTTTGGCAGAAGGGACAAGGGACTTCTTTCAAGATCTATGTTGTTTTCATTTCACTTTATCAGCTACAGGCCATGACAAAAATTTAATACTACAGTAATCTAATCACTACACATATTTTTGTTTTTGTTGCTGTTCCTCATACATTGACTTTCCATTGACTCAAATTTTCCTAAAGTCATTATTTTTTTAATGTTTATTTTGGAGAGAGAGAGCAAGCCGGAGAGAGGCAGAGAGAGAAGGAGGGGACACAGAGTCCAAAGCAGGCTTCATGCTCTTAGCTGTCAGCACAGAGTTCTACACGGGACTCGAACCCAGGAACCATGAGGTCATGACCTGAGCTGAAGTCATCCACTTAACCAACTGAGCCACCCAAAGGCCCCTTAAAGTCATTATTTACATATGAATGAAATAATTGAAATTGAAAGGAGATTCTATCAAAATGGTTTGTGTTCCCTCTGTAAGACTTCCACAATTATTAGCAATAGAGTTCTTTACTACACCACCTTACTCACCTAATACTCTACCCTCACTTCTAGGAAAGCACTTGAATTTTACACTTAAATTGTGAATCTTTTCTGAATAAAAATAAAGTAGAGCAAATAAACAGGCTTTTCTCCATTGGATGTCAAAGGATCTCTATAGGTTTATTCCTGAGGTCTCTAAAATAAGCTGTGTTATTTAGAGGTCACATTTTAATTCTCTTTCTGACACAAAGATTGTTTTAGTTTTTAATGCAGAGTTTTAGTTGCTGTAGAAAGCTGCTCAATTATCGAAGCTGAAAGGCTTCTTTCCAGGTTGGTTTCTAGAAGATAAGTAAGACACAGGATGGAACAGGTGTCAAAAACAATTGTGAGCAGATAGGCATGATTCTATGGCAGCCCACTCCTTTGCACCTAAACAGTAAATCTTGAAGACATCAGTCCACACCATATTTAAAGACAGTATATACCTGAGTAATTCTTAATTTATTATTTTCTCTGCCCCTTCCTTTGTTTTAGAATCTAATTATCAGTAATCTAGTTCAGAGGCTTTGAACTTGTCACATTTCATTTGCTTTGCTGTGCCAGTTTAAAATGAAGTGGGATAATTTTGCAAGAGGATATCTGAAGACCAAATTTCTACCACCATCACATAAATATTACACACTGGGACTTCTAATTTCAAATTATTTTATCTTAAAAAGGTACCATTTCCTTGGTATGTTGAAATATTGTTCCATGGTGTAAATATGTAAACAAAGTATCATGCTTTTTTGTATATTTTCAATTATAACATTAAATAGTAAAGAAGGCATACCATAAAATGCCCCTAAAATAGAAGTTATATATTGGAGTGTTCACAAATACAACCTTTAAAAAAAATTACAGTATTATGTTTTTTTACTTCCTCTGAAATTTCTGTTACATAGGGAAATTGAATATTTAAAAAAATGATGCATCGATATCTACAGGAGAAGAATTCCTGGTAAACCTGTGAATAAACATGATGACAACGAGAAGCAGCAAAAACCAGCACATCCACAGATACTACTTTCTAATTGCATAATCTGGTCCCTAAAGTTATCTTAAAACAGTAAGTAAAATCTCTAAGTTCTAAACAATGAGGTATCACTAAGGACTGTCCCAACTAAAGGCTCTAGAAATGACTCAATTCAGCACACTCCTCTGGCTGAATCCCTAGAATTTTCCCCTACAATGTCCTCAGTGCCTCACTTCACTTCCAGTACACATCTACCTGCAAGAAGAGATCAATGGTAGATAAGATTACGTTTATTTTCTCTTCATTCCTTTTCTTTCCTCTTTTAATTCCAGGAACAAGCTGAAATGTCGGTGGCATTCCTTCTGGTGGCATTAGAGATATGTAAAGATGTGATGTGTATTCTCTATTTCCCCCCAAAAATAAGAAACTACTATGACAGTTTGTTCCTGGTTAGTTAAGCCTGAGTATAAGGGGAAATGATTTATTAACAACATGATGTTTCTTATATTCTGACTATAGGATTCTAAGAACAAGTTGTCCATATATTCTAATTCTAGGAGCTTTTAAATAGCATTTATGTAAGCCAATATTGCAGAAAAGAGTCTCAAATTTAAGTTTGACTTTTTATGTCATCTGTGACCAGATAAATCGGATCCAGATCAATTTTAGAGCCATGTTATTTAATAAAATCAAATTGATTATGCAGTGCTCTCAAAACTAGGCATTGCTGTTCATTGGGAAACATCAATTTTTTCTTCTGCTTTTGCAGTTACAAATTAATATAGTACTCCATTAGTGAGATGAACTTCAGGTTACTAATTAGTATAGCACCCCATTAGTGAATTCTATTTGCTTTGTAATTTGGCAAAATTTATTTGTCTTTGGAGAATGTCCTAAATCTTTGGTCCAGAATATTCTGCCGTTTTATTTTTCCCCTCAGTCTATCACAACCTCAGAATCTCTCCCTTTGCCTCTACCCACTCCTCCCACCCTCATTCCAACAGATGAAATTGACTCTACCTGCTAGCGAGGAGAGAGGAGAAAAGAGACAATGTTTTAGTTACATCCTCCTCAGCATCATATTTTACTCTTCCCTTCTCTTCTACCAAATTATTCTGTTCCCCTTTTAAGAACTCATTTGAATCCCATGCAAATAGGTCCATTTATGAGAGGGAATCAATATTCTTATTGCTGAGATCGGCTCTACAATGAATGCAAAACACTTGTCCAACAGTGGAGAGTATCTAAATTGCTTTGTAACATCTATGTCATTGGATATCTCTGAGAATCTACTCCAAATCGCCTCCAAACACCTTTCCCATACCATGTCAATTGTTTCTGGGAATTCTGATTTGAGATGTGGTGTAGGTATGCTGCCTGACTTTGTAATATGTTCTATTCTGTGCATCCTTACAGGCCTCCTGGATCTGGTCAAAATGCAAAAGTGACACTTACTTTCAAATGAATCCAAATCACACTCTTGAGCTCCTAAGGAAATACTTGTCTGGCAATTACATAAAGCATTTATGAATAGGTTTAGGCAAATGAGCCACAAGGGACAGCCATTTTATAAAATTATATAGGCCATGTTTTTGCCTAGATTTGAACATGGTGATAATATACAATATACTATCTGGGATGATTATTCTTCAAAATCCTTTTGTCTTTACCTTCATCTCCTACTCCACTCAGGGCCCTGCCTATTTGAAGATCGTAAACTGGCAGAGTGACCTGAAATGGAATGGTTGCAGAAGTCTCTCCTTCCACCTTCAGAACATTTCCTATTTGCAGCATTTTTTTAGTGTTTTAGCCTTAAAGATACGAGAGATGATTTCTTTTAAAAAAGGGTTTTTTTTTATTAATTTTGAGAGAGAGAGAGAGTGCTGGGGAAGGGGGGGGGAAGTGAGAGAGAGAGAGAGAGAGAGAGAGAGGGAGAGACCCCAGCAGACTCCATGCTGCCAGCACAGAGTCTGATGTGGGGCTCTAACTCATGAACTGTGAGATCATGACCTGAGCCAAAATCAAGAGTTGGAAGCTTAATCTACTGAGCCGCTCAGGCGTCACAGTACCAGAGATGATGTCTTATCACAGTTCCCTTTTTTTAATAGGGGAAAATCACAATGTTAAGAGGTTTTGTGGGTGCCTGCTTTTTGGTTTACAGGCATAACTGGGAGATAGTACAGGTTCGGTTCCAGGCCATTGCAATAAATCAAATATTGCAGTGAAGAGAGTCAAATGAACATTTTGGTTTCCTGGTACATATAAACATTATGCTTACACTATACTGTAGTCGATTAAGTCTGCAGTAGCATCATGTATAAGAAAACAATGTACATACCTTAATTTAAAAATACTTCATTGTTTAAAAATGCTAACCATCACCTGAGCTTTCGGTGAGGTGTAATCACTGATCACAGATCACCATAACAAATATATATTAGTGAAAATATTTGAAATATTGCAAGAAATTTATACTCTCAGTCCCTACCCCAAATGTACAGACTTGCATCTTAGCAAGATTTGTGTGTCCATTAGACTTAAAAAAAATAACAATTTTTCTATAGTACTTGTATCATCTGCATGATCAAAAGTACAGAAAGAAACAGACATAAAGTGAGCAAATGTTGTTGGAAAAGTGACAGCAGGAGACTTGCTTGGGGTGGGGTCGTCACACACCTTCAATTTATTAAAAATGCAGCTTCTGTGAAGCATAATAAAGCAAAGCACAGTAAAACAAGGAAGGCCGCTTTTTTCACCTTCTCAGTCAGCATTGAGAAACTTGAATAAGACCATCCCTAACCCAAGTTCCCAAAATGTGGCTGGCACACCTAAAAGACCTCTAGCTGTTGCAGCTGCCCCTGTCCCACACTGCCTGCCAGGCAGCATGCCTTCTTCCAAGTTGTCACCTCCTCTAAGGAGCGACAGCTGGTCCTTCTCCGTGGACCCAGTTTAATATAACCTAGTTATATTAAATATATAAATAGTTTAAATAACCAGAAAAAAAAACAAAAAAAAACCCACAAAAACCTGGAGAGTGGTCACATTGCGTCAGGTTAAGTTCAGAAAAAAACTTTTCAACTAAAATAACTGCAGCCTGAAACTATATCAAGCTGATCTATTTGTGCGTCCAAAGCCCTTTGGTCAGAGGCCCCTACACCAAAATCTCCAGCCACATGATGTATATAGACATCTGTTTCTAAGCCTTCTGATAGATATTCATGTTTTACTGCTTTATAGCTCCCTGGTTCCCTCATGCCCATGAATATTTGGACATTTTGACTCAGTCTTCATAGGGCTATTTCCTTAAAGGACTCAAATGATCTCATAGGCTGAGCTTTTAACACATCAGCAGCCTCTATCATATATCAGACTCTGATACTTGCCATTTAGGCAGCATCTAAGTATTGCTCCCTAACCACGAATAAGTCACACTTCTGGAAATAGCCCCAGCTTTCCATAACACCATTTCTCAGTTATAAAAAGCATAGTTTCTCTAAGGGTCTGTCCTACTCTATGCCTAATCTTTGATCATTTAGAAGAAGCTTTGCATTCCAAAAGGAACCTTATAAATAAAATGTATAATGAAGCCCTCTAGGAGTTAAGCCAGCATCTTAAGGAAAGCTACATTAAGGCAAGTGTTTTGTATGTTTTATCTCAATCCTTCCACATTTGCTCTCCAAACAATTCTTGGGGAAAACTATATGACAGTCCCTACTAACTTTCTATTCTAACTTCCTTTCTTCCCTACTTTATAAGAAAGATGTGAATATATTCCAGTTTGCCTAAGTAGAGTTGTATTAAATTTCAGGGTCATTCTTTTTTTTCCCCCTTTTTTAATGTTTATTTATTTCTGAGACAGAGTCAGAGCACGAGAGGCAGAGGGACAGAGAGAGTCATACACACAGAATCTGAAGCACCTCTTGGTTCTGAGCTGTCAGCACAGAGCCCCATGCACGACTTGAACTCACAGACCGTGAGTGTCATCATGACGTGAGCAGAAGTCAGATGCTTAATGTACTGAGCCACCCAGGCACCCCTGAGGATCATTCTTAATAGCAGCCATTTTCGCTATCAATATATGGTAATACTCCCGCTAAGTTCTGTAATCATCCTATTTATAGTAAAACCATAGTTGATCAGAATCAAAACTATATTTCTCCTTTTCAGAAAAGTAGGTGTATACGACTAAGCTCTGGACAATAAGATACAAACAGAAGTATTGTGTGGGACTTCCAGGAAGTCTCCTTGGAACAAAAGACATGCCCTTTGCCTTCCTATCTCCTGCTGCCAATATGGAACATAGAGACAAGGTCTAGCCTTTTAGCTGCCACCTTGGATTCTGAACAAATTTCAAGATAGAAGCCACGTGTATTAGTTAAGGTGGATGCTGGTAGCCATAACTACTTGGAATAGATTAGGAAAAAAAAGCAGTGGTTTAGAGATATATTACACTGATTTCTCTTTCACTCAACAATTCTCAGGTGAGTTGTCCAAAACGGGGAAATAATTTTGCTCTATGTGGACATATTGAGACCCAGGTTCCTTCTACCGGCTTCCACTACTCTGTAGCTCCTTGCTAACTCAGAATATCGCCCGCAGGACAGACTCACTGATATCACTGAGGAGCTTAGTAGAAATCTGTACTTTCATGCCCCACCCCAAATCTATAGACTTGCATTTTAGCAAGATTTGTGTGTCCATTAGACTTAAAAACAAATCATTTCTCTATAGTAACGTTATCATCTGTATGATCAAAAGTACAGAAAGAAAATATTTTAAATTCATTATTTTAAAAATGAAAAATTGAAGTTTTTTTCCCACAAACTAGTAACTCCTTAAGCTTATAAGATAATTCTATCTTAAAGAAAATGTGAAGTTTGCTGTCAATAAAAAGGTCTAAAATAATGTATTATTCTGGTAAATAGTTGCCATAATGCAGGCTGGCCACTTAGTGATAGCATTGTCACTAGAATTGGATTCATATTACATAGGTAATACTAAAATGTGGGGGCCTGTGCATCAAGCCTCTAAAGAGGTCGAAAAGGGATTCTCTCCTGGGGAAATAAAGTCAAACTTTATGGGAAAGCTTCCACAAAAGTGGAAACCAGCTCCATATAAGAAATATAAGGTTGACATGGTAAGATAAAGGGATAAAACTAAGTCTTATATTTTCTCTCAAAAAGGCTACTAGTGGTTGAATGTCCTTCCATGTTAAATAATCAAAAGAGGTAAAAACGCAACAGAGAGCATGGAATATTTGCCACCGGTGTAAATAACCCAGAGAAAAACCAACCTCATTTTACTTGACTTGAGGTTCCACTTTATATATATCATAGCATTCACATTAATCCAACTCCCAAACGTTTTTGAAATATGTAGTTGTACCACGAAGAAAAAAAAAAAGAAAAATCTTGAGGACCCTGTAGAGAATTATACAGTATAATGAGTTTCCATAATTTTTTTCTTACCTGGCAGCTGCCTCCAAAACTTTACACTTTTTTCTCTAAAATTCCTCTGAATATTTTTTCCAATCTCCAGACTACTTATAGTGCCTGCCATCTCCTTTCTTTCTCTTTATTTTTAAAATACATAGTAATTTTAAATAAATACAATTTTATAATTTATGTAAATATAAATTATAAATAAATATTTTAAAAGATAAATTTTAAAACAATTTAGTCTTCTCAAAGGCTTTTTTCCCCCTCTTTTACATTTTATTGATCACTTTGGCAGCTCTAAGGAAAGGATTTTGAGGAAGAGAAGTGGAAGGTTTGGGGTTAGGAAGGGTGTTAAAGTCTTACTTTGGGGCTTTGGTCTGTGTAACAGTAATGGTGAAGCAGGGTCAGGTAGCTCACTAAGAAGAGGTTACAGTCGTAGCTAAGACACTCACCTCATTTTTGGCCTCCATTGAAGGTTTAAATCAGTGGCTTTCAGGTTCACTTGCCAAATACAAGTATCACATTCCCATATGTCCTATTAATTTTAAATTAAATTTAAGAAAAATATGAAGCTGCTTAGCATAATGGTTGTTATTCTGCAATTGGATATCAAACCAACTTGCTTTTGATGTTTGCCTCTTCCACATATGCACTCATTATGATCCTGAGCAAGTCTCTTACCATCCCAGAGCTACAATGCCTTCATCTGTAAAAGGGAAGAAATAATAGTGCATATTTAGTGGGGGTTAAATTATTAAATGTGATGAATTTCTAGTGTGTAGCAGAGTGTTGACACCGTTTGAGCTCTTGATAAATTCCAGCTATTGTAATATATATAACTAACTCTCTTCGTAATATAAATCTATTGGGCAGAGGTTGGCAAAAATTGGGGCCATTAATTTTTTAAATATTTTTTTTCTTCCTGACCCTCTTTTCCTTTAGGAGCTTCAATAACATGTACATTAAGCTACGTGCATTTGCTCCACAGATCATTGTTTTTCTGATCTTTTTTATTATTTTTTCTGCATTAAATTTTGGATGGTTTCTACTGTTATGCATTCAAGTTTACTAAGTTTTTCTTCTGCACTGTCTAACGTTTAGTTCATTACCTCCATATATTTTTTTATCTTACATAATAAATTTTTACATCTAGAATTTTGATCTATAATTCATATAGATAGATAATTCAGGTATATATCTGAATAATTGAGATACTTTAGATATAATAGATAATTCAGAATATACCTGAATTATACATATATATAATTTTATTTATATATTATATATATAATTTTGCCTCTTTGCATGCCTGATAATTTCTGATGGATACTTGGCCTTATGCTTTTAACTTAATGGTAGTATATATTTTTATATCCTTATAAATATTCCTAAATATTGTTCTGGGACACATCTAAATTACCTGGCAACAGTTTGATCTTTTCAAGGCTTGCATTTAAGTTTTGTCAGGCAGTATTATAAACAGCCTTCAGTCTAGGTCTAATTTTGCCCTACTACCAAGGCAATGTTGTTCTGAGTATTCTAAGAAATGAATTGAGAGAGTTTTCTTCATTCTGACTAGGGAGAGCAAAAGCTATTCCTGATCATATATGAACTGTGAGGATTACTACCTGAAATTCTTTTAAGTTTTTCATATGGGAGCCTTGGCTAGTTTTATCACATACACGCAGCTAAAGACTCAAAGGGAATACCTGTAGACAACCAAAGTTCCTTCTCCGGGCAGACTTGTCTTTTATGGTAATCTACCTCTTCTACAAAATCTTGTCACCTTGGTCTCCCCAAGGTGGTCTTCCCATCTCTCAATTCAGGGAAAGGCCAGATTCTTTCTCCTAAATTAGTGGCAGGCTAGGCTTCCCCTTTGTAGGGAGTAAGCTTTGACGGTCTTACAGACCATTTTGTTTCCTCTTCTCAGATTTCACAGTTTTGCATTGACTGATACCTGATGCCGAAAAACATTCCATCTTTATTTTGATAAGTTTTTTAATTGATTCACTCAGGAAGATATGTCTGGTCCATCATTCTACCTTGATTAGTATCAAAAACGCTACCATAATTATCTGTCAAGTTTATTTCTAATATTACAAATTTTTAGAGGATTACTCAAGACTCTAGTTGTTCGTTGCTTTATAGCATAGTTAGGGACTTTTTCTCCTCTTCTCACTTATGTAGTGAGTAGTAATATAGTTTCACATAGATTACTGGTAAATGCATTTTTGTTTTTAGAGAGAGAGAGAGAGAGAGGTAGTATGTTGTGTGCATGCGCGTGCAAGTGGGGGAAGGACAGATGGAGAGGGAGAGAGAGAATCTGAAGCAGGCTCTGTGCCCCAGCACGCAGCCCAAGGCAGGACTTGATCTCAGGACCATGAGAGCATGACCTGAACTGAAACCAGGAGTCAGATCATTAACCAACTGAGCCACCCAGGCATCCCTGTAATTACTATTTTTGAGATTTTGTATCGCTGATGACAACCTTCATGATTCTACTTTTTTGTTAAATTTCTCTTCCTTCCCATTCTACTTGGTTTTGCTATTATTTTTAGTTTATTTAGTAAATATCTTTATAACCCAAAAGTTTTAAATCTCTAAAAATGTTCATTCTTTATTACCTGATTTAATAAATTCAAACAGTGTTGACTGAGCTATAGCTATGAACAATAAAAACATGTGCATACATGGACTTTTACCCACTGCATCACTCACCTTGCCCCCAAAGTTTTCGTAATTATATTTACCATTGTTAGGCTAATCATATTTACATCATGATATGCAATTGTAATTATTTTTTTTATTTTTTGTCTATTGATCATGAAAATGGATAAACATCTTTGTTTATGATTGTGGTTAAGTAACTATTCTTCACTTTAATTCAATGTATTATAGTTAGTCCACAGAGAATTAAATAGAATTCTATTTATATCACTAAAACAACCAAACTTTAACCATTTCTTAAAACTCAGCTGCACATTAGAACTGTCTTAGTGGGGCACCTGGGTGGCTCAGTTGGTTAAGCGGCCATCTCTTGGTTTTGGCTCAGATCACGATTTCATCGTTCGTGAGTTCGAGTCCTGCATTGGGCTCTGTGCTGCCATTGGGGAGACTGTTTAGAATTCTCTCTCTCTCTTTTCTCTGTGCCTCTCTCCCACTCGCTCTCTCAATAAAAAAATAAACTTTACAAAATAATTATTAAAAAAAGAATTATCTTAGAAGTGTTTAAAAAATACAAATGGCTAAAGTATTGTTTTTTATCTCAAAAACTCCCAGTGTTATTCTAATGAGCAGCCACATTTGAAAACTGGACTATATGATGTTCTTTTAACTTTTTCTAGTTTGTTTTACTTTCTCCATTACATGTTCAGCTGCTCCCATGTCATTTAGTCTGTTTCCTAAGTTTTCTGTCTCTTTTGTTTTATTGTAGTTCTTTCTCAAGTCTTTCTCAAGTACATTAGAAAATCTTTTATATGTATAATATACATAAATAGATTTGTTATTATATTTTAATATAGATTATGTAATATACAAATATTTTATTATATTAAAATATATCATATAATATATAAATAGTATATATAAATTTTAGAAAACTGTAGGATTTTTGCTTAGCTAAAATTTTTATGACATTTTGCATCCACTTGTTTGACTAGGTATGAACAGAATGCTAAGCTTCTAATTTTTTTTCCAAAACTTTGATATTATTCCACTTACTCTGGCATGCAGTGTTACTGCTAAAAGTCTTGAAACTAAAAGTCTTAGTGATTTCCTGAAAACCTTGCATGAGGTTTGAAACTGCTAATCCAATTCTGACATACAAGGAAATACTAAATGGTCAATTAAGAAGTTTAAGCTGCTTTCTTTTCCTAAAATTTCCACACATATTATTTCTCTTGGTGTTACTTAAATAAAGATAATAAATTTGCGTTTTAATGTTAATTGTAATTTGCTTTAAGAGAAACCACATTCTTGAGGTATAATGTAAAAGCATCATCTTCATATTGTACAATGTACAATATGCCCCTGTGAAAAAGGGTTTGTCTTTGCTTTTCTTCACACACTATTAAACTCAGTCTCTAAGTTTAGATTAAAAGCACACCTGAATGAGACCTGTAACATAAAAACTGATTTATGACACTAGGCGGTTTCACGTTTAGTCATTCATCAGTGATTACATGGCATCAATCTCTGGGTTGCAGATTACTACAATTTAATAGTCAAATAGATTGCCTGGTAAAGCATTTCATCCTCAACTTTGTCTGACTTTTGGAATACAACTTAATTTGTTCTCTGTAAATAAAAAATTTTTAGATAATGATTGCAAGTAATGGTTTGCCTCTATGTAGGTAACAGAGAAATTGATAACGTTTAGTCAAAGGAGAATTCCTCTATTCATCAGGATCTGTCAGAAGAAGCCTGTTTGCTCCCTCAATTCCACTCCACACATAAATACAGTGTCTATGGGTATCAGTGGACACTTTTCCTTCTCCACTTCTGTCTTTGCTTTCCCTATTCGTTTATGAGGATCTAATTTTATTTTTCAAAAGTTTTCAATAAAGATGAATGTCATCTTACTGCCTAGTTCCTGCAAAAAATTGATTTCTGACCCTTTGTACCACATTTCCAAACCTAAGTGTCATGTAACTATCTGGTCCTTGCCTTCCTTGCTGGCCTCGTAGTTCTCATTGGTCCCTATGTACACTCTCCTCCAGTTCATGAATTATACTTACCAGCACATTTGAAGATGTGTAGCATTGACTTTATGTTCAATGTCAACTCAGACTTGCTGCCGTTTCAAAAGCAAACTTATGTATCCGTGTTAATGACAGGAGCTTTCCCTTCTAGAAGGCAAAAAAACCTGTCCTCTTTCATTGAGCTCCAACCACACCTGTATCTATTCATCTTTTCTTTTCTTTCTTTCTTTCTTTCTTTCTTTCTTTCTTTCTTTCTTTCTTCTTTCTTCTTTCATGTTTTTATTTATTTTGAGAGAGAGAGAAAGAGAATCCCAATCAGGCTCCTGGCTGCCAGCATAGAGCCTGATGCGGGGCTCAGTCTCACAAACTGTGAAATCATAACTTGAGCCAAAATCAGGAGTCAGATGCTTAACTGACTGAGCCACCCAGGTGCCCCTGTTCACTTTTTCCATTGATCCATGTAGCTATGAATCTAGAGGTTGAAGTGTCGTACAATAGGTGTGAAAATGGTCCAATTTACAAATAAACGCAAACACATTTCCCAAAGCAGTGGTACCCATTCAAATTCCTTAATGCTGTATGTAAACAGAGTTCCCATTGAATAACTTCTCAGATCTTTGGTATTCTCTGATTTTCTCATTGTAAATTGTATCTCATTATCATTTTGGTTTACCGTTCTCTAATTGTAAATAAAGTTGAATATCTTTTCATACCATAAATGACTCCAAATTGATGATTATTTATTTATTTATTTTTATTTATTATTATTTTTTTTATGAATCCTCAGACCATGATATTCTGGAATATCTGATAGAAATAGTTAGAATTCCATTTGGAAGCAAGATGTCTGGGAAATGAGGAGGCATATAAAAGAAAGACCAAACCATAATTACCCAGGAAAGGCTCTGAAATCTTAAGTTTCCCCAAGAAAATACTCTGGGAGAGGTTTAAAACAGCAACAAAGGCCAGCACCCTCCACCACCAACAACAACAACAAAACGAACGCAGCCTAACACTCGGGCATAATGTGAAGGATTCTGTTAGAATATTTTGCTCAAAAAATAGTCTAATGATGTTGGAGGATTTTTAGTGGAAAGGCAGGGTTTACAAAGCCAACAAATACTTTGTGAATTAAACTATAGAGACGGAAACTTAAACATGTGTAAATTAAACAAACTACTGGCCATGGAAAGAAAAAAAAGATTTGTCTTTAAGGTTAGGGTTTTAAGTCCTGGTTCTAGGTGACTGGCTTTGAAAAATTGCCTCCAATCTTCTTAAAAAGATCATATGTGGCTTTTGCTGTTTTTCTAAAACATTTATTGTAAAATGGATAGTTTCTTACCCATTACCTTTTATATTTCAAAAGCCAATAAAAATATTATCATTGAATAAAATTGGGACATGTAATGTTTTACTTTTAAAGTTCATTATGATTTTTTTGATGCTTTAGATAGAGCTATGTGAGGTTATTAAGAGCTTGAGCAACCATATATTTAGGTCTACAAAAGTTGTTGAAATCCTACACTAAAACTAGTTATAAACTTAATATGAATGCATTATAAATCATTAGATTTTAAAAACATATTAAACTGAAATATGCTAACATTGTTAAAACTGTTGTATGTAAATTTGTTTTCATAAAAATCTAGGTAATCAGAAAAATATATGAATGAAAACAGAAGATTTTATTTGAACTTTCTAGATCAAATTAATATGGAATATGTGATTTTTCTGATTATTAATGATTATAATATTTATTTTCACATACTCTATTTTAAATATATTTGGGGATTTGAAATATAGGATTAAAGAAATGGATTTATATTATCTCTTAGAAATTGGTAATACTATACTAAGGTCGTCTGAATATACAAAATAAAAATACTAGAAACAACTGCATATAAAATAAAGCATGATTTTTACCCATGAGTTAAAAAAAGGATTTAATATAAAAACACAAAATCCTGTATTTACATGTCTTTCTCTGATAATAATACAGGGTAATAATAATACTACTTGATCCTCTTACTTACACAGTAAAATTAAGACTTAAATTGATACCGGATAAGCTAATACTATTAGGAAAATCAAATGTGCTAATGTAACACACTGATGAGATTACTATAACAATACAGCATGTTACACTGATAAGAGAATATAGTGTATTACAAAAAAGAAGACAATTTTGAAGATTAGAAAAGAAAGCAAGACAAATTAAAAAGCATTAAGTCAGAATAGAATTTGATCAAATTAAAATTTAATTGAAAATATGAAAATATAAATGTCATATAGTACTATATATTAAATAATATGTAGAAAGTTTGTCTAATTATAACATGTCTATAACATAGACATAATTTTATAAAATTAGAACTTATATATTTAAGTATCTCTAACTCCGTAATAAGTCAAAATGGAAATAAATTGGTTGCAACATGGAAGTCTTATGGTTTTTAGTGTTTATTTATTATTTTGAGGGGGCAAGGGCACAGAGAGAGGGAAACAGAGGATCCGAAGAGGGCTCTGCACTGACAGCAGCAAGCCCGATGTGGGTTCAAACTCACGAACTGAGAGATCATGACATGAGCCAAAGTTGGATGCTCAACAGACTGAGCCACCCAGGAGCCCCAAAATGAAAGTCATATACAAAACTTTGGGAATTAACACGCTGGAATTTCCTTATCATCTTGAAGTAAACTAGTAAGGGGGCTCTTGTTTCTCTTTCAGTTGCTGAATATGATAATCAAGAAAAGACAATTGTCTTAGAGTCTTCACCAAGCTGGGACTTAGAATCATCCAATATTGTAATAATAATTTCCTTGATTTGAAAGAAAACTAGAATAGTTAACTAAATGGTCCATCAGATAAGTAATAATAGAGTCACAAAGAATGATGATTTATGAGACATCTTAGAAAAAAAATATACCATGCATACATATCTAGATACATCAAAAAAGCAAAGGAAATGTAAATATACCCTAGAGTTTTATTCAGTACTGTCAATATTCACATTAATATTGAATTGTTATCTTCCATTTATTTCTCACATAAATTTCTCACATATTTCTCACATTTTCATTAGGAATGAAGTTATCCAGTGTAAGATAGAAGGTAAAGTATTGAAAAAAAAAAAAACTGTACGAACACTTTAAAGTTGGATTGAGGGCAGAGCAGGGCACTTGATGGCTCAGTTGGTTATGTGCCGAGTTCCACTCAGGTCATGATCTCACTGTTCATGAATTCGAGTTGCGCGCCGGACTCTGTGCTGACAGCTCAGAGCCTGGAGCCTGCTTCCGATTCTGTGTCTCCCTCTCTTTCTGCCCCTCCCCTGCTCACGTTCTGTCTCCCTCTGTCTGTCTCAAAAATAAAATAAACATAAAAAAATAATAAAGTTGGATTGAGGGGCACCTGGGTGGCTCAGTTGGTTAAGTGTCTGACTCTTGGTTTTGAGTCAGGTCATGATTTCAAGGGTTTGTGAGATCATGCCCCGCATTGGGCTCTGTGCTGACAGTGTAGGGCCTACTTGGGATTCTCTCTCTCCCTTTCTCTATTCCCCTCTTTCACTTGTACACTCTTTCTCTCTCAAAATAAATAAATAAACATTTAAAATAACAATAAATAAAGTTGAATCAAATTGTACATATTTTATCAAAATTATCTATCATCTAAAACTCCCCTCTAGATCTGTCACTGAAATATACTCAGATCAAGTCAGTCTATACTTAGATTGACAACCAGTGATACCTATAAAATAAGTGGATTCCATGCCAGGGGCAGTTTACTACAGACAGAATCGTTAACATTTTAATGTTTAAACAACATTAATTAATAAAAAAACATTCATGTTTAAAAAAATTTTTTTTAAACTGAGTTGAATCCTCAGAGGCTTTTTTTTTTTTAAGTTCATTTATTTTTGAGACAGAGAGAGACAGAGCCTGAACGGGGGAGGGGCAGAGAGAGTGGGAGACACAGAATCGGAAGCAGGCTCCAGGCTCTGAGCCATCAGCCCAGAGCCCGACGCGGGGCTGGAACTCAGGGACAGCGAGATCGTGACCTGAGCTCAAGTCGGACGGTTAACTGACTGAGCCACCCAGACAGCCCTCATGTTTTAAAATTTTTATGTTAACATTTGTTGAGTCAGAAAAAAGAATGCTTCCAAATAGTAATAGAGTCATGACAAAGCACAAAGAAGCCAACCAAAAGAAGTTGTGAAAATTTGAGCATTAAAAGGAAAATAATAGCTGCATTTAATTAAAATACATTGAATTGATGTAAAGTCCATAATAATCCACCAAAGGATAAGTTAACATAAAGCATTTTAAATGAAGATTAGTATAAGAAAAATATGATTATTTTGAGCCCTCTTACTTATATGGTATTACTGACACATTTTTTAAATCAATAGAATATATAGAAATTAGTTAACATTATAAACAAAAGTTGGAAGATCTTCTCTGACTCAAGGAAAATATCAGTTTAATAAGCATATTTGTCAAATAAAACCATGCAAAATATCTGAAAATCAATTGAATATAATCTTAATTATCTTTAAGTGTTCCATGAGACTAATAATATGAAGGAAAAAAAAAAGGCAAGAACTAATCAAGGCTAAAAGTCCTTGAGTTAAATACATATAGTTAGGGATTCTATTAAGTTTTAAAGTCTTCAGAGTTAGGGGAAAGACATTTATGTAACTTACTTTGTCAACTAGAATGGAGATGCATATTTTTATAAGTAGATGATTAAAGAATAGGTGTAGCTTAAATCCAACATATATGCTAAGTGATCGCATACTTCCTGGAGTAATAAAATTATTCACACAACCACTAAAACTATGGTTTAGAGTGTCCCATCCAGTTACTACATCTAGTCTAACTCTCCCGTAGTATGTACTCTAAATTAATTGGGATGGCAATAAACTTCTTCCTTAATGGATAAGCATTTTTTAAGCCTGAGAAGACTTTGGACTAGGCAGAGAAATATTTATGAGAACCAACCCCATAGTATTAATATTATAGCATTAAAAAGGAAGTTTTGCATATTTGCTAATTTATATACTTGCAATGCATTAAAGATTTTGGCTTATTACCATGATAGCATTGTAACTTTAATCTGAAAAGTTAAAAGTTAAAGTTAATTTGAAAAGTACTTTTATTTAGGTAATAAAACAAATTTTATATGAAACGAATACAAAATAAGATTTGTCAGCTGAATGTAAAAGTTATTACCTTATGGGGGCTTTAGCTCAGAGAGGAAAGTGATTACTCAGTATAATAATCCACTACAAATTGAAGACTATGATGAAATCGTAAAGGTCTTGCATGAATCTGTGCATCAACTACTCTCAGGACTTTTGTTAGAGACCTGAAAAACACTAAGCTAATTTCCCACTGTAAAAGTAATGCATTCTTTCCAATGTCTTACAGTGGCTACTGCAGTTACAGTTATTTCTGGAAAGTACTTTAATACAATAATATATAAATTTATGGAAGGTATAACCATAAAGGGAAGAAAGGAAGAGGAAATCAATACTATCATAATGAAACAGCAATATGTATTGATAGAGAGTTTCCATCAATCCAAATGCTGGGAGGGGTTCCAAAGGTTTCATCTGTACTCTTTTAGACTATCTTGGGTATCAGAAGGAGATGAAGCTACTTAAGTTGTGGGAAGAAACTGGAATGTGATCTCAGCCTGTAGTATGTGAGAATTCTCATCCTTCTTTCCTGTGATGTATTTTGGCATATGATGAAAGATTTTATGAAGGTATTTTAAAACTAATTTTGAGTCTGTGCTTTTAATTTCTACTACAAGAAATTTGTTGGTTATTTTAGGGTCTATTTTTAACATACAAATAATAGGATTCTGATTAAATGTAATGTTAGGAAGTGTCATTATTTTTTTGAGTACAACATGTACTCTTTTGGTACATTGGAGGATGGAAAGGAAGGATTCTTGTGGATTTAGAGAGACCACTTACAGTGGCATCCAGGAAAAGGTTTTTATGGACTGAATGTGTAGCTCCAAATTCATATATTGAAGACCTAATGTGATAACATTTGGAGATGGGGCCTCTGGGAAGCAGAGTTAATTTACTTTGGAGATTAAATGAATTAAACATTAATCCAGATAAATACTAAAATTTATTTGTATAAAACTGAGAAAATGTATGATCAATCACATATAATTAAATCTCAACCTTTAAAATGTAATTTAATTATTTGTTGAGTTTAATGAAACTGTCTTCCTTACAAAGCATTTCACATGTGAAAGCTACTCATATAACATAAATAAGAAAAAAGTTACTAACCAGATTTAATAAAGCATTGGTTTGATATGTTAATTAATGCTCAACTCATGTTTCTAAGATAGTTTATCTTTTTTTCTAAAATGACATAGGGGCGCCTGGGTGGCGCAGTCGGTTAAGCGTCCGACTTCAGCCAGGTCACGATCTCGCGGTCCGTGAGTTCGAGCCCTGCGTCGGGCTCTGGGCTGATGGCTCGGAGCCTGGAGCCTGTTTCCGATGCTGTGTCTCCCTCTCTCTCTGCCCCTCCCCCGTTCATGCTCTGTCTCTCTCTGTCCCAAAAATAAATAAACGTTGAAAAAAAAAAAATTAAAAAAAATAAATAAATAAATAAAATGACATATACACCAATCACAATGTAATATGAATTTCTTCTGAAGAATCAACTTTTACATTTTGTCCAGATATTATTTCTTATTTTATATTATAAATTTATTATTTCATACTCTTTCTATTTTATATCTACCTGAGACAAGAATTATGTCTATCTCATATAATATTGTAAGTTTGATTCTAAAAGTTTTTATTTATTTTCAGTTGATCATCTTGGCAACTGGTCACCATCTTGATATTTCTCACCTTTAAGCTCCGTAAGAGAAAAGACAGTCATTTCTCCTAGGCATCACCCAGAATGAATTTACACGTAAGTTTTTGAGATTTTGAGCCAGGTCACATCATATGGCACAAATCAGACTGTATATTATCTTCCATTGGAGATGTCCACCACTAGCCCATCAGCTGAGGCTGAGGTGAATGGATTCCACATAAGTTTAAAGAATTACCAAATGCATCTCTCTGGAAAGGAGTCATTCATGTGGAAATTTCATTAAAAGAGGCTGAGAATAGGAGTCTCTGACTGGCTCAGTTGGTAGAGCATGCAACTCTTGATCTTGGGGTCATGAGTTGGAGCCCCACATTGGATATAGAGATTACTAAAGAAAAAAAAAGGTGCTAGAGAATGACAAACCTGCTGAACATCATAAACCTTTTTCAAAACACATGTGTATTCTTTCACACACACAGATAAAAGTAATACTATACATGGAAAAGTATAGTCTCCACAACTAGAGGCAGAATAACTCCATTGTATGTATACTCCACTTGGCAGCCTGTATCAGGGAATTCAGTCACCACTGAATGTGACGAAAAGCTACTGGTACTAAGAAGCATACCATAGGGGCACCTGGGTGGCTCAGTCGGTTAAGTTGTCTGACTCTTCATTTTGGCTCAGGTCATGATCTCACAATTCATGGATTCAAGTCCCATGTTGGGCTCCATGCTGACAGTGCAGAGCCTGCTTGGAATTCTCTCTCTTCCTCTCTGTCTGCCCCTCTCTAGCTTGTGCTCTCTCTCTCTCTTTCTGCGTCTTTCTCAAAATAAATATTCAAATATTAAAAAGGAAGAAGAAGAAGAAGAAGAATCATACAAACCAGCTAATTGTGTTTAGAGACCAGGAAGGTAACCAGACACTTTAGAGCATACTGGGGAAAAAAAAAAAAAAAAAAAAAAGAACATCATGAAAAGAAATAAGTCAGACATAGGCAGGGGTAAATAATATAGGCTCTTGCAGATGATGGTCAGAATGTTTTTCTTTTTATTCTAAGATTAATGACAATCCCTTTGCACTTTAGAGTAGAGGCATGATGTGACCCAGTAATACTTTAAAAACATTACATAGAGCTATAGAAAGAAATAGAAAAAGTGGAAGCAAAGAGATTATTAAGGGACCCACTATTGTAATAGAGGCAGAAAACTATGTGGCCTTGGATCAAGACTATAGGGAGGGAGATGGTGATGAAATGTTTTAATTTCATTTTTTAATTGATTCATTTTTTAATTCATTTTTTAATTTCATTTTTAATTTATTATTTTGGAAATAGTGCTGATAGCATATACTGAAGAATTAGATATAGAGTTTGAGGGAAAAGAATCAACTGTATCTTCCACGTTTGAGATGGAGTAATTGGTGCATTGGTTAAGTGGTGTCGCTTAACAAGGGAACAGACTGTAGGAGATAGCTCAACAGCTTTATTTTATCTGTATTTCATTGAGATTAATGGCTGTACCTCCATGTTTTCATGCCAAACAAGTGGTGGGAGATAATGAATCTAGAGCTCAGTATGTAGGTCTAGCTCATTGCACAGTTATAGCATCTAGTGCCTGGTAGCTCCATAGTAAAATCACCTAAAGATACAGTGTAAACAGAGGAGAAAAGCAAAGTGCAACTTCAATAGTTTGCTTATGACATGGAGTAGGGAGTTTTCTCTGGATCTTGTTATGGAATGTGCTCATCTGGTATATCTCTGATATTATAGTTTCATTACATTTCTATTTTTTTGAGCCTCTGACTTCCTGCCAAGCAAATTTGACATCTGGACCTCATTCAAGGAGTTGCCGCAAGAAAGTACGGGGGCCAGCTCAGATTTCTTTCCAGGGCTAAATCCCAAGTCATTGAAGACTGCTCCCATGTCAGCCACACATTTTGATATCCTCACGCTTCTAGTACAACACCCTCAAAATCAACTTCTTCAGGGATTCCCTTTATCCTGCCAATACATACTAGCCAGATCCTGCAATTCATTTAATGAATAAAGTATTTTCTTCCTAAGCAAGGTTTATTTTTCTCTGCAAAGGCTATTCTGAGACCGGGCTCTAAATCATTGATCTAGAGGCAGTGAAGGGTAAACAATGAGTTGATATGGTAAGATTCCTTATGCTCACCTTCAGTAGTAATCAGAGAAAGGAAATATTTAAGCCACAATGAGACACCGCTAGCTGGCAAAACTTAAAAAGGTTGAAAGAATGCAGTGCCTGAAAAGGTATAGAGCAAAGAGACTTTGCATAAAGGTATAGAGACAAAGCCTGAAATGGTAAAAAGGCACTATCTAGTAAATTCAAACACGTGCAAACATGATGACTCAATATTTTTGCTCCTAGGTATATAGCTTAAAGGAAACCATGTGCAGAATACATGTACAAGGAAGTTCATAGCACTCATAATGGCCCCAAACTGGAAACAAAGCAAATGTCTCTGTATAGTAAACAAATGAGTACATTATTTTAATGAAATCAAAATAGAAAATATGGAAGATGTACAAAAACAAAGAAGAATAACTACATTCCAGTTCTATAAGTTCACAGACAAAATGACCATCTTGCTAAGGGAGGCAATCATAAATAGTAAACTATGAAGAAAAGCAAGGAAATGATAACTTTGAAAGTTCAGGAATCTTGGGTAAGAAAGGAGAAATTTACTGGGAAGAGAGACACAATGCAAGGAATATACGTTTCTAGGATTCTGAGTGCCCCATTTGGTAAGGGCCCGTTCTCCTCAGTCAGATGGAGTTTCTGTGTGTTAACCCAAACCCCACAACCTTATCAGAGGTTGCTTCCAGCAGTACAGAGGGAAGTATGTCTTTTTTGTAATGTAAATATACTTTATTATATGAATAAAATACAAATATATCAATTATTGAGATTATTACCACTAAGACATCTTTAAAACACTTAACACCCACGATTACTGTATCCATTGGTCACCCATTTCAGTTGGCTAGGGATCATCCAGTTTTACTGCTGAAAGTTCTGGTTCCAGGAAATTCCTTAGTCCCGAGCAAACTGCAGAAGACAGTTCAGGATTGAAATTACATTGTTTATACCTATCAAGACTGTTAGGGACTTACCAAAGCTCTCTGCAGGGAAAGCATTCCAAATTTCCCTACTGTGGAAGATGGACTGAGCCATAGGAGATGTTCCAGCATTAACTAGAATAAAAAGTTATGAGGGTCTCCTGAGGGGCTCAGTCAGTTTGGCATCTAACTCTTGATTTTGTCTCAGGTCATGATCCCAGGGTCATGGGATCAAACCCTGAGTCCACACTCAGTGTGGAGCCTGCTTAAGATTCTCTCTCTCTCTCTCTCTCTCTCTCTCTCTCTCTCTCTCTCTCTCCTGCCTCTCTCCTCCACTCACACACACTTTCTCTCTCTAAAACAAATAAAATAAAATAAAATAAAATAGTTATGAAGATAAAAATACTCAGAGATTTAATAGATTTTAAGAATTAAGTCATCAAGCTTCCATTTATTCATTCTTCTTTGAGAATTTTTATAAAATCATTCTAATGAAAAGTGTTGCATTATGATAAATTTAGCTATTTTCTTCCTTTTATTAACTATGAAAAACAGCTAATCATTTAAATTTTGAACATAGCAGTCAAGAAAGTATAATCTGTCTCTGCAATGGGGCAATGAAACAGCATGAATGAATGTCTGAAACCTGGAAAGCTCAGGGCCATAGCAGTGTTGTGATGGTAATTTTTAGGTACAGCCTCAGGGTCACTACTTGTGGGTTAACCGCTGTCAGGTATGTTTACAAAAGAAAGAAGTCACAAAAAAGAAATGCAATGTTTAGTAGCACTATTAGAAGACTTCAAACCTTTCACCAAAATAGAACAAATATGTTCAAATACGTAAAAATGGCAAAAAAGAGAGATGACAATAATCAGATAAACACAGTATATTTGAGGAATATGTAAAGATTCATGGACTCTGAATATACAAATTAATATTGAAACATGTAAAAAATAAATATTTTATTTAAAACTATTTAACATTTTTGGGGTGCCTGGGTGACCCAGTCGGTTAAGCATCCAACCCCTTGTTTCAGCTCAGGTCATGATCTCATGGTTTGTGGGTTAGAGTCCCCATACCAGGCTCCACACTGGGATTCTCTCTCTCTCTCTCCCTCCCTGTCCCCCTCACTCTCTGTCCCTCCCCTATTCTTATTCATATTCTCTCTCTTTCAAAATAAATAAATAAAACTTAAAAAATAATGTATAAAAGGGACACCTGGGTAGCTCAGTCTGTTAGGTGTCTGACTCTTGATCTCAGTTCAGGTCTTGATCTCAGGGTCTTGAGTTCAAGCCCAAATCATTGGGCTCTGTGCTGGGTGTGGAGCCTACTTAAAAATAAATATAATATAATATAATATAATATAATATAATATAATATAATATATAACAATATATAATAAATACAATAAATATATAAAAGTTTACAATATAGATTGTAAAATTAAGTAATTTAGCTTTTAATGTGAATGAAAATACACCTGGTAAAACATGTATTTCTTTGTATTAACAGCAATGAACTTTTTCCTCTTTGATTCAACTTTTCAATATTGTGAAGAATTCTAAACAGGAAACAGTCCAAGCTAATATATTTAAAAGCATGTACTTTTATGGAATTATTAATCATTCTTAACCATAATATTTTATCATTGATTGTAGAATGTGAACCAATGAGCAGGATAATTTTATGAGACCAAGTTCAAATGTCACCCAACCCTTAAATCTGTACTCTACCTCCTAGACATACCAACAGGCTAAACTATTTTCTATTCTACTGGATTCCACTCATTCTGGCCTCCTCAAGGTTTTTATATCTGAAACTATTATCTTTTCTTTCTTTTTTCTCTTGTATCAACAGTTTTTTTTTTCTGCATCTTCCTGAGGTAATTCCCAATAGTACTTGAGAATTTATATGATCTCCTAGTCATAATAAGTATACAACTAAACACATAAATACAAAAATAGCAAAATAAAATAAAATACGCATAATGCCCCCCCCCCATCTTCAGGACACTGTAAATTGGTACATATTAATGATGGAAAATTAAACCATTCCTCAAATTAATTATATTTCCCTTTTAATGAGATCAACTACAATTATTTTTATTAAGTAGATTTGGTCAAGATCTTTGGGCCTATGTTGAAAGGAAATTAATAACATATATTAATCCCCTGGATGATCCTACTTTTGCTTAGGAATCTGTTCCCTAGCATTCCACTGAAAAGACAGAGAGAGAGAGAGAGAGAGAGAGAGAGAGAGAGAGAGAGAGATGTCTTTTGTTTCCCCCAAACAGAAAAAAAACAAAATTGGATTTCAACTTAGGTCCAACTCTGCACTAGAAAATGTAATTAAATAGAACACTCTCTCTCATACTACCTGGTATGTTAATCTCAGCAGATTACAATAACAATTTCTTATTTGCCCTTAGTTAGTAAATAACAACCATAGCTCTGTGGTACAGAGACATTGCTAGTGGCCATCTGAACAGAGTACAGGTAATGTTTAAATTCTGCTTGTCAGTAAAGGAAAGTGAAGGGAACATGAAAATTTTGGCTGGTTTTCCACATGTTGGTTAAAAATTTGAACATATTTTGATTAACTAATATTGTTTGGTCTGCCTATTCTCTTCTCTTCTCTTCTCTTCTCTTCTCTTCTCTTCTCTTCTCTTCTCTTCTATTCCATTCCATTCCATTCCATTCCATCCAATTCTATTAAATTGTAAAATATCCTAATTAAATTATATTCATCCTATTCAAATTAAATTATATTGATTTGTGTTGAATCACAAATCAGTTTATGCAGTTTATGCATACCGCAACATTGTAATTATTGGGTGGGTAGGGGTGCTATTATAAAAGTGCTCTTTTGCTTAAAATTCTCCTAGATTGATCTGAAGAAAACAAAGTCCATGGCTGTTTGCATTTACCAAACAAAAGAGTGAGTGATAAGGGACCAATTACTAATTTTATTAAGTAATTTTCTGCATGTTTCAGTCATCCATAATTTTTTTAAGTGGGCTCCATGTCCGGTGTGGAGCCCAATGTGGGGCTTGAACTCACAACCCTGAGATCAAGACCTGAGTTGAGATCAAGAGTCAGACACTTAACCAACTGAATCACCTGGGTGCACCTTAGTCATCCATAATTTAAAGAAAAGAAAAGAAAAGAAAAGAAAAGAAAAGAAAAGAAAAGAAAAGAAAAGAAAAGAAAAGAAACATTTAGCCTATGGAATATAGCACAGAAAGGAAAATATCAGTTTTACAGCACTGAATCTGAATTCTTGCTGAAACATATCAGGAGGTCACCAACAGTCCATCTTTAAATTTGGGTTTATGAATAAATGACTATAAAATCTGACCTTTGAAACTCAAATAGTTTTTTTTTTTATAGTGGAAACTTAGAAGTGGGGTTTACTCTTCAGAACATTCAGGCATTTGTTTACATCTTGGGTATGCCTGTTACATGTGGTACAGTGTTAAACAATTTACTTAAATTCGGTATAAGAGAATCAAACTCATGGAGTGTTGTCTGATTAAATGAAAAAATGTCTATTAAGTGCTTAGCCATATACTTGGTGAACATTATTATTAATAATTATACCATTGATATTTGCAAGAAATTCAGAATATCAGAAAAACCATTATGTAGTGTAACAGTGAAAAGCTGTTTAGATCTGTTTTCCCTTTGAAGAAAGAAAGATCTAAAGTATTCTACATTATCTGTTTGATTTTTTCCTTGTTTTTTCAATTGAATAAAATCAACTGATAGTATGAAAAAACAAAATAAAATAGCCTCCAAAAAATAGTATTTAGCTTCATATGTTGAGAATAACTATTTGCAAAAAAACTTAACTACTCTTTTTAAAATTTTTTGACTTTTGGGGGTGCCTGGGTGACTCAGTCGGTTAAGCGTCTGACTTCAACTCAGGTCATGATCTCACAGGTTGTGAGTTCGAACCCCACATTGGGCTCTGTGCTGACAGCTCTGTGCTGAAGCAGGCTTCAGACTCTGTGTCTCCCTTTCTCTTTGCTCCTTCCCCACTAGCGCTCTGTCTGGCTGTCTGCCTCTCTCTCAAAAATAAACATTAAAAAAAATGAAAAAAATAAATTTTGACTTTTAAATGAAAATGTAAATATTTTGTCAAATTTGATAAAAATTAAAATATCATTGCACTTCTACTTATTCATAACATGGAAGAAAATCAAGGTAAAATCATCATCAGAGTTTAAAGTTTAAATCTTACTTATAAACCAGGCCAATGGGCAATTAAGATGTACTTATTAAGTGGCTCTATTAAGATGAATTATCCTAATATGGTTCTTAAATTAGCTCAAAATTTACATAATAAGCAATAATTATAAATATGAAGGGTCCTATCTTCTGTTTCATTATCAACACCTCCTTTGCATATATCAACTGAGGTTAAGGAGGGCAAGTTCAGAATATAATAATCATACAACCTGTCTCCTTGGCAAGCTAATCTCTTCTACTAAAGTACAAAGGTACAGACACAAATCTGCCTTTAGAACAAATAATTACTTCCTTTATGATTTTATTTTAATATTAAGCTTTTCTTCTAAGGAGTTTAGGAAATGCCTAAAGACAGAATCCAGCATCATAATTAAATTTAGCTAACAAACCCCACACAAAGCCCACATTTTCATCATAAATTAGAACCCCAGGAAATAAATCTCTACTGTAAATTTTAATTTTGTTAATAATTAAATAAATCCAGACTAATAAGTGGCTAATCACCTCGCATTGAATTGTAACAAGAAATAGTGGATACAAAAAGGTGTGTAGGCTTTATACACATTCTTTATGCTGAGTCCCATTCATAGAGGGGGAGGAGGAAAAAAGAGGAGGGAAAGGAAGAGAGAAAGAGAGAGAAAGTAAACCTCTCTTGTGTTTTGGCAGTCAAGAATAAAATATGTAAGACAGAGAAAGACAAATGCCATATGATCTCACTTATATGTGGAGTCTTAATCAACAATAATAACCAAATTCATAAATCAGAGAACAGCTTCGTGGTTGCCCGATGAGGGGATGGGAGTGGGTGAAGGGGGTCAAAGGGTACAAACTTCCAGTTGCAAAGTAAATAAATCCTGGGGATGTAATGTACAACATGATGATTACTGTTAACAATACTTTATTGTGTATTTGAAAGTTGCTAAGAGAGTAGATCTTAAAATTCCCATCAAAAGAAGAAAGTAGAACTATATATGCTGATGGATACTAACTAGACTTACCATGGTGATCCTTTTACAATGTATCAAATCATTATGTTGTACCTCTGAAAATAATATAATGCTCTATGTCAGTTATATCTCAATAGAAATCATTTTTCAAAAGTCAAGTTTGGTAAGATTAAAGGAAGGAAAAGAGGTGGCTTGGCCACTTTTATGACATTTCCTATGACTAGATTAAAAATGGTCTTGTAGTTCAAGTTTAGGAAGGAGATGGTTAATCTACCTCATGATAAGGTTCAAAACTTTAGGCTGCCATCTAACAATTTGAATCATGAACTTAAATACTCCCAAAGTATATAATTCTCAACATATTACATTGTATTTGACATTTGAAGATTACATTTAGATTTCACATGTATACAATACACCATAATGACACAGTGATGTTGATAATAATAATTATCCTTTTAATTTTTTTAATGTTTGTTTACTTTTGAGAGAGAGAAAGACAAAGCATGAGCGGGTAGGGGGAGAGGGAGAGGGAGACACAGAATCGGAAACAGGCTCCAGGCTCTGAGCTGCCAGCACAGAGCCCGACACGGGGCTCCAACTCACAGACCGTGAGATCATGACCTGAGCCGAAGTCAGACACTCAACTGACTGAACCACCCAGGCGCCCCAATAATAATAATCATCCTTTTAAAAGTACATGAGGGGCGCCTGGGTGGCTCAGTCGGTTGAGCGTCCGACTTCAGCCAGGTCACGATCTCCCGGTCCGTGAGTTCGAGCCCCGCGTCAGGCTCTGGGCTGATGGCTCAGAGCCTGGAGCCTGCTTCCGATTCTGTGTCTCCCTCTCTCTCTGCCCCTCCCCCGTTCATGCTCTGTCTCTCTCTGTCTCAAAAATAAATAAATGTTAAAAAAAAAATTAAAAGTACATGAATAAGCACTTCTTTAACAGGTGGTAATTTTTTGATGTCTCCTTTTCATTTAAAATCTGTGCTAACACTTGATTTCCACACCAGAGTTTTATGCTAGCATCTTTCACTAATCCTGTATCATACATCCCTGGAATGAAAAACCTTTCATCATACTCTACATTACACTTGAAATGCAATTTTTATTTCTATGATTAGAAGCCTCCAAGTTTTAAAAGAAATTATGTAAATTGAGTTTTCATTTCAATTATTAATAGTAGGTGATTAATAAAAAAACAACATAAAATGCTATAAATTTTGCTAATGACTAATCACTGGGAAATGTTTTTCTTAATGACAGGAAAAACCTAATACTTATTGCTAGAATGAAGCCCAAGTATGTAATGACTTTTATAGCAATATATTTTTTAGATGCCAACGCTGAGAAAACGTGTTTATGTAAATGAGAATGGAAGGTGTTTCATTATAATATTTCATTCAATGATTTGAATGACTTTGGATTTATAGGCTAGAAATCACACAGTGATTGATCATTACAAGTTAATTTTTATTAATTTATTTTCTGGCAATTTAATTTGCCCATCCTTTCAATTTTGTGGAGGCAAAGAAATGTACAAAGATTTCTTCCCCAGTTATTAAAGTCAATCTAAAGTCATACTAAAGACATTTTTAGTTTCTTAGAAGTATACTATACCTGTTAATTTTCCCCTTAGAAAGAAATGTGTTTAAAATATTTGGATAATTTGGACAAATTGTTTTTAATCTCAATACACAAATATACATATACATAAATAAATTTTCATCACATGATTTAAATATATTTTCAGGAAAACTTTGGAGCTGCACATGTAGCTCCATTAATTTCAAATATATCTACCATATAGGCTAATTGGCAAACCTAGTCCTTATTGTCTAACCAAGAAGGCAAATTAGAATTGCTTTCTATCATGAAAAGACTGAATACATTTTTCAATTAAAATATTTGTATTAATACAAATCCTAAGACCACTGGTTCTCTTTTAGTTTCTACTTAAGAAGAGAGAAAATTTAGTCTCTCTCAAAAGATAGAAAATAGGTCTTACTGAAATGAAAAAGAGTTGGAATTATCCCTTTATTTGGCACCTTGAAGACATTTATACACATAAAAATGCAGCATAGCAAGACTCAGGGTGGCCAGGAGGTGCGTATATACTTCTTTTGGGGAGAGAGAGAGAGAGAGAGCACGCAACTGGGAAGGTGAGGTGAGAGAGAAAATCCATGGGAAGAACTTTGTGTAGACACAGGATCTCAGGTGTCCAAGCCCATGCCCCCTTTAGGCAATCTTGGGTACCTCCCAAGTGTATGAATATTTAAGGTCAAAGCCAATGGGAAAAGAAAGAGGCTTAGCTTATTTCCCACCATGTAATTGTGAAGACTGTCAAGATCCAAGAGGTGTTTGAAATGGAAGAAAGACAGAGATTTCAGGTAGAGCAAGGAAGTTAAAAGAACCAGAGAACCAAAAAAACTGACTGGAGATTGTGATGTGAGAAAGGAAGAGTTTCTTGTGAGGACACACTCTGCCTGAGAGCAAGGCTTGTGTTGATGTTCCCAAATTCTGGACAGGAAGGCTCCATGTTCACATACAATCCATTAGAATGAATTAGCTCCCTCTTGTGTTTCAGTGATGCTTTCCAGGAACATAACCCTCACTGATAGAGAAGGAATGCTAGAGTCCTTTGTACTTCTATGATTTCCATTCCCACTGGCTGACTTTCACTGAAGTGGTCAATCAATCCTAGCACTTGCTGAAATAATCTGAAGAATGCCATCACAGAAATTTTACCAATAAATTGATATACAGATGATTTTTTGCTTAAGCAAGATCATTTTAGAAAGAATGGGGCTGTTATGGTTGTTTAAAATCTAGATATAAATTCAAACCAAAGGGATATTATGTTCTTTCAGCAATAGCCCTTGACTCCAAGCTAAAATGCATTGAATGACTTTTGCCCTGCAGATGTTCATGTGAGTCCTGAAGGGATTGACTGATTTTAGTGTGTAAATTAGTATCTAGGTTGAATGGTAATCAGAGAGCTATGAATAGATAATTGAGGACTTTGAAAATTAATCTGATTAAAACGATAAAAAGGATAAAAATATGCAATACCTCAAATTCATTGCTAATCAGTGGGGTTTTGTAGTGGTTTGAGTTGTTCTGTACTAATAATTTATGACTTTATATAAATTCTTCTTTGAAAAAGTGGTATTCATTTAATGTGACTAAATAGACCAGGAATGCAATTTGTCCTCGTGAAATAGAATAATATTCTCTGTCCCACATAGGAGAGGAATCCAGACATTGGCTTATTATCTATCATCTATGAAACCACAAGTAAAAGAATTTGAGTTACTTTTTCACAGACAATATCCTCATTATTTCAGTCATTTTACAAAAGGATGTTCATATTCAAAAGAAATTTGGTCAGCATTCATAGTATTTCAAATAAAATAATTAGGTCATATTAGGTGTTTTAAAGGGGGCATTTTGGATACAAGAACAATATTATAGCAATTTTAGTAGTAGTAAATTACCACACATCTTTCATTTTTAAAAAACAGTTATTTAAGGATTTCGATGTTATATGGTAAGACATGATTTTCAGCATCTACATTTTTAATGTTTTCTTAAAATGCAGGCATAGATTTTTAGAGAATATAAAAAATTCAAATAGTTTTCTACAAAAAAGTAGTCAGTGAGTGACAATTCTGTATGTATTTAGTTTTTATTAAATATGATTTAATAATTAAATTTTTCTATAGCAACATTCGTAATATGTTCTTTAGAATTCTAGAAAGAAAGCAAGACATTGTTTTTGTTTTTTTTTAATGAAATAAGACTTTGTGGTAATAGTAATCCCTTATGAAACCACTCAAATTTTAATCAATACATGAAGAATAATAGCAAAATGAAATTATAGTAATTCTTTTTTTTGGACTTCCAGCATATAGTACAAAAATTTTATATTCATTTTCATTAATTAGGCATAACCTATAAAACAATCTAAGAAAAATGGTTAATCAGAAACTCAAGTTGTGTGTTAATTATGATCCATTGAAACATTTTATATCACAGCATAAGCTTTTTATATTATCTTCAGCTTGCAAAGCTAATGTTAATTACTGTATGGATTAATAGCTGTCAAGTGTGTCCTACTTTCAGTATAAATGAATATAAATTAGCTTCATATTTTGGCAATAAATAGGGTACATCACTTTTGGAATTCTTTTAACTCTTATATGTACATATCCTCATAGAATTTAGAGAAGTCATTATGTATTTCTCTGAAAATAAAATTGTTCTTAATTCTGAAGCAAGAATAACCTTGGTTCTGTTTCTTCCTCTAATTGACATTGCTGATTGAGCAGACAGCAGGATATCAGGCCACTAAGGAACATGCACTGTGGAGAATGAACCAGGCCTAAGGCAATGACCCTGAGCTGCCACCATTAAAAACCCTTTATGTAATTTTCCCCTAACACACTGCTTTGCTCGTTAAAAATGAATTGGTATTAAAACATTTTATTTTTCCCATTAGTTATTCAAGGTTTCAAAACTAAGTTCATTTCATTTAAGACAAAACCAAATAAACCTGAAAAATTTAAAAGAGTTTATCAGTCTTATTATGAATAAATGTTAAGAATTTCTCTCTCTCTCTCTCTCTTTTTCTTAATATATTGAAAATGGTTCATAGATCCTCCAGTACTAAATTTGCTTTCTCTAGAAATCAGATTGGCTATAGTTTCCTTCCTGTAGATTATGGTTCTCATTTTACACCATTAGAGTCTTGCAACAACAATCCTAGTGTTTGTTTCCTGGATTCCACTGTCTCTTTACTCATTTATCCCATAGTTCACTGCCAGAGCAGTAGTTCTTATTTTCTTAAAAATGTCATTATTTCACGCAATGTCCCTCTTTTCCTTACCTATTCAGTATTACTAGTAAACAAATAAAAACTAGAAAACTGTAGAGATACTGCTATCCCCAAACAATGGAAGGTTACCTTCAACCATGGTTATATTCCAGTACATTAGACCAACCAAATGGAAACCCAAAAAGATGTTGCTTCTTGGGGATCAGCTGTATATTCCACTATCCACCTTTATTCTGTAAAGCTTGTCTTGTTCCAGTTTTGACACTAGCTATTTATGGCCAACTTCAGAAGTATAAAAGCCCCAGTTAGAATATGTCCCTAGCCGATCACCTCAAGAAGATGATAAAATTAGAGTACAGCATGATAAATCTAATTTTTGAAGACAAGAGCCCAAATTAATGCAGCAATTGAGTTGTTTTGCTAATGAATACTTTGACCCTGTATTAGATTCCCATAACAATGTGCCATAACAAATGACCACAATAGGTAGCTTAAAACAGAAATGTAATCTCTCAGTTGTAGAGGCTGAGTGTCTCAAATCCAGATGTCAGCATGTCCCTGCTGCCTCCAAAGCCTCTAGGAGAGTATCTTTCCTTGCTTCCTCCATCCAGCTTCTATTAGTTCCAGGTGTTTCCTGGCTTATGGATGCTTTTTCACTCCAGTCTCTGCTTCCATCTTCACATGATAGTCTCCCCATGTGTCTGTATCAAAATGTCCCTCTTATAAAAAACACCAGTTAGGGGCGATTGGGTGGCTTAGTCAGTTAAGCGTCCAATTCTGGATTTTGGCTTAGGTCATGATCTCATGGGTCATGAGATATTGAGCCCCATGTCAGGCTCTGTACTGATAGCACACAGCCTGCTTGGGATTCTCTATCTCCCTTTATCTCTCTGCTTCTCCCTCCCTTGAGTGTGCACACTCTCTCTCTCACTCAAAAGAAATAAATAAACACTTTAAAGAAAAATACCAATTATAGGGGAAGCTGGTGGCTCAGCCGGCCAAGCATCTGACTTCGGCTCAGGTCGTTATCTCAGGGTTCATGACTTGGAGCCCCGCCTCGGGCTCTGCGCTGATAGCTCAGAGCCTGGAATCTGCTTCTGATTCTGTGTCTGCCTCTCCCTCTACCCCTCTCCCACTCTCTCTCTCTCTCTCTCTCTCTCTCTCAAAAATAAATAAAAACATTAAGAAAATTAAGAAAATAAAACAAAACAAAATACCAATTGTATGCAATTAGCACTCCCACCAACAACCTCATTTAATTCATGTATGCCCACAAAGACCTTGTTTCCAAATAAGATCAAATTCACAAATACCAGGGTTCAGACATCAATATATCTATTTTGGGGGGATATGATTCTATTAATAAAAGAACCTATTTCGGAAAAGCAACTTCAGAGAAATTGCCTCTGTAGTTTTAGGGGATATATAATTCTGGATGATGAGCTACAAAATACAACCACTGGAAAAAAGTTCTCCTGGGTTAGTTAGATAAAACTTATTTATTATTACTTAAGCCCCACTTATCCTTTTCATTTTATGACATAGTTATGTTTGTTCTTAATACGCTTACAGAGGAGTTTTCAGAAACTTACCCTTTTGCTTTGGATGGGCTACTGTATTTTATATATATATAATGATAATTTATATATATAAAATATATAGTAACCATAAATCCTCATATAACTAAAAAAGAAGTCAAATAATGAGTGCTCTTTAAAGCATTATATCTGGAGAAAAATCTGAGGAATCAGGGAGTTAAAAAAACGTCATTTGGTAACTGTCTTTGGAAAGATTTTATGGGGGGGGTGTGATTTGAGAAGGGATTAAAGTAACTTTGCTCATCTTCAGGAGGCATAAATAGCACAGAAGGGTCAAGGGTATGAGGAGACAAATTTCAGTACAGTGTCAAGAATGATGCATTTTATGATATCCAGGCTTAAAATCAAATACGTGTGACAGTAATCTTATTAAAAGAAGTCTTCAGATGTGGATAATCCCTTCCATGAGATTAAAAAAAAAAAAAAAACCGCATTTAATACGCACGGACTATGTGACAAGATCCAGGGATGTGGCCAACACCAGCCCTGAGGATGTAAGTTTTGCTTGGGTGCACTAAGCTGGACCTGGTCCCCTAAAGAGTCCTCCAATCTCCACGATTATGGCTCTGGTATACTATTAAACCTTTAAGGACAGGTCTAGCATGTTATTGAATTTGTAACTTAAATTCAATAAACAGTGATTTTGATTATAAAATACAATACAGTACAGAGAAATCATCATAATATATAAAGCCATCTTCTGGTCAGATATATCTGCTCCTTGCTGAGGATCAAAGACATGGCTATTTTTTTCCTACCATAGCCTCAGCTTCATTGAGGGTCCTGATAAGGATAAAGTATTGTAAGCTGTAAAGTACTGTCTCCCCAGCCTAAAGGGGAGAAAACATACTGGCACATCCGGTAATGGAGATGAACTAATTATTTCTAACTTAATTACCAGAAATTCTTGTATGGTTGATGTTGGTATCAATTTAGCTCTGAAAAGCAAATATGTAAATAGAATGCAAATCACAATAATCAGTAAGCTAAATTGTTTGTAATAAATGCAGATATTTTACATTTTCTCTTGGCTCATCAGAAATGATTGGAGAATATAAACTATCTCACTGGAATTAATGCAGGTTCTCCACTGCCATTAGTATTTTCCAGTATTACTTCACTCTTTCAAGAACTGAAATCATAAGGCATTAAAATGGAAAAACAGTGCTCTTTTAAGATGTAATTATCCACTATAGCAAATTAACACTTTCAAGCTTCAGGTTCATAATTAAAGACCGAGAATCACCTAAGGTTTCCACAATCACCTGCCAACCTGGCCTTATTGTTGAAGGATATGAATAAATGGAGACTTTATTTCATTTTCAATTTGGTGAAAACATAGCTCAGTATAACTGATTAACTTCAGTTAGCTACAGTGATGAAGAAAAAAAGCAAGAAAACACAGATAACAAGTTTCTCAAATGAAAGTGGTATCATCACTGAAGACTGACATTCAAAAGATAATAATGGAACACTGCAAAATATTTTATACCCATAAATTGACAACTCAGATGAAATGACCAATACTTTGAAGTGTGCAAACTATTAAATATTCCTCAAGAAGAGATAAACTGCATAATCCTGAACCTATTAATGAAATTCTATTCGTAGTTAAAAGCTTTCCATCAAAGAAAACTTCAGATCCAGAGAGTTTTACTTGTATGTGATACCAAAACCTTAAGGAATAAATAAAACCAATTCTACACATACTGTTCAAGAATATAGAAAAGCAGAGAATGCTCCCCAATTCACCTTATGAGGCCTGTATCACCCAGATACCAAAAGTAGACAAAACATGAGAAAACCACACTATCCTTCATGAATAAAGATGCAAAACTCTTCAAAATATTAACAGACAGGATCCAACAATATATGAAAATGATAATACATCAATACCAAGTGAGGTTTATCTAAAAAAATGTAAACCTGACTTGACGTTTAAAAACCTTTCAATATAATACAACACATCAACTGACTAGAGGTGGAAGGGGGCATTTGACAATGTTATTATTTGCAGAAAAACATATTTAACGAAATTGAATCCACTTATGCTAAAAACTCTCAGTGGATAAGAATGGATGGGAGCTTCCTCAAACTGGTTAGGAGCATATACTGAAAAACTACAGCTAATACTGTATTCCACTTAATGGTAAAAGAATGAATGCTTTTCCCATAAGATTAAGACCAAGGCAAAGATGTTCACTGTTACTGCACTTATTGAATATCTTACTGAAATACCTGGGCAGGATAATAATGAAATAAAAATAAATAAAACATGTAACAGGCAAAATATTAGAAACAAAAAAATGAATTGCTCCTATTTTCAAACGGCATGATTGTTTCTATAGAAAATCTCAAGCATCGTTGAAGACAATGTTAACAGGAACAATTCTCAAGATGGAAAAATATGATCATGTCTGATTCAGTAAACAGTTTTAAAATAGATAATAATTGTCAGAATTACGAGGACAGTTTTTCAAATCCTAATTCAAAGTAGGAGAAAGTGATAGCCTCTACTGAGACTTGTTAGGCAGGCAACCTTAAAAAAAGAGTAATGATTTAGAAATGTTGAATAATAACATTAAGAAGTATCATCTTACTAATAGATAAACAAGGTTTACACTTACCTATCAGAAATACACATTTTTTCAAGAATACCTTAAATATTTTTCAAAATTGGCCATCCGACAAGGCACAAAGTAAATAAATGTTAATGAGTGTGAAAAAATTAGTTTCATATACTCCACAAACCTTTAACCACAATGCAAATCAGAGATTCTAAAAAAAAGATACATTCATATATAACTACATAAATGAATTAAAATGTATTTTAATATTCTATCAGTTACAGAAGAAATTATAATAGAAATGAGAAACTCTTTAGAACTGAACAGTAGTAGAAATATTCTTATAAAAAACTATGATATGCATATATATGTATATATATATATATACATATATATGCAAATCTTAGACATTTCTAGCCTTAAACCATTACATTTAAAAACAAATGAAAGAATAAAATTCATGAGCTAATATTTCAATATAAAAACTTATGGAGGGGTACCTGGATGGCTCAATCCATTAAGTGTCCAACTCCTGATTTCAGCGCAGGTCAAGATCTCAAGGTTTTTGAGTATCAAGCCCTGTGGCAGTGCTGTGCTGAGGGTGGAGACTGCTTGGGATTCTCTCTCTCCCTTCCTCTTTATGCTTGTGTGCTCTCTCTCTCTCTCTCTCTCCCTCTCAAAATAAATAAATAAACATTAAAAATAGGGAAACAAAAGTAAAATAAGGGAAATACAAGCAGAAGGGTGGAAATAATAAAACTAAAATCATAGGTTAATGATCTAGAAAGCACAGGTGACTTAGAGGAGTGCCCAAATAAACAAAATCTAGTGATTTGTTATGAGTAATAAACAGCCCTCTGGTAATATTGATACAGAAAATAAGGACAACGAATTCCACTTAAATTTGGCACGTTTTAATCTCTAATCAATCGCTTGCAACTCCATGAATGTCACAATAAAGAAATAAACACACAAAAACAAAAAGAATGAACAAGTGAAGAAACAGCAGACAAGTGATGTCATAATTTTGAATACAGGTAACGTTTGAACAAACAGTAATGGCAAGGGCAGGAAAAAGGAAAGATGAATGTTGGCTAAGGATGAACCAACTTGATTGGGCCAATTTACACTCCAGTTTTCTGGAAAGGCTCTAGAACTGAGCACATCAGACTCCTCTCTTTCCAGGATGAGGCAGAAACCAGATCAGCCCTTCCCCAGAGCCAGACACAGCTGTCTTCACTCTGACCAAAGCGTGGGTTGCATTAGAGCTCTGGACTCTGAAAAGCAGGCAAACTTGACGCCAGGAGGTGAACTCAAGGTCTACGCATTTAACCATATATATACTCCCACAGAAATATACATATAAACAAATACACACACAGTACCATTTTTTAGATAGGAAATTCAGTAATCAATTAACTTAGTCATGTTTAAAAAAAACAGTGGGAGGGTTTGCAAAAGCAAATATTTCAAAAATTTCAAAAATGACAGGGAAAGTGCTATTCACCATCTGGCTAATATTTCATTTTTAATTCTTGTCAGTAGAGTCTCTACTGACTCATCTTACAGGAGTTGTCTCTTTACGTGGACTTTGTCTTTCACTGACAGCTTCTTTTCAGTGTCCTGCCAGTCATCATCCAACTATGTATTTGGGGTACTGAAAAAATCAAGAGAAAACATGACGTTGCTTCCCGCTGGGCTTTATAATGGGATTACCGAGCCAGCATCAGTTTTTATATTAATTTCTGGGCTCTTCTTTTACCTTAATATGTGAGTAATTTAGACTGGTTCTTATCCATGCAAGAAGGAGGCTTGAGATTTGTATTTTTCATGAAAGCCTTTTTTTTTTTTCTTTTCTTTTCTGATTTCCAACCAAAATCACAGGGAGAGACAGATGAGCTTCATTGTTTTCTTTGAGTCAATAAGTGGGGTATTTTGCTTTCTTTTATGAGCTCATGAGCTTTCCGAAGTGACAGCTCCAATGTTAGGTTCTTGTAGTGAACTCTAGTCCCCCACAGATGCCTTTTAGCACACCAGGATATCAATCCCCCAGCTGCTGTAAGTATGGACTTCTCATGACTTAATGCCACCCCTTTTCTTTAACAAATGGCTTTTGGTTGAGAGGAGCCATCTGATCGGAGGGCACCTGGCTGCCACACCCCAGGCCGCAGCCAATGTCCCAGTGAAGTCAGGCTATAAAGTGTAAATACTTTTATACTCCACAGTCTTCCCTATGGGTTATGCCAAGGCTTTCCCTTCTCCTGACCTGCTTCATTTGCTTTCTATGGGCTTTCCTGAAGAGCATTCTTGAATAAATCATCTGCACCTGAATCCCTCTCTCCCAGCTCTAAAGGCCTAGAACATAGGCCCATTTCCAAGAAAAAATTTCTACTCTTATCTTTCACTATCCGGACCTGCTATGGTAGCAGCTCAGCACTTCTTGCAAAATGGAATCACCCTTTCTTTGAAGATCAAGTTTGCATTTAACTTTGTTTTTTGTTGTTACATGTTTATGTAGGAGTCCTAGCTGTTTCTAATAGGCAAGGTAGTTCTTATTAACTCATTCTTCTATGCTGTTGTTTTCTTTAAAGTTTTGTATTTATTTATTGTTTATTTTTGAGAAAGACAGAGAGAGTGCAAATAGGGGAGGGCCAGGAGGAGAGGGAGAATCCCAACCAGGTTCTGCACTATTACTGTAGAGCCCGATGTGGGGCTCGAACTCAAGAAACTGTGAGATCATGACCTGACCTGAAATCAAGTCAGACTCTTAACCAACTGAGCCACCCAGGGGCCCCTATGCTGTTTTCAAACTACAAAAGAGAAAAAAAAGTTCTTCTATATCTAATTTTATTCTTAGTTCCTCTGAATATAGTTACATTTGTCCTATATGTTTCAATTCATCTGTAGGGGCTCCTGGGTGGTGCAGTCCATTAAGCCTCCAACCCCTGATCTCAGCTCAGGTCATGATCTCACGGTTGGTGAGTTCAAGCCCTGCACTGGGATCTGCGCTGATGGTGTGAAGCCTGCTTGGGATTCTGTCTCTCCTTCTCTCTGCCCCTCTCCTACTTCTGCAGGTGTGTGTGTGTTCTCTCTCTCAAAAATATATAAGTAAATTAAAAAATTTTTAATTCATCTGTAAATTAAAATTAAAAATATTCACTTTATGTATAAGCACTCTGGCACTTTAGTCAGCTTGAAGAGGGGTTAACTGACCATGTAAAGCACTTCTGATTAAGACAAGAGGACAGAGAACAGGATAGTTACCTGTATATTGGGAATGGAAATAAGCATAGCTTTTTTTTTTAAGTAATCTGGCACTGTGTACCATGGATATTAAAAATATTCACACAATTTCACTCAATTGTACTTCTTTCTTAAGGAAAACCTTTAAGGAAAAAAAATTAAAATAGAAGGAGAAACATGCATAAAATGACAATGATATTTAGTGTTACTACAGAGAGTAATTGAAAACAACCTAAATGCTGCACAACAAATGAGTGTAAAATAAACATAAAAATGCATCACAGAAAATGAACCCAACAGAGCTCTTTTAGTAATTTATCAGATTTAAACAAGTCTCTGAGTTAGGCAGTCTGTGCTCTATATTCAGGCACAAAAACAGCTAAGCTTTCTGTAATCAATCTGATAAAAACAAATTGAACAAGCAACATTATGGTTGAAGAGGCCAAAGCCACTTGAGCAATGGCCTTTGATTGATCAGTGCTATAAAAGCATCCTCAGAATCGAAAATTTGGTGTTGATAAATGCACGAATAAAAGAAAAGTCATCATAACAAGCCAACTCATCACCATTTATCTTACGGAATTAAATAATAAATGTGTTCTAGGAGATAAAATATAGCTGGAGATGAATCCGAAAATCTGTTTTCACTCTTAGATTAGGCCATGGTTGTTATTTTAGCAGACCTAAAGAAAATCCTGTTACATAGTTGCACTCTTATTTGAAACTTGATAATGTTCTTCCTGTTTTTTCCCTCTTTGGAATTTTTTTCTTCTATTCTCTATTTTTCAACATTTCATTTACTGTGTAGGGACTAACACAATGGTAATTTATCTTATTAATAATTTCCTGGTAAAAACTCCTTTTCATGCCGTGTTGTGGCACATATGAAAAGATGGTGTACTATTAAGTAAATATACCTCTTTTCCCTACAACAGGATTCAAAAGCCATCAATACACTTCATCGTGATAAGTGTCTAGTAAACAGAAGTAGTTAAGTAAGAGCTGAGTTAATGTAAATTGAATTAACTGTAACGTAATTGAATTTTATCCACTCAGATTTTATCACCCAAATTTCAGCTATCATAACATATTCCTTCTTTGAAAAAACTATGATTGGCAGATAGAGGAGAGAAGAAATTGTTGGAAAACAGGGTTTCAACGTTCCTTAAAATCTCAAGAATTGACATAATCCAGTGCTTTCTTCTTTCGGACATTGCTCATGCCCTGTTCTGAATATGGGTTCTCAAGAGGTGGGCCATACTTTCACATTTACTGAAAGCTGAAATAAGTTGGTACTAGACAGTATCCCAGCCATGCAAGACTCATTAAATTATTAAACTGTTTTCACTGTGCATGACTTACATGTCTTTTAAGAATTTTTCTTTCTACCATTCCCATTAATACATTGCAACTTGTTTTTTCCCACTACCAATCTATGAAAACTGCTAGAATATCAATAATCGTAACATCAAGATTTGGTACTCACTACATGCTTGCATTTGTTCTCTAGACCACTGACATGTGATGATTAATTTAACACTCCCAACAACTGAATAGGTAATTGTCTTTTGAATATTATAAAATTTATTTATCTCCTATATTTATGCATTCTAAAAAAGCTACATAAGGTGAATTTTATTATTGTTATTTTTAGAGAGAGCTAGAGTCGGGGAGAGGGGCAGAGAGAGAGAGACAGAATCTTTAGCAGACTCCATGCTGAGCATGAGGACTGATGCAGGGCTCAATCCCACAACCTTGGGATCATGACCTTAGCCAAAATCAAGAGTGGGACGCTCAACTGTCTGAGCCACCCAGGCATCCCTGTAAGACAAATCTTAAACAACGTTTTATTATTGAGAAATATAGCTCATTTATAAATAAAGCAATCAATGAGAAAGAGTACTTGAATTGTTTAAACTGCTTCTAGTTCTATATAATAGTGAAACTGATCATACTGTCAATGAGATATAAATGCAATATTTCCTATCAACTGATATAATTCTGTGAATTTTTGTTCCATTTTATTTATTTATTTATTTATTTATTTATTCAGTAATTTTGTCTATATTTTTCAGTGTTGCTTAGTTTAAAATACTATTTTAAAATGTAATATTGAATTTTATGTGGATTCTCTATACCAGCAATATGTTGCTTTATAAAGTATACCATGTACCCATATGCTATTGAATAACTTTATATACATAATCAGGAAGTGGTTTGTATGTGTTATTTGTATGTGTACTACACACACACACACACACACACACACAAATTGGAAAAGACATGCATGCCATTTAAAACATTTAAAAGTAATAGAAAAGAAGATTTCACTGTGTATATGGTGTATAGACCCAAATCCATTGGGAAGAGATTGGTATTGGTGGATGTGGTAAGAAGTGATTGAATTTGGTATATCTAGTACACAAGACTAACAAGACTTTTAACGAATATGAGTTATAAGTGGAAAAGAAAGGATAATTCGTGGGGGTTTACTCTCATGGAACAGGTGAATATTTATAGGATTTAGGTTTTAGAATTGCCATGTGTACAGATACAGCGCTAACCAAATATTCTGTGAGCTACCTTGTGGTTAAGCTAGGGCCATATGATTAGGTCTGGCCAACTGGTTACAATCAGAAAAGGTGATACTTCCAGGCTCAAGGCAATGAGGAGGGTTTGGGTCTTGTCCTCTTCTGTAGTGACCAAATATTCCAGACTGTGTGCTGAAAGATGTCAGGTCTCTATCAGCCACGGTTCTAGAAGGGCGGAAGGAAGCAGAGTCCCTGTAATCCACATGTACCATGAATAAAAGTGCACTTTGGTAGTATTATCTCAAAGTTATTATATTCAGAGTACAGGGTTTTACTGTTTTGGAGTAATCTGATATTATTATAAGAAATTAGACAAAAACTCTTGGAAAGGCATGAAAAATATTAAAACTTCCTGGTATCCTGAACACCATATTGAACTTAAAACACATTCTCTCATTTTGTTAGGACTTTTGGAGGAGTAGAGCAGAACTTGCAGTTTGGTGTATGTATTATCAATACTGGGTGAATAGACAGCCGGAACTAAGAGAAATGGAGTAAATGCTAAGAGAGTGAAATATATGCAGCAATTGAGGCATTTGGAAGCCCCGAGAGGCATAGTATTGTGGACTTGGGGTTTGTACGGGACATTTTAATTGAAGCCAGCCAGACATAGGCTTTTATAGTTACACAGTTGTTTGTAATTCTAAAGCCTGAACTGTGGTGGAAGAAAACACGGCTCCCCACACCCAAAGCTATCACGTCCTAATCCCTAGAACCTGTATGTTACACTACATGACAAGGAGGAATTAAGGTTGCAAATGGTCAATCTGATCAGCTGACTTTCAGATGGGGCGAGTAGCCTGGATTACCAGGGTGGATCCAATGTAAGTAATCACAAGCGTCCCTATAAATTGAAGAGAGAGGCAGCCAGGAAACCCCAACACAGAAGCAGAAGTTGGAGTGGGGCAGTTGCCGGTTTCCAGATGGATGTGCTAACCCACACGGAGGAACGAACGCAGGTAGCCTCTGGAGGCTGGGAAACCTAAGGCGAGGGCTTCTCCCCCTGAGCCTCCTGAAAGAATGTAGCCCTGCTGATGCCTTGATTCTAGCCCAGTGTGACCTACTGCGGACTTCTGACCTCCGGAACTGTAAGCGAGTAAATTTCATTTGTTATAAGCCACTAACTTACTGGAAACTTGTAGCAACAGTTTGTAGCAACTGTAGCAACAGTAGGAAGCTCATTCACAAAGTCTTTAAGCCCGCTCTGTACAATAGCTTAATTTTGCAGTTGGTGAAAGCTCGTGGGGTTTTGGTTTTGCCGGTAGGGGTGTTCTTATAACCTGCAACAGGGGCCCTTTGTGGCCTTCTAAGCCGAGGGCTGCAGAAAGGCCTCGCCTGGGGCTAGGAGAGTACCCTGAGGCTTTAGTAAGGTCTCACAGCTGAGTCACTGATTTGGGGTAGGGGATGAAGACCTTAAAATAGCTAGCTAACTGGGGCACCTGGGTGGTTCAGTCCTTAAGTGTCTGATTTTGGCTCAGGTCATGATCTCACAGTTCGTGAGCCCAAGCCCCATGTTGGGCTCTGAACTGACAGCAAGGAACCTGCTTGAGATTCTCTTTCTCTCTCCCTTCCCTCCTCCCCCACCCCCCCCCCCCACCCCATGGCACTCTCAAAATTAAAAAAAAAAAAAAAAAGCTATGTTCCTAGCAAAACACGGTTTTGTAGGCATAGTAGAGAATTGCAAATCAGACCTGCAAGTCCGAAGTGCCTGAAGGAAGGTCAGCTCTTACTAGGCTCTAACAGGAAATGGGGGGGGGGGGGGGAAGAGGGTAAGGGGTTGAACAGAAGTTTATTGGAGAACAAGAGTTTGAGGCTGTGGAAGTTTCTCACTGGTGGCAAGCAGTGACTAGTGTGTTGCTGCTGGGGAAGGGAGCGGTCTTCCTTTTTTTCCTTCAAGGTAAGTGATAAATTCCTGCATGAGAAGTGACCTCCTTTGTCAAGGTAAGAATTGTTTTCCTTCTCTGAGCTGGTTATACAGGCTGCCCAGGAGTACATGTGTGAGAGCTCTCCTTTCAGAGCTTCTGGACTCCACTTCAAATGAGGCTTTATTTTTTACTGGCTTTCATGGTTGGTTGGGGGGGGGGGGTTAGAAAATAAAACCATCGTTCCCCCATCCCCAGAGCTTCTGACTTACGTGGTTGTGGAACTGCTTCTTAAAAACCCGATAATCCTGTTCAGATGAGGTTCAAAGGATGGAACCAAAGAACCAGGTTAAGAGCAGCACAGACACCAGGTTTGTTAGGGCGAGAATAAAGAGAGACTCCCGCTACCTGGGAGGGGCTCCTTAAGGCTGCTAATTGGGATGCCTGGGTGGCGCAGTCGGTTAAGCGTCCGACTTCAGCCAGGTCACGATCTCGCGGTCCGTGAGTTCGAGCCCCGCGTCAGGCTCTGGGCTGATGGCTCAGAGCCTGGAGCCTGTTTCCGATTCTGTGTCTCCCTCTCTCTCTGCCCCTCCCCCGTTCATGCTCTGTCTCTCTGTCCCAAAAAAAAAAAAAATAAACGTGGAAAAAAAAAATTTAAAAAAGCCGCTAAATGGAGGGAAGGCTTATATGGGTTACAGTGGCGGGACCTTTTGACGGGGAGTTACTGTGTAGCTGCTAAACCAAGATAGGGTCCAGGGCGTTTGTTCCAGGGAGCAGGTGTGTCAGAAGGTCTGGTACTTTCTGCTTTATTGTTAATAAGGGGCCGTTCCTCCCTATCTGCCCAAGGTCAGTCTGTCTCCTCAGTTGCAGTTGCAGTGTAGTGAAGGTGTTTAAGAACTCCAGGTGATGCTAATGTGCAGGCTAAATTGAATATTCCTGATTTAGAGGGTACAACGGTCTGTAGGTCTCTTAGGAAAGCCAGGTAGACAAACCACAAACTATTGCTTGACAGCCAAGATGGTATCAGATCCACGATACCAGGGGCTTCCTGAGCTGTAAACTGCTAGTTTGAGACCTAAAGAGAAGCATTAGCTCAGCTGACCCACTACCTCAAGTCTGAGGAGAGTGGGTCATAATGAACCTGGGATTTCCTTGGCTGGAGATGGAGTGTAAGAGGGGTGGAAAAATGTTACTGTGAGTTCAGTGTGACCCAGGTTTTACAAGTATGTGTATAGGTTTTTCCTGTTCAGGCAAATATACCTGAAAATGTGGAATTCAATAATGGCGGAGCAAGTGCCGTAGAGAAGTACGTGTCCTCTCTAGTCTGAGGAAGAGACTTGAGAAGTACCAGCAACTTCATCTTGAGGAAGGAACCCATTGAGAGTAAATTCCCAGGTGAAATCAATGCCTGAAGCAAAGAACACTAGGGCAGGTTTTAATAAGACCAACCTGTGGCTGTTTTGTGTGCATATGAGTCACCTGGGGCATTCTAGGACCAGGCGCTAAGCCAACCCAACTGAGATTGCCTGGAGTTGGTCTTTAGGTGCCTCCAGTGACTTTCAGGTGATCTCCATGCACAATTTAGGTGGAGATCCCCCTGCCTGGACGGCCAGAGCAAAGCCTGCTAGCAGTAGGCTCTGTGGCACAGAACCAGTAAGGTCTAATCACAAGATACTGTGAGGCTGTTTTTATTCCACAAACAACTTCCCAAGGATCTAAAGCAAAATCTTAACAAAAGCTGCTTTACATATAATGAGTTAGGAAAGCCGTATCTCCAATTGTCCTGGAGACCAGGCTTCCCTCTGCCAGTTCACATACACTGCAAGAAAAACACTATTTCAAAGTCACTTATTAAAAGAAATACTGGGTTTGATAGGTTTTATCTCATTCCAAGCTCCTCACCCCCGGGATATGGGAGTGATGCCAGAGTACCTTGGCCCAAAGATTCTTCTATGGGAGTTGATTCTGCACACATGCATAGGCTGGGCATTCCAGTGAGGTTCAAAACAAGATGACTTTTTCCTACTATGTGCTTGGATGGGGCGATGTGCTGGGTATTACGGAAACCTAATTTAACCTGAGATCACCACAGTAAGAACTTCACATTTACTTTTCTAAATTAGATGAAAATCAGTCTGTATAGTCATTCCTTTAACAGTTTGGACTCTAAAAGGCTATAAGGTGTTAATCTAGATTCTGACATTAAAGGAACTACTCCTGCAAAAGACCATATATGCTGGCTGAAAATAGCTTCAATCTACACTAAACCACAAGAACTTCTCTAGCTGAAACTTCTAGAGAATAAGATGGAGGACTTTGATTTTATTTATTTTTTTTGGATTCCTGATACCCAAGGATAATTGATCTAATGTTTAAGAACTACTTTCAAGGGTGCTTGTTTGAACTTTACTACTGGGAGTAGGACAATGGAAAGATTTTTAGGACCTGTCTGTTGTATCTTGGAGGGTTTTTAATATGTTCAGGCACTTTATTTCAATCCCTTGATGTCTCGACTTCCTAGAAATCTGACTTTTATTATATTGAACAATGACCACCTAATTATGATGGAAAATAAAGAAAAGTTGGTTATATAGTACCTTTGTGTAGACATGATGTAGTCTACTGACCCATAACCGTTCACTGAGGAGAAAAACCTAAGCTGCTCACCAGTCCTTTTCCTAAAAGCCAGTAAATAGCACATTTCCCGATGTGAGGAGTTCTGTCCCATTTTTACAACCACCTTAAGACTTGATAGCAGAGTCTAATGAAGTTGTCATTCTTGCACACCTAAGACCATATCCTCTATTCTAACTTTAAGAATACTTCCCATACTTTAGGCCTCTATGTGCTATTCTTGCATTATTCCTTCCAAACATGGGAGATGATATGATTGAGCTTTCCCCTAAATGTTCAACATGCCTTAACTGTTAAAGGAGCAATGATTTATGTATCCTGGTAGACCTCTTCTGTATACTAACGATTTTTCTGGATGATTCCATTAGCCCCAACAATAGTAGCATTACTTCTGTTAAGTAGAACTTGTTAGAATATTTCCATGTAAACAAATCCAGCAGAATTACTTGAGACTACATAGTTGACCATACTTTCAGAACTTGATCAAACTTCCTCAAAATATTGCTAAGTCAAAAGTACAAAATAGTAGTTGAATATAATTCTGATAAAGAAATCCCTGAAATCCTTACATCTTCAAAAGATAGCTGGTAATCTACAAGGAGAATTCTAAATTCATTTCCTCTGTGAATTGCAAGTGCGTATATATATTTTACTAGTACCTTGATATTCAGCTTTTTTAGAAAACTTCAAAGTATTTTGAAGGTTAATGCTTAGGCATGCATTATCTTTATGGAATTTGACCCTCAAAATCTTATACATAGCATTTCTAAAAAATTTGAGGATATGTAAAATATCTAATTCATCTAGATCCTTAATAAAATCCAGCGCAAAACCTTCAAATAGGGATAAATTGCCACTGAATTTTTACACTGAGGTAGTACAAATTCCAATATAAAGTGTGCTTGAATGTTAGCCTAGTGGAAGTAACTTATGTCCCTTACAATGTCTGGAGCATCTGCTGTTTTACAGATATTTTTGTACTTGCTAGATAGGTTTTCCAGGTATCAGAACACTGCTATCACAACTTCTAGTCTTAGGTCAATTTTCATAAAGCTAGATACTGAATTATCACTTAACACTTGGTTTTGACTGTAACAATTCTTGAAATAGTGGGAAGGAACTTTTAAAAACCTATTTTACAAGTGACAACAGTGATTTACTGAAACCAAGATTTCTTAGACCGATAAGGGGATAGATCTGCAAAGGGACACTTCTCATGGTATTGACCTCTAAATTGAAATTAGAACTAAATCTGGGTCATTGTGCTTCTAGAACTTTAAAGTGCTTCAATAAAAATAAGTAGAGATACTTACACTTTTGAGGCCTTTGTTTATCTCTACTTCATAGGCGTGACCTTACCAAGTTTTAAAGAATGAACTAGAGCACTTTCTGGTTTAAAAAAAAAAACAAACCTCTGCTTTATCAGTACTACTTTGGTAATGTTTTGTTTCACTCATAGAATGGATCTGAAACTTCGGGCCTTAAGTGAGAGAACTATTGTAAAATTCTTATTCTAAACTATCTTTCCCCCATGGAAAGTAAAGTGGTAAGGAAATAACCTTCATGCCAAGTCTGCGGCGATGTTCAACAGATTCATGTTGGCAAAGACGATGCCTGAATGGAGTAAGATGTTGGTAGCTTTCAGAATGGAGTCCTGAGCCCATCCCCATTGCCAAGAGAAAGCTGGATTATGTATATGAAGATTCCGTGAAAAAATTAGCTCACTAAAACTCCCTATGTGTACCAATTTTCTTCCTTGTAAATTCTACATTTAAGGATAGGCAATATTTGTTGGAAATACCTGTTCTGACCTAGTACTTCACAACAAGATATAAAGGAAATGCAAAAACAAAATTTATATAAATATTTCAATGAATAACTTGAAATAACTAAATATTAAAACTAGTGAACTATGGTTCATACAAATATTGGCCATTACTATTCTCTAAACTTCATAGTGTTCTTGTGGTACATCAAAGGGAATCTTGTTGGAAAAGGTGTTAAAACTACATGTACTATCTGGTAATAGGTTTCATTTTTATAAGTTTTTATAGTCCTAAGGTCTGTGAGATCTAGTATTTGCCTGGTGATAATGAAGAATGGGTAACTGTAGGAAACATGAAAAGACCAAAGGTTCAGACATCTCCAGGTTGAGGGTGAAGACCACTCCGGCCTAGAAAGTTATGTAGACCAGAAAAGGTAGAAGAGAAGGATTAACTCAAAATAATAGCATTGAGTTGGTTGCAGAGGTACTGATGTAGCTTACAATTTGGCTTGCATTTTGACTAAGTTTGAAATCAGCCAATATCAAAGACTGATAACAAAGTGAACACAACTGTATCTGCATAGAAAAATGAAATGTAGAAAACCCTACTAACACCCCAGGTTCTTGCTCTCAACTTATCAGATCTTAGACCATTTCTTTCAAGCTCAGAAGAGCCTCCTTCCACCTCCTACACTGACCATCTTTTGCTGGGTTTTAACTTTTGCTGAGGAGCTAAGTACCTGCTGGATCCGTACACAAACACAACCTTAAAGTGTTGATTTACTGCTCCCAGAGTTAGACAACACCCGCTGTATTCCACCTGGCTGTTCTATACCCAGATTTCTGGGAGTCACTGTCAATACTTTCAGAGGGCCTAGAGCAAGGTTGGTCCCCATTTTCCATAGCAGTAGCTTTGAAACACCTCTTTGGCTTTCTTCCCTAGGTTTCCCTACTCTTGAATCTCTTGCCAAATACACTACTTAGGCTCTCCTTGGGGAACTCCAAATAAGTCACTAATGCTAATCTTAGGTGGTTACTATGATCTTAATTCTATAGTCCTACCTATACTGAGATATTACAACTAAATGAAATACTAATTAAAGTACATTAAAAAGACTTTATCCTGGAGTGCTGTCAGGAATAGATACTAAATGCTGAAGTCCCATTTTTTTTAAAAAAATGCTTGTCCTCCTTGCACAGAAAATCAAATACAGTGAAGACCAAGGTTTTCAAACAAACTAGTTCAGGAAGATTGCTAAATTAAGTCCTAGTAGTCTTTGTATACAACTAGTACTAGAAAACAGAACTTAAAGACCACTCTTATGTCTATAGTAACTAAGTTAACCAAAGCAGAAAGGGGACCAGGTTTATTAAAAACATAACCAACTTAAAATGTTAACAGTATTAAGACCTGAATTTTGTCTATCCATAAATTCTATCAAATCCTATTCTGAATTTTAGCAAGTATTTTAGAAATATTCTCAAACTGAACATAAAACTTAAATGCAAATAACCTGAGTGGCTTAGTTGGTTTAACATCTAAATTTAGCTCAGATCCTGATCTCCTGGTTCATGAGTTTAAGTCCCGTGTCTGGCTCTGGGCTGACAGTTCAGAGTCTGAAGCCTCCTTTGGATTCTGTCTCCTGTGTCTGCCCCTCTTCTGCTCACACTCGGTCTGTCTCAATCTTCAAAATAAACTTAAAAAATTCAAAGAACCAACAACAAATAGGAGGGACCTGTCCTTCCAGGTAGGACATGAAAAGTTGAGTGATAAACTGTATTATATAAACACAGGAAGGTTCGAACAGGAGCTGGAAAGATCCTGGAACAGAAGTGTATGTATGGGCGCTATTAAGCGGGACCTCAGGCAAGGATGGACTAGTGGAGACCGAAAATTGGCCCCATGTATGGGGAAGAATGTCAGAAAATCCTAGAAAAAGTTATACGGAGTTGAGTTATGGTAATAGAAACTTAAATAGCTAATAAGAGATGCTCTACCTCACAAGTAGAGACATGGAAATGAAAACCACCAACTTCACACATTTCCATTCTGTGATACCTAGGTCTACAGTGTTGCCAAGGAGATGGACGAACAATCCAGCTATGCTATTTAAGTACAAGATGTTCACTCTAGCCTTTAAAATATTTGATTACTATGCAGTATGATAGAAAAAAACTAATAGTTACTGAGCCAGATACTAACACAAGCATTTAAATGCTTTCTCTATCAGCCTACCAATCCTTTGAAGCACATACTGTTCTATAAGTAAGGCTTAGAGAAGAAAAAGCTTCAAATTATGTACCTGGTAAATGGCAGTATCAGGACTGTAGCCTAAGATTGTCTTGGAATTTACATTTTACTGTGTGAGGCTCTAGGCTGATGCTTGTCCTTCTGGTTTATTGCTACTGTGCAGAGGATTTTAATGTGTGATCAACTTAGAGGTCTCTGATCAACTTCTAAGGATTTCCTGTTGTAATAAATGACTATAGTGTAGGCTGCACAATAGCAAATGTAGTTAACTTATCCACAACTAGCTCTCCCCTGCCAAGTATTTAGCACCCTGTAGCAAAAATGCTGAATACTTTTGAGTGGAAATGTAAGGGAGCTTTGCGAAAATAATACACCTATCAAAATTGCTTCCACTGCTCCTGTTGCTACCACCTACATCTATACATCTGATCAGAAAAAGTAGGTAAAATATCCCCAAGTACTATCACTGTGATTATTTTTTAGTGTTCTATGTTATATGGCTCTTTTCATACAGTGGGTTTGGACTCTGGGCAAATATGGAAAAGATGTTTCTAAATTCTCTGATCTTAAAGCTTTCTATACTGGCTATATAAACACAACTGGTATTCTGAACTTTGTATATGCGTGAGCTGGTTTGGCCTTTGAAAAAATACTTCTTATATTTAAGAAGGATGGTGATATGTGGTTCTCAACATTCACAGTAGGTATGTAATTTGTTAGGTTGACATCTTATCCCTGTTGTCACTGTATAACATCTAATCACTAAAAAGATACTGAGCTAGCTGATTAAAATCAAAGAATAAATCTGGATTGACAAGGTATCCAGAAAAGAAAGTAGAAATTCAACCCTCTCCAAATGGACCTTAATTTATTGTTGGCATGGGTACTAAATAGAGGAAACTGGGTTCTTCCTATCTTCCTGGTAGCCTTCTAGAGATCTTTCAATATCTGAGCTTTCATGGGGAAATATCTTTATGCTGGGAAAACCTATTCTTCCTGCCATTATCTCCCATATGAAAGTCAAGAACTATTATTTTTCTTTACTTTTCTGCATTAAAAGGTGGAACTCCTCTTGATAAGCAGTAACCAACCCACTAAGGTGGTTAGAGATCATCTCTAATGAGACTAGGGTCAGAGAGTAAAGCAGCATACATGCCAATTAGCTTGATGCACAGAAATACATCATCCCATGACTGCCCACTGGGTTTCTACCTAGGCCAAAACTTATAAGGTGGAGTTAATTAGGATGCGATAAGTCAGCCGAAACCTTCCACCATTAGATGAAGCAGTGGGGTGAGGGGGGATTTCAAGTTCATGTTGTCTTGTATGTTGGCCAGTTTTCTTAAGTAAAAGAAACCTTGAAGAGGTCAGGCATTTGCTTTTGTGCTGGATAGGTGTAAATTGGAAAATGTAAGAGCTAAAACACTTTGAAAAAATACAGTGCAATTGTTTTCCCAATCAGCCTCTGCACTGCTTCAATAAATGTGTACTTATGTTATGGAACAAAACTCCAGTTTCCAAAGAGCATACGTGAAAATTCACCCTTTCTTTCCTATTGCCCGCACAGTTCCCTCTGTGTAAATTTAACAGCTCTACCAGCTTCTTGTTCATTCTTCTAGAGAAACTGAGTATAAAAATGTAGGTTATCTCCTAACCAATTCATCCTTTGAAATAATCATATGATGGTGTCGGGGAAACTACCTTCCCCACATCATTGTCAAATAATCTTTATAAAGGTTATTCCGTGTAAAAAGTGCTGAATCAAAATCTGTGTTGCTGAGGAATCCATCACCAGTCCTCCAGCACTAACTTAACACTTAACATATACATCAAATACTTGACTATATATTTACTTTGCATTTCCTAGTAATCTATGTGCTACACAGATTGGTGTAATGACTCTTCCTAAAATCTCACGTCAGTTAAGTCCTACGCTACATTGCCACTTGAATGTTTCATAAAATCTAACACTTTCAATTATTGCAGTTCACATTGGAATACCTTCCAGTGATGTACTTCAAACATGTAAAGAAAACTTGACACCTATGCGTATAGATATTACTCCAAATACTTGACGAGCACAAAATCTAGTTTATCATCAGCTTCTTTGTACCCAGATGCTTTTATGGTAGTCATCTTGTTCTCTAGTTATCCTCGTGAAAATATCTGAACACTATCCATGAAGACTTTAGGAATTAAGACTTTTAGTAGCATGCCAATCCATCAAATACAGTTGTGCAGGTTGTATGTTGAGTGAATCTGTCCAGCCAAGAAGACATCCAGAACTGCAGCTTTCTCCCCTCTACTTTTCATTCTACCTTGCTGTACAGCTGGGTACACTTGGAGGAAGGCGCATCATTTTTGAAGTGAACAATAGTTCCCAATGCTGTGTCAGCCTCGAGGAGTTTGGTTACAAATCTAAAAGTGGGGCAGCATAATTTTGCTGTTCTTTCAAAAGGTAGAGTTTGTTTCCCTAACCTTGAATCTTGGCTTTCCTTGTGTATTGACTTGACCAATCTAGAATTGGTGGAAGGGACATTTTGTGAGTTATAAAATCAGGCTTTAAGAGGCTTTGTAGCTTTTCCCTTTGGCCTCTTGAATCATTACCTTAAGATCCCCATGTAAAGAAAATAGTCTAGGCTCTGAGAGATGAGAGACTCACATGAAGATGTGAAGGTGCCCTCAGCAACATCCAGCACTTAGTAGTAGACAGGTGCGAGAGACTAGCTGATCTGCCAGTTAGATGCAGTCTTGAGGGAAGGCAAAGTAAACCATATAAGGAATTGCCCAGCCAACCCACAGAATCAGGGTAGGGTGGGTTGGTGATCGCTGTAAGCCGTAGCTTTTGGGTGGTTTAAAAGTAATAAGATATGTGTCTTAATCCTTTCAAGCCCAATATCCAAAGACAGGCAAGCATGGGGCTTTTCTCCATTCTCAGAAAGCCTCCATGTGTGCTAGCACTGATACTATGATGAAAACCATATGCAAAGTGTTAAAACATATTCAGATAGTATGAAGCCCAGCTAAGAGCATCAGAGGGAATTGTTCATGGGTGACCGCATTCCTTCTGATATATTGTAGAGGGAAAGTGGTCTTCCCTCCTAATTAAGTCATAATCATTCACTTGCCAAATAAAAGTTGTAAGTTTAGTCATTATAAGGAATAAGTTGGAATACACACTAATGGAATTGAGTAACAAATACTGCTGGGGTGCCTACGTGGCTCAGTTGGTGAAGTGTCCAACTTTGGCTCAGGTCATGATCTCGTGGTTCATGAGTTTGAGCCCCGTGTCAGGCTCTGTGCTGACAGCTCAGACCCTGGAATCTGCTTTGGATTCTGTGTGTGTCCCTCTCTCTCTGCCCTTCCCCTGCTCATGGTCTGTCTCTCGAAAAACAAAAATCAAAAACATTAATTTAAAAAATGATGCCAAAATTTATATCCAACATCTACCCTTGGACTCAGACAAAACACTTTTTTAGGTCTTGGTAATTTGGCTTCTGTCCAAAGTTGTTTTGATTTGGGAAAGAGAATATTCTGTTTCTGTAATGGAATAGACCATCCAATGAATAAGCTGATTTTCATTAGGGGCTAAGAAAATGCTACGGTGTTTTTGAATGTAAGTAGAATGAACATGTTCAATGAGTAATTCACATAAACTTAAGATGATAGAGTAGTAACCTTACTGTATTAAACTTACAGCATGTGTGTGAAAACAGAACACCTTATTTTTCATATTCTAAAACCTCTATTTTACTTCTATCTGCCTATAAAACTAAATGAACAAGTTAAAACAGCTTACATATTATGTGCTTGTGATAGTTATGTGATTTGATATTTTGATATTCATATAGAAATGTCTATAACTGGGCAGTGTTGCTTTTAAACCTACCTTAAATACTTGCCTTGAATATTGAATATTGCCTTGAATATTTTAAACCTACCTTAAATACTTGAGCAGTTGACCTATGATCTGTGTCAAGAATGTGATTCAACAACTCTATACATTGCTCAATGCCCACCACGGTAAGAGCAGTCCCCATCTGTCAGTCACCATATGTTACGTCTCACAATGTTACAATACTGACCATGTTTCCTATGCTGTACACCTTCGTCTCTTGTAACTGAAAGTTTGGACTTTTTAATCTACTTCATCTGTTTTGTCCATTACCCCATCCCCCCCCTCTGTCAACCACCAGTTCTCTTTAGTTGTGCTTTACATTTTATACCTAAGTAAAATCCTAAGGTATTTATCTTCGACTTCTTTCACTTATCCTAATACCCTCTATGTTCCATCCATCTTATCACAAATGGCAAGACCTCGTTCTCTTCATGGCTAATCTAGCGTGTGTGTGTGTGTGTGTGTGTGTGTGTGTGTGTGTGTGTGTGTATAATCTATCTTTATTCATTTATGGGTGGATACTTGGGTTGCTTCCGTAATTTGGCTGTTGTAAGTAATGCTGCCCTAAACACATGGGTACGTGTATCTTTTTCAAATTAGTGTTTTTGTTTGGGTAAATGTACAGTAGTGTAGTTATTGGATAACATGGTATTTCTCTGAAACCTTGAAGAAATTCCATATTTTCTTGTGGTTGCACCAATTTACATTCCCACCAGCAGTCCATGAGGGTTCCTCTTTTTCTCCACATCCTCAACAACACTTGTTCTTGTCTTTTTGATACCTCATACCTCTTGATCCCATTCTGACTGAGGGGTGATCCCTCATTGTGGTTTTGATTTGCACTGTGAAGCATTAGTGATGTGCAACATCTTTTCATATGCCTTTTGGTAATCTATGTCTTTAGGAAAATGTCTATTCAGGTCCTCTGCCTGTGTTTTAATCAGACTTTTATTGGCATTGAGTTTTATAGATTCTTGACGTATTAGATATCAACCCCCTATTGGATAGATCATGTACAAATCCCTTCTCTCAGAAAGTTGCTTTTTCATTTTGTTGTTTTCCTTTCATGGCAAAGTTTTCATTTTTGTGTAGTCTTAATGTATCTTTGCTCTTGTTTCCCTTGCCTGAGGAGACTTACCTAGAAAAAACATGTTGCTTAGGCTTTAGAGATTGCTGCCTGTTTCCCCCCTGCCACCCGAGTTTTATGGTGTCAGGTCTCCTATTTAGGTCACTAATATATTTTGAGCTTATTTTTGTGTGTGGTGTAAGAAAGCAGTCATTCCATCCTTTTTCAGGTAGTTGTCCAGTTTTCTCAACACCATTTGAGATGTTTTTCCTCATTGTATATTCTTGCCTCCTTTGCTGTAGATTAATTGACCATTAATCTACTTTTGGAGTAAGGATGCTAAAGAAAGTATGGATAAAACTTGGAATAAATGAGATCTTTAAAAGCAGAAAAAAGTATATAATCGTTTTTGTAAACTTGAATAACAAATTTAGAAAACCTATTTTATTCAAAGTATGTCTTACAGAATCTTTAAAATTTTCACACCAAAACTAATTAGGAATGCTGAACTACTGATTCTGCTTAACAGCACATACATATGAAATGAAAGGCTCTTGATAGATTTAGTTTCCTTGCTGAAAATAAAAATAAGCCTATCACATAAGATTAAAGACCTGTAACAAAGTTTCCTGAAAGCCCAACATAATGACAGCATTATCCACATAGAAACATCTAGTCTGATTTTTAGAGAAAAAAGAATATATGGTTATTAGTAATACTGAATTGCCAAAATCAAGGGTCCTTACCTAGTTTGGACTTAAAACCATGCTGGCTTAAAACGATGCTCAGAATTGCAAATTAAAAAAATTTCAAAAAAGTAAAATAAAAATACCTAAAGCCATTTCAATAAGTATATAACTGGTTCATGCTCACAAAGAGGGTTTCTGTGCTAGGTTTAGAATTAGTTGTGTGCTTTTTGGTATACTCCGGAAGTACAGGTCACAATATAACTATCGACTCTACTGGTCTTTTTTTTTTTTTTTTTTTTTTTTTTGACACTTAACATGATCAGACCACTACATTTAGCAATCAACAGCTTAGGTACAAAAAAACTACATTAAAACCTTTTCTTGGAATACTTTATACTTTCCACAGAACAGAAACTAAGATAACCTACAAAACCATCACAAATACAGTTCTCCAGGTTTTTCCCAGACACCTAGGTATTGCCTAAAACATGGCATCTTCGTAGCAGCTGGGCCCTGCCATCACTGTGCTCAGTTGAGTTCACAAATCTGTTGTAATCTGTATCTTCCCTGTCACTTCTCTGGCTCTCCTCTCCTGCTAAGCTTTGTTTCCTGGCAGTAATTAAAACCTTCTGCCACTGCCGTAGCTACAGCTGTTGTTGCTGGAACCGCCATAGCCACCTTGGTTTTGTGGTTTGGCAAAGTACTAGCTTCTATCACCATAGGGACTAGAGCTTCTGCCTCTAAATTTCCACCTTTCATGGGTCCAAGATTTCACGATTGATTGTTGTCATTGCTGAAATCATCATAGCTTCGGCCACCTCCCAAATTGCTTCCATTGTTACCAAATCTGCTACAGCCAGCTTCACTCCCACTATATCCACCACCATCTCAACTGCCACCAAAGCCACCCCACCTACCGCACTTTCCTCCCTGATGAAAGTTGTCATTCCCATCAAAACCACAACCACTTCCATGACGGCCACCGAAGTTTCCAGAACGACTTCTGAGAAGGAAGAAGTGCTTGTCATCTCTTGTTTAACTAGGACTCTCCTTCACAGATGTGGCCATTCACAGTGGCATTTTTGAATGACGGTCTTGCCTGCGGAGTCACTGTCCTCAAGTTCTAAAACCAAAGCCTGTCGTCTTGCCACTCGTCCTCTCACTTCAATTTTCCCATACTGCTCAAAATTATCTCTTCGATGATGGTCTTCAGGGTCATCTTTAGGGCCACCAACAACCTTTTTCACAGTTAAGTGGGCACCAGGTCTTTGAGAATCTTTTGAGACTGCCCTCTTTGGTTCTACAACCCTTCCATCCACCTTGTGTGGTCTTGTGTTCGTGGCTGCACCCACCTCCTCCACAGTGGGTTTGGGTGACAAACCTAAAGCCTTTGGGGCACTTGCTGTTTGGATCTCTCATAACCACACAGTCCATGAGCGTTCCCTATTGCTCAAAATGGCTCCTCAGACTCATTAGTTGTTTCAAAGCTCAAACCTTTGATGAAGAGCTTCTTCAGCTGTTCAGGCTCTTTGGGAGACCCTGACTTAGACAATGATGGGGAGTGGGTGGGGAGACCATGCTTCCTCAGGCAGCCAGTGGCGTCCGTGGGCAGAAAAGCTACCTGATCCTTTGGATACAATCAATATGCCACTACCTAAACAAAGCTATGTGGTTTGTTTTTGTCGTCTTGGTTGTGACATGTTTTAGCACACAGGAAGGCACTGTGATTTTTTTTCTATTAAAATGAGCTATAATGGAGAGATAACATTGCATTAGTTTCAGGTGTACAACATAATGACTTGATATTTGTAAATACTGCTAAAAGATCCCCACAAAGTCTACTTAACCTCTATCCCTGCTTGTTTATTTTCTTGGGATCAGAATTTTCACATCTACCTTTAGTAACTTTTGATTATACAATACAGTACTAACTATAGTCACTATGTTCTTTATTACATCCCTTGGACTAGTTTTATAACAAAGATTGTACTTTATTTTTCTACCTTCACCCCAACCTCCAGCAACCACTAAAGTGTTCTATGTTTATGAGCTCTTTTTTATTCTGCATGTGAGATCCTACAGTAATTCTTTCTCTGACTTCTTTCACTTAGTGTAATTTCCTCAAGGTCTACCCATATTAGAAATGGCAGGATTTCCTTTTATGGCTTAATATTCTGTATGGATCACATTTTCTTTATCCATTAGTGGGCACTTAGATTGCTTCCATCTCCTGGTTGTTATAAACAAGGACATACAGGTCTATTTTCCATTTAGTGTTCATTTCCTTCAGAAAAATAACCAGAAGTAGATTACTGGATCCTATAATAGTACTAATTTTTAAGAAACTTTCATAGTTTCTGATAGTGGCTGTGCCCACTTATGTTCCCATCAGCATTGTAGAAGTGTTCCCATTCTTCCACATCCTCACCAACACTTGTTTTCTGATAATAGCCGTTCTAACAGGTATAGAGTGATCTCATTGCAGTTATGATTTGCATTTCCCTGGTTAGTGATGTTGAGCCTCATTTCACATACCTGTTTGCTATCCGTATGTCTTTGGAAAAATGTCTATTCAGATTTTCTCATTTTTTAACTATTTTTGAGTTGGAGTTCTTTATATATTTGGGGTATTAGATACAAGATTTGCAGACACTTTCTCCCATTTGGGGGTTGCCTTTTAATTTTCTTGGCTTTCATTGTGTGAAACTTTAGTTTGGGGTCCTACTTTTAGTTTCATTTGCTGGTAGCATAAATCCAAAAACTTTAATCTTTAGTTTTATACCATTGTGCTTAATAAAAGATGCCTGATGTACTTCAACCTTAAACTTCTTAAGGCTTGTTTTATGGCCTAACATTTCTGTCCTGGAGAATGGCCAATGTGCACTTAAGAATGTATTTTTGGCTGGAATGTTCTGTGTATGTCTGTTAAGGTTATGTGATACAATGTGTCAGTTAAGGCCAATATTTCCTAATTTTTAAATTTTTCTGTCTGGATGCTATATCCGTTGACTTGAGGTACTTAAGTTTTCTACTATTCTCTATTTCTCCTGTTGGTGCATTAATATTTGCTGTATAGATCTAAGGGCTCTTGTTGGGTACTTCACAAATGTTACCCTCTGGATTGACTCCTTTATTATAGAATGACCTTGCTGCCTCTTACAGTCTTTGTTTCAAAGTCTGTTTTTTCTGGTATAAGTATAGCTACCCACTGTTCTTTTTGTTTCTCTTTGCATGGGATAATTTTCCATCCATTGATTTTTTTTTTTTTTTCCCCTCAGTCTATTTCTCACCTGAAGCGAGTCTTTTGCAGACCTCACATAGAGAGGATAATACATTCAGCCACTATCTTTGATTGAAGAACTTAATCCATTTACATTTAAAACAGTAAGCACATAATTATTGCTCTTACACTCTGGCTATTTGTAATTTCTTTATTCCTTTCATGTTCTCTTACTCTGCCTTGAGTGATTTTTTTCTGTAGCAGTCTGCTTAAATTCCTTTATCATTCATGTATCCACTATAGGGTTTGCTTTGTGGTTACCATGAGGCTTCTGTAAAACAACTTCTATGTAACAGTGTATTACAGTTGATTACAGTATTAAGTTGATTACAACTTAACTTTGAGTGCATTATAAAGATCTGTATTTTTATTGACTTCTCCCACCATGTTTATCTTTTGTCACAATTTACATCTTTTTATCTTGTGTAACCACTAACCAGTTATTACAGCTATAGTTATTTTTGCTAAAATCTTCAAATGTCATGCTAGCTTTATAAGTAATTAACCCATTGAATTGACAACATTCTAAATTTAACTATATCTTTACCACTAAGGATTACAATTTTTGTTCCAATTAGTGCTCTTTTCAGCGAAACAAAGTCCCTCCACCATTTCTCACAAGACTGGTCTAGTGGTGAACTTATTTAACTTGTCTGCAAAACTATCTCAATTCTGAAGGGCAAGTTTGTTGGGAAGTTTTGTTTGGCAGGTTTTTGGTTGTTTTTTTTTTTTTTTTTTTTTGTTCCCCAGCATTTTGAATACTTGTGCCACTCTTTTCTGGGCCTACACAATTTCCCTGAAAAATCTAATAGACTTATGGGGGTACTCTTGTATGTAACAAGTTTTTCTTTTGCTGCTTTTGATTCCTTGTCTCTTAAACTTACAAGGCGGTGGGGGGGGTGGGGGGTGCGGGGAAGAGGGGCACCTGGGTGGCTCAGTTAGGCTTCTGACTTGAGGTTATGATCTCATGGTTTTGAGTTTGAGCCTCATGTTGGGCTCTGTGCTAACAGCTCAGAGCCTGGAGCCTGCTTCAGATTCTGTGTCCCCCTCTTCCTCTCTCTCTGCCCCTCCCCCCCCAAACCTAAAAAATAATTCCTTGTCTTTTCCTTTTGGCACTTTTTTTTTAAATTTTTTATTTATTTTTGGGACAGAGAGAGACAGAGCATGAACGGGGGAGGGGCAGAGAGAGAGGGAGACACAGAATCGGAAACAGGCTCCAGGCTCTGAGCCATCAGCCCAGAGCCCGACGCGGGGCTCGAACTCACGGACCGCGAGATCGTGACCTGGCTGAAGTCGGACGCTTAACCGACTGCGCCACCCAGGCGCCCCTCCTTTTGGCACTTTAATGATGTCTCTGTGAGGGTCTCTTTGGGTTCACCTTATTGGGAGCTTTCTGGCCTTCTTGGATCTGGATGTCTTTCTCCAGATAAGGGAAGATTTCAGAAATTATTTCTTCACATTTTCTGCCCTGTCTTCTCTCTCTGGGATCTTGATAATATGAATGTTAATCTGCTTGATGTTTTCCTGTAAATCCCTATTAAGCTACCTTCTCTTTACTCTGATTGGGCAAGTTCCATTGCCCTGTGTTGGAGTTCAATGATGCTTTTTCCCCCTTGCTGCATCTAGTCTGTTCTTTTTAATCTATTGAATGTATTTAATTCAGTGAATTTATTCAGTTTGGGACTTCTATTTGATATTTCTATATTCTGGTTAATTCTTCTCTACCTGAGCTTAGGGAGCACCTGAGTGCTATTTTTAACTCCAGTAAATTCCTTATCTCTCTTTCATTAAAGTCTTTTTCTTAGGTTTTATCTTGTTCTTAAAGTTGGAACCTATTCCTCTTCATTTTGCTTGATGGTGTTGGTTTCTATGCATCAGGTAAAACAACCAAATCTCCTGGTCTTGAAGGAGTGGCCATGTGTAGGAGATGGACTTTACTGGTCAACTCTGCCTTAGCTCTTGACTCTCAAACATTTTTTCATTGCCTAAGAAGTCTACCTGATTCTTAGTGTCTCCCAGTAGTTGAGGATGTGCCAATACCTGTCAGTGTCCCAAAGGGGAGGACCTCTGAGTTCTAGACACTCAGGCAGTAGCTCTTAAAGTATGCTAATCTACATCTTTCAGAGGAAGACCGGTTGATGGTGTGTGTTTGCTGCCTCTGCTTGAAGTTCTGGGGTAGTACCCAGTTAACTGTTTGCCACTGTACATTGAACCTGTGAATACAAGCCCTGTGCCTCCATAGACACCAGAGCCAGACTATTAGGGGACGTGTCCTTTGGGCAGTAGCCACAAAAGCCAGGGCGCCTGATGTGTATGCATGCTCCTTTCTCCAACACCCTGCCACCTGCAGTAGGGCAGAGGGAGACTGCCAGGGTGGTACCTATTCATGTCTCTGATCCCTGAAGAGTTGAGTCACTTTTGAGATGTGTTTAATAAGCCTGATCCTCCAGAGGACAGCTATGAAAGTAAGCTGATCAGCCTTTTTAATAGCATGCCTGGGGGCACATTTCAATCTGCTGTGACTGTGCTGGGCCCTGAGGGTGGGCTTCCTCCGTTTGATGCAGTGCTGTGGGGTCCACAGATGTAAGCCCTACTTGGCCATCAGATCTAGGTGATCAAGTTGTGACCATGTGGCAAAAAGTGGAGTATCACATGTCTACTAGGTCATCTTCAGAAGATAATGGTGACCTGGAGCAAGGCAGAGGAAGACTAATCACAGTGCCTGCCCTCTGAGGTCTCTGGGGAGGATTAGAGTCCCCTGTGTTAAATTAGATGCCTGCCCCTGAGGCCAAGCCTTGAAGATGGGCAATTAAGTGTCACAAAAAGGGTAGGCACTTTCAGTGGTTACCTCGCCTCTACGCTGGGCCCTTGGGTGGGGGAGTTCACATGAGCCTTGTTACAACATTTTCTCCGTTTGTTATAACCTTGTGGGTCTCATGGGTGCAAGCCTTGTTTGCTTTCAAAACTAGCTGTTTTGGGGTCTCATTTCCCCAGTTCAAGTCTTAGAAGTTGGAGTGACAGATATGAGGTTCAAATTTTATCTTCCCAGGGAGAAGCCTGAAGTTAAGTCCCCTACCAATTGTGGCCTGCCGTGTAGGGGGCTCAGGGGGTGAGGTTGATCCCGAGATTGTGTCTTAGCCTCTCCTACCCACTTGGATGTGTTTCCCTCATTTGCCTAGTATAAGAGTGGCTCAGCTAGTTACTGGATTTCTTTCAGAAGAAATTTGTTTCCTATATTGTTGTACATTTGGTCTACCTGATATAGGAAACAAAGGCAGCAGAAGGAAATGGCAGATAAAATTAAGTTTCCTTATAACTGGCAGTCCATTGACAAACAGGCTGGCAGAGTAAAAATGTTTCTCCAGGAACTCTCTACTGTCTTAATGCTAATGCTTGGCTAGAGGAAAAACCACCTTAGCTTGACAATAGCTAGGCCTCCAGTATCCTGTGAGTTGTCTTTAGCATACGAAAATCTCTTTGGAAACTTCCCCTGGATTTTCCCTCCCTCAAGTCCCAACTATATAAGCAGTCTCTCCACAGGGTCCTGCAGGGAGTTCTTTCTGCCCCCCCCCTCTTGTCCCCATACTTTAATAAAATCACTTTTTCCACCAAAGACCTCTTCAAGGATTCTTTCATGGCCATCAGCTCCAGACACCACGAACCCCAATATCACCCCGAAGCTGCCTCATGGCCAATGAGAGCAAGTGATTTCAGGATTCTCTCCTGTCACCACTTTGAACCAGAAGCACTAGTAAAAGTCTTAATTATTATGATGGCACTACAGTCATCACTGCCCATTTAACACCAACAAAGACCTCCCAATTTCTACTAGATCAGTGAGTCACCTAGTGGCATTACCCTATGCTAAGGCCACATAGTGGGGGGAAGAAAGAATACCGTGCCTGGATTTCCCAGAAACCATAAGCCTGAGGAAAAGTTTTCTGTGCTTTTGTGAATTGCAGAAAGCAAGCACATAAGAGTGAGCCAGATACGAAGAGGAACAGATTTAATAGCTTGTTACTTAACCGGCCACACTTTACTATCAAGACTGTATGCTATTGCCAGACTGTCTTTTGAAAGAAAACAGCTTTCCAGGATAGCTTATCTGGTCAAGGAAGGAGGAAAAATTAGAATTCCCTTGCACTTTCCAGTTGTATATGTAAGCAAGTGTTGCATATTAAAACTTTAATAACTGGGGTAGGAAGCAAGTCTGCATGGTTGGTCTGTGAGGCAAAGCATTGTTAGGTCTACTTGCAGATAACTGGCTGGTATCCCTGCAGGGTTCAGTGATTGCAGAAGCTACTGGAATTCAATACTGTGTCCTCTATCCTGCAGCCTCCCATCCCATTTCTAATGCACTCTTGAGTGTATTTTTCTGGTTTGTTCCATTAATCCTTAAACTTGATCAGAAAAGACTGATCCCAGAACAATATATCCTAAGACACTTAGCTCCATATATCCCCATCATATTTATAACCCTACCTTTGATATCTGTATCCCCTGTTGGCTCCTGCCCTGAGAGCTTACCGTCCCTGTCTACCTTGTTTATTACTCTTCATGCTAGCACAGTACTGAGTACAGAAAAATCTGACACACATGCAAATCTACTAAACCTGCACAGGAAACTACATGCACAAACACACAGGATTGCTTACACAATCCAGTAAACGTATATGGTTCTTCCAGAGTGTGGTTTGACAGATGAAATAGTCCACTGGGAGACAAATGAGGATAAACCTTAATTGGGTATCAGTTAATGAGATGTTTTATTAAACTAGCATAAGAAAATCAGCTTTGTAGAGTGTGTCTTGTCATAATTCTTAAATATCTTATTGTCTGAAAGTTGTTCCTGTATATTCAGGATCCTTCTAATTGCAAGTATAGCACTGAGTTCTCTCAGCCACCTGTGAATCCCCCTATGTTGATACGTATTAAAGTAGATCTGTTTTAATAAACTTCTGACCTACTTTAAATCTAAAACATCTTAAATGAGCAACACTTAATTTTCTACATTAACTAAAACTTCTGTTGGCATCCAAGATCCAACTTTTTCATTTGGCACTGAAAAGTATGATTTTCTTAGCATCGGAAAGGAACTCTCTATTGCATGCTAAAGAAAGTATAAAAAATGTATGAAAGTGTAGTTTTCACATATTAAAAAGAGAATACTTTGAAGTAAACACAATTATCTCAATATTGTTGCTAAATATTTTAATGGTATTCCATTGGTATGAATTCTAAGTATTATAATCAGAAGATTAATTATGTAAAGAATCTGGATTTAACATTACACTTTAAAAAATGAGTGTAGGTAATTCCAAGAAAACAACTTCCCCCTCAATCTACATATAATGATAAAAGAACAAATCCATTGCACAAAACTTTAATTTGGCCTTATTCTCTGTTCATTCAATATAGCATGCTGTAATTTCTTGGGAAAAATACATCTTAAAATAGTGACTTCTTGGGCTGCTTCCATACCTTAAGCATTGTAAATCAAGTGGCTTTAAGCATAGGGGTGCATGTATCCCTTTGAATTAGTGTTTTTGTATTCTGGGAGTAAATACCCAGTAGTGTGATTGCCAGATCATAGGGTAGTTCTATTTAAAATTTTTGAGGAACTTCCATACTGTTTTCCACAATGGCTGCACCAGTTTGCATTCCCATCGTCAGTGTACAAGGATTCCTTTTTCTCCACATCCTTGCCACCTCCTGGTTCTTGTTAATTTTAGCCATTCTAACAGGTGTGAGAGTGGGGTTTTCATTTGCATTTCCCTGATAAGTGAGGAGCATCTTTTCACATCTGTTTGTCATCTATAGGTCCTCTTTGGAGAAATTTTCTGTCCATGCCTTCTGCCCATTTTTAAATTTTGGGGGGTGTTGAGTTTTATGTTCTTCCTTGCTGATTTTTCTTGACACAAGTATTTTGAATCCTTTCTAGTCCCCTCTTGGACTGTCTACAGTGCAACTTTGACCATGTCACTTCAAGTATTTAATCTAGTGATTCCTGTATGGTTATAGTAGAGAGTTTAAACTTTTTAATGTGGCCTGAGAAGTATTTCATATGCTTTTCACTCTGAATGTAGCTTGTCAGGAACTTTCTACAACCCTGGAGAAAATGAGATAGCCCAGCAGTGGTGAATCTTCAGGCCTCCAGGGTTATGGCCAAAATGGCCAAATCTCATTTTTTTTTTTTTTTTTGACCATCTAAAGGAAGAACATATGGTTTCTTGCAGGTCTGTCCTTACGGAGTGGGGGAGGGAGAGCATGGTGTTTTTTTTTTATTTTTTTTGTTTTTTTGTTTTTTTTTTTTTTAATGGAGGCCACATTCCTTATGTTTCCAGCAGAATTGCTCTTAAGTTTCATTGATCAGGACAAGGAAGTATACTCACTCCAAAACCAGTTACTGGAAGTGATTAGTTTAAAAACTAAACTGTGATCAGTTTTGACTGACTGATTCATTTACTGGAGCTCTAAAGAAGCCTTCCTCTCCTGAATATATTGCCACCTCCACAAAATTGGGGTTGAATCTATTTGTCAATAATGAGGAATGGATGCTGGTATGCAAATAGTGGTGTTTCCCAAATCCTCTTAAACTTCGTGAAGGTTTGCCAACTGGCTCATCTATCCTCAGTTCTCTCCCCTTTGTGTTTCTCCTCTTCCATTCCTTCAAATCTACAATGTCCAGTGTTCTCATTTTAAGCATTCTCAAATGTAAAGCAAATATGGAGGTCTTCAATTGCATATCACTACTCAATTTTGAATAAGCACATCTTGGGTATTAACTCTAATGAACAAGAGAAAAAGATCATTATAAACTTGTCTGTCCCATCACACTAAAACTCTGAACATATAGGTTACTGTCAAAACTATACCTGCTGTATCTATATACGTATGTACTTTTCTACATGCTACTTCTGCATTGACAGCTGCCAGATTGTCTCTAAATTGTCTTCTCTGACTTTACTGGCGTTTGGTCTCCCTACTCCATGCTTTCAAAACACACTGGACATATTTTTGTCATTGTCAGAATGACCTTCATAAAATCAAATGACATGTACTGTCCTAGGATACAGTTCTGTTAATTTTGAAAATTTAATAAAAAGTTTTGACATTTATATAAACTGCATTAGCTCCAGTTCTCGACTGCACAACTTAACCAAAAACATCTGTTACTTTTTGTTAGAATTTTGTTAATCTGTGTTGCCTAAACACAAACTGTATACCAGTATTTGCCAATGCTAAAAATAGTGATTTGAAAAGGATTGTTGACTAATTCATGTCTCTCCCATTAAGAACATTAAACTGATTTTTATACTAGCTGTACCAGGTTATTGCAATCCTAACAGTAGAGGTAAGCTGTTGTAAGTATTGATTTGTTAATGGCAATTACTAGAATTCCTTACCCTATATGCCAGAATTTCTCCTCCTTTTACTTTTTTCAGGTGTTTTAGATCTTTTTTGAAATGTAACAAGATAATTATACTAAATATAAAACTGATTAAGAATAAAAGTACACACTACATAGTACAAAATAACATGAATATGTCAAGACCTATTGTCACCACTCTATACATACTAGCTTATTTGATTTTCATACAACACTCTCAAACTAGGTATTATCCACATTTTAAAGAGAACTGAGGCAACTTATCTGAAGTCCTACAAATCAGTTTAATCAGGATTCAAACCAGAGCATAATAAATGCCTCAAGAACTTAGTTATATATTTTTCCCCCTGCCCCCCCCAAAAAAAACCCCATGAAAAAAAAGTCAGTGTCCCCCAAATAAAGAATGGGAAGCTTGGAGGACAACACCTTTCTCTCTTGAACTTTGGTACTTAATAAAGGCAATTTCTTTGATCCTTCCAAATTCATATACCTTCAGTGACTCCATATTACTTTGAAGTTAAAATGTAAATTCTTAAAAGGCATTCAAGATGACCTATAATATGACCCCATCCAATTTCTTACAATTATCTCCAGTTGTCTTTTTTAGGGTAATGTAAAGTAAAATGAAGCATATACTTTAGCTTTTGATCTGAGGTGAATTATAAACTGTTCCCTAGTTCTGTTATACTGATTATCTCCAGCTTTGTCCCCACCATGTTCTCATCTGTGAAGGAAAATGATCCCTACTACATCTTGGGTAACTGGGAAGGTTATATACAAGAACTTCATTCTTTTCCTGATCCCTTCCAAGCAATTGATGCCAAGCAGTATTCTTGAGGCAGAGTACACTTTCATCATTTAGGCCCCATTTCTAAGATCACTAATCTATCTCCCATAGTGTCCCCTAAAGCACTCTGGCAACCTCTTAATGTCATAGTAGATCTCTTAATAAGCGCTGCTGTCTTTTATCTGAACTACTTAAGGACAACGACTTGTCCTAGGTCTCTGTAAACCTTTAATTTGTCTTACTGCCAAACTTTTCACTTTTTTTTCGTTAATATATACTGTAATCCTAGAGATTGGCATATTGAATGAACTGTTAAGCATGCTGACAATGATAAATTGACAGCGTTTTGCTTCTTGTACATCTTTTGTTATATTCTTGCCTTTAAAATACATCAAATTTGGGGCATATGAGTGGCTAGTTTGGTTAAGTGTCTGACTCTTGATTTTGGCTCAGGTCATGATCTCCTGGCTCATGGGATTAGGTCCTGCATCAAGATCTACACTGACAATATGGAGTCTGCTTGAGATTCTCTCCCCTCCCCCACCACCCCCAACTCATCCTCAGTCCCACCCCCCCCCAAAAAAAAACCTTAAAAACAAAATTTGCACTCTTGTTTACCAGGTAATTATAGGTGGGAGTGGGGGGCCTACTTCATATTTGGGGGAGAAAATTAGCCCAGTACCTCTGAATCACTTGCCTAATGTTTCAGTATAAATTGTTGAATTCTGCATAACAGACCAATACTAAAAAGTACATATCAAATAACCCTTATTTGCAGGCATGGTTCTGAAATATTAGACTGTTAAAAATCATTCAGGTTAGAATAAGATATGGCTTTTCTCTGAAATTTTAGCTAATGTAATCAGTCTTATCACTAAAAGACTGTCTAAGTCTGAAAGGGTAATTGAAAATTGTAGAATCTCGAATCTAAAAGTATCCTAAAAGAACTGGTATTCTAAACAAGTAAGCAGGTTCATTTTTCTTTCAAAAGGTTTATGGCTATAGAAAAATAGGCCTTTGTCATATGCTCTAATGTTCAAGGTGAGCTGACAGGACCTTCGAGGCCATCAGGAGGAACCTGAGAAGGACAGGTGTCAATATACCTATACTTGATGATTTTTAGTCCCTTCTTGCCTCGGATGCTTCTTGTATTTCTTAGGTTTTTGCCCTAATTAGGTCAGGAAACATCAATCGACTTATGACTATTCACGTATGAATAAAAAAGGCAGTGGTTTTGGGGGTCAAGTTTATTCTGACCTCAAGATTTCAAGATACACACTAATCTGAGATGCCTATAAATACTTCATCTCTATCTGTAAAGATGCTGTTCTGAATCTCATGTTTTGAAAATTGGTAAATTGGACCATAGAACTTGGAAAACGTCAAGAACCTCCTTCTTACTTGACTAACAGCAACTTGAAACTTATGAAGTGTTACTTTGCCATTTATTTAGGTCGAAGAAAAACCATTTATTATCTAACCTAGAAGAGTCACCCTGTATCTCTTTTTCTTGCAATCTTTGAAATTCCTGAGAGGTATGGCTGTCCATGATCTAAAGCACCTTCCTAATGGAAGGAATGTGCATTTTAAATGAACAAGAGAGGAGACAGAATTTGAGAAGGGTGGAGAAGATTGGAGAGTTCCCAGGCAAAAGCCTACAGGCCAAAAAGGATTATTTGCTTAAAGCCTCTCTAGACCTCTCCGAGTTCTTCCTCAAATGCTCAGAATCCAGTCCTCCTGTGTCATGGTAGTGTTGGTAGGCTCCATGCCCAGAAGTTTTACCTGCAAAGACTGTGAATTCTGGCCATTGAGAAACACTGACTACAGAGGAGCCAGAGCAGGTGAGAGCCCCAAAGACCTACATCCTGCCCATTTGGCCTCAAGTTTTGAGTTACCTGGTATGTGAGACCTCAGGGGAGTTTGTGCCAATTCTACCCTTTCTTTATGGAATTGATGCTTGGCTCCTTTCTTTTTAACTTAACTGTTTGCATCATTTTTTTTTACTAAGTGAATTTTCTACCTATATATGCAGATATGTATATTATATGTATAGTCATCAGATATAAAGGAAAGTTTAATTTCTAAATTTTAAAATGGTATCTGACTTGCAAATGATTATGCACATCAGTTAAAGATACGATGTCAAGGTGACTTGTGATTGCCTGCCATAGTTAAGATTTACACAAGAGGCCAGTGATTTTCTGCAATGTGTCCCCACTGCTCATAGGGGAGGAATGGTGTCCTCTCTCATGTGGTAAGACCCAGAGGAGGCTGAGAATACTTAGTGCATGACCAAAATTAATGCAAGGTTTTCCCAGTCACCTGGTTGGGGTGTGAACTCTAGGGGGAGGTAACTTTATACTTTAGTGAATGATGGCAATTCTGAGGGATAGAAGACTGTGATTACAATAATTCAAGCAATAAGGTCCATGGCTATTGCTGTGTAGGGGCTTTCAATAAATAGAAATCATTGTGAAGACTAAAACTAAGAGAGAAGTCCACATAGAGGCTATTTGATACTAGCCCTTTACTGTTGGCTTACAGCCCCTCAGGCTGCTCCCAAGGTTCTGTGATCTCGTTACAGATCCCTTGTGCTACCTCTCTGTGCTTCCTGCAAAGCAGAATCTGTGAAATGCCCAATGAGGAGGACTATTTTACAAGGAAAACTGAGTGTGCTCATTTGAGACTGCATCAATCGTTAGGTTTTATTTTTCTGCACACTGTTGACAGAATTTATAGGAAAAGAACTAAAAATACAGGGGAGGGACACTAAAGCTGAGGTTCTCCTCTATCTTACTGTATCAGACTGTAACAGGAGCCATGAATATTTACCCTGACTCGTTTTATATGTGGCTTCATACCTCCCACGTTATACTCAGGCAACAGTGCTCTTGTCTGTTCTTGGAACGCACTAAGGCCTGGGCATCCACATGTTCCCCTCTTCCAGGAATGCTCACAGGAGTGACTTCATCTTCCTAAATTCAGTTCATTATTTTGGCATTAGCTTAATTGATGCTTCTCCAGAGAAATCTCTTTGACATCCATCCCCAAACCTATTATAAGCTACCCATCACACTCTTTCATACTTGATATTAAATTTTGTAGCTATGTTTTTGCTTTGACTAGATCATCAGTCTTACTAATAGACTGGAAGATGATCTGATGTTAGCTTCACAGGAAGTTATCAGGGGTCTTTACAAAAATTCATGCCAATTCTAGTTACTTAATCCTGATTCTGAATAATCAGATGTGATTATGTTGAGATGGGTCTGGCTCTCAAGTATTTAAGAGCTTTCCAGATGATTCTGATATGTGCTGGTTAAAGCTGAGACTGTATAGTCTTTGGGACAAGAGCCTTTGAGGTTAAGGACTGTATCTCTTTAGTTTTCTGTCTGCTGTACAGTAGAGTGCCTACCACATACCAGAAAATCTCAAACAAGAAAAGCATTCTGACATTGAGTAGCTCAAGGATGCCCTTCAGAATGGGCATATTGTCCAGTTATGATTGATAGGCTTATGGGTATTTGTCCTAAAGTAAGGGTGGGAAGATCGTTTTGACGGAAATCAAGGGATATTCAGAGCAAGATGGTCTGAGGGGGTTCAAGACATAGGGTTTCCAGATATAGGTACAGATGGCTGAAATCTTCAACCACTCACTAGCTGTGTAACCTCTGGCAAATTTTTACCTTGTCTGTGCCTCTTTCCCCCATGTGAAAAATGGCAATGATCCCTACCTCAGTGTTGTGAAAATCCAATAAATGAGTGGGAGTATACAGTAAATGCTAAGCAGTTGCTGATTATTTGGTGTCCTTATCAAGCAGCTGGGTATCTTCCTCTGGGTTTATAAGTAGTTGTGTTTTCAAAGGGCATGACATAAAGAAAATCTTCTATCTGCCTCTATTGCTCTGAAAGATGAGTGGTTGTATCAACATTTTGAAAACGCTCTGAACACTGGTAAAGTCTGAGGTCATGGTTGTACATCAGAATGCTGGAATGAGGCCCAGACACACAATTCATGAAAGCACTGAGAATTTCCAAGGAAACCCTTAGATTTATTCTTTTCCTTTGCTTTCTGTGTTCTGCTGACATCAATTTTTCTTCATGATGTAAATTACCTGAGTAAACATACATATGAAAGTTAGTGAAATACAAAAAAAGTAGCTGAAAAGAGGCTTGGGACTAACGGAGGTTTGAAAAGAATAATAATAAAAAAAAGACTCCAGAATTCTATGAGGACAATATTGAGAGATCTTATAAACACCAAAGCTCTCAAAGCCCATTTGTGAGGATATTCTGGTTATTAATCTCATCCTTTCAAATGTATGTTGCCAAGGACTGCAAATTTATAAAACAGATCTAAATAATGTATTGGTGTCCTTCATTTTCCTTTCTGAAGGAACCTGTTGGAGAAGCTATCCAGCAGCTTGAAACTTCTTAAACATATACTCTGGTTCTATAGACGACTTTTGTTCAAACTCCTTCTCTTGATGCTCAGGAGAACATAACCAAGGCCAGGATTGCTGATAGTGATGAATTTTTCCTCAAAGCATGCTTGAGAATGTGGCCCTCTATGGCCCATAATTACTGCCACTGTTATTTACTAACAAGGGGAATTGGTGCATTCGAAAGGCTGCCTTTTTTCAGTCCACAATTCTTAACACCATTTTTGCTGCAATGAGTGCTCACTTTCCAATAGAACGGAATGGTGTAAGTCACAAGGATGAGTCTGGTCTTCACAGTGTATTAGTTCTAATTTGGGAGTATAATTAGAAATGCTGCTGGGGAAGGTCATATTTTAGAAATAATGATGCTAAATCTCTTCTGGAAAGGTCTTCAAGCCAGAGACTTTTCCTCCAGACATAGCTAACTGGTAATTCTTTACCATCATTACAAATACATGAACATTGCCAGGGTAACACAAAAGTTTCAAAGCTGTTGGCATCAAGAATTTTAAGTACTTCCATTCTATTGTAAAACATAAAGGCGATGAATGTCAGCTCTTTAATTTTTAGTTTCAACAAAACTGGTAGAAGCAGGGTAAAAAAGCCGTGAAGTTTAGTTGGCTGTTAAAAAGTGCCTCCTGTAACTTGGAATTCAATTTAATAGACAGCCAATCCTTAGACCAGTGAGGCTTTCTATTGGACAGGAATGTCAACAGAAACCTAAGGCATGTGCTTTACTTAAATCTCCTTTACTGAAATCCTTCTGAAAAGCATCTTCTCCATATTCCCATTCAATGCCTGTTACCTCAGAGGTAGGCTTTTTGTCTGTCAAAGAGAAGTCTGATCAAAAAATTGCTTAATTACTTTCTGAATGGAGAAAATGTTTTCTTTGAACGTTTTAGAACACAAGGATTGGCTTAATCCAGGTTCCATTCTTCCTCGCAAAATTGCCAGGAAACTGAGGACTGTAAGGTGTTTCATACAGTCAGAACATTCACACACCACACAGCTTAATTGCAGCAACATAAACTACTTTAGTGGGTCGTGGGTTGTTTTGAGTCGTAAACAGGTGGCAACTGATCAGTTTGATCTAAACTGAGAACTGTTTGTGCTAGCTTAGTAACTAGTCATTTCAGTTAGGTATCTAGACATTGATTCAGCAGATTTTATCAGCACAACTGTTGTGTGATGACTGCGACCATCATAGTAGCATTGCAATTTTGAAAACCAAGGTAAAGGACCTTAGTCCAAATTTTAGCTGCTTATATTTGCAAACTACTTGATAAAATTTCTTCAATACATAACGTTAAATTCTCCAATAGTAACTCTGCTAAATCAAACCTATTTTGACTTTCTCTAACACTTTGGTTTTAGAAACACTAACATGTTCATTGAAGGAATACAGTGAACAAATTCAGACAATAGTCCTTATCCTTCCCACAGAAACACCCAAATGGCTTTTACAGAATGCCGTTTAATACCATCCCATGACGTATTTTAACTTTCTCTGTAAAAATAGTGATTCCAGTTCTAGAAATGTAGCATTTGTCATTATTCAGGATACAGACTCCCTTAATTGCCTGAAGGAAGTCTCCATGTTATGCGAAATATGAACTCAGTGTGTAGTTTTGGAAGTGAGAATGGCCCACAGGCTTTGATCTATACTTAAAAGCCTATAAGAATAAGAACAATTTAGCAGTAGCTTTCTTAGATTGGCATCTCCAAGATCGTACTGGTAATGTTTTTCACTGCATAACTGACTGGAATGGGTCAAAGGACAAAAGCCTATTAGAAGGGCTGTAATGGCTTAGATTTAGAATGATACCATATCTGACACTTTTTTTGGAAACCCATTGAGTGGATAGAAGTAGGGTTCTGATTTTTCTCTTAGGCACTCAGAGTTGCCTGAAAAAAGTACTACTTTAAAGTTCATTGTGGCTGTCTACATCACTGGAAAACTTAATTTTCTAAAGCCAAATTTGGGGCAGAGAGTTCAGAGCAAAGAATAGCATGTGTATTGCCTGGAGTCTGTTGGAAGCCTAAATTACAGATTTTGAATATAAAACCATCTTGTTTCAAATAAAACTGGATGTTTTTGATGCTCTAAACCTTGAAATGAAAATAGCTATTCTTTTAGTTTGAATTAGAATTGAAAGAGAATAGGGAGGGGAAAAAACTTATCAATGGTAAACTATAAAAGTGAGAACAGTCAACATCATAGGATTTTTTTTTTCCAGACAGCCATCATTTGTCATCAGTTACTCTATTTTCGGAATTTTACAGGCTTTTTCCCTGGTATTCCAGCCTATATATACATTCCTTACAATGCTAGGCGATAATAGAAATGAAGTTTATTTTGACTTTCATTTCTCTATTTGATCTATGATAACCTCAGGGGAAATGGTAACAATATGGCTTTTAAATTTTTAGGAAAAAGCACATCCGATTCTATTTTAGAAAAGCTGATCCAGTTGACACTTGATATTACATGTGACAACGAAAACTCCAATATAAACTGCCAGAGCTAGAATAGACCGTTTTCTACGCTTTTCTCCTCCCTTTGCTTTAAAGTGAAAACTTTTGTCTGAAGGTAAAGCCCCCATATTTAGGCTTTGTGTGCAGAAGTTGTTTTTAGCAAGTGTAAGTTTCCCTCAGGATGGATGGCTACTTTGAGAAATGGAAAAAGGCGATGTGTGTGTGTGTGTGCGTGCCCGCGTGCATGTGTAGTACGGCTTGGAAGGCCAGGTCCTCTGTAGTAGAATTTCTGTAGCTATCCTACTTTGAGGTAGACAGATCTTCCTCAGACCTTGATAATCCCCTAGGTCTTGGCCTTTGGGGATAGAGGCTGGGGGAAGCCTAAGACCAGAAAAGGAGCAATTGTCAGTTCTATCCCTCGTCAAGGCTGGACTAGGTAATCCCACTCCTTCCCCCTGGGACTGGTGAAAGGAAGGACTGAATTATTGTAATAAAACTTATCCTAATTTCTGAGTAGTATTTACAGATTCATCCTGAGTATTCTGTGAACCCCAAAAGTGGCAGTCTTCTTGAAAACAAAGATATCTAATGTACTTCAGCTAATACTAATCAGTTAGAACAAAAGCCTAAAATCTTGACTCCTCTACTTTATGAACTGGAGTGACCTGCCTCAATTTCCTTATCTGTAAAATAAAAGTGCCAATAATTACAGCTTCCTAATGTAACTGCAAGGATTCAATTAAAATACATGCAGAGGACTTGGAACAGTAAGTCACAACTTCTATTTGCTCCGTAACTTCTATTAATCATTACTATAACTACAAGGCCTAGAGATTTGCACACAGACTTAGGACAAATTTTACATGCGTGTTTGAATAGCCTTGAGATTTTGCTGGTGGGGGCACCTGGGTTGCTCAGCTCTGCTGCTTGAGTGCCTGACTTCGGCTCAGGTCATGATCTCAGTTTGTGAGTCTGAATCCCATACTGGGCTCTGTGCTGACAGCTCAGCCTGTAGACTGCTTCAGATTCTGTGTGTCTCTCCCCCTTGCCCCCTTGTGTGTATGCATGTGTGTGCTCTCTCAAAAAAAAAAAAAAAATTCTGTTGTGACCTTAGTTGGTCTTTGCATTTAGTTCCTTTAAAAATGATCTTTGCACTTCCTGAAGTATGTAACTTATGGTACTCCAATAAAATTGTAAACATACGGAAGAATAAAAATTTTTATTTACTGCTTCATGGTCACTAAAAACCTAACATTGTTCTACATGTTTGGTGTGGTATCACTTTGTATCACTAAAGAAAGAAAAAAAAAAGACCAGGCTCTTAGAATGAGCAAAGTTCATACACAGGTCTAGTAAATAAGCTTGTAACGTTGGGATGTTTTGTTGTAGTAAATTGAAAAAATGCCATGTGGTATATGTTACTACCTCAAGCTCTTAACACTTCTAGGATTTTTTGAGAAATCCTTGTTAAATTTCGTGTGTTCCTTGAACATCTACAGACCCAATCTGGATATGTAGTAGATATCAAGAATCTAATACATGTTAAGTAAGTGAAGATGAAAATTTCTATTAAATACCTGAAACAACAAATGGTTTATCTTCCCATATTCTCTCAGCATCTCATGATGAACTTTCTCTCCTATAGGTCTTATGTCTTGATTTCTATATGCCCGTTACCTTGACTCTCCTCAATTTTGATGCTTCTTGCTGTAGCAGAATAGCCCCACAAAACCCTTTCCTTCAACCTTTAATGGTATCTCCTTTCACTTACTCTCACCATGAAATCTTTCATCCTGTGGCTTCTACTCGTCAAATAATTTAAAAATCTTACTTTTAATCATGAACTTGGCTATTTCTGGTGCTGTTTGAAACTTAGTGTATATTTGAGCATAGAGCCATCCTCTCAGGGTCAATATGCTTGCTTATAACTAGGCTCTTTGTCTTCAAAACTGGATTATAATGGAGCCCGTCAGGTCTTTTTAAGGTGCTGACCACCTTCTAATCAACCAGGTTGAAAACCAGGAAGATGCTGATAACGTGCTCCAACTTGGCTAAAGACCAGATGTCCCAATTCCAATGGTTTCTTTTTGGAGCAAGTCTTGCTGATGTTTTAGTCTCCTCTGGTTCCACAGTTTACCACCGAAGTAGAGAGTTTTCGACTTGCATTATGGAAAAGACCTTCTAGTTTTCCTACCTTTGGCACTTCCACAATCGTTGTGTAACCTACACATCACCCCAAAATGATCTTTGAGACACCAGTTTTCTCATGTCACTCTCTAGCTGTTCTGTGTACAGTGCCTCTTAAGATCTTGAAAGTACCCAATAAATCCTCCCTACTCCTTTTCAAATACACTTGTCCACAACATACACCCTCTGTCCAAATCAGTTTTGGAAACTTATATGTCTGGGTTCAGACTAAGATCCCTAACACTGTCCTTCCTCCACTGCCTGTGTTCATATACTGGTCATCCTTCAAAGCCCAGGTCACACTCTTTATTATCTAGAGCCTCTGAAACAATTATTTCAATCCTTAATATTTTTCTTTTTCTACTTCCACACTGCATTGAGAGTGAACACTGCATAGTTAGGCACTTGTGACTTTTATACAGAGATGGTTTATTCTAGTCAAATCATGAATTAATCAGTCAAGACTTGGGCTCTTTGGATCTTTGTATCTTTACAGTATTAGCAGAGTTTTAAACATGCCAGAGGTTCAGTACAAGCTTGCATGCTTGTTTTGAATTGAGTCCTGTTGTAATTATTCAGTCCCATTATCCTACTGATTTATGGTGTGACTGCTATCCTATACTAAAATTACTTATTTTCAAGAGTCTGATCCTAGGTTGTATTAAGTACCGTGTATTGAAAATTATAACTTGGTACTAAGTGTCAAATAGTATCAGAGTTTAGCTGAAGCTCATGGGTCTGTAGAAAACACTTTAAAATTCTGTCTTTTTAAGAGTTCCTTCTCATCCCTTTACATGTACGCATGCATTTTAAGTGCTTTCACTGAATATGGATGAGTATAATTCATTAGGGACACCTGTGTGGTTCATTTGGTTGAGCGTCTGACTCTTGATTTCAGCTCAGGTCATGACCTTGTGGTTCATGAGATCAAATCTCACATCTGGCTGTGCGCAGACAGTATGGAGCCTACTTAGGATATCCTCTCTGTCTCTCTCTCTGTCTCTCTCTCTGTCTCTCTCTCTGTCTCTCTCTCTGTCTCTCTCTCTGTCTCTCTCTCTGTCTCTCTCTCTGTCTCTCTCTCTGTCTCTCTCTCTGTCTCTCTCTCTGTCTCTCTCTCTGTCTCTCTCTCTGTCTGTCTCTCTGTCTGTCTCTCTGTCTGTCTCTCTGTCTGTCTCTCTGTCTGTCTGTCTCTCTGTCTGTCTGTGTGTCTGTCTGTCTGTGTGTCTGTCTGTCTGTGTGTCTGTCTGTCTCTGTGTCTGTCTGTCTCTGTGTCTGTCTGTCTCTGTGTCTGTCTGTCTCTGTGTCTGTCTGTCTCTGTGTCTGTCTGTCTCTGTGTCTCTGTGTCTCTGTGTCTCTGTGTCTCTGTGTCTCTCAAAATATTTAAAAAAGTAAAGCTCCTTAAAATTTCATACAATGAACCTAACTTCATACAACAAATGCTAAAAATGGCTTTCAAAATTGCTGCCAGTGCTGTACATGGCCTATATCCTCTAAGGATGGTTTTATTCCTGTAATTAGGATGTTACATCACAATGGACTTTAAGAAGGCCAAAGCCATATATGAGCCTGACCTAATCAGAATAGTTCTTAAAAGGGACTGGGTTCTTTGTGAAGACTGATTCTGAAGTGAGAGATTTGGGCTAAGTGTAAGGGTGAAAGGGAGATGCTTGTTGTCTTTTAAAATGAAGTGGGGCAGGGGGACATGGCAAGGAAGGCAACTTTATTCCTACTTACTTGAATAGAATTCTGTCAAAACCCTGTGAGCTTGGAAAAGAACCCCTAGCTCTAGATGAGAATACAGTCCAGCCAATAACTTGACTTTTATTTTTTTTTTAAGCTTTTGGAGACCCCAGGCAGAGGACCCACATACACACCATACTTTTGACCTACAAAATTGAGATAACAGGTGTTTCAAGGTGGTAAATAGGAATCTAACATGCCACTCAACATACAACACCCCCCAATGCCTTCTCAACCCAGAAACCCATTATTTAGTCCATTAAAATGAGCCAAATTCTTCAAGTTCTACCATAGTTATGCCTTCTACCTCTCAAATTTACTTTCTGATGCTTCCTAGATCTATGTAACTTGGTTTACTCTCCAAGAGCACATTTATTTCTGGAGACAGAGGAATGCCAATAATGATGGAAGAAAGTGTATGTTCTCATTCACCCAGTTGCCTATCAGTATCTCATGACAATGAGCAATGCATTTGAAAAGATAACACCTTCTGAAAGACCATCATGATAAAAGTTGATACAGGTGCCTCAGTAAATGATTAAGTCTCAGGACAACAAAAAGAATGTACGGCCGGGTACAATCTAGAGCCCCTTGAGTAGTTTCAGGCTTTCAACTTCCTCTGCTCAAAATTGAAAACACTGTGACAGTAAAACTCTGCAGTCAGAGGTGGACTCTACTTTAGCTTCTGTTCACCATTTAAATAGGTGGTATTGAACAGTGCAGAAAACAGGCTATCTTGAGCATATTACATCATGGGACTAAAACTTGTCATATACAGTGTGATAAACATACACGAATCTTATTCCTTGCTAATAATACAGCTCCTTCACATAAAGCAGTACAGTCCAGTTAGTTTATGTTTCATACTTTTAAACTCTTAATGGCAGTATCACCCGGACATTGAAGCTCTGTGTTAAGTGATGAAAACCTGAAAAAGACATTGTATTTTGCACATCTAGGTACTATTTTAATCTTTCCTGAACTGCCAAGCAAATGTTCAGGTACTAAATAAGTTTCAAGGATAAATCAAAGAAAAAGCCTTTAAAATAAACCTGTCAGCTTATTTTTCATAAGAAAATAAAAGGCTCTAATCCCTTCATAATGAATAGCAACAAAATTCTATTCAGCTCAATCTAATTTCTAAAAAGGTAAAAGAAAATATTAGAAAGAAATGTTTTTCCAAGGCCCATGAGCTTCAGCTAAACTAAACACTACCTTTCTAGCATATTTCTAATTAAATATGCAATTAAAATTTTCACTATGCCCCAAGGCCTCCCATCCTATTTAAATCACTTTTTGTCCTACTTTAAAAGGCAAGTTATAACTTCCTAAGTAATTAAAAAAAAATCCTTTAGATTTTCTGTGATTTCTCTAACAAATCTATTTCTAATTTAAATGTACTACTTTAGACATATGAACAACTTAAATGTTTAATAAGCATAAATTGGATGTCTAAGTAGCAGAAGTCAAAGCAGAAAATTCTGTAAAACTAGTGTCTTTGAAGAAAATTTAGGTATGATTCAAATAACTACATACATGTTTCTCACTTTAAGTACCAGTGGAAAACTATGAAATGAAACGTTCCAACTTACTGAATATCAGGTATTTAATAGAAATTTTTACATCTTTCTGATTTTAAGTAATTTTTTTCTGCTATACCTATAAATCCTATTATAATCCTAGTTTTTAGCACACTAAGATGTTCTAACTAAAATAACATGTTACAGGCATCTGGAAAAAGTTAATTTGTTTATTAGCAGATTATGTGAGGACTCAGGTTCAACATATAACGAAAAGTACTTGCCTAATTATGTATTTGAGCTTTACAGTTTATTGCATTTACCCAAGAATAAAAGAATGACAAAGTCTAGTAAAATTTCATTTAGATGTATTACTTGTGTTCTTAACAGATTGATTAAAAAGTGCATATAAATCTGTGGTAGTTTCCAGAAAGACCTCAAACTAGTGGATTTTTGGCCGCCTCATTAGAAGGCCACCCTAGTGATTATACTAAGCATATCTAGGTTTTTTGATTTCTGCTAAAAAATGAGAAATACTTAAAGATGCTCTGGTTTTATGATCCCCGTCCCCCCCAGCACACAATTTTCCTGGTAGTCAATGTGATACTTTCATGAGCTAAAGGACACCATTGTGATTCTGTGAGGCATCTAGGAGCTAATATCAATCAATGATGAAATGTTTGAAGAAAGACGATAAGAGCATCACACAGATAAGTCAGCTATGATTCTGTCACATATCACCCCCATGTGAGTAAAATTGTTATGTCATAAGAAAATTGGGAATCCGTTATGAGAACCTCAACATATTTATAAGGTATATGGAAATGACTGATGTTTACAACATCCTACAGTCCTTAATGTCTAGAAGTATATGAAGAAATTGCTGCACATAGAAAAAGGCAGGAAATCCAAAATGGAGGGAGTTAATAGACAATATGCAGCTAAATCCAAAAGACTAAAACTTAGGAAAATGCTAAGTCAGACCACATAAACTACCATATTAAACCTGTAAAGTGGACAAAATTTAAAAGTCAACAGCAAATGATAAATCTGGAGGAATATCTGTTGGGAGTTTCCATTGCATCACCTTTTCTACAGAGCAATTGGTCAGTATTTAGTGAAATTAGAAATGTGCAGATCTTGAGGCCCAGCTGTCTTCTATTGTGGCTGCAGAGATTAACTCACGAAGGTCACATGCAAAGATCTTCACTGCAGTGGCACTTGGGTAGCTTGGGCCCACTGGTTTCCATCACTAGAGACTGAATATGGTAGATGCATATTTCTAATCATGGGATAATGAAAAGAAATAGACCAGCTGTGAATGAATAAATATGGATACACCTTAAAAACACATTATTGAATAAAATATAAAAATAGAACAAGATTTGTAGCCTAAATGTAAGACCTATATTAGACACACTATATATGACTTCAAAAGCTTAGTAGATGCCTGTGAGGGAGCATAAAGTAGCATTGGGGTGCAAGAGAAAGCCTTTTATACATCATATTGGATGATGTGACATGGACTGAAGACTCAGTCTCTGCACCCGAGGTTTAGAATAAAACCTGATAATATAAAGCACAATATTGAATATACTTATGCCTATTCAAGAGAATAAATTAAGCACTTGACAATCTATATAAACAGTATGCCAGTTGTGAATGTCAAACTATTTCCTCCCAACTTCACAACCTTTTTTTACAAGGTGAATTACTGTATGGAAATCGAAAGCTTCCAAACTTATTCTGTAATTCAGTCTTTTTACTAAGCAAATGTTTTTCAAAGTTACACCATTTCCCCCCCAAAGTTTGCTTTTTATTTCATTCTTGCATGATGTTACTGTGTAGGGTTTGAGGGGTTTCCTTGTTTCTGAAAAGCCAAAGTTAGATCTATTCCGAAAATGGCAGTAATTCATTAACAATAGGAAGGACCAGAAAAGTCACACCAAATAAATCAAGCCTGTAACTATGTAGAGACTATATTCTAGTAAACACTGAAATGTGAGCAATTCAATATTGAAATCTACAATCATAAAATCTTTAGTGAAAACAACTTGATAATTTTCCTCTTAAAAATAGCATTTTTGATTTTAGCTGCTATAACATAGAACAGGTACTGTAAAGGGAAAAATCTCAAAGTATGAAATATTCTTTTTCTACTTTCGAGTTTAAAATTCTGCAATTCTTTCCATAATATCACCTTTTATATTAGATGCAGAGAATTTTCTACTTGATTTCATGTATAGGACTACGTTGACAAAGTGTACACAATATCCGAAGGATTTCCAGCTTAAAAAGAGTGTTAGAGGATTTGGTGTAAGCCTAGAAAACAGGAAAATAGTGTGCTCATAATGTATCCTTAGTTTTACTTTCACCTTCAACATGAATCACTACCGGTGACGTGGTAAGAGACTGAACCTGGAACTCAATATTAGGTCTAGATGATTTGTCTTGATCAGAAATGCATGAAAAGCCTTGGTATGTGCCCGCTCACATTATTCAAGTTGGCAGGAGCTCATCTGAAAGGCAGAATTCCATGGCCAACAAAGTGTGTGTCTAGTGAGGAACAGGAGATGTTCAAGAAGCCACACACTAAACTTCCTGGCTATTCTTCAGTCCTAATTGTTGAAAGTCCATCCATTTGGCGAATTACAGCCAAATGTAACTTGCACAAGATTTTGGGCTAAATGTTTGTTTTTACCATGGTTCTGAGGCTACTTCAACTTCCTTATAGGAATTACATATGGTTTGAGGTAAGCTTTGAAAACTGGATAGGAAAAATTGGCAGGAAAAGATGGACATGAAGACAAATCAAGCTGAGCGAACAGCTTTAGGGAAACCACAGAAGTTTTAAATTGTAGCATGTGTTCAGACATGCAAGGAATTCATCCAGGAGATTAGATATCAGATTAAAAACAGGCTTAGGTTCCTTCATGTATCGTTTACATTTAGCACTGGAAATTCTGGCATAAACATTCACATCCACAGATGAAATTCCTACTGAGTGTATCCCCAAATGTATACATTATGTGTATTCATATGTGAACATATATGTAGGTCTATAGTAGAACCAAAGTTTTAAAGAATTCTCTAAAAATACATAGAAATCCTAAAATTAAGCCAAATGGATCATGTGACACCCTTCTAGGGTGCATGTACTCCAATTCAGACTAAAGTTATGAGTATTAATAAAGACTAATACAGGTATAGTATAGTGATCCTAAATATACATATTGTCAGCAACTTAATTGTGGTCTGCTAGAAATTTAAAAATTTGATATATCAGTTGAAGAAATTAAAATGTAAGAAATGGACAAAGATCACATCTACTCTCTGGGTGTACCATATAGCTCTGTATTTCTTTAGAAACTCTTAAGATAATTCCACTTGCACCAATTCTCAAACTTTCCTAGACCTATTTGTATAGCTATGGGAATGACAAAGGATTGGAGAAGATTGATGTGTATGTCTGGAACGCTCTTTCGACCATAGCATCTTTGATCATTGAATTTATACACCGAAACTTCAGAAAGATTGCATTTGATAAAGCATTCCCCTGCTTTCAAAATGAAAACCACTGGTTAAGCAGATTATAATGCCAAGAGGAAGGAGCATTTCCTTATAATTTCAAACTTTGCTTCCTGAGATCCCTTTCTGTTGGCTACATATGGTTGTAATCTTGATTCTCAATAGAAATTTACTTTTTTCAACTAGGTTGCTTGGACAAATAGCATTGAAACATAGCTTACTCTGCTAACATGGTCCAGTAATGGAAATTCAGAAATTGGCTGTTACACTACAATGTAAAACTCTTTTATGCTAAAGGAAAAAAGAACAAGAGAATAAAATATCCTGTTACGGTGTAGAAGTAACTGCTTTTTTCCATTGAAGGAAGCATGTTAATCCAGTCACTTCAGAGAAATATTTAATGGAGTTTCATACTGGCACCAGAAAATTCACTTATTCTTTGGCAAAAACATCACATTTGGATCATGATTGTTTGTAGAGAAAGGACATAATTAACAGCATGAGGGTACTTTTTGATTACATCTTATCAGCTAACATTTAGGAGATCTTTTTCCTTCTGAAGTACTAACGTTTACAATACTGTGAAGCTGGCCATATAATTGTGATGAAGATATAAATGCTATAGTTAATACAGAAACAATTACTATAATGTGGCTGCCATAATAGTTCTTGATTGAATTTTGGGAAGATGTGGATAACAACTAATAGCAGAAGTTCTTGGAAATCTATTCATTTGCTATAAATAAATATGCATGTGACTTGGTGGCAATCCATCAGTTCCACAGCAATTATCTTTGTGTTCTTTTTGACAGAAGACACAGCCTATAAATTTTTTACTTGATGTGTGAAATTCAAGATTGTTGTGAATCATCAATATCAAAACTCAAAAGTAATTCAAAATCATGAAAACTAGTTTTGCAACCTTATTTTCCCTTTTCTTTCCCTGTACTTAACACTTTAAGCAATAATCAGTTTATAAGTTCATTGAAGAAAGATTGAGCAGATACTTTATTTACTTATTTTGAGGCAGCATGACACATATATAACTGGGAAGGAGCAGAGAGGGAGGAGAGACCATCTCAAATAGGCTGTGTGCTATCAGCATAGAGCCTGACACAGGGCTTGATCCCATGAACTGAATCGTGAGATCATACCTGAGCTGAAATCTCAAGTCCACTGCTTAACCAACTGAGCCACCCAGCACCACTTGGATGATTTTAAATCTTCTCAAATTTTATCCATTTTAGGGTTTGTGCTCTGTAAACTGAGATTTTAGTCCATGATGTGTCAATAAATGTTTAATAAAAACATATTCTTAGGCCACAAAGAGAAATACGTAATACCTTTTGAAGTTTGTTGTTGTTGTTGTTGTTGTTGTTGTTTGTGGTCTTCGGGGAGGTTTTTTCAGTGTTAACCAGGGAGGGAAATACCTTTTTCCATAATACCAACTTCCAAGTCAAAGAGGTCTGGTCTTTAGAGTATCCTGTTGAAATGACTTATCCTTATGCTATACTTCTGTATGAATTCATTAAATAAAACAATTAGATCTGCACTCTTGAGTGAATGTTTTTCATGCCACAACATATACGTTGTAAATTTTCTATAAGACCATATTTAAGTTATAAATTAAAAACTTAAATTCCATTTAATATCCAAGTAGTTATATGGTATTTCTCAACCTCTGATAGCACTGTCAACATTTGGAACCAACTTGGTAGAGTTTACCTGTACATTTGAGGACATTTAGCAGCATCCCTGGTCTCTATGGACTAGATGTCAGCACATACATACACCTATGTGTACAGTTATGCAATACAAAAAAACACATTCAGATAATGCCAAATGTCCCCTGGTGAGAAAAATTGCCCCAATTGAGAATCACTGTTCTAATCCATTACTTCATTAAAAAATGATGTTTTAGGCTACAAGTTACATCCCATTTAGGTGTACTGAAACTACCAAAATTCCCTATTTTAGCAAATAGGATTCTTAAAAAGTTAAGGTCAATATCATGTTTGGTTAAAAAAAAAAAAAGTAATTTACTGATAGAAAACCATTCAAGGTAAACAGATTTCAAGATACTAGAGTAGGTAGTAGGTCTTCATGGATCCACATAGAAGTTATGTATAATTTCAATAAATTAATGCATATGAAAATTCCTCTAATATATATCTACTGGAAAAACTTCATATCTACCTTTGAAACATTAGCTAGGACTTTTTTCTTTTATTATTTTTAATGTAATTATTCATATATATTAAAATACTTAATATTACAATATTATTCAAGTAAGTTAATATTTAGTGTAGTATTGGTTTCAGAAGTAGAACCCAGTGATTCATCACTTAAATGGGAACACCCAGTACTCATCCCAACAAGTGCCCTTTAGTACCCATCACTCATTTGGCTTATCCTTCCACCCACCACCTCTCCAGTAACCCTTAGACTATTCTCTGTATTTGAGTCTCTATGGTTTTCCTCCCTCTTTTTTAAATCTTATTTTCCTTTTTCTTATGTTCATCTGTTGTGTTTAAATTCCACATATAAGTGAAATCATGACATTTGTCTTCCTCTGACTTTGTTTAGCATAATACGCTCTAGTTCCATTCACATTGTTGGCAAATGGCAATCAAAAAGAATGAAATCTTGCCAAGTAGTATTTCATTGTGTGTGTGTGTGTGTGTGTGTGTGTGTGTGTGTGTACGCGCGTGCGCACACCACCTCTTCATCAGTCGATGGACATTTGGGCTCTTTCCATAATTTGGCTATTGTTGATAGCACTGCTGTAAACACTGGGGTGCATGTGCTCCTTTGAATAAGCATTTTTGTATCCTTTGGATAAATACCTAGTAGTTCAATTTCTGGGTCATGGGGGTAGTTCTATTCTTAATTTTTTGAGAAACCTCCATCCTGTTTTCCATAATGGCTGCACCAGTTTTCATTCCTGCCAACAGTGAAAGAAGGTTCCTCTCTCAGCATCCTCACTAACGTGTTTCTTGTGGTGTTAATTTTAGACATTCTGGGAGGGGTGAGGTGGTACCTCGTTGTGCTTTTGACTCTCAAGTTCTTCTACTATACTATTATGGTAAAAAGAGGGAAGGGGGCCTATAAACAAAACTCAAACATAGACACAAAAACTTGAAGCAAAAGACTGAAGGAGTTTTCCCAGAGAACTTCATCCTCATTTCTTGTTTTCCAGAAGATTCATGTCTGCTTGAGATTGCAGGTCAATATGAATAGGAGCTCCTAGAAGGAAACCAAAGTTAGTTACTTCCTGGAAAACAAAAATTCTTGATGGTCTCTTTCCTTGAACTTCATTGATGTGTTATAGTGTGTTTGAAGTTTAATAGACTAAAAAGTTATTTTTAAGTGTATTCCTCCTAATTGGGACAAATAGTATCATGAACAAATAAAGGGGGGAAATTAAAACATAACTGAGCTAGTTGTAACAACCCTGGCAGCACTTACTCCAGCAGCAATGGGAGCCACAGCAATGGTAATGCTTATGGTCTCAAGTACAAGTATAGAAATTTTAGTGAATTTCTACAGATAGCACTTTTTAAACAGTACTAACATGTAAAAGAAAACTGACCCAGTAGCATAGCATGGGATTTAACATGAGCAACCGTAGAACATGGCTGGCACTACTTTTAAGCATGGTTAAAACAACGAGATCAGTGCCTCAATGAAGAATGGATGCCTGATAAAACACTGTTCTGGAGAGTTAGCAAGTAACATTCTTAGAAACCTCTTTATGCAATACATGTGGAAGTAAGACCATTTACGTTAATCTATAACTTCCATTCACTGATATATCATGGTATTCAACATACCAAAGAGCAACTTAAAAACAGAATACTAGATATGCATGTATAGAATTAACACTTGGAATAGATGTTTATAAGAGCGCTACAACAATGACTAAGGAAAACTGTGCTTAGACACTTATAAAAGATTTAACCATTGCTTTACAGGGGTAACCAGCATATTTGTGTAGTTCCATACACCCACATGTAGTTGAACGTGAAAGTGCAATGTGTTTTCCTACAATGCCACTTGACTATTACCTTGCCAAACCTAACTGCTAAATGAGTGCAAAAGTTCACCTTTGGTTATTTTTCATTTTTTGACTTACAAAGTAATGCAATGAAATAGTACTCCAGTTTGAAAATTAGGAAAACATTCAGAAGCCCAGAAGACTTATTCTACTAATGCTTACCTGCCGAAGCATAGACAGAACATCCGTCAACATACATATTTATGAAATGTTTTTCTTGTGACAAATTAAGATGTACTCTGAGCAACTTTCAAATATGCAATACAGTGTTAATACGTGCAATACATTATATTTTTATGACTTCATAAATTGGAAGTTTGTACTTTTGACCCCTTTACCCATTTCTCCCCCCCTCCATCCTCTTGCAAACAATGATCTGTTCTTTAGATCTGAGATTTTACCTTTTAGATTCTATGTATGAGATTATATGGTATGTGTCTGACTGACTTTACTTAGCATGATGCTTTTGATGTCCATCCATGTCACAGATGGCAATATTTCCTTAAGGTTGAATAGTTTATTGTATATATACACTTTCTCTTTTCACCTATCACTGGACAGACTATTTCCATATGTTGGCTATTTTCAATACTACAATGAACATGGGATGCATATGTTTTCTAGTTAGTGTTTTCATTTTCTTCAAATACCCAGAAGTGGAATTGCTGGATCATGTAGTGGTTCTATTTTTGGCTTTTTGAGACCCCTCCATGCTGACCATAATAGCTATGCCAATTTACATTCCCACTGATTGTATACAAGGTTTTTTTTTTCTTCTATATCTGTCTTTTTTTAAAACATACAGTCAAAAGGTACAGAGTTCTTATAAATATGTGCGGCAAATTTCCTACAAAAGATGTGAATAAAGCCTACCTATGCATGAAGAGCTCCCCTGTCCTCAAGTATTAGTGTTACTTGCCGGGAGCCTAGTCTTAGCCAGTTACAGGGCTTCCCAGGAAAGACAGGAATGCTTTGGGACCAGATGAGCGCTTTACCATCTTCTGGGAGAGCAGAGGTGACTAGATCAACTGTTGCTCAGGACCTGAGAATGATTAAATGGTTTCTTCCCCAGACGTGGTCATTTTTGTCAAGCTGCTGATGAAGCAGTTGCTTTCCTGGTAGTTGCCTACAGAAAGGAAAGGAAACCACAATAGCGTGAAGAAATAAAACTCACAAAAACATGCTATGGTGTCTTACACAAATAAAGATCTTATTTTGTCACTTAAAAGAAGTCCAATAGTCTAGTGCTTGTGCAAAATAACCCCAAATCACTAGACCCTATCTGTTCAATTGTTAGAACATGGCTTTCATCCTGAAGGTAATAGGATGGATGCTTAATCTATCTCCATGTAAGGAATAGCAAGGGTGAAAAGATACCTTCCTGGTCAAGTCGTCATCTCAAAGGCATTCCCTGGGTTCCTGAACCTGTGACATCTGTGCAATCAAACTGGTATTCATAGCTACAAACAGCAATAAGAAATACGATATTTTACTCGAAGATGATGTCCTGGATAAAATCAACTGTTATTAAGCAGGGATAATGAATACTTGGGAAGTTGATAGAAGTCCTAACCATAGCATCCTAGACTTCAAGCTGCTTTAACACAGCAGGAATTGTTTGTTACTCAGCAACCAGCCCCACGTATGGCATATTAAAGATGCTCAGTAACTGGTAGAAGGAACCCTGAGTAAATGAGTGGAGTTTTCTTTACACTGGCAATAATTACTCTCGTTATTTGAAATGGAATAATCCTAAATTAAGTAGTCCAAGTATCATGCAGGGGCTTGTGGCCGTTGTTGAGTCCACAAAGACAGAGCAATCTCTAAACTAATACACGATCTAACCTAGGATATTGTGTCCATATCACTTGATCTAAGCAGAAGCAAACTGACTTATTGTCAAGTCTGCAACACGTACGTGTTTATATTCTATACTATTGCAGTTTTATAATATGAAATGCTACCAACTGCACAAGTTGTGTGTCATTTGAAAGAATTTCAAATAATTAGAACTTAGAGAATAATAGAGAATTATTATTCTTAGAGAATAATTAGAACTTAGAGAATCTAAGTTCATAAAGCTAGAAGTATTTTCCAATGTAAGGCAAACATTCCAGACGTACTCTGTAAGAGCTTTGTTTTCTATTTTTCTAGAGTGTCAATATTTAACAAAGGGTCTACAGAGAACCAATACTTAGGTTATAGCTCTTACAGCTATGTGAATCTTGGGGCTTAATTTTTTTGATTATGTGTCTCAGAAAAGGACAAGTACAATCATCTGAGGGTATCTTTGGTAATCTCATGAGCCCTTGTCCCTTACTAAAATTTTAAAGCTCTCATGATTAGCTTGCTGTTGGGGGGGGGGGGAAACTTCTGTGTAAGTATATATGAAGAACAAACACCAACACACATGACAACTGAAGAAATGTCTTTCCTAACACGGTTTCCATGGAGTGGTCATGGTCAAGCTTTGTTTCAAGATGTTAAATAAACATCACAATTGCCTTTTAAATCTAAAGAAAAACAGTGAAAAATCTCATAAGGTGGAAAATCGTAGATTAAGAAATGAAGAGGTCAGCATTTATAGACGCTGAAGTATGCAGAGAAACTCAGAAGTTGTAATTAGCTGAAACAGATTATACACCCATAATGTAATTTTTGAGAAACTGTAGAAAACTCAAAATTCCTCTTAAGATTACCTGAGTTTCAAATGTGAAAATTCTGTGCATGTGTGTGCACACATGCATGTGCTTTCAAGCCCTAGAGTCCTAACACATGATTAGGGCTTAACTTCTCACAAAGAATAAGTTTTGCAAAACAAGCCTAGAAACCACTTAAGCGTGGTTATGCACATGCGCAAGAGTGTGCATATTGCCTGATGTGCATGTAGATATTTACAGATTAAAAAAGCCAGATTTGATCTGTATGTTCTTGAAAATCAAACCTCTTAAGTAACCACACCAACAATTGTGAAAGTGAAAGAAAAGTACCACTGTAATCCGGGTTTATCTATGTAAGCTGTCTTGGAAAGGGAGGGTACCACAGACTACTGTTGAAATAAAATGTCTCATCCTAGTTTCCAAATAATGCTTATTGTTTCATCGTAGGGCTAAATAGAATGTGGCCTTCTACAAGTTTGCTTTCCCTCAGTATAAAAAATAAACCCCAGAATTTCTATCCTGCATCAGAACCCCTTTGTTTACCTGCAATGTGGCTGCAGGTAGTACAGAAGAAAAGGCAGGATAGGACCAGTTATTTTAGCTTGTAACAGTTAGAAGTATCTTAAATTTCACCTAACTTACCACCTTGCCACCATATATATTTAGAAAATTTTTTTTGCGGAATAAATGATTAAATATACATCAAATCTAAAATGTGTAGACAAGTTATGCAAGCCCTCTTAAATCTTATGGGAACTTAAGAGAAATATTTTCTCAGGAACCACATAAGGAACCAATGCTATCTATCCATAATATCCCCCAGGTTAATTATAAGAGTGTTTTATAAAGCTATGTTTCTATCTCCCGTCAACAGAAACAGATGATACCTAGTCAATTATCTGTATCAGTACAGCAGAAGTACACAAAGGCTAAAGACAGCAATCCCAGTAGCTTTATCATCTAATTTGGTCTAAGGACAGAATTTGGATTACCCAAGGAAGGAACTTCCAAAATTTAATATGCATAAGAATTACATGAAATGATTATAAAAAAGTGATACTTCTAGTATTTGATCCCTGCATCTCTGATTCAGTCAGGCTAGGGCTGGTTGCCTAAATCTTTGTTCTTTAAATTGTTGCTGTTAACACTGGATAAAACTGATCTGTAGAAACAAGGTTGACTGTATTCTTATTTCTCAGATGTCAGTTTTTGACAAATGTCTGCCAGAGACCTTGAAATCCTATTCAACTGTAATAAATGAGTGAAGGGATACCATTTTGCTGATTAATTTATAAAACCTGCACATTAAACAAGTCATTTGAGTTAAATTATGTAGGAACTAACAAGGATATTTGGCTAAAGAGGAACAGTGTACAATTTTAAGCTAAGGTTTTCCTTATGAGCATATCTGGTCATCAGTTTAAAACTGGATGGGTCACAAAGGTGTGCTATGAAGTGTGGGCACAATAGTTTGTGTCTTTAAAACTTTAAAAACGGGTGATTGCCTAATATGGCCATAAGATGTAAAATAAAGTTTCAATGGAGCCTACACAACCAGAGCAATCATAGTGGGTTCATATGTACATTTAAGTGAACGAATTAACCTGATACATTACAATTATTAAAAGATCAATAACTTTTGGGAGGACTATGTGCAAATAACTTTAAAATACTTGATAATAAAATGTTCCTACAAAAACTTAAAATGGTCACCAATGATTCCATCTTTAAGTTTTAAAAAGCCAGAAAGGCATAAAAATTTTTGATTTTTGCCAGCCCTCAAAATAGAGAAATGTATACATACATGTACATATACATTCTATATGTGCATGTATGGGTGGCATGTTTATATCAAGACTATCTAAAATTATCAAATCATGAAGGTACAAATTAAAACGTTTTTGGCCTCTCAAATTTATCTGGCTTCCAGGAGATTGTTGCTATTGACCTCGAACACCATGGTGGTTTTAAGGTTTTTATTGGCATCATTTTCGTGTCTCTGTTGACACCAAACAACTTAGGTATTGGTTGTCTCTCAGGGTCAAATCTACGGAAAGATTAATAAAAGCTGCAGAGCCTCTCATGTTCTGACAGAATTCATAAGATGAGAGAAAATAAAAAGCACATCTCCTCTGTTGACTTCTGTATCTGGATTCATGGCTCCAAAACGTCAACATAAGGCAATACTTAATAATTCTGATGGTTTTCATCTTCGATTTCTAAGGACAATTAGGAGAAATTGTGATGCACTTGGATCTCAACCACATTTTTTTTTTTTAGTTTTAGTTTTTACAGCATTGAGATGCAAACGAAAAAACATTGTGTAGATTTAAGGTGTACAATATGGTTTTTAATGTAAGTATACCTTTAGTGATTAGTACAAACTAACCTACCCTTTACCACATAGTTACTATTTATGTGTGGTGAGAATACTTAGGTTGGCAAGGATGTGGAGAAAAGGGAACCCTTGAACACTTTAGTGGGAATGTAAATTTTGACAGCTGTTATGGAAAACTGGAGTTTGCTCAAAAAATTAAATAGAACTGCCTTATCAAAGGAATTGAAATCCATATCTCAAATAGCTGTACTCCCCTATATATTGCAGCATTATTCAAAATATGCAATATATGGAAACAACCTAAATGTCAGTGGCCAAATGGGTGAAGAAATTGTTCTGTGTCTACAATGGAATATTAGCCTTAAAAAAGAAATCCTATTTGCGATAATATAGATGCATTTGGACTGCATTATCTAGGTGAAATATGACAGACACATGAAAGATAAATATTGAGAACACTTATGTAGAATCTAAAACAATCAAACTTAGAGAAACAAAAAGGTAGTTTCCAGGGGCTGGAGGTGGTGGAGGAAATGGGGAAGATGTTGGTCAGGGGATAGAAACTCTCTCTGCTCTAAGTCTTAGAGATGTAATGTACAGCATGGTAACTACAGTAAAGTGTACTTTAAAATTTGCTAAGAGAATAGATCCTAAGTGTTCTCAACTACCTTCTTGATACAACTGGGATATCTGACATTAGCTCCAGTTAGCTCTGCACCCGTATGATGTGATACAGCTTCAGTGGGCTGCCTGGTTTCACTCTCAGTTCTAACAGACATGCTTACAAAGAGAGGTACTATGTTTCTCAGGATGCCACCTTAAATTGGGACAAACCAAATTCTTAATTTCCCCCCTAAAGTTATTCCTCCTTAGACTTTCATATTTTGAAAGTAAACTATCAACAGATGATCATCAGTTTGAGATGATAAACAGGTTGAGTCATTGGGAATAAATGGAAATTGAAAATCCTTTTCTACTGTTGCTTACGTTACTTTTTGTTGATATTCTTGAAATAGAAAAGTGTTTACATATGCAAAAAGATTGAATATTGGAGAGGGGGAATGTAAGAATAAATTGAGGTAATTGCTTAGAAAATAGGACTTTGATAATGCTCAGAACACTAAAAGATAAATTGGGGTGACTGAGTGGCTCAGCCAGATGAGCTTCTGATTCTTGATTTCAGCTCAGGTCATGATTTCATGGTCATGGGATTGAGGCCCCACATTAGGCTCTGTCCTGAGTAGGGAGCCTACTTAAGATTGTCTCTCTCCCTCCACACCTCCCCTACTTGTTCTCTCTCTCAAAATAATTGTTTAACAAAATCAAGACCAATTTAAAAAAATGGAGCAAAGAGGAAAAATAATCACTAAAGTTTATGGCACACTAAGAATTAAAACACGTGAAATTATGGGACATAATATAAAAACCTTGAACTGAAGGATACTCCAGTTTGCATTGAGAGCGCTCACCAGGCCACAGTAAAACCAGGAAGGAAGACTCCACACCAAAGCACACAAACTGTAAAACCTGAGAACAGGGGAACAATGGAGCAAGGTCTTTAAAAAAAAAAAAAAAAAAAAAAACTGCACAAAGAATTGAGAACCAGAGAGGCACCGATTATGAAGTGACACAGTGGAAGCTTAAAGACCCTGTGAAGGTACTTTGAAGAGAAATTTATCTACAAAACAATTATTAATGAAAGTTTAAGACAGTAAAATGACATTTTCAAAAAGACAAATACACCAGAGTACCTCCAGATTACTGTTTCTCAGTTTACTACTTGAGGCGAGGGTGCCCGGAGAGAATCATGGGATCCAAACCAGGAGCAAGACAGGTTCTGCAGGGCGAAAGCAGGCAGGAGGCCTCCAGGGCAAGCATCCAGATCAGAATGGAAGATAAGAGCCTCAAGGGAAGAACTGACATATGCCAGCATGGAGAAGGATGTTCCAGACTTCCTTCAGAAATCAGGACCATTAGTGGTAAATTACCTTGACAACTGAGCTGATAAAGGAGAAGTCCAAGAAAACCCTTCCAACCTAAACATCTTAGCTGTTACAATTGGAATATTAACAAAATATTGTGAACTATTAGAAGATTAAGAACAGAGGCATGAGGGGCGCCTGGGTGGCGCAGTCGGTTGAGCGTCCGACTTCAGCCAGGTCACGATCTCGCGGTCCGTGAGTTCGAGCCCCGCGTCAGGCTCTGGGCTGATGGCTCAGAGCCTGGAGCCTGTTTCCCATTCTGTGTCTCCCTCTCTCTCTGCCCCTCCCCCGTTCATGCTCTGTCTCTCTCTGTCCCAAAAATGTTGAAAAAAAAAAAAAAAAAAGAGGCATGTATATGTGCATGTGCTTAAGGAGTGGGGAGGGTGTGTGCTGTGGTGAGCATGAAGGGCCAGAGACTTAAATCTTCATCTACCAGGGTAAGAAATCAAGTAATAGTGTGAGTGGTATAAACATATTAATGGGAGATAGGGATACTTGATATTTACTTCCATAAGAGATTATAGTAGTCTGAGTACTGAAAATATGGAGTGAAGTTGTGGTAAGATAGGGACTGCTTATGTGTATTTAACTTTTGTTTTTATTTTGAGGGAGGGGCGAGGAGAGAGATAATCCCAAGTAGGCTTCATGGTCAGCATGGAGCCGAGGTGGGGCTCAATCTCCCAACCACCCAAGGTCATGACCTGAGCCAAAAAAAAGAGTTAGACACTTAACCAACTGAGCTACTCAAGGGCCCAATGCTTATTTAACTTTTAAAACTGTGCATCTATATTTCCTTACAAACATGACTGAGTAAAACCATATAATGTTTAAATTTTTTTTAATGCTTTAAAATCTTCAATGCCATGCATGTCCATAAAAAAAGAATTGTACTGTTGTTTGAAATAGCAAGACTGGAAGTGGTTTAAATATTCATTAAGAGCATGGGGGGAAAAACAATTTTTACATTGGGATATAATATGCGTTTGTCAACAAAAATGCAAATATTGATCTGGAACTCCCATGTCTGTGGTATGTGTGTGGAGGGCAATCTATATAACGGGATATGAATTATATATAAAACATTCATAGTTATGTATATAACATACCTACGTACATGTAGATGTGTATGTTTGTAGTATTTTATACGTACAGTAAAAACAAATGTGGTTCAGTCTTCACCTTGGCTCCACCAGTTCCTTGCTCTGTCACTAAGGAAAGAGCTACTATTCTGTGCCTCAGTTCTCATGTCAACACTGTGAATACACCTATTTTCAGTTGATCGTTATTTACTTACACTGGTTGCCAGAGTGTTTCAAGTTTAAAAGCAGACTGTTGGTCAAAATCTTGTCTACATTTATCAAATATTTAAAAATGTAACTAGTTTTCCTAGTAACTTCATTGCTGTGATTTTTTTAAAACAATTTTTTAATGTTAACTTATTTTTGAGAGAGCAGGAGCAGGGGAAGGGCAGAGAGAGGAAAACACAGAATCCGAAGCAGGCTCCGAGCTGTCAGCACAGAGCCTGGAGCAGGGCTCGAACCCACAAACCATGAGGTCCTGACCTGAGCCGAAGTGGGATGCTTAACTGACTGAGCCCCCAGGTGCCCCTCATTGCTGTGATATTCTAAGGAATAGTCGCAAATGTCTAAAAACCTATCCCTAAACTTTTCATCACAGCATTAAAACATTAGAAACATTAAACTTCCAATAATAGGCTGCTATTTAAATCAGATGAAATCTACAAAATAAAACACTTCTACTACAACTATCTTTAAATGCTGATATGTTGAAACTAAAAACAAGGCAAAGCTCTATCTTCCACATCAAAATGAGAATGGTGTCCACTTACGTACGTATTGGTCTGCCTTCCTCTTTGTGGATATAAAGACACTAAAATAATAGTGGTTACCTGTAGTTGCTGACAGTATTTGTTTTCTGCCTTTTACTTAATATCTACCTCCTTCTCCACATTTCTAGGTATGCTTTCTTGCTTGAAGTGTTGCCTGAACAAGGCATGTTCATTAGGGTAGTAGAGCCACATGGTTACGCTTGCATTCACTTTGACAGATGTTTTTCCCTTGTGTCCTCCTGGGTGCGTCTACTTCTGACCAGCTCTATGCTTACCTGGAAGGAGAGGCGGCTTGGCTGTGACGCACTAGCACACGAACTGCTTTCAGTTCTTGATCACATACCGAAACCTACACCTTGGTCATTAGCAAAAAAATAAGCCAGTATTCTGAATGTTTTCCGGTTAATGAGAATCAACTGTTAGTAAAAGCTTATAGTGGAATCTCTTCTGGATAAAATCATTCTATAGCAAAGCAAATGTTTGGTATAGATCAATGGCAAGGCACCCTGAAGGCCTAGGGCTGAGCTTTATAACTATTCTTATTTTGGGACCAATTAGCTACTGATTCAAATTGTGACAAATTATAGTGCTTTCTAGCAACTGCTTTTGGAAAGGTAATTCATCACTTCAATATTAAACTTCTATTTCTTAAAACCTCCCACTTTATAACCACTAACCTGAAGTTACTGCTAACGTAGGGGGGTTTGATATCAGCCAGTACAACCAAGTTTCCTATTCTCATTGGGTTTAAAACATTTTTACATAATTAAAAATTGTCTATGTATCTTGTAGATAAAAGCTACCTTCCTACCTCACTAGAGGGAGTAAAAAGTTAAGTGTCCTTCCTGATGCGGGAGATCTTTTTGTTTCTATCATCTCCATTCTAAAGCTCATTGTACACTAATCTTGTTTCTATAGTTACTTTGGAAAAGAAGAATGCATGTTATTACACACCCACTATTTTAAGAATGACCAAAAAGGGTAAGAACCCACACATTGCCATTATTTTTAACCTAGGTCCTCACAAGATTAGAGAGAGGGAAGTGAATGTCAAAACATAAAAAATGCATGGAAATCTTTGAACACAATATTATTCCCTCCAAGGACATAAAGCACACTGTGTATGTGTGACTTCTAAATCATGTCAATGGATGGGAAGGAGTAAGTTTGACGGAAAGATCATGAGTTTAAAGGAGGATGGTCTGCAGTATTTTAAAGTCAGGGAAAAAAATTTTACTTCTCTGTGCAACCATTAGGATAAAACTGAATTCCTGATAACTTATTTCAAAGCTGGTGAGCAATTACATGAAGAGAAAAGATGATAGAACTTCTTAATGTATTAAGTGGTGTGGGTAAAAAAACCAAAAAATCCATAATATGTAGTTTCAATCCTAAGGAAGATTGTGTGTATATTTGGCAAACGAAGAGAAAATTATATGATACATTAGATGTTAAAATGCAAGGGCGTGAAAGAGGTACAATCGAAGTAGACCAAAAAGATCTGAGGAATGAGGTTGTAATAGATGTATGCCACAGAATGTTAAAATTTTTAAGCATGTGCTAACAATGGTGTTTACAAAACATTGTCAAATGTGGGGAAATAGGAATCTTCATTTCCTTCTGATAGGAATATGAGCCAAGTAGCCATTCCAGATTGTAGTCTGCTATTGCTTAATGGAAGTGAGGGACCGCATTCCCTATAACCCAGCAATCCACATCTGAAAGAATGTAAAGACAGCACTATTTATAGCAATGAAGTGGTCTTTCAGGACATGAAAGTGTTACACAGAATTCTATGAAATCCTTTTCAGCCATTTGATACGTAAAAAGACACATTGAGCTTGACGAAAAATCTTAGTACAAACTAGGGAAAGGAATGACCGATTCAAGATCATTTATATAAAACAATACAAATGGACACCTATCTACGGGTATTTGTTAAACTTGTTATAGAAGAAACCTAAAGGGGAAAGGAAATGAGGAGTGGGGAGAAAGAAGTAGGATATGGAGCACCTGACTCTTGATGAAAAAGGATAGTTCAATCAACTTCCTAGCTCTCTTCACTGGGAAAATTGGAATAATTATGTCTCTGATTTTTTTTTGGGGGGGGGAACTCAATTGCTGTAAAGTATTCCAATTCAACCAAGTAGCTTTCAGTACGAGTGAGAAGGGTTGACAGAGCTTTCAGGCATCCCTACTAAGGAACTTAGCTATTTAGATATTTGCCCTTCTCTTACCAAACGTTTACTTGTTTAACGTATTTATCTTTTTACAAGTTACATCCATTCAGTCTGTAGTTGTGGCATTTTTTTCTGTAAGGAACCATAGAATTTAAAGGACATGAAGTCCTACCCTCAACCTGGCTGATATCATTATAGGATTTTTTTCACATGTTAAGATACAATGTAAAACAATTACCTATATCTCTATTTATTGAAAAGCTCCCATTGTTTTCTAAGATCTGACTTCCTGGAAGGAAATCATGTTCTAGTCTAGAACATTTTTACTTAAGTACAAAACCTAACAGTGTTTAGATATAAGGGGATTTGACTATTTCCATCCATCCTGTAGGTAAATTATTCCCACAGTTTGAGTACTGCTTTGAATTTCACTGAGACCAAAGAAAAATGTGCATGTACAGAAATAATGAATGTCAAGAAGGTAGTTAAATAGCAAAGTACAAATCCTGCTTTCAAGGACTTCATTACCTAATGTAGAAGGCCAGCTGGAAAGCAGCTATTTTTAACCCTGAGTGAAAATTGAGGGTTTTTCTACCATGATGAAGACCTAATGCAGAATGCTACATAAGAGTTTAGTGTTAGGTTACCTTCACTTTGAGAGGAAGGTACTATATCAAGACTTGAACATGTTCAACATATCCAGGTAATGGGAGAGACATGTCTAAGTATATATCGATGAGATAGAATACAGTTTATTCTGTAAACTATAAGTACTTTAGTATTGCAGGAATAGAATATGCAAGCTGGTAAATTGTGTGAAATGAAGGAAGGTAAGCAGGGGCCAGATACGAAAGCTATAGATCCGCTAATGGGGACTGGAGACAATGAGAAGTCATTTAAATAGGACAGTGGTATGATCAACTTGTACATCAGATCAACCTTCTTTATGGAAAACTTGTAACAGGAAGGAAGATTTGATAGGAGAGGTGGAGATCTGTTAAAACGGGCGTTACATATCCCGAGTGAAAAGAAAAAGCAAACCTGGAGGCAGTAAAAAGATTAGTGTTTGCCAGGGATTAAGGGAGAGGGACTAAAAGGCAGAGCATAGGATTTTTGGGGCAGTGGAACTTGTGTATGATACCGTAATGGTAGATAAATGTCCTTACACATTTGTCAAAATCAATTTAATTTTAAAACCTGAGTGAACCCTAACATAAACTGTGGAGTTTGGGTGATGATAATGTGCCAATGTAGGTTCATCAATCATAATCAGTGTCCCACTGTGGTTATAGAATGTCCATAGTGAGGAAGGTTGTGGGTATCTGGGGACAAGAGATATGAGAACTCTTCCCATTCAATTTTGCTATGACCCAATCATGCTCTGAAACTGCTCTGTAAAAAGGTTTTTAATTAGAAAAAAAATGGACGCAGTAGAGATGGGAAGAAATACTCAGGAGTTATTAAGAATGAGGACTAAACAGGAATTAACTAAATGTACATTTAATACAATATAGAAGTGAAAGTGTCACCCGAGTTTCTCATGTCAGAGTATGAAGTAACTTATCAAGGGTAAATGGAAGAGAGGAGGGGAAGTGTGTGAGCAGTGTTTATTTCTGGTAGTACTCAATCTCTGCGATGCACTATATACTGCAGTAGAGATAGCTGGAAAATGATGGCAGAGGCCAACAACTTGAGACGATGGCCCCAGAAAAGCAAGCTCTAAATATGGGTATAATAACTGTGTCTGGACTTGATGTTATATGATGTAGTCCCATAACACAGCTTTGTGTTAAGATTATAGTATCAGTAATAGTAATAGCATTCCTTTTCGGATATCCTAATGACCACCTTATATATATGGAAAGGAGAACAATTTGCTACTTAGATGGTTACCTTTAATAAGGCGTGCTTATTACTAGAATCCTTGTGATAACTAAGGGTAAGGCAAGATGGAGGAAAGGTTTATGGTAAGAACATACAAAATCTACCCTGTTTTTCATCAGAGGGAGGTTAAAATAAAACTATTCTCCATCCCCATGGCAATAAAAAGATAGCCATTGAAAACTGCCTTGTGTGTAGATGTATCCTGAACTGAGCATCGGGGATCTATTCATTGTAAAGGGTTATCCAGCACCTATTAATTCTATAAATAGTCTTCTTAATATAGAAATAGGCTATATCCTTTTGACCAAAAAAAAAAAAAAAAGTATTTGGAAAGATGTGTTTTCAGAAAAGGTCACTTACTAAAAGGACTGGCATGTTCAGAGCTCTTACTACTGAGAAGAATGAATTAGAATTAAATGACCCACTTTCAAACTTGGTCATGGCTTGGAACTCAGTATCCTTCTGGAGCCTTGTAAAAGGAGTTGAGAAGACCTTTGAAGTCATTAACCCAGGAGAGACTCAAGAAATGAAGTCCCCCCAACCCTTTTTTTTTTTTTAAACAAGAGCCAATTATTGGCTATCTAAGCCTAACTATAAGTGACGTCCTGTCTGCAGTAAGGAAGGTAAACAGAGGTGACAGAGCCAAGCTAAAAAATGGAGAAATTTGTGGGAGAACACATTCCATACAAAGGACCAAATCTTCACTTGCCTCATGTAGAAAAGCGGACCTAGTTGCATTAAAACTATAAACAAAATTATGTGTGCATAATTCTGAAATCACGTGGATGTATTAGGGTTCTCCACTGACACCGAGCCAGTAAGAGATGTATATATGCATGTGTACCAATATATTTTAAGGAAATGACTCACACAAACATGGAGGTTGGCAATTTCGAAATCGGCATGGTAGGCCAGCTGGCTAGAAAGTCAGGAATGAACCAATGTTTCAGTTTCGGTATAAAGGCAGACTTAAATTCTGCTAAAGATGGACAGAATTTCCTCTTTTTCCAAGGAGGTCAGTCTTTCTATTCCTACAATTAGAAATTGCCCACCCATATTAGGAAAAGTAATTTGTTTTACTCAGTCTACTGTTTTCAATGTTAATCTCATCTAAAAATACCTTTATTTTGGGTCGCGTATTTCTTTATAGAGATACTTATAGTAATGTTTGACCAAATATTGGATAATATGGTCTACCCAAGTTGACATATAAAATTATATATTTTTGCCCCAAAACTTGTATATCTCATTCTCAGTATAATAGTATAATTGACCTCCAGTGGTGGGTACGAGATGGTGACCAAGGAAGGATGAATATGGTCTGCCAGGTTTGCTTTTGCACTCTTGCTGAGACATGGAATGGGTCTAATCAGAATGGATGAGACAGCAAGAAAATGCAGACTGCCCACATGCTGGAGATGATAAAAACAAGTTTTCTGATTTCCCTGTGAATTTTGAAATGTGAGAAGTCTCATCTCTCATTTGACAGGAAGAGACCTTTTGCTCCTAAAAGTACTTTGGATATCTCTAAGTTCAGACAAACACCTCTCCCTTTCTTTAGGGTATCAATAAGATCTGTAGGAGTAGTATCAGATCTTAAATCAATGAAATATCAAAAATACTTGTACACTCATGGGAGCCCAGTGGTGCAATTTCTAAGAAAATTTCCATCTGTTAATCTCAATACCCTGGTCTCCAAGAACCTTTGTACTTAGACTTTGGACTTACAAGCACAGTATTCCATAATGCCTAGAGATGCTATTATTACAGTCAGTTCTAGAGGCATCCAAACATGGCTATCTGAAACCAATTCCAGAGAAGATGTTTTATGTTGAGGTACTCAGTCACTGAAAATCTGGCTCACTGGGTTTTTGAGTAGCTCAGGTATTTGAGTCCAAAGATCATTTCTCAGTCAGACCTTACATTGTAAGGTATATTATAGTAATGGCTTTCCTGTCTTCAAATAAGTTTAAAGACTTGCTGAAAACTTTTTTTGTGAATCTTTCTTGCAGCCTACACTGGATAATGAGCTATGAAACCTGAGCCAGCAGAAATTCCTCATCAGCATTTTGGACCATGATAGTCTTAGCACAAGATAAACTCCCTGTTCTTATATTTTCCAGGGCATGGCAGGTGAGGTTGAAAAGTTGAAAACACCTTACCAGAGGATATAGGCGTGTTGATCTAAAAACCACTGTGCCTTCCCTGAGAACCAAGCATGAAGTCAGTTGCATAGTTACAATCCCATGACACAGGGGATCCCCCTGCCTCTTGTTTCTAAGGAGTTTGCAGGGCCACCTATGGGTAAGCTCTAGGGCGGGGTAAGTAATTCTAGTGAATGACCAATAGGTGAAGCACATGAACCTATTTCTGACTTCCATTCCTACCATCTGTTATATCGTAGACACACTTAGCATTGGCCACCATCATTCATGACCTGCCACTCAAGTTGGAGCCAGATATTTTTGTAGCAGGACCTTTTAAGTTATCCTGAATCACTAAAGGCTTTAGAAATGGACTCGAGAGAGGGAGAAGAGCTAGGCCATCTGCATAAAAACCCTGCTATGTGTATCATTGGCAAAATTCCATTTTTTCTCAGTGAATGTTGTAAATATTTATTGTTGTAAGGTACGTAAGTTCTGACAACGTTGCTACCCCATAGCTAATGTAAGATTTTCAAGAGCAATAGTCAAATATGGAAATGTAGCTGGAGAGGGTTGGAGGCACTAGAAGTCTGGAATAATGCACAGTGAGGTATGTTTCTTGGCCTGGTTTTCCAGGGACCCAGTAGGATAAGGTAATCAAAAAGGGTATCAAGCTTCTGATCAGTTACAATAGGGTTAAGTTTTTTTCAGACATGGAATTCCTACAACAACCATAACCAATTTCTTAAACAGTTTCATTAATATCACCTGTGGGCCTTGTATAACTCAGTAAATTTATACCATATGGCTAAAAACAAGATCTGGGAACGTGGTGCATTGTCAAATATAGAGAAATCATTTACTGAAACTTGTGCTGAGCAGAGAAAAACCTATTTAATGACCAATATCTATGTCCCCAAACAACTCATGGACGACAGGTAAATTTGGGCAGATGTAAAGAAGTCTACAAAAAAACTTTAGAAACACAGGTGGAAGGACCACAGTGGATGTGGTGTGGTTGTGGGATGCTGGGGGATAAAAATGAACACCTAATCAGCTCGAAGTAATTGCAGTAAGAGGAATGACTCATTTTGAACAAGGACAGCCTTTGGGGAAAAAAAAAGTCATAAACAGAGTTGGCAATGATTATTAACTTTCATTTGTATGCTGCACGATACATTGCAAAAACACTTGTACATGTTTTATCTCCATCTAATTGGAAAACAATCCTGAAAGTTAGAAAAGGCAGGTATTGTTTTGCCTGTTTTATATGCAAGGAAAGAAATACAGACAGGTTAATTGAGCTGGCTGAGGTCACATTGTTACTTAGCAGAACCAGCAAGGAATAGAACCTGGGTTTCTAGAATCTCAGTGTAATATATTTTAACCACCCCTGACTGCACACAGTTTCGCTGAACAAAGAAATTCTTGCAGTCCTGTACAGTTTAGAGAACATTGGTTGTTTATCCAGTCTTACCCTACCAATAACGATGTTAGTTTCACCCTTCTCCAGCCATGAAATCAGAGGTCTTCTGGTTCATCCATCATTTGTGCCACAATGTTCACCAGTCTGAGATCACACGAAACTTTGTCAGCCTCATCAAAATGCCTATCAAAATGCCTATTGATCTTAATGCTGAACATGTGCTTTAGAGAAATGCATGATGCACACAATAACTTAGTTTTACTTTTGAAAATAAGATCTTCCCTTGGGATGCCCCAGGTGGCTCAGTTAAATTTCAACTCTTGATTTTGGATTGGGTCATGATCTCATGGTTAATGAGTTCGAGCCGTGAGTCAGGCTCCCGGATGACGGTGTGGAGCCTGCTAAGGATTTGTATTCTCCCTCTCCCTCTCAAAATAAACTTACAAAATAGATACTGCCTAAAGAACGTATTGTAACTGCTTTGACTCCGGGGCGGGTGAGAAGAATGCAAGGTACTTGAGATGTGTATTATCTTGGCCTACGGATGTTTAAAAACCACCTTAACATACAAAAGGGTTCGTGTTTATTTTCCAACCTAACAGTTTTCCTTATTCTAAAAATCAAATTACACAGCAATCAGTGCTGGAAAGGGAGGATAAAAACTTCAGTTGGATATCTAATGACAAGTTGTCAGTATCTGCTGTTGATCAGCAGTGGGCTCCTCTTACAATTATCAAACAATTTTTTACCCAGGCAATATGGGTAAAATGGAGGGGAAAATCTCGTTTGCATCCAAAACAATTCCTCCTGTTTAGGAGAACTGAATCCCAAACCAAAATAATTTTGCTTCACATCCTACTTACGTCACTTCTCAATGGCTCCAGAATCACAGATATCTCCTTCCAGTTGAGTATCTCAAGCACACAAATATATAATCTAAGATTGAGAAGCATGATCTGTATCAAGAAAGCTGTTTTGCATAAGGCAAAGCTCCATTTTACTTCCACTGGAATATACTTCAGCTTTTAAAGATCTACATTTCTCTTCCTGCAATGGTATTATCATTGATTGCACAACTTGTATGAATAAATGAGGCTTAAAAGGCAACTACATGACTTAAGGTCTTTTTGCCAGTGAGAATACTTGTAATTTGTCCTCCAGTTGGAGACTCAAAATACTACTGGCAAAACCTAAATTTAATGTTCTGCCTTTTTCCTCAATGGCTGCCTAATGTTTTCGATCTAGTCAATTCAGCCCATTTCTGATTGATGAGCACCATGACAATCTAGTGGCCAATGCTGCTTCCCTGCAATAAATAGCAATGGGGCATTGCATCATGTTATATATAAAAATGCTCTGTTCCTTTGCTATGCTTTAATGAGTCACATTTCCTTTTTTTAAAAAATCAATTACAAATGCTTGAAAGTAATGACAAGTCACTACCTATGGGGAGTAAAAGGAATGCAAGATAGGGTCATGGATCTCAAAGAATGAGGTAATGATTGAACCCTTAAAATCCAGGCTATACGAGGCCTTCTAAATGAAGAGATGGATATCCTCATTCTTTTAAGTAAGACACTGAGACTCAAAGCTTTTAATCATTGGCTGAAGGTCACTCAGCAAGTACAGTGGTATGTTTCTGGTTCCCAAACCGGTGCTTTTTGCATCACATTGCAGAGTCTTCCAAAATGCGGGCTGTGATCTAGTTGAGAGATAAGACACAGACTTGATCCATGTTACACAAGAATAATGAATGAAATAATGGCGTCTTTGTGGTCCTAGAGACACTAGGTACTGAAGTAATGGTTGGATACTAAAGCTGGAAATTATTTCAGGTAAAGAGATTTTTTAAAAAGGCTTTGAGATTTGAGATCATGAAACTCTCTTGCATAGAAATTGAATGCAGGAGAATCCTGGGTACTTGGAAGGGAATGGTATGAGCAATCACTCAGATGTTTAAAGCAATTTTCCCAGGTGTTTGAATAGCGTTCAGAGCTTACTGTGCATGCTTTTCTTGGTCTTAAGGAGCAGACTGGCTGGGACATGGTGGCATTAAACATACTGAGAGCAGATATCTACCTGAAGGTTGGCAGTGGAAGTGAAGCTCAGCAGTTGGTTTACTCAAAAATATCTGCCTCAAATGGCTATGTGATTAAATTCTCAGGAGTAGGCAAAGAGGTGGTAGAAAGTGCTTCAGAAAAGGCTAAGGATACACTGGTAACACACAAGGATATTTTTAGTGATGGTAATGTAAAAAAGTCCGTGAGCTTGGTTACTATTTATTTCTTGGAAGTCTCTGGATTTATTTCAGTAGTCCCTACATTTGGGGAAAGAGTTGCACCTGGGAACAAACTGCTCTTCACAGTCCTAAATGTTTTGAAATGTTGAATTAGAGAAAACTGGAATTTATTTACAAAATGTCAGTATTTTACATTGTATTACATCTTGGACCACAATAAAGTACATCTGTATTTTGAGATATATATTAGTTTTAGATGTATAATACGATGATTTTATATTTGTACGTATTACGAAGTGATTACCACAGTAAGTGTAGTTAACATGGGTGACCATACACATTGTTATTTTCTCTTGTGAGGACTGTCAATGCCTATTCTTAGCAAACTTCAGTATTACAATAGAGTATTAACTGTAGTCACCACACTATATATTACATTCTTAGTATTGTTAGGACTGGAATTTTATACGTTTTGACCATCTTCACCTATTTCACCCATTTCACCCACTTCCTACCACCGGTCTCTAGAAACCACCAATCTGTTCTCTGTATCTATGACTTTTTTTTTTTTTTCCCTCTGAGAATCCATGTGTGAGACCATAGGATATTTGTCTTTCTCTGACTTAGCTTATTTAACATAATGCCCTCAAGGTTTATGTTGGTACAGATGGCAAGATTTCCTTTATTGTTGAATGATACTCCTATATATACATTTTTATCTCTTTATCAATAGACACTTAGGTTGCCTCCTTGTCTAAGCTATTATAAGTAACACCACAGTAACGTGGGGGTACAGATGTCTTTTCAAGTTAATGTTTTCATTTCCTTTAGAAAAATACCCAGAAACACAAATCCTGGATCATGTGGTAGTTCTATTTTTAATGTTTGAGGAAACTCCATACTCTACCCTCCCCCCCCCACCCCCCATCGTGGCTGCATCAATTTACATTCCTACAAACAATGCAAAAGGGTTCCCTTTTCTCCACCTCCAAGACTGATTTGTCTTTTTGGAAATAGTCATTGTAACAGGTGTTAGGTGATAGCTCCTTGTGGTTTTGATTTTTTCCTGCTTTCCTGATTTTCCCTTATGCATGATGATGGGCGACTTTTCATGTAGCTGCTGGCCATTTGAGTGTCATCTTTGGGGAAAAAAGTATATTCAGTAATTCTGTCCATCGTTAATCAGATTTTTTGAGTTGTATGAGCTTTTCAATACTTTATATATCCTTTATCACATATGACTTGCAAACATTTTCTCATTCAACATGTTGCCTTTTCATTTTGCTGAGTTCTTATTTTTCTCTGTAGAAGCTTTTTACTTTGCAGCCCCACATTTTCTTGTCTTGACTGTGAAAACTGAAAAATCAAGTTTTATGGCTTCAGGTCTGCTGTTCAAAGTCTTTAATCCATTTTGAGTTTTTTTTACATGTGGTATAAGATAGTCCAATTTGATTCTTATGTGTTTGGTTGTCCAATTTTCCCAGTACCATTTAAAGATCTGTTATTTTCCAATTATATTTTTGACAGCTTTGTCATAAATTGGTCATACATGCAGTTTTATTTTTGGATTCTGTGTTCCATTGATCTGTATTTATTTTTTACCCCATTACCATACTGTTTTGATTATTATTGCTTTGTAATATAATATGAAGTCAGATTGTGATGCCTCCAGCCTTCTTTCTCAAAATTATATTGGCTACTTGGGGTTTTTTTGTGGTTCCATACAAATCTTAGAATGGTTCCATTTCTGTGAAAAATCCTATTGGAATTTTGATAAGAATTGCATTGAATCTGTAGATCACTTTGGATAGTATGGACATTTTAACAAAATTCTTTCAACTCCTCAGCAATGGATATTTTTCCATTTCTTTGTGCAAACTCTCTAATCAGTGTTTCAGAATTTTCAGTGTACAGGTCTTTTGCCTCCTTGGTTACATTTATTCCTAGGTGTATTATTTTGGGAAATGCAACTGAATACAAGATTGTTTTCTTAATTTCTCTGATAGTACGTTATTAGTGTACAGATGCAAGAGATCTTTATATATTGATTTTTGTATCCTGCAACTTTACAAAATTTGTTGATTAATTCTAACAGTTTTGGTAGAGTCTTTAGAGTTTTCTCTGTAATATCTCAGAGATAACATGACTTTCCTACTGAATGCAAAGGGCTCGTTGCTTGGGGTGCGTTAGCCAATAGATCAGCCCCAGTTTTCTGGTTTGAGCAAATCGTTTTCATTACTTGAAGCAAGTAAAACCAAGAGATCTCAAAGCACTGTCTCCTTGGGTTTAGTGCAGGAAGCTTTTATTCAGTGTATTAGGGAGAACTGGGTAGGGAGCTTTTTACACTAAGGAACTTACATGTTTTCTATTAGGCACTTTAGCTCAACCGTGCATTCTTAACATATCAGCATACTAGTGCACATATCATATTGTCAACAAACAGTGGAAAAATCCACCTATAGGAAGGGATCTTACTACTATCTACTACTGCTAATGTTAGGGTAACTTTGATGCTCATTGCCAATCAGACTCAAGCTGGCTCCTACAAGGAGTATCTGACAGAACATCTGACTGTACATCTCCTTGGTGAGAGCTACATGTCCTGTAAGACACCTTCTTTCCCTGCTTTTGTCTCTTCCGCCTCCTTCTGATACCCTTTGGCCCTCTGATCTGAGTAACTCCCTGTTACTTCCTAGCTAACAGGTTCAGTTCCACACCACTGCAATAAAGTGTGTCAAATTAATTTTTTTGGTTTCCCAGTACATACAAAAGTTTACACTATGCTATAGTCTATTAGGCATGCAATAGCAATATGCTTAAAAACAATGCACATACCCTAATTTCAAAATACTTTATTGGGGTGCCTGGGTGTTTCAGTTGGTTAAGTGTCCAGTTCTTGGTTTGAGCTCAGATCATGATCTGGAGGTTTTCCATGAATTCAAGGTACATGTTGGGCCCCAGCTGGCAGGGTGGAGCCTTCTTGGGATCCTCTCTTGCTCCCTCTGCCCACTCACACTGTCTCAGTCTCTCTCAAACTTAAAAAAAAAAAAATTCTTTATTAAAAAATTCTAGCCATGAAATCTTGCTGGTGGAGGGTCTTGCCTCAGTGCTGTTGGCTGCTGAACTGATTAGGGTGGTGGTTGCTGAAGCCTGGGGTGACTGTGGCAGTTTCTTAAAAGACAGCATTTGCCTCATGGATTGACTCTTCCAGTAGAACTTCTTTCAAAATTGGAGCGAATCCTCTCAAACCTTGCTGCTGCTTTACCAACTACAGTTATGATACTCTAAAGCCCTTGTCATGTCAACAGTCTTCACAGCATCTTCTCCAGGAGTAGATTTCATTTAAGAAGGCACTTGCATTGCTCATCTGTAAGTAGCAGCAACTCTTCTGTTAGTTTTATCATGAGAATGCAGCAATTCAGCCACATCTTCAGGCTCCACTTCTAATTCTAGTCTTTTTTGCTACTTCCACCATATCTGCTGTTAACTTCTACACAAAAGTCCTGAACACATCTAAGACATTCATGAAGATTGGAATCGACTTCTTTCAAACTGTCATTAATATTGATATTTTGACCTCTTCCCATAAATCACAATTCTTAATGGTATCTAGGATGGTGAATCCTTTCCAGGTTTTTCAGTTAACTTTGCCCAGATCCATCAGAGGAATCGCTGCCTATGGCAGCTCGAGCCTAACAAAATATAATTCTTAAATAAGATTTGAAAGTCAGAATTACTCCTTGATCCATGAGCTCTGCAGAATGGATGTTGTGTAAGGCATGAAAACATTAATCTCCTTGTTCATCTCTGTCAAAGACCTTGGGTGACCAGGTGCATTGTCAATAAGCAGTAATATTTTAAAAGGAACCTTTTTACTGAGATTTTATCAATGAGCTTAAAATATTTAGTAAACCATGTTGAAAACAAATGTGCTGTCATTCAGGCTTTGTTTTATTCATAGGACACTGGCAAAGTAGATCTAGGATAATTCTTAAGGGCCATAGGATTTTCAGAATAGCACATGAGCACCATTGGCTGCAACTTAAAGTCACCAGCTGCATTAACTCCTAACAGAGTCAGGCAGTCTGTTGGAGCTTTGAAGCCATGCATTGATGTCTCCTCTTCAGTTATGAAAGTCCTAGAAGGCGTCTTCCAGCAGAAGACTGCCTTGTCTGCATTGAAAAACTATTTAGTGTAGCCACTTTGGTTCTTTATTTTAGCTAGATCTTCTGGATAACTTGCTGCAGTTCTACATCAGCACTTCTTCACCCTGCAATTTTATGTTGTGGATATGGTTTCTTCTAAAACTCATGAACCAGCTTCTGTTTCAAACTTTTCTTCTGTAGATTTGTCCTCTCTCTCAGCCTTCATAGAATTAGACTTAGGGCCTTTCTCTGGATTAGGCTTTGGCTTAAGGGAATTTTGTAGCTGATTTTATCTTCCATCCAGACCACTAACACTTTCTCTTATCAGCAATAAGGCTTTTTCACCTTCTCACTCATTTGTTCACTGAAATAGCACTCCTAACTTCCTTCAGAAACTTTTCCTTTGTAAGCACAATTTGGCCAACTGTTAGAGTGAAAGTTAGGCCTCTTGTGCCAATCTGAAATTTCAAGAGGTCTTCCTTACCACACTTCTAACTTTTGATTCAAGGGGAGATAGGTGCAACTCTTCCCTTTAGTTGAGCACTTAAGGGCCATCGTAGGGTTATTAATTGGACTGCTTGCAATATTAGAAGGTCTCAGAGCACAGGGAAGGCCAAGGAGAGGGAGAGCGATGGAACCACCAGTTGGTGGAGAGTCAGGATACATACAATATTTAAGTTCCCCATCTTACCAGGTACAGTTTGTGGTGCCCCCAAACGATTATAACATGAGTGAACACGGCTCATTGATCACCATAACAAATACATTAATGAAAATTTAAAATGCTTCAAGAATCACAAAATGTGACCAAGAAAATGCTGTTGGAAAAACAGGGCTGCCAGACTTGCTTCATGCAGGGTTGTCACGAACCTTCAATGTGTAAAACACATAATATCTATGAAGCACATTAGAGTGAAGTGCAAGGAAAAGGAGTATGCCTGTAAGTCCTCTGCTAATAGTGACCATACTTCGCAGTTTGGTTTCTTTTTCTTTTTCTTGCCTAATTGCTCTGGCTAGGACTTCCAGTACTATGCTAGATAAAAGTGGTGGAAGTTAGGATCCTTTTCTTCCTGATCTTAGAGAAAAAGCTTTCAGCTTTTCATGGTTAAGTATGCATTAGCTGCGTGCTTGTCATATATGGCCATTATGTTGGAGTACATTCCCTCTATACATATGTTGAGAATTTTTATCATGAATGGATGTTGAATTTTAGCAAATGATTTTTCTGCATCTATGGAGATCCTATCATTTTTAATCCTTCTTGTAAATGTGTATCAATTTGATTTTGTGGATCATTTTATCCCTGAAATTAATCCCATTTATTGTGTATAATTCTTTTAATCTGTGGTTAAGTTCATTTTGATAATTGAAGATCTTTGCATGTTCATTATGGACACTGGCTTATAATTTTCTTGTGTCTTTGTCTGATTTTGGTATCAGGCTAGTACTGGCCTTGTGAAATTAATATGGAAGTGTTCCCTCTTAAATATATATTTTAAGGAACATTTAAGATTAGCATTCTTCTTAAAAAGCATGGTAGAATTCACCAGTGAAACCATCTGGTCCTGGACTTTTGGGATGTCTTCTATTACTGATTCAATCCCCTTATTAGTCATTAGTCTGTTCAGATTTCTATTCATGATTTAGTAGGTTATATGTTTCTAGGAATTCATCCAATTTTTTTCCAGGTTCATGGGAATCTTCACTAAAGACACAGTGGATAAGTCATTTGAAAAATGGTGAAAGGAGACATAGAATCAACTAAGTCATTATTACCTTAAATACCCCTGTATTGTGTTGCTTTCTCCCCCTTAACCTCTTTACACATTTGCTATATTTCTATTCACTTACATGATAAACAGCAATATTTTGTTTCACAGTACATCTTCCACATCTTTACATACCTGAAATACCTGTTTTTTATACACAGCTGTCATGGTTACTTCTTAAATCTAATGTTCTCAAGCATGTCTTGAAGTTCTTGAAATGTCAAATTTTTATACATCATTGAATGGTAGATTCACAATAACTACTTGAATGTATGAATGAAGAAAGAATAAGAGTGTGCGCTTACGTGCTATTCTACATGGTTTACCTGGTGTTACATATTCTTTAATATTAAAACCTGTGACATAGGTAAATTGTCTCCTTATTACAGGTGATACCAACTGAGTGCCCAGTCAGTAATTCAGAGCCAATATTCAAACCCAGACACCTTTACACAAGTCATTTCTATTAACCATTATGCTATGAATGAATTAAGCTCAATAAATGAATACCTGGAACTACATAGTTTAAGGTCTATCCATTTTTCAATGAATTGTTTAGCTCTAATAAGTTGGGCTGCTTTATGTTGCATTGTGACACCTTAATGGAGTTTGGTAAAATGCACATTAATAGTAAATGTTGAAATCTCTCCTTGAGTCCTGCATCAGTTTATAAACATGTTAGGTGTGATTTCTTCAATTTGAGGGGTCCTATCTTATGGGATGTGTGGACAATGCAAATACTCTGCCAATTTCAATACTAGTAGCACTACAAGGATGAGGAAAAGTAACAGTTGAGAAATTACATCATTATGGATGCAATTTCCTCAACATCTTTTAAATGTACCTAACCAAAGATTGATAGCCCATTTAATGAGCAATCTGTTCTGATGCTGAATGTGCATGATGCTATTATATGAAATGGAAACAACTGGAAATGTGTCAGAAATGCACTTTACAACATTAGTTGAAAATGCCATTGATCACTATCACACTGTGTTTGACCCCAAGAATTACCTCTGCAGCAAGCAAAACAGATGACCTGTAAAAGTTTTAAGTAAAATCCATGTTATTAAAAAATGGCTCCTTCATTGAGAAAGTGTCATTATCTTTGAAGCAATATGCCAATGTAACATCTCCTGATACATAAAGGAAAGCAACCATTTTAGTAAATGGTGTTGTCTTATCATTTGAATCTACCAGGCACTCATGTGGTAAGCTGCTGCATATATTTTATTCTTAGAACTATAAATTCTACCTGGTTTCTTCTAAACTGCAACTTATTTACTGGAAATTTATAGAGAAATCATTCTTGACTGGTGAAACAGAAGAAACAGAGGTCATTTATTGCTTTATGGAATGCCAGCTCATACTGAGGAAGAAGCAGCTTATAATGAACAGGAGTTTAGCTTGAGTGGATCTCAAATGATTCCTTTCAGTTTCCGTTTTCACATCAACTGCTAATTGATAGGTCTGACTGATTAAATTTAGTAAAAAGGGCCATCACAGCAGCTGGAAGCAGAGAATCAAATCATAATCATTTGGTTGAAACAAGAATTGGCAAACTCAGAGGTCTTAGCTTTTGACTTTGTTTAATTCTCCTCTACCCCCCCAATGGGGACTAAGGGAGGATAGAGGTGCTAATTGAGCCAAAAGGCCATTCATAAAACTACCAGGGAGGATGGCACAAATTTCCTAAAGCATGAAGATGATTAGCTAATTTGGAGGGGGAATTGAAGGAGTTTGGGGTCATGTCCTTGGCTGATGTAAGATCAGCCAAGGACCTGATCTTGTTACCACCCTAAGAGTGAAAATTGGTAATTTCGGAGAAAATAAAAACAGAAAAAGACAGGATTATTTGAGGTACTATTAAATGGTTCCAATTAAAGAGAACACCGAAAAACTTAAATATTTTTAGTATGTAAAAGAAGAGTATCCAAGGATTTACATGGAAAATCTGTAGTTCCCACTCCCTTCATAACTTTGAGTACCCAGAGGCAGTGTCATTTAACCATATCTGTTATTGGTTACTCTGATGGTAGTGACCTTATTTTAAAAACATATGCATATAGAGCTCTTTCGTAATAGTTTTGTCCATTGTTTTGGACTCCTATGAAAGTTAAGGGTGCAACTCTTTATTTGCCACTTGGCTTCTTGCCTCATACCCACTCCACCAAAATCGCTTTTAGGGTTTCGATTGATTTGTTTGTAAATGTAAATGATACATACTCTGTTTCTAGTTTAATCTCCCTTTAGACATCCTTTGTATTTACGTTTAGTTGACAGTGTTATATTTTAGGTATGCAACATAGTGATTCAACAATTCTATACATTACCCAAATGCTCACCAAGCTTAGTTACCATCTGTCACCATAAAACACTGCAACAGTTCTTACTGTGTTCTCTGTGATGTGCTTCCATCTCACTTAGTTTATAACTAGAAGTACCTCTTAATCCACTTCACTTATTTCATTCATCACCTACCCTTCTTCCTTTTGGCAACCTCCGATTTCCCTGTAATTGAGTCTATTTTTTCCATTTTGCTTTTTAGGATCCACATATAAGTGAAATCATACAGTATTTCTCTTTCTCTGACTTTCCCTAGCACGATACCCTCTAGATCCTTCCACGTTGCTATGGATGGCAAGATTTCATTCCATTTTGTGGCTGAGTACTATTTCTATCACATCTAAGCTATTCATCTATCCACGGACACTTCTGTAGAATCTATATCTTGGCTATTATACAATATATGCTGCAATAAATAAGGGCATATATATATTTTAATTAGCATTTCTATTTTGAGTAAATATCTAGCAGAATTGCTAAATGGTAGGGTATTTCTATTAATTTTCTGAGGAATCTCTATTTCCCACAGTGGTTGTACCAATTGACATTTTCACCAACCATACACAAGGGTTCCCTTTTTTCCTCCACATTCTCACCAACACTTGCTGTTTTCACATTTCTTAAAGGTAGTCTCTTACTGGTGTGAGAGAATGTGGTTTTGATTTGTATTTCCTAATTACCAACGAACATCTTTTCCTGTGTCTGCTGTCAATCTGCATGTTGTCTTTGAAAATGTCTTTTCAGATCTTCTGTTCATTTTTTTTAAACTTAAAACAAAATTTTAAATGCTTTTATTTTTGAGAGAGACATAGCATGAGCAGGGGAGGGGCAGAGAGAGAATGAGACTCATAATCTGAAGCAGGCTCCAGGCTCCAAGTTGTCAGCACAGAGCCCAATGTGGGGCTTACACTCGTGAACCGCATGATCATTACCTGAAGCTGAAGTCGGACACTTAACTGAGCCACCTAGGCATCTGTGCCCATTTTTTGATTGCATTATTGGGAGGTGGGGGTGAATTCTAGCTCCTAAGTTTTTGGATATTAATCTTTTATTAGACATATCCTTTGCATTTATCTTCCATTCAGTAGGCTGCCTTTTGGTCTTGATGCTTTCCTTCACTGTGCAAAAACTTAATTTTTGCTTTGGTTTCCCTTGCTTGAAGATACCTATCTAGAAAAATGTTGGTAAGGCTGATGTCCAAAAGATTACAGCCTGTGTAGATGTTTTTAGGAATTTAATGGTTTCAGATCTTATATTTAGGTCTTTAATCCATTTTGAGTTTATTTTTGTGTACGGTATTAAAGTGGTCTAGTTTCATCCTTTTGCATGTAGCTGTTTGTTATCCAAACACCATTTACTGAAGAGAATCTTTCCCACATCTATGTTTTTGCTGCCTTTGTCACAGACTAATTGACCATATTAATGTGGGTTTACTTCTTGCCTTCCTATCCCGTTCCGCTGTTCTATGTGTCTGTTTTTGTGCTGATACCATACCATTTTGATTACTATAAATTTGTAGCATACATTGAAATTTGGTATTGTGACACCTCCAATTTTGTTTTTCTTAAAATCATTTTGTCTGCTTGGACCTTCTGTATTTCCATACAGATTTTAGGATTATTCTAGATCTGTGAAAAATATTGCTGGCATGTTGATCAGGATTGCACTGAATCTCTAGGTTGTTTTGGGTAACATGGACATTGTAACAATATTCTTTTGATCCATGAGCATGGTATATCTTTGCATTTTTGTCCTTTTCTATTTTTTTCACCACTGTCTTAGTTTTAAGTGTACCAGTTTTTCATCTCCTTTTTAAAATTTACTCTTAGGCACTTTATTCTTTTTGATGCATTTGTAAATGGGATTATTTTCTTAATTTCTCCTACTTTATTGTACAGAAGTGCAATGGATTTCTGTATATTGATTTTTCCTGAAACTTTACTGAATTGATTTATTCTAATAGTTTCTGGATGGAGGCTTTAGAGTTTTCTGTATATAATGTCACATATAAATAGTGGAAGTTTTCTCCTTTTGTCAATTTGAATGCCTTTTATTTCTTGCCTTCTGAAGCTAGGACTTAAGATATTATGTTGAATAGAAGTGGTGAGAGTGGACATCTTTGTCTTGTTATTTGGAAGTGCTTTCAATTTTTCACCACCAAGTGTGATGTTAGCTGATGTTAGCATTTGCATATATGACCTTTAGTACTTTGAAGTATGTTTCCTCTAAACCCACTTGGTTGGGAGCTTTTATCATGAACTAATAGTTTTACAAGTGCTTTTTCTGCATCTGTTGAGATGATTCTATAGTTTTATCCTTTATTGTGTTAATGTGGCATATCATGTTCACTTGTTGGTATTGACCCGTCCTTTATGCCCAGAATACTCCTACTTGATCATGATGGATGATGCTTCTAATATATAGTTGAATTTGCTTGCTAATATTTTGTTAGATTTTTGTATCTATATTCATCAGGGATATTGGCCTGTAGTGTTCTTTTTGTAGTGTTTTTGCTTTTGGTATCAGGGTAATATTGGCCTCATAGAACGAATTTGGATGCATTCCTTCCTCTTCTATTTTGGGAGTCATTTGAGAAAGACCGGTATTAACTTTTTTAAATGTTTGATAGTAGTCACCTGTGAGTCCATTTGATGCTAGACTTTTCTTCAGCAGTTTTTTGATTACCCCTTCAATTTCATTACTTGTAATCGGTCTGTTCAGATTTTCTGTTTCTTCCAAATTCAGTCTTGGAAGATTGTATGTTTTTAGGAACTTATCCATTTCTTCTAGGATGTTCAATTTGTTAGTATACACATTTTGTCTCTTAGAATCCTCTGTATTTCTGTGGTGTTCTGTTTTCTGATTTTGAATCCTCTTTTTGTTTAATTTTAATTTTTTAATGTTTATTTTTGAGAACGAGAGAGTGGGGGAAGGTCAGAGAGAGTGGGAGACACAGAATCTGAAGTAGACCCCAAGCTCTGAGCTGTCAGCAGAGACCCCGATGCAGGGCTGGAGGTCATGAACCATGAGATCATGACTTGAACGTAAATCGGATGCTTAACCGAGCCACCCAGGCGCCTCATTTTTTAAAATATTTTTTAAGTGTTTATTTTTGAGAGAGAATAGGTGAGAGGGAGGGGCAAAGAGAAGGAGACAGAGAATCCCAAGCAGACTCTGTGTTGTCAATACAGAGGCTGATGCTGGGCTCAAACTCAGGAACTGTGAGATCATGACCTAACTGAGCCACCCAGGCCCCCCTCAGAGTCCTTTTTTTTTTCCCCCCCTTGATGAGTCTGGTTAAAGGTTACTCCATTTTGATTATCTTTTCAAAGAACCAGCTCTTGGTTTCATTCATCTTCTTTGTTTTTGTTTTTAGTCCCTATTTCAGTTACTCTGCTTTGATCTTTATTATTTCCTTCCTTCTACTAACTTTGGGCTTTGTTCTTTTCTAGTTCCTTGAGAGGTATGGTTAGATTGTTTAAGTGAAATTTGTTTAAGCAGGACTTATCACCCTAAACTTCCATCTTATAATTTTTCCTTGTGTCTCAAAGATGTTAGGTCATTGTTTCTATTTTTGTCACCATGTATTTTATTTCCTCTTTGATTTCTGTGACCCATTGGTTATTCAGTTACATGCTTAGCCTGTTTCTTCCACTTTCTTATAACATGTAGTTTCATACAGTTGTGATCAGAAAAGATGCCTCATAGATTTTGGCCTTAAATTTATGGAGACTTGTTTTTGTGGCCTAACATGTGATTTCTCTTGGGGACTGTTTCCTATGTACTTAAAGAATGTACTACTGTATTGTTTCTGGATGGGATGTTCTATAAATATCTGTTAAGTCCATTTGGACTAATGTTTCATTCAAAGCCAATGTTTCCTTTTTGATTTTCTGTCTGAATGATCTATCCATTGATGTAAGTGGGGTATTAAAGTCTATTATTGTATTACTATCGATTTCTCCCTTTGTCTTTAATATTTGCTTTATATAATTTATGTGCTCCTATGTTGAATGCATAGGTATTTACTATTGTTCTATCCTCTTTTTGGATAGACCCCTGGCTAAAGCTGAACTTGGCACTGGCTGGAGGGGTTTTGGGGTGCTCTGTACAGGGGGTGCCATTGCAGGACAGCTGGAGCTATAGAAGGTATGAGCTCTCTGCAGGGTTGTCCTGGCTAGTCACGTGGAACTAAGGTGGGTGCTGGACTGAGGTATCCCAGGGTGCTTTGTATCTCTGCCACCTTGCTGAGACAGCTGAAGCTGTAATGGGCTTGTTTTGGGGGTGTCCTGGTGCATGCCACACTAGAGCCTCTGTGGTAGGATGGCTGGACTTTGAATGGGAATGGGTGGGGGAACCTGCTTTGGGAAAATGGTTGCTTAGATGCCCAGGGAGATGTATACAATACCATTTACTAGCACCTTCAACCCTGGAGAATGTTACAGCCGTTCCCCTGTCATTTAGCAGATACTTTAGAATTAGTTCACTTCCAGTCTAGTTGCCCTTTAAATCACAGCTTTTTCCCCTCTGCCTCAGGGTAAGCAAATGGACTCATGGTCCCTCTGTGCTATCATCCCTACTGCAGTTTGCAGTGTTGAAGGTGGTGGTCCTGTCATTACCACGTTTTGTGTCTGACCTCCTGTTCTCTGTGCATCCCTCTATCCTTGTGTAGTCAGCTGTTCAGCCCTTCCTCAGGAGGAATTGCTCTGTATGTGATTGCAAATTCAGTGTGTCTATGGAGATGGTGAGTTCATGGTCTTTCTATACCACCATTTGGATTCCTTTCCCTCATTCTCTCTTAATTACTGACCAGTTATGAATACTAACATACATGTAACAGCTCCACATTTCCACACCATTCCCCACTTCATTTTTTAACATTTGTAGTTTCCCAGGGTAATCTCTCAGGGTAATTTTTTTTAAGAATATTTATTGACTTCTTGGTCCATAGATAATTTGTAAAGGTTGAAAATAAGAATTTACGTGAATCTACAAAATACTTTTCATTGAAAAATATACAGAAACTTAACAGGAACCCATGGGGGAGGGGAAGGAAAAAAAAAAAAAGAGGTTAGAGTGGGAGAGAGCCAAAGCATAAGAGACTGTTAAAAACTGAGAACAAACTGAGGGTTGATGGGGGGTGGGAGGGAGGGGAGGGTGGGTGATGGGTATTGAGGAGGGCAGCTTTTGGGATGAGCACTGGGTGTTGTATGGAAACCAATTTGTCAATAAATTTCATATATATATATAAAAAAGAAAAAGAAAAATATACAGAAATGAAAAACACTTTATTTTAGTTTCTCTAAGGTCCTGTGTAAGGACAAAAAAATGTAGGAAAATGTTTCTAACATCAAGGACAAATTATATTCCATTAATTGTTCCAAATAATGACATATTTTACTTTGGCTCATATGTATTCCTTGACTTTCCAATACTTGCATTTGTTGTTTTTTTTTTGTTTCAAATTGGTTTTCCTTAATTTCCTAATTGTAAATTCTTCTATCTTGTGGTAATAATAAAAAAAAAAAGTAGACAATTCATTGTATGGATGACGAAATCTTCCCCCCCTTTTTTTTTCTTCATTCAATAACATGTCTACTACCCAATGTCTTTTTAAATAACCATTCTGGAGCCACTGAAGTTCAGTCCTAATAGAACAACTTTTAAAGTTCTACAGACTGAATATTTGTGTCTCTCCTCAAATTCATATGTTGAAACCTTTTCCCCCAATATGATGGTAGTTGGAAGTTGGGCCTTTGGAAGTTGATTAGGTCCACTCTCAGACATGCGATTAGTGCCCTTATAAAAGATTTCTAAGAGCCCTTTGCACATTCTGCCACATGAAGTTACAATGAAAAGATGGCTATCAATAAATCGGGAAGTAGGCTCTCACCAGACTCTGAATCTGCTACTACTTTGGTGTTTGGACTTCCCAAACTCCAGAACTCTGGAAAACAAATTTTTGTTATTGATAAGCCAAGCCACTCAGTCTATTACATTCTGCTCTAGTAACCCAAACAATGTAAGACACAAAGCCTGCTACACAACCATTGTCCCAGGGCTTCATTGCTTTGTTGAAGGTGCTGTCATTTGTGAAAATGTATTTTGCATCTATAATGAGACAGTTTGTTTCATTGTAGAATTCCAGGTTGAATATAATTTTCCCTTAGAAATTTGAGCTTCTTCTGCTTTTCTACAATTCAAAGTTGATAAAAAAAAAAAAACCAAACAAACAAAAAAAAAAACCAGGTCTCAACTTCCTTTGGAGCTGACCTTGTAGTCCTCTTCAGTCTTGAAGTATTTGAGAGTTTCTCTTGATTTTAATACACTGAAAATTATGCAGACCTTTTAAAATTTCTTCACATAAATCTGTAAATACCTTTGGTTTAAATCTTTTAAGTGTGGCAAACTTTCTGGTCTTCCTCCTTCTTAAAATTCTAACTGAAGTACAGTAGACCCATGACGTACATAAATCAGTAACTAGACATTCAGTGAGTGATCTTGAAGTAAACCTATTTCTAATATCTTGACCATCCATGTCAAAAAAAAAATTGTAAACAAGATTCCCTTATGACTTATAGCTACATTTCCCATCCTATACAATTTAAACTCATTCCAATTTCTAAAACAAAAAGGTGGTAGCTGGCTGCCTCAGTCCGTAGATCATGAGACTCTTGATCGTGTGGTTGTAGGTTCAAGCCCATGTTGGAGATGAGATTGCTTAAAAAATAACATCTTTAAAAGCAATATACCCTCCCAAACTGCCTATTTTAATTTTACAATTGGAGTCCTGCAATATTCGTACTTAGGTCTGACTTTTTATTCAACATTAGCTTTGAGGTAAAACCATGCTGAATGTAGTGGTGGTTCCTTTAGTTTTAGTCCTATTGTTAGAATATCTCATTGTCATGTTTACTTATATTTTTCCATTAATACTTGATTAGTTTTTAAACATTGAATACTTAGATGCCAGTTTTGGGTAATTCTTTGCCTTTTGTAAATTTTCTATTAGGTTGTCTGTCTTTTCAATAGTGATGCATAGCACTTATGTACAGTTTCTGGATATAGATCATTTGTAGGTTCTATTTCTTGAAGTATTTTCTTCTCTGGAACTTTGTTATTTTTTCCACTCCTTTAATGGGCCACTTTATAAACACAGTGTTATCCAACTTAATGTTTTTTATATTCAAGACTATTGTGTGCTGTTTATCCTAAATTTATAAATATTTTTTTTTACTATATTCTAAGAGCTTTAATGTTGAGCCTTTTGTATATTATATGTACAATCAACAGGAAACAGATTTTTGTTGATAGTATGAGAATAAAGGTCAAGTTCCATTTATTTCAAGGGAATGCAATTCATCCAAAGCTTTTAATAGAAAACATCTTTCCTTTAATATTATCCACTATCCATCTTGTCATAAATCAAGTATCCATTATGTGTGGGTCTATTCTATTCCATTGCCCTTATTGATATTCATCCAATTTCATTCTGTATTCATTCAAACAGCTTTAAAATACTTCTTGGTTTCTGAGAGACTAAATAGTTATTTCTTGTTATTCTTCAAGAGTGTCTTAGATACACTTTTCCCTTTGCATCTTGAACACTTTAGAATAATTTTATCAAAATCCATGATAAAAGTTACTAGCATTTTAAATCACATTGCTTTAAGACCATAAATTAATTTGGAGAGGTTTGAGATCTTCACAATTTTCAGTCTTTCTGTATTTGAACACTGTGTATTCCTCCTCTGATTTAGGTCTTCCTTAAGGCTCCTAATGTTTTATGACTTTTGTAAAAAATTTCCAAATAATTCCTTAGAGCCCAGGCATTTGATGACTTTCAGTATAGAATGGTTATATTAAAATTTTATTTTCTATATTATAGCTTTTAGATGTAATACAGACCTAATTAACCTTCAAACTTTAACAAGTATGGAACTGGACAAAATATATGAAATGACTTCAGACAATGGTGGAAACAGGCAAAGCAGGAAGGCCTTAGATGAGGAATATGAAGAGGTAGGCCCTAGAGTTACCTCAGCTGGCTACTTGGAGATAATGGTTGAGACTATGCAGGGATGTAGTACCTTTCTAGCATCTTGTGGTGGTGCTGAGTTGAAGACATTAAGGTAGGAATTTAAGGATGCCAAGGTAGTTATAATTTGCAGAGCAGAATACTAGAAATAAGTGGTACATAGAGCCCAGGGATTTATGAAGGGAATTTTGAATTCCTAAGTATCAGACTCAATATGCATAATAGGAACTTTCCTGATAATAGAGAAGTAACTACTGGAAAGAAGTAGGTCAAAGGATTCCTGAAGCTCACACAGGGCTGAAAATATGTGTCCTATCAGCTGGAGTGGAAAGACCTTAGAAGCTATAAGATACTAGGTAGAATTCTAAGGAGGAGATCCTCTCACAAGGGGGCTAAAGTGGGGTTATACTAAAAGATGTCCTAGTCCTCCAATAACTAAGAATGCAGGTAAAACTCAAAAGGACAAAACTGGCAAGTAAGTTAATACCAGAACAAAGTCTGAGACCCAACAATGTAAAAATCAGAATATACAATATCCTATCAAAGTTTACCAGGCATGCAAAGAATCAAGAAAATACGGTCCATAAGGAGGGAAAAAAAGCCATATAAACAGACCCAGAAATGAGAAGATATTAGTAGCTGCTATATATTCCATTATTTAAGAAGGTAGAGGAAATTGTGAACAAATTAGAGAAACATTAGATAAAAATTTTTAGCTTATTGGTTGTATGTAAAAAAAAAAAAAAACCAAACAAAAACATAAAAACATTCATTTTATATATTGGTGTCAATTGGAGGGCACAGAGATGAATAGGTCAGAAAGCCCTTCAGAAAAGGACTTCTTGCCCACTTATAAAAGGCATAGTTAAGTGACAACTTCTTCCTATTATTTCTTTTTTTTTTTTTTTAATTTTTTTTTTCAACATTTATTTTTGGGACAGAGAGAGACAGAGCATGAACGGGGGGGGGGGGGAGCAGAGAGAGAGGGAGACACAGAATGGGAAACAGGCTCCAGGCTCTGAGCCATCAGCCCAGAGCCTGACGCGGGGCTCAAACTCACGGACCGCGAGATCGTGACCTGGCTGAAGTCGGACACTTAACCGACTGCGCCACCCAGGCGCCCCTTCCTATTATTTCTGAATCTGCCTCAGAATTTGATCTGAGGTCACACTGATTACAGAGTGACCCCTGGCCACTGACTAAGCAAGAAGACCATGGCTGAAATCACATTGTTCTTTAGTAGCCCCTGAACAGTGGCTGACCAAATCAGTAATAGAGGGCCTATCCATTTACCTTAATGGGGAGGGGTCTCATGTCAAGCAGGAGAAGGAAAATAATCTTGGTTCAAATGTGAATTTAAGTAAATGTGAGTTGGTTCAGTGTATGGGAGTGAACTGAGATACAATGTCGTTGTGGTATAGTCCCACTCAGGGTTATCCTTGAAGAGTAGCACGGATGGGAGATTATCCCAATGGGCAGAACTTTCAGCAGTATACCTGACCTTCCATTTTATATGGAAAGAAAAGTGACCTGAGGTTAAAATGTATAAGAAATAATGAGAAGAAACCAATGGTTTAGAGAGGGGTCTGGTCAAGATTAGAAGATGGGTACCAAGAAGTTCTTCGGTAGAGGAATCTGGATGGACCTTTGGGGGACCGAGCATAATAAGATCATTGTATTTCATGCAGATGCCTATCAGAGGGCATTCATCATGAAATAGGCACTAAGCATCCACGGCAGCCAGACTCTGTTACTGTGCAACATGAATGTGAATGGAGTCACTGTGGTGGTTCCTACTCACCAAATTTATCTACTGCTTTAGCCAAATACTCAACCTGCCATACAGATGAGCAGTTGGGCTCTCGTTACAGCATCAACCTTTGAGTCATAGACTCACTAGCTACTTGGTGTGGCAACACAGTGGACTTCTTTTAACTCAGAATTTTGACTAGAAGGGTTGCAAAATTTTTGTACATTTTGCTTTTCCTTCCTGCAAACCCTCAGGAAGTGCCACTATTACAGCACTTATAGATGGCTGATAACACTACCAATGGATCACTTGCAACCTTGAATCAGACCAAGAAATCCACCTCAGCAATTGGTTCATGACCACGGTATCCACTGGTCTTGTCTGTACCACACTATCTAGAAGTTGCTGATATTCTGGGATGATCAGCTGATGACATGCTTAGGTGACAGTTTGAAGAGGATACCCTTTGAAGACACACTTTTTTCAGGAATCTGTATATTTTCTAAATCAATAATCCTATGAGGTTAAACCCCCAACAGATGAGCTACATAGGTCTAAGAACCAAGAGGTGGAAGTAGTAAAGGTCTCACTTCCCATCACTTCCTGTAACTCACTTGGGGAATTTGTTTCCCTCCTGGCTCTGTACTCTGCAGGTTTAGAGAGATCCAGTTTTTTCAAAGGGAAATATTTCCATCAGGAGACCTAGCAAGGTTGCCATTGAATTTTAACCTGCCATCTGGGTACTTTGAACTCCTTATGTTAAGAAAATAGAAAGCAAGAAAAGGAATCCTCATCCTCATGAGGGTAATTGAGCCTGCTCAGAAAGACCAGGTGTAGGGCTGATGTTACAAATGGAGGTGGAGCAGAATGTGTTCAGAATCAAATGATCCAACTGGGTGTGTCTTGGTTTTCACTTCCTCTAGCTTATTGGTAGAGGGACAAGTGTGACAGCCAAGTCTTGAGAAAGTTATGAGGAGGCTCAAACCCTTTAGGAGTGATGATCTGCTTTATCGTGCTAAGTAAGCCATTTGGATACAGAAATGTACAGACAGAGTTTAAGGGGATCTAAAATGGATAATATGGTAGATTGAAGATGGAGAGCAGATGCACCTTCAAAACTTGAAGGATGATGAAAACTAATTACGTCAGCCTTATAATTTTCCTTTGGGAAAAGCCCACCATTATTCTAAACTTCTCTCAGGACTTGGACCACTCCGATTCATTTTAATAGTACAAGGGGCCGCTATCACAGACCCTGCTCCATTACCCTTCAGAACTAAAGGATCAATTTCCCAGTCCATTGCTGCAGTACTGCCAGCTCTTAACCCTCGCTTCTCAACCCCTTCTGGGAATTCCCCTCGAATGAAGAGGGCCCTGTTGTCTAAGGTCAGGACCTATCCCAGGCAGTCTGCATTCAATGACCGGTTGACTTATAAAAGCCCATTTGATTGCCCCAATAAGGGACAGATCCTGAAGTTATACAATGACTGAAGACTTGACTTAGAGTCAGCTTAGGCCATTGAATCAGGATTCCAGTTTCTCTTCTGAAACCTGCATTCTTCCCTTATATCCTCAGATGTTGATCCAAAGAACACTCCTTAAGAAACTTCCAAAATGCCTAATCTTCAGTCTACTTCCTGGGAAAATGAAACTATAACTCCATATCACTGCAGTCAACCTCATCTTTCATAAGCTTCTAGAAAACCTATCCCAGAAACTTGACAAAGTCTATCACTAAAGATCAAGATCATCTGCTTTTACTTCACTGTGTTTATTTCACTTTATATTCTTTACCTTTTTTCTTTAAACTAGTACATTTCTGTCCCTTTCATTCATTTCACCCAACCCCACCTCTGTTCTGTTCCTGGTATATGAGTGTTTTGTTTTGTTTTTAAATATTCCACATACATGAAATTAGTATGGTGTTTCTTTTTCTCTGATTCACTTAGCATAATGCCTTCAAGGTCCATCCATTATTGGAACAAATGGGAAGATTTCCTTTATATGGCTGAATGTGTGTGTGTGTATCACGTTTTCTTTATCCTTTCATCCATTAGTGGACACTTTATGCTGTTTACATAATTTGGCTATTGTAAATAATGCTGTAATAAACACGGAGTGTGTGTATCTTTTTGAATTCATGTCTTCATTTTCTTTGCATAAATATCCAGAAATGGAATTGTTGGATCATACGGTAGTTCTGTTTTTAGATTTTTGAGGAACCCTCCTGCTGTTTTCCATACTGGTTGCACAAATTAACATTCCCACCAAAAGTGTAAAAGGGTGATTTTTTTCCCCCACTTCCTAACTAACCTTGATTATTTCTGATCTTTTGGCAATCGCCATTCTTTAAAATTTTTTTTTTTAATGTTGGTTTATTTTTGAGCAAGAGGGACACAGAATCTGAAGCAGGCTCCAGGCTCTGAGCTGTCAGCACAGAGCCTGATGCGGGGCTCAAACTCACGAACCATGAGATCTTGACCTGAGCTGAAGTCGCATGCTTACCAACTGAGCCACCCAGGCACCCCTGGAAATTGCCATTCTGTGATTAGTGATGTTGAATACCTTTTTGTTTACCTGGTGGCTATATATATGTTGTCTTGGGAAAAACATCTATTCAGATCTTTGAGTTTTTGATCTAATTGATTTTTATTAGAGTTGTAGGAGTTCTACTTGGAAATATTTCCCCATTCATAGAATGCCTTCTCATTTTGTTGATGATTTCTTAGCTATGCAGACGCTTCTTAGCTTGACGTACTTCCACTTATTTGCTTTTGCTGCCTTTGATGTCAGATCCACATTGTCAAGACCTCAGAGTTTTTGGGCCTATGTTTTCTTCCAGGAATTTTGTTTGAGGTCTCACTTTCAAGTCTTTAATCCATTTTGAGCTATTTTTGTAGATGGTTCAAGAGGGGTGAAGTTTCAGTCTTTTCCATGTAGTTGTCCAGTTTTCCGAATGCCATTTGTTGAAGAGACGTCCTTTCCCCATTGTACATTCTTAGCTACTTTGTCATAAATTGGAGACACATGTTTGGGTTTACTTCTGGGCTCCTTATTGTGTTTCATTGATCTGTGTCTGTTTTTATGCCAGTACCACAGTATTGTGATCACTGTAGCTTTGTAGTATAGTTTGAAATCAGGGAGCATGTCGTCAGCCTTATTTTTTCCTGGGATTGCTGTGGCTACTTAGGGGTATTATGTGGTTCCATAAAAATGTAAGGATTTATTTCTGAAAAATTAGAATTTTAATAGGGATTACATTAAATCTGTAGATTGCTTTAGATGGTGTGAACATTTTAACAGTTTTCACCCAGTTCATGAGCATGGAATAATTTCCTTTTATTGCTGTTATCTCTAATTTTTTTCATGAATGTTTTAGAGTTTTCATTGTACAAGTCTTTGACCTCTTTGGTTAAATTTATTCCTAGGTATCCTATTCTTTTGGATGCATTTGTAAATGGGATTGTTTGCCTTCTATCAGCATGCAGCGATGCAACAGACTTAGGACACAAAATCAATATACACAAACTTTATTGAATTCATTGTTTCTAATAGTTTTTGGTGGAGTCCTTACGGTTTTCTGTGCAACATCCTGTCATCTTCCAATAGTGACAATTTTACTTTGCCAATTTGGACGTGTTTTATCTTTTGCCTAATGCTCAGGCTAGGACCTCTAATGTGCTAACTAAAAGTGGGGGTTGTGAGCATCTTTGTCTTGTTTCCAATCTTAAAGCTGAAGGTTGAGTATAGTGTTAGCGTAGCCTTGTCATATATGACCTTTATTATTGAGGTATGTTCCTTCTATACCCACTACGTTGAGAGTTTTTATCAAAAATGGATGTTGCAATTTGTCAAATGTTTTTTTCCGCATCTATTGGGAAATTAAGAATTTCATCCTTAATTTTGTTAATGTATGTCATTTTGATTGCAGATACTGGAATAAATGGCACTTGATCAAGATACATAATCCTTTTAAATGTTGAATTCAGTTTGCTAATATTTTGAAGATTTTTGCATCTGTGTTCATCAGAGATATTGGCCTGGAGTTGTTTTCTTGTGGTATTCTTGTCTGGTTTTTATTATCAGGATAACATTGGACTTGTAAAAATGAGTTTGGAAGTGGTTCCCTCTTAGTGCTTCTTAAACTCTTAAAAAAAAAAAAACTGGTATTTCTTCTTTGAAGGTTTGGTAGGTTTTACCAAATTAACTTTTAATTAACTTTCATCTTAATGCTTTTGGTAAGAAGGATATATGTATTTATTGACCCAGATCTTTCAGTAAAAACAGTCAATGGACTGATACTTCTACACTTAAACTTTCAGTGACAATTTTATGTGAATTTAGATCAGTGATCAAAAATTTAAGCAAAACTTTTTTTAAAAACAAATCTTTAAGGATGTAGTTCTGAGATATTAAATTACTACTGGCTTTTACAAAACACAAATTTTGGGCAGAATGTAATATGACAGCAAGAAAAGAAATGCCATTGTGTAAATAGAGCTATGTTTCAAGTAGCATTTATGTTATCATAAATGGCCAACACAAGCAATCCATTATAGGAGGTTTTGTGGCTTAGGTTGTGTTTATTTTTGAAGTTAAAATACTGCACTCATGACTGTGGTTGGTGTACTGGAATAATATTTCTATTTTTGATTCTTGAAATATTTTCTAAATATTCTAAACATAGTAGAACCTAAACTGTATTTCTGTCTACACACGTCTGAGTATGTTTCTATAAATCTGGAAATAAAATTAAATTCCATTTATATATAGACAGGTCAGTACCTCAAATTCCTGAATGGCAGATTACCTTGAAATGATTGCTTTAGCACATTGGTTTCCTAGGCAATGAGATCAGCTTCAATATAACATGTCTTCTATACTGTCGGTGACCCAAAACTTTCAAATCTGTCCTGTAGGTTCAAAATCCATTTTATAACTATGGTACTGAAACAGTCAGTAATGTACATGAAATAAGAATTTGTTAATCCTCCTAAGAATGTTGAGGAAAATAAAAACAGTAGGTCTATATGTAATTATTTTTGTACTAATGTATTTATACTTCGGAAAGACAGTGTTGAGTGGAGGAGGGGCAGAGAGAGGGAAATAGAGAATCTGAAGTGGGCTCTAGGCTCTGAGCTGTCAGCACAGAGCCCAACCCGGGGCTTGAACCCACCAAATGGGAGATCATGACCTGAGCCGAAGTAAGACATTTAACCAACTGAGCCACCCAGGTGCCTCAACTGGCTGCAGGCTGTAAACAAAGGTGAAGAAACCTGGCTTTGTTATTTAAACCGATGCAATGTAAGACCATCTTGAGGGAGGGGGTTAACAAAGTTCTGCAATCCTCTCTGGTGTGGTGTGAGAGGCACAGAAACTTTGCAAATTGCTATTCAACTTGTCTGGCAATGAGAGCAAAGTAACCAATGTCTGCTGCTTCTGGGACAAATAAATAATATGAAAATCAGACCACAGCTTTTGAGTTGCCGTGTAGTAGAATAGAGAAGACAGAGCATACAATTTAAAGTCAGAGAAACTGGCCTAGAAAATTCCTGGCTGTGTCAAGTCAATCAATCTCATTAAGCATCGATTTCCTCATCTCTAAGGCGAGACTAGAAATGAAAATACTTCTCAACCTTTTCTCCTAGGCATGTTGTGAAGCTTGAGGAAGAAGGCCTGAGAAAATATTTTTCATAACATAAAATGTCACTTAATTGGAAAATGTATAAGAAGTATAGAAAAACTTTTTTTTTTAATCTATGGGGAATGAATTTGACCTTATGGAAAATAGTGACTCCAGCTCATCACTACCAGTCTAACCAACTAAGTGAAGTGGTTCAAATGACTGAGCCACCCAGGTGCCCTGTACATGATTATTAAAAAACTTAAAAGGATTCATGTAAATAGTCTAAAATTTTGGTAAGAAAAGTATAGACCTACTTCTAAGAAACAAACTCTAGAAAAAGTATGCTTGGGAGCCAGTGGTAATTTTCTTTTATGTTTATTCTTGAGAGCAGGACAGAATGTGAGTGGGGGAAGGGCAGAGAGAGGGAGACACAGAATCAGAAGCAGGCTTCAGGGTCCGAGCTGTCAGGACGGAGCCCAACAGGGTTCGAACTCACAAACCATGAGATCATGGCCTGAGCTAAAGTCAGACACCCAAACCAGCTGAGCCATCCAGGTGCCCTGGTAATTTGTTTTTATAAATAAAGCACTTAGAGCAGGGTAAAGAGCATGGCTGCATATTTTTCTTGCATCATCCCATGTATTTCATTGACACAGATGTGTTGATCCAGTATCTGTTTCTGCACTAGGAATTATTCACAAGAGTTTTGCCTCTATCTTGCCTAATAGTAGAAAATCTTCTTTCAGAATTCCTTCCAGTCACACAATTTCTGAATTAAGGAATGACTATACAAGTTACAAAGTGCATGGGGCATCTAGGTGGCTCAGTCAGTTAAATATCTGACTGTGGATTTCAGCTCAGGTCATGATCCCTCGGTTTGTGGGATGGAGCCCCCATAGGGCCCTGTGCTGACAGTGCAGAACTTGCTGGGATTCTCTCTCTCCCTCTCTCTGGCCCTCCTCTGCTTGTGTTGCCTCTCTCTCTCTCTCTCAAAATAAGTAAACTTAAAAAAAAAACCAAAATGGCCAAAAGAATTCCCCACCCTAAATCTAGCCTCAGGTATGTCACATAATAAGTGTTCAGCAATATTCATATGGCCCATATATGCCAAGGTCTGTTGAACTTTCTCTTGACCTGAAGAATGATTAATGTGAAAGCATAGCTTTTGTTACTACACATACTTTGCTCTTTGTTAATAAAAAATTTTGTAGAATGATAAGCTAACAGTATTTGTAGATATTTTTTTAAATGGGATCCTCAGAACTGTATTCCCAACTGGAAAACAATATTTAATTCTATGCCTCACTTTATTACAGATTTGTTTGTGATGTTTGCTGTGGAAAAAAAAAAAGTCATACTGGAATTAGGCCCTTGGCGTATTTAAAAGGCCAATCACAAATAACATGTAGAATGTACAAATAAAAAGAATGGACACATATATGCCCAAGTCAGGCTCTGGTTACAGTGCCTTAAAGATATGGTGACCTAATGATTGTAAATACTGTGCCACTCTTAGAACATGTTTTCTGTTAGTAACAGTGTATTTTCCCCTATATATAGGTCATTTTATCAATGAAACTGTCTAGGCTGTTTGTCTATTCTCCAGTTCAAATTTCATTACTTAATATGGGCACTTCCTAAATTTAAACTACATGTATAAGAACAGGAAATGGCAGGGGTGCCTGGGTGGCTCAGTCAGCCAAGCATTCGACTTTGGCTGAGGTTATGATTCCATGGTTCATGAGTTTGAGCCCCATGTCGGGCTCTGTGCTGATAAGCTCAGAGCCTGGAGCCTGCTTCAGATTCTGTGTCTCCCTCTCTCTGCCCATTCCCCCTTGCATGCAAGTGTTCTCAGCTCTCCCTCTCCCCCCTCCCCCCAAATAAACATTAAAAAAAATTCACAAAAAACAAAACAAAAAAAAAAAAAAAACAGAAAATGGCATACCCAAATAGGAACCACCAAAGGATCCATATTAACTGGTCTATTTTATTCTTGATCTCAAAATCTTGAAGCAAACACAATGGACCATGCAATTGAGAATCTATAAATATGTGAAAACTGTTACTTAAAAACTCTTGTTATTTAACTTGACCCTTAATAAATATAAAATGAAAAAATAACCTCCATTTTTGTAATGAGAACTATTTTTTCAATTCTAAATTTTTAAAAATGTTTGAGAGAGTGCACACACATGTGTGCATGCAAGTGGGGGAGGGGCAGAGAGATCAGGAGACAGAGAATCCAAAGCAGGCTGCACACTATCAGCTCAGAGCCCAACAGTGGTGTTTGATCTCAGGAACCGAGGGATCATGACCGGAGCCAAAATCGAGTCGGACGCTTAACCAACTGAGCCACTCAGTCTCTCCTAATGAAAAATAATTTTAATGAACTGTCGACACTAACAGAAAATGTGTCCTACAGTATTTCATTCTGTGCTATGTGTCCAACGAATTCTAACCAAGCAGCTAATAGTAAAACTACTAGCTTATGAGAGATGTCCTGATGAAATACCAGACAGGGTGGCTTATACAACAGAAATGCATTTCTTCCAGCTCTAGTTGATGGAATCCAAGGTGTTGAATGGGTTGGTTTCATTTGAGCCCTCTATCCGTGGCCTGCGGGTCACTGCCGCCTTACTGTCTTCACATGTATACACATTGTGTACTAATCTTCCTCTTATAATGATACCACTCCTACCAGGGCCCACCTAGATATGACCTCATTTTATCTGCATTACCCTGTAATGACGCCATTTCCAAATACAGTCATATTCTGAAGTACTCGGTGTTAGGACTTGAACATATGAATTGGGGATAGGGGAGATGGGACATAGGGTACCCCATATCAAAAACCCTTAATTATTGTGGCTAAGATGATAAATTCTGTTCTTCAGCCTGTTCTCTGGGCCCCACATTGCTCTTGTCTCCCATTCTCTGGTCTGTTCTGGAATGTACACTTCTACTTTTCCAAGTCCTTTCAGTTCTTTGTAGAGAGTTCTTAAGTCTTTGTCACTGTCCTCAGAGGCAAGGATGGTGAGGTAGGGAGTTCTTTCTCTAAATTGTGCAGTATTGTTGTGCATTCCTTTTTCTTTTTTTTTTTTTTTTTTTTGCTTGCTACTTCCCTCCATCAGCATTGGCATTTTCTTTAGTCTGAAATGATGAGAGCAATTTCAAAGTTCTTTCCTGCTTGGAATCCATCCAAACTAAAACTTGGAACTAGAATCTACTCTCCAATTTAATTGGATCAGAGCATGTTCTATGTCACTCCTGCAGCCACAGTAACTGCTTAGCACAGTTATTGGGTGATCAATGCCGGCCTAACAGCTTGGGGGTTGTGCAAGGCCATAGCATTAGTACATAAATGAATTTAATGTGAAATCCCTACCTGGTAAATAACTAGAAGTAATTTCTGGAGCTAGACACTTAATATTTCCTTCAAAATAGTATTCTTTCTGTTAATACAGTAATTCTATTTCTGTATTAGGCTCTAAAGGCATTTCTTTGGAAATACTCATAACAAGTTAAATTTCAGTTATCAAGAGCTGCTCAATCCACAAAGCTAATCATACAAAATCATACAAATTACTAGTTTTTACTACTTTTTCTAATCTTCTGACTAGTCATTCTAGGTTATATAATACGGGCAATAAAACTATAGATGTTTTCAATGCACGTAACTTATCTTTCATATTTTTATAAGTGTTCTCTATGATAAACAGAACTATAAAGCCATTATATTACAAATGTAATACTTCTGTTCTAAAATACAAGATTGTGATGAATTACTGCCTGAGCTCTTCACAGCTCAATAGTTCCTGTACATTTAGAAAAGACTGAACTCTCTCCTCCCCCATATTTGGTTTGGTTGTTTACCATATCTGATAAGCACCATCTGAAAGCTCATGCTTTGTGTTTGTGTCTCATGGCCTACAGGGTGAATTCTATGCTGTCATTGTGTTGAAGTGTTCTGCAAAGAATACCAATTTCGAAAGGGGGGTGGTTAATTTTATGGGTCAATTTTGTTGGGCCATGGTGCCCACATGTATGGTCAAACATTGTTCTGTGTTTGAGGTTTTTTGATGAGATTAACATTTAAGTTGGATTTTGAATAAAGTAGATTAATCTTCATAATTTGGGTTGGGCTCCACCAATCCGTTGAAGGCCTCAGCAGAACCAAAGAGTGGCTTCCCAAGGGAATTCTGTCCACAAATGACCTTCAGGCTTAAAGTGCATCCACTCTTCCTGGGGCTCCTGCCTTTGGCCTCCACTGCAAATTTTGGAGTTGCCAGCCTCCACAATGGCATGAGCCAATTCCTCAAAATCTCAAATACACGCATACACACATGTACATACATATATACACACACACACAATCCATACATATACACCCCCAGTTGGTTCTGTTTCACTGAAGAACCCTGGCTAATAGAATATCTCCAAACACTTTATTAAAAGCAACAAAAATGAAGGATGGGAGAAGGCAATGTGAAGGAAAAGGAAGAAATAAAGCAAAAGAGAAAATACATATTTTAAGCAGTTACAGACTTAAAAGGAATGTGCACAAAGGTAAATCTAGCCACTTACGAATCATAATTTTTTCCATTTTGTGGACAAACTTTCAAACAATGGCTTATCTGCACTCGGAGAAATGTGTCTAGTTCAACCTGAAGTAATACCATTTATCATAAATAGTTTGTATATTTAATCCTTACCATAATCCTATGTATTTGGTATTCTTCCTTTTGTCAAACAAGGAAAAAAAAATTTGAACATGCTCTCTGATACTCCAAAGTACCAGTAAGCATTACTAAATGCAGACAATGTTTCAAGATCATATGTTTCTATAACCTACATTTTTCACAACTTGTTTGTGTTTCTATAAGTGTGAATTCTGTCATTTGGGTACAGATAGCATCAATAACCCACAAATTTTCCTTGATGACATAATAGATAATATGGCTAAATTTCACTACCTTTTACGTATATATATATCATTTATAAGTGACCATATTTTAAAATATTTTAACAGATTTTTAATTAAAATTTACTTATATTCTGCTGTTTAATCTTCCAGAAAGTTGTATGGATATATAAACTAATCTCATATAAATTAATAATTCTTTAGTTTTAATTCTTATTCAATATTTTAAGCCTTTTCTGGCAAAATGGAAACTTAGCATGAACTAGAAAATCCCCAGCCCTTGCTCTTGCTAAGTTTCACAAGTTCAGAAAAGTTCAGAAATACTCGTGAATAAGTACACATAGAATCATTATGCTTTAAAGTTGGAAGGTACTTTATGGGTAGTCTGAAACAACTTTTTCAAATGAAGACTTGAAGTTGCTGAATGAGAAGTGGCTTGCTCTTGGTCACAAGGTGTGCATAAAAAATAGAGGCATATTAAAAAGATATATTTAAAAGTAAAGGTCTTTAATCACTATTTTTCAAAGTTAAGCAATTAGGAGTCTTCAATAGCTAAATCAAACATCTAGAATAAAATATTCAAAAGCAATATGAAGGAAAATTGAAACCTTAAAAAGCAACTTCTCTTTATATACATGTGGGTCAAGATTTTGCCCCACAAAATAGTAACAATGTTTGCAGAGCAACATATTTACAAAGAACGAATGTTTTGAAATGCTCAATACATTTGAATGTTTTGAAAATACTCATTTTTAACTTTTTATAGTAATTTATAAGTAGTCTTTGTTCTAATTCAGAATTATGATTTCAATTAACTTTTTAATTATAAAATCTTTTTTTATAAACCACATCTTTCAAGTTATGAAATTATTTCAAACTTTAAAAAACACCCTTGTACTTAATCTTTGGACAAGTCATGAACTCAATTAGAAATCTGTAAGGGTTTATTAAAGAACATTAAATAGGAGCTATCTAGAATCATTGTAAGTCATTTGGTGCCTGTATCTCAGCAAACAAAATACGTTTGAATTCGAGAGTTCGACATTCAGGTCTGCAACAACCAGTGTAATCATCTGTACTGAATACAAACCTGTGTGAGGAATGAAAGACTTTGCCTTTGTAGCCTTTATTCTCCAATACTCCATTCTCAAACCCTTATTTTAAAGACAGCATTAAAGACCAATAAGCAAAATAGACTTTGGGGTTCCCCCAAATATTCTCTCCTAATGTCGTCTTCAGATGAACGTTCAGTTTGGCACTTATTTTGACCTTTGATTTACACCTTTAATAATCTTGCGTTTGAAGAAGAAAATCTTGCATTTGAATTGTTAAAGCCTTTTTTTTTCTCTGATTCCTGGGCTCAGACTAACCAGAGTCCCTTCTAGTGTTAGAAACTTAGTGCTCATCCTCAAAAATCACTTTCAGACACAGTAAACAGGATTACCCACATACCATTTGTAACCCTTAATATATTAGGATTATTTTCTACGTCAATATAAAAGCCATCAGCAGAGAACATCACATATTCCTATCAACAAAACTTCCCCATCCATCAACATTTGCCCCTTGTTTTTCCCACCTGTTATCAGATCTTACCAAATTTCTAAGTAAATCCAGCCCCCCTCCCTTTCAGGAACACTAGATCCTAAAAGTGATGTTCTTAAATAGGTGAGACATGATGGGTGTATATATCCAAAAGAATGGAAATCAGGATCTTGAAGAGCTGTCTGCCTTCCTGTGTTCCAATACAGCATTATTTACAATAGCCAAGATGTGGAAATAATCTAAATAGCTTTAGATTTAGATAGGTAGATTTAGATCCATTTAGATAAATGGATAAAGAAAATGTATATAAAGGGGGGGGATCCTGACATTTGCAAGAATGTGGATGAACCTACAAGACATCATACTACTGAAATAAGTCTGTCATGGATGGGCAAACATTGCATGATTCCACTTATGAGGTATCTATAAGAGATTTATGGAGTAATTTTCCTAAAATAAATGTTGTGTGAGATCTTTTCTCTGTTGTAAACACCTAACACCTGCTCTGCATTTTACTTCTAGTAAAAATCACAGTTCTGTACAATACCGCCAAAGCCAGTCATTGTCGAACCTACTTACCTCACTGACCTTCTCTTGAGACCAGGACTCATGGTCTACTCACTGTGCTCCAGCCACATGGACCATCCTTACTTTCCTACAGTACTTAGCACATGGTTTACCGTAGTACATAACTCTATTTTCTTTGCCCAGGATACTCCCTCCCCAATTATCTACTAGCCTAAATTACTTCAGTCCTTCCTTACATCTCACTTTTTCAACCCAGCTTACCCAGACCACAGTTCCTAATTCTGCAAAGCCCCTCCTCCTACCCCACCACTCATGATCCCTGTGTACTTACCTAAAATGGTAAATAATGTTTATAATTAGGCTTATTTTATCTCTCCCTAAAAATAAATTGCACAATTGGTCTATTTTGTGGTTTATTCTCTTCATTGATACGTGCTAAGTGCCTAATTCATCTCTTGAAACAGACCTGAAATACTTGATTATTGGGAGCACCTATACACTTAATTCTGAACTGTTTTTGTAACTTTCTTTCCATTCTTTCATTTGAAATGCTCTTAATTTCTATGGATATTTTATGTAATAGTCAAGTCCTGTTTTCTTTTTTTTTGCATGTAAGAAAATGAATAAGATCTTTTATAATGGTTAGCCAATTATTCCTATACCATTTGTTCATTCTTTACCTATCCTGGAAGTCACATGAAGAAAGAGTAAAAGAAGGTAAAATGAACTGAGCCTAAAGCTGGTAGGACAAGAAAGTGATGGTTGATACTGAATAGGTTTAGTGACTACTTACATATAGGCTGCATATGTGCACTTGGGTCTATTTCTGGACTTTGTATATTCCCTTATATAGTGTATTCACATTCCAGCAGCTTGACTGATCCTTTTAATACATAATATTCCTTTTCTCAAAAGCCACCTCCTACACTTCACTCACAGTAAAAAACTACACATCTGTTCCTTTGCTAATAACTTTAAAATGGTTGATTCAATATTTACCTAGATCTAAAAATTATTAAAAAATTGCTGGTGTAGGTATTTTCAAAGATGCTTTCATCAGCCAACTTACGAATTTTAAATAGCATACATTGGGGGCACCTCAGTGTCTCAGTCATTTAAGCATCTGATTCTGGATTTGGGCTCACATTTCGTTAGATCGAGCACGTGTCAGGCTCTTCACTGACAGTGCAGGGACTGCTTGGGATTCCCTCTCTTCCTTTCTCTCTGCCCCTCACCTATGTGCATACCCTTTCTCAAAAAAAAAAATAGCACACTAATTTTTCTGAGATCTAAAAGGACTATAAAGATGAACTGGCTTGAATTTAGCATAGGTTGACATCCAGTGGGAAAGGTTGGATGATAGACCGCTGGCCACCATCACCCACTTCTCAGCAGGTGTGGCCAGTTCACAGCCACTGACCTATCATACAGAACATGAAAATTCTTATCTGGAAAGGAGAAAATGACGTGAAGCTTGAACTAATATGTGACTGCCAGAAGACAGATATGTTGTGCCTAATGATTCCATATCCCTTCCTTTTAAAGAGTACAACCTACCCGCTCCACCTCACGGAATCATGCCCAACTTGGCTTACTTCCATAGACCTAGGTGGTCTAGGGATAACTGGCTGAAACAGGCCAACCTGATATGTGTGGAACCCCAATACTAATGGCTTATTGTAAAGAGCCAGATATTAAGTATCTTGGGTTTTGTGGGTCACATATAGTCTCTTGGGTCTTCTCTTCCTCTTCTTTTTCATTTCCTTTTTTTTTCTTTACTCTTTAAAAACCAGTGTTAGTCCAAAGGTCATACAAAAAGAACAGTAGCTGGGTTTGGGCCATAGGCCATTGTTTGCCATCTCCTGATCAAAAAGATATCACCATGATAGCTGGAGTACCATAAACAGATAACTTCTAGCTGACCTTCAAGAAATATTCTAAGGGATCTTCAGATCCTCCAGTGTGGCAACCAGGGAACTGTGTCGCTCAGATATCATGCTGTGGGGAACATAGTTAATGGACAGCCCAACTGCCACCCTTATCTATCCACTGTTGCATTTGTATCGAGGTCACGCTGTCCTCAGGCTTCTCTGTGAGTAAGCACAACAGGGATTCTATGAAAGCTTACTACTGCAAGACCTGGGACTCCTGTGATACGTAACTTAAGGTAGAAGATTCTCTGTTAACCTATCTTAACCTTGCTTAGAAATATGCTCTATTCCAAGACTCCTTCACCCAGTCCTTCTTTCCTCCCCACTCTATTTTCATAGGAGTTAGACTTGCATGTAGTTAACTCTCCCCCCCTCACCCCCTTTTTCTTCCATAGGCCTTTCCCCCAATAAAATTTTACACATCAAATCCCATCTGTTAGAGGACCTGAAATTACCAGGTGATTCCACTTCTGAAGAACAGATTCCTTTCATGCTAACTTTTTTTCACCATGTTAAAAAAAAATAGTGTGCTAGCATTACAATAACAAAATATCACCAACTGGGTAGTTGGTAGAATTTATTGTGTCACAGTTTTGGAGGCTAAAAGGCTAAGATCAAATTGTGGGAGGATTGGTTCCTTTACGGAGTTTTTGGGGGAAAATTTGTTCCATGCCTGTCTTCCAGCTTCTGGTAAACTGCTAGCAATTTTGGGTGTTCTTTGCAAATGGTGTTCTTTTTCTATCTTAATATCCTTTTCTCTCTATAGGTGTCTTCATGCCAGACATACTGGATTAGAGGCTTACCCTACTTAATCATATCTGCAATGACCCTCTTAATAAATCAGGTTACTCTATGAAGTGCCAGGGGTTAGAACTTCAACCTATGAATTTTGAGAAAACACAACTCAAACCTGAACATCAAATATGTCACCTAACCACCTCCTCATGGGCCACATGAACAAAACCACCATGTCTGCAGGAATAGTGAATATTTGAGGGTGACATGGTTAGAATTACAGCCCTCGTCTCAGAGCAAGTATTTAATATTGCTTGTTGATATTAAAGCATTTCAGCCAGTCACCTCTCAAGGGACAGATTGCCTCAATAGACAATCGCCCACTTAGTGTCCACCTCCCAAGATTTCACTGGTTTATCTTCCCCTCCCATTTTTCCTTCTTTCGTGTCTTCGTCTCTCCTTTCCTTGGGGAAGAGAAACCAATCCTTCTCATTTTGCTTCATATCTAATAACCATTGCCCTAGAGTAACAAATAGGACTACTGTAATAAGCAGGTCTAGTCTCCTTGGATGCAAAATGCACCTTGAAATAATATTTTACCCTCCTCCTTCAGGCAGCAGACAAGCAATATAAAATGTTATCACAGGAGCTCATGGAGTATACAACAGAAATTTATTGCTTCATAAGACTGATAGCTCTAGAATACAGTGAAACACAAATGGGATATGGCACATTTTATAGTAAGGTAATTTTTCTTAAAAACATTCTTTATTGTAAGGTTTTCTACCCTTTAGGAAAACATTAGTATTGATAGTTGATCGACAGTTTAATGTCAGGTGAAATGTAATTTATCCTCCCATAATTTCTCATATTTTCATAACTACTTTCTCTCTGACAGAGTTCCAGTTTTATACCTAGGGGACTATTCAGAACAGCATTGAATAATTAACTGACAAATATTCCCCAATTCAGGCAGAGCTGCATTGCTCTTGGAATCCAAATTTACCAAGTTAATGCAAACTAGCAATCCCAGTGAGATAACATCCCCTGTGGATTATGTGAATTTTGTCTATTTTGCTCTGTCTATTCTCTATCTGAACACCAATTTTGGATAATTGTACTCTTTAAGAGAAAGAAATTAGGACACCTAAGTATGGCAAAAAAAAAAGTATTTTGCTTTTAGCTGACCCTTAAATAGCTCAGGATTAAGTGGTATATTGAATTCAAGTAGATTGTAAGTTTATCTAGCAGCCTGCCCGTTAAAATTACCATATTGCCATAGCATAGGATAATCGTAGGTATGATGGACATCAATACCAACTTACACACCATATCAAAGTAATTTCCCAAGCAGACTATGACTTTCCTTATTGGAAACACCTGGAACTAGGTGTTAATAGAGTAAACTGACATTACCCTTTCTAATACATAAAGGGCTGTCTTGCTTTCCTCTCAGTTATGGAGCTTAGAAATCCAAGAATTGTTATAAACTTCCCACTTTCCCTCACCTCATCTTTCTATTTTCCAAGACCCTTATCCTGCTTTCCTTACCATCTCTTCTCCCTACAACTAGAATTTTTAAATAATAAGGCTAGAAAGAAACTTAAATACATACTCTTGTTATAAGTATTCATGGTTTGGGGCACCTGGGTGGCTCAGTCGGTTAAGCGTCCGACTTCGGCTCAGGTCATGATCTTACAGCCTGTGAGTTCGAGCCCTGGGTCGGGCTCTGTGCTGACAGCTCAGAGCCTGGAGCCGGTTTCAGATTCTGTGTCTCCCTCTCTCTGACCATCACCCATTCATGCTCTGTCTCTCTCTGCCTCAAAAATAAATAAACGTTAAAAAGTATTCATGGATTGCTTTGTTGTTTACATGATTAATGCAATCTTCATACCACCCCAGGTCAGCATGGAGACGTTCTGGATTGTAGACCGTGTCTTAAAAGAGGCTCTTTCTGTTTTAAATCCTTGTAGGCAATGTCCAAGTTCTCAATTTCCCCTTTGAAATGAAATAAAAAACCTTGTCTGTACTTGCTGATTCCCTTTTTTTTTTTTTTTTTTTTTAACTCTCCACCTTTTTCCTGTTAAAATACAGGATCCATGTTACAGATTATGTAGTACTAATATGTGTGTGTCCGGCATAAAAATAATACAATGAATGCCGATACGAAGGTTGGCCACAGAGTAGAGCATCAATGGATTATCTGAATTTCTCTGTAAATTTTTTGCAATTAGATTTCTGGTTGTCTTCCTAGAGGTAAAACTTTATCTTTGGGCTATTTGTGGACATAGACTGGCTTATTTTTTTTTTTTACTTAATTGTTTTGTTTCTTTTTCTTTTTCATTTGTTTTTGGTTCAGGAGTAGAATTTAGTGATTAATCACTTAGATACAACACCCGGTGCTCAACACAATAAGTGCCATCCTTAATATCCATCAACTATTCCCTACCCACTTTCCCTCCAGAAACCCTCAATTTGTTCTCTATAGTTGAGTCTCTTATGATTTGCTTTTTTTTCCTCCCTTTTCCTATGTTCATCTGTTTCTTAAATTACATGTTAGTGAAACAATGTGTTTTTCTCATTTGTTTTTCTGAGCATATAATACTCTCCATGTTGTTGCAAATGGCTGAATTTCACAATTTTTGATGGTTGAGTAATATTCCATTGTGTATATGCTATTTTTTCTTTATCCATTCATCAATTGATGGACATTTGGGGTCTTTCCATGACTTGGCTATTGTTGATAATGCTGCTATAAACATTCGGGTGTGTGTGTCCTTTGAATCAGTATTTTTAGATCTTTACAGTAAATACCTAATAGTGCAATTGCTGGATCATAGGGTAGTTCTACTTTTAACTTTTTGAGGAACCTCCATACTGTTCTCCAGAGTGGCTGTACCACTTTGAATTGCCACTAACAGTGTAAGAGGGTTCCCGTTTCTCTGTATCCTCACCAACATCTGTTTCCTGAGTTGTTAATTTTAGCCATCTTGACAGGTGTAAGGTGGTATCTCATCGTGGTTTTGATTTGCATCTTCCTGATGATGAGTGATGTTCATCTTTTCCTGTGTCTGTTGGTCGTCTGGATGTTGTCTTTGGAAAAATGTGTATTCATGTCTTCTGCCCATTTCTTAAATTTTTTTCTGTTTATTTTTGACAGAGCATGAGTGGGGGAGGGGCAGAGAGAGGGGGAGACACAGAATCTGAAACAGGCTCCAGGCTGTCAGCACAGAGCCCAATGCGGGGCTCGAAATCACTGCAAGATGATGACTTAAGCCGAAGTTGGATGCTCAACTGATGGAGCCACCCAGGGGCCCCTCTTCTGCCCATTTCTTAACTGGGTCATTTGTTTTTGGGGTGTTGAGTTTGATAAATACTTTATAGATTTTGAATACTAACCCTTGATCAGATATGTAATTTGCAAATAACTTCTTCCATTCTATAGACTGTCTTTTAGTTGATAGTTTCCTTTGCTGTGCAGAAGCTTTTTATCTTGATGAAGTCCCAATAGTTCATCTTGCTTTTGTTTCTCTTGACTCTGGAGACATTCCTAATAAGAAGTTGCTGCCTGTGTTCTCTAGGATTTTGATCGTTTCCTATCTGGCTTATATTTTAGAGCAGTTCCTTTACAGAGAAGAAAAACACAAAAAATATAGAAACATTTTAAAGTAATGTGTGAAGAAATTTGAATGTTAACAAGGGAGAGTGTTCTTTAAGAACAGTGAACCTAATATTCTAGGCCTGCTTTCTAGGCATTAATCGGGAGTCATAAGTTTGAGAAGTTAGGTGGTGTATGGAAAATGGGAGGTTTAGTGGCTGAAATCTTCAGAGCATCCTACAAGAATAAGGAACAAAACTGGATTGCAGAGCTAAGATGAGAGGTCTTGGTAAATACTTTGAATGTGGTAGAGAATGTGAGGAAGAGAAGGAATAACAAATAGATAAGCCTAGCTACAAATTAACTTAAACTGTACTCAGATTGACATTTGCCCCTCCCCTAAATGCATATTTAAAACAAAAATTCCCTTTAGAGAAGATGACTCACGGCTTTAAAATTTCTGTGCAATATTTTAAACACATCTGGAATTAAATCAAACTTACCTGGAATATCCAGATAAAGATGGATATCAAAAGCCAAAAATAAAAACACAACAAAGATACCTGAAGATCAAGATTGGTTTAATAAGACACTGTTACTAATTCATTAAAATGTTAAAAATTTTTGAGAAAACAGAAAATACTTAGAATTTTACAGAAGTAAAAAATTTTTAAAGTCAAATGGGTTAAAGGTCACCTGGGTGTCTCAGTCAGTTGAGCTGACTTGATTTCACCTCAGGTCATAGTCTCACAGTTGTGAGATCAAGCCCCATGTCAGTATCTGCATGGAGGTTGCTTGGGATTCTCTGTCTCCTCTCCCTCTCCCCGTTCATGTGTTTAATCTCTCTCTGTCTCTCTCAAAAAAAGTTAGAAATCAAATGGGTTATACTTATAAGTGTAATAACTGAAGTGTAATAACTGAACTTGAATACTCAATCTAAGAGTTTAAAAGATTTTATGTAGCCGAAGGAAAAAATTAAACTGGATGATAGGCCCAAATAAAATATTTAGTCTGAAGCCTGGGTGGAAAGCTGCCTTACTGTGAGAATTTCTCTAAACATCCCGTAGGATAGCATCTCCACTCTCATTTTGTTATTTTTTTTTTTTTTTGGCTGACTTTCATTTATGGTGTTTTTTTCCCTTATCTATTTCTTTATTTTTTTTGTATTTGGAAATTTACAAGAATTCTTTGTGGCCCCAGATGAGCATAATTCCTGTAGGAAAAAAATGATATTTGCCTCTGGATATTTGAAAACATTTCCAATTGAGGATTTAATTAGAAACCAAGTAAGACTGAGGATAGAAACTCTGAAGAATGTATTTAGGCCTCAAAACATGTGTACTAAGACTTGTGATCTAAAAGTACTTAGTAAGTATATTTTCTCTTGACTAGAGCCAAATTTGTAACAAATAAGTGGGTTTTTTTCGTGTGTGTGTGCGCGCGCGCGTGCATGTGCACGTGTCTTACATCACCTTTTCATTGACGATTTAGCTCTCTGCTGGATTCCCAGTGTTATATTAGGGTCTTTAATCCAGCTCCAGGCAATTTTATGGCCTAGATTTTTTGTTCTTCCTATCTGTTTTTGGCAGTTACAAATAATGCTATTGGCAAATAAAAATAATTTTAGGCTTGGTATGCTGTTTGCTATGTGACAGAATGTCATAGAAATAATAATTCCCTTTCTGTTTTTTTTGGTTTGGCCTTCAAAAATTTCCTTCACATTCTTCAGCAATGTTTAAAAAAGTTTTTTAATGTTTAAAAAGCTAAATTTTTTAAAAATTTTGGGTGTTTTACTAAAGTCTTACAGTATAAGGAACTTTTAGTAGGAAAGATTTTAAGCCTACCATATTACCATTCTTCCTCAAACTGCCCTGATTGCTTTCACCAAGGCCTCCATATTGTTCAATCTAGTAAGTTCTGAGTTTTCCTTGAGTTATTCTGAGTTATTGGTTGCACATGCCCTCATTGATCACTCCTTCCTTCTTGATGTGCTTTCTCTACCTTCCTTCCAGAATACTCTTTATTTCTTCCTCACCATTCTTCCTCAGGTGACCCTGAGGAAGTCACCTTGAGAAGTCAATGAGACCCTCATTGTCTCAACACTAATGCATGATAAAACTCAGAGGTTCTGTACTCAGTCTTATTTTCTGTTCTCTGTTTCTCTGGGACTGATCTCCTACACTCCCAAACTCAAAAGATGAGTATCTTTAGTTCAAGGTAAAGTTAAAGTTGGGTACACACATTAGGAACCATCGGTGAGTGCACAGATGGTATATGAGCTTGACAGAGTATGAGATCAGTCCAGAGAAACGGTGAGTAAGACAGATTGAAATCTCCATGTGTATGTCTAAAGAGCCTCCAATAAAACTCCAGATTCTATTCCTCACCAGTTCCTCCTCCTGTGTTCTGACACCTTTGAGTCAAGTGTGCTTTCAGTGGACACCTTGGTTTCTTTGGATGCTCAGGCCAAAAACCCATCAGTCATCCCAGACTACTTTTCAGATCTCACATTTGATCCGTATGAAAATACTGTAGTCCATACCTTCCAAATAGCTGAAATTCAACCACTTTACTGCTGCACACTTCGTTCTCAGCTGGTTTGCACTTGCTGTCTCGTCTGCCTGGACTCTGAACACCACAAAACCACTTGGGAACCTGATCACCAATCTCTTCAGACCTATCCTAACACCTTATTTAAAATCATGGCCGCCATCATTCTACCCACCCCCCCCAATTCTGCTGTCGTTCCCTTTGTGGAATTTCTCTCCATGTTACATACTGTGTATGGGTTTATTACTTGATTTTCCTCAAAAATTTAATGTGCATACAAGTATGGAGTTTTTTTTTTTCTTTCTTTCACTGCTATATCACCAGCTCCAGAACAAAGCCTGGCATAGAGTAAATTACAAAAAAAAAACACACCACATAGTTAATAGGTATCATTTTATTGTATAGGAGATTAAGGCTAAAACAGTTTGTGTTTCCTAATGTCCTAGAGATGGTAGAATAGCTACAACTAAATCCTGATCATATTAAAAGAATAACAAAAAAAATGTTTCTTATTGTCCCTTGCTGTGGTCATAAAAATGTCTTCACATGGTATCTGTGACTTCACAGTCTGACCCCAATCTGTCCTTTGAACCTCATCTCCCATATGATTCACTTTTCTTACTGAAGACTTATGTGAACCTCAGCTCTGTTCTAGCTGCCTTTCTCCAAAGAGGTCACGCCCTGTGGACACTGCTCCACCTCCTATTTCTCCCTTAGCCTGGGGTGACCTCTTTCCCTATTTCTGGCTAATCAAATCTTCCACTGTCTTCGACTCAGGTCAAATGTCACTTACATCATTAAGTCAGATCCAGTCATCTCAGTAAAAATTAATCTTTTTTCCATTGCAGGCACTGCCAAAGCACTTAGTTTTTATAGAACTTTTGGCACATTACACTGTGCACCTTGTGTTGAATACAATCCTATGCCTGCTTTTTGTGGAACCTCAGGAGACACGAAGCTTCTTGAGGACAGTATTTTGTGTATAATCACCTTTATAATCTTCCTTTAGGTCTTAACAGTGTTGCATATACAGTCAGCACTGAGTTAAACATTGCAGAAGTGCTTTGAACTACTCCATCATATCCAGTTGTCCCTATAAGGAAAATATCCAATTCTTATTTCTTTTTAAGTCAAAGATCTTCTGTTTGTTTTTAGACAAAGGACTTATAAGAATCACAGATGAAAGATCATGCACAAACCACATTTTCCCCTCAATGACAAAAATACATGTTCAGTAATTTTTAAAACATCCATTTTTAGCGACCCAGCTAGCTGGGAAAATGTTGCTGGAATTTTTCTGGTCAGAGGGATGCTGCCTATCTTGGCTGTATTAGACCCACCACAAGAAGGAGAGCATAGTTGGACTATGCTCATTTCAGACAACTAACTAACCAGCTTTGAAGAAGACTTGGTTAAGCTGGAGATACAGTTGCAAACTTTGCTTCCTCCTTCTCCCCTGAGGAAGTGGACACAGCAGCACACATCCAGGAAGTTCTGGGTCAGTGAATTATTCGTGCTTTCACCAGTCAGACCTCATTGTGATGCCCGTATGGCTTCATGGGAGAGTCCTACCCGGTGCAAAAGTAGATGTCACTCTGGCACGTGGCTGTGCCCTCCAAGGTGGTCCGTAGCTGGGCGGCATGAGCTGTGCAGTCTGCTTGCTCAGTGTAGCGACCAAACTGCAGGGAATAGATGTGTTCCCTCTCCATCTTAATGCTTTCATCGATGCAAACTGGCAGGTGGCTCTGAAACTGGTTTGGAATCCAGAACCAGACTTCTTAAATTTCTTCTGTAGGGAACCATCCTCACTGAGAAATACAACAAAGGAGATAGGAACTGTCATCCCCACCCTGATTCCCTTGTCCTGGGGGCCTCCCACGTACTTCATGGCTTTGGGCAATGCTTCCCATAGAGCCTCATCCACAAGCTTATCTGTCAGTTCCACTGTGGCAAACCGCCTGCCTTCCCAGGTTGTATCCTCATAGGAGACTTCTTCCTTGCCAACAGTCTGAAACAGCAAGTTCTTGACCATGCTCAGCAAAATGTGGCTGTGGCACTTTTTTTCTGACTGGTTTCTAAGGTACTATAATGATGAATACTACAACCAATAGCACTTATTTACAACATGTTTTCCAGTAAAACCACATTACTTAAAAACGAGAACAGATATTAAGAGAAAATACATAGAGAAGCAAATGTGGGGTGGTCAAACATGTATCTAGGAGGGAAATTCTCCCTGAGACGTGAAGGGAAATTACGTTTGCCCAGACTGTTTAGTTCTTTAATTCTGCCCTGTATCAAGTCCAGTGGATTTTCAGCTTTTATTGTACATATGCTTTAACCCATGGGAGCTTTAAGTATATATCAGGTAAAGCAGATACGTTGATTCAGGTAATTCTGAAGGTACTTTGTTGGAGATAGTGTAAGTTGGTAAATACGGGAAAGATAGAGTTCAGACTAGCAAGAACCTTATCGTACTAAGACACTTGTATCTATTCCTTACACATATGAAGAACAAATGAAGGATTTTGAGAGGGAAGGAACTTAACCATATTTGACATTTCAGAATTTAACATCAGATTTAGCAGGAAATATAAAACTGTCTAGGGAAGAAATTTGAGTCATGAAGTTTGTTAGAGTAAAAAAAAAAATGAAAGGTTCATTCTTGGCAGATCAGCAATAGTTGGGGTGGGGGGCGACCCATAAACGATTGCAAATTTAGACCACAGACCCTACAAAAATAATTTATTAAAGTATTTACTAATTCTGGTTTCGTTAACTGTTATGGAATGCTTATGATAAATCTTGCACCTAAGAATATAGTGCTATTAAAGTGTTATATAGTGAATTATTTTACCCTGTCAAGGAGAGGAGAGTAATGGCTGCAGCTGAGAAGGAGCAGTGAGGGTTAACTGAGGTGAAGAAAGAAAAGAAGGGTATTTCAAACTGTACCAATAGCCTGCCCAACTCCAGTGGCAGGACAGGGCTTGGCAAGTATGAGAAACTGGTTTAGGTCCAGTAGTGACTTCAGAAGACAGTAAGAGGGCTCATGGTATTAGAGGAGACTGAAGAGACTGGTAAGGGCTAGACAAGGAAGAATGCTGTAGATCATGTTATGAATTTCTCTTTTTTAGGTGTTGTTATTTAAATTCTAGATAGTTAACAGTATGGTAAAAATTGGTTTCAGGTGTAGTATGGGGCTTAGAAAATATATTCATTTGCATGAGGCCACCTTAAGCACTCAGGATATCTGTTCGGGACCATATGGGGCCTTCTCACTTGTATCCAGGAGATGGGATGTGCGTAAGCATTGTTGGATGCCTTTTGTGGCCATCCTGGTGTGTATGTGCCCTCAAGATCTCTAGCATGCTTTATGGAGGAATATATATTCTCTGTACATTAGAGGGCTGGGATTGTGCTAAACCAGCTTGAGATTACTGGACTGAAGTAATTACATTCATTTTTTCTGAGGACCATGAGAAGGCAATTGATGGTCTCAATATATTTGTGTTTTAAAGAAACATTCTGGCTGCAGATTGGTGGAATAAGGGATTCTGGAGGGAATTCATGAAGCATTTGCTTTGCTGACTGTTGTAAAGGGCACATCTCCAGATCTTACACCAGTGAGGTCATGATGGAAATGGGGGGAAAAATTGGGGGGTGGTTGGACATGAAAAGATGATCATGTAACTTAAAACTAAATACAGCTGATTGACTGGATGTTGAAGATGAGAAGTGAGCAGTTGAGCCAAGGGTTCCCAAGTCATCTGAAAGAAGATGAAAACTAATCAGTGTGGTGGTAACAAGTTGAATAGAAAGTTAAAAAATCTGTTTTGGCCATCAGGAAGTTGAAAATGTAGATCTGAAAAAGTTAAAAGTTGGAGGTTAGTGATTTCCATTATTTGCAGAGGAACAATGACAAAATGTAGTAAGGGTTAGTTGCTATAATTTGCAATTTCATCTAGTATTCAAAATACCATAGGATAAATAATATCAGGATGCCAATTTACAGATGAGATAAGCAAGGCTTATAGCATGTAATTTGCATAGGATCTGATTTCAAAATTTGCCTTCTTGAATTACCATCATTTTCTGCCTCTATGAATGGATAAGGTTGCAAAACAAAGAGAAAAAGAATCTCCAGCAAGGGATAATGAAAACAGAAGACTGAGAACCATATAGAGAGAGCCAGACACTGAAGTACTATTGAAGTCCATGGTGGAGATTTCATGATTTTGAATACTGATGTTAATGAAGTGTGTTAACCTTGTAGAGTACCCGAGGAATTGAAAGCAAGTTATTTTCTTTGCCATTTAAAACATTTTGTTGAGCAAGTAATCTCTGCCAGGTACTTTTCCAGCTGCTACAAATAGAATAGTGAACAACACAGTAGAATCACCTAGTAGCAAGCAATTAAATTCTAGTAGGACATAGATAATAAGCAGGCATGCAGTTTTTAAGATGCATTAAGTGAGGAGCTCACAGGAATTACCAAAGAGAAGTAGTCTCTGGGGTGGAAGCCAGATAGCCAGGAGTTGACGAAATCAGAGGAGGTAATGCTGGAGTGGGATAAGGGGAGTGTGATTACTGATTCACATTGTGTTAAGAGAAAGAATGTAATGTACAGACTACTGATGTTGATAATGTGCAAAAACCATACAGAGATGGGACTACATGCATTTGAGTGGTCCTTGGATATGTGTGATTTCTTTTATGCAGTTTCCAACTAATAGGTAAAAAAAAAAAAAATCTTTAACCTAACATACAAAGTTAGTTGTATATAATGTATTGATTAAACAATTCTATACATTATTCAGTGTTTACCACAATGAGTATACTCACCATACAATGTTACAATATTATCACTAATTCTCCATGCTGTACCTATATCTCCATGATTTATAACTTGAAGTTTGTTGCTCTTAATCCCCTTTATTTTTTTTTAATGTTTATTTCTTTTTGAGAGAGAGAGAGAGGGAGACACAGAATCTGAAGCAGGCTCCAGGCTCTGAGCTGTCAGCACAGAGCCCGATGCGGGGCTCAAACTCAAAAACCGTGAGATCATGACCTGAGCTGAAGTCGGACGCTTACCGACTGAGCCACCCAGGATCTCCTCTTAATCCCCTTTATTTCACCCATCCCCCTACTTTATTTCCCCCCTTCTCTTTGGCAACTACCAGTTCTCTGAGTCTTTTTTTGTCCATTTTTAAGTGAAATCATGTTATTTATCTTTCCTTGACTTCACTTAGCATTCCCCTCCAGCTCATACATGTTGTTGCAAATGGCAAGATTGCATTTTTTATGGCTGAGTAATTTTCCATGGTATATATACCACCTCTTTATCCACTTACAGATGGACACTTGAGTTGCTTCCATATCTTAGCTATTGTAAATAATGCTGCAGAGAATGTAGTGGTGCGTATGTCTTTTTGAATTAGTATTCTTTTCTGTGGATGAACACCCACCAGTGGAATTACTGGATCATATGGTAATTCTATTTTTAATTTTTTTAGGAACCTCCATACTGCTTTCCACAGTGGCTTCATCAGTTTACATATATACCTGCACTTATTTCTTTCTTTGATTCCACTCATTGGGATGTGTGTAAGGTGATATCTTTATTGTAGTTTAGATTTGCATTTACCTGATGATTAGTAATAAGGTGGGAGGAAATTCTAAGTACTGGTTCTCAAAATTAAGTGTTTTTTGGAATCACGTGGAAGGGTTATAAAACACAGTGCTGGATTTACCTCAGGATTTTGATTCAGTAGATCTGAGGTGGGACCCCAGAATTTTCATTTTCATTTTTTTTTGACTTAGAAAGCAAGTGGGGGAGAGGGGCAGAGAGAAAGAGAATCTTAAGCAGCTCAGTGTGGAGCTTGATCCCATGACCTTGGGAACATGACCTGAGGTGAAATCAAGAGTCACTCAACTGACTGAGCAACCCAGGTGCCCCCTTTTTTTTATTTTTATTTTTTAAGAATTTTCATTTCTAATAGATTCCCAGGTGATATTGAGGCTGCTGGTTGGTTGATGACACTTTAAGAATAATTGCCTTAAACAATTGCCTTAAATACTTAAATTTTGTAAGTAATCAAGATAGTGCAGACTTCAATGACATTCCTTATTTTGTCTCCCAACCAGTTCTTCAATGTTTATTTATTTTTGGGACAGAGAGAGGTAGAGCATGAATGGGGGAGGGGCAGAGAGAGAGGGAGACACAGAATCGGAAACAGGCTCCAGGCTCTGAGCCATCAGCCCAGAGCCTGATGCGGGGCTCGAACTCACGCACCGCGAGATCGTGACCTGGCTGAAGTCGGACGCTTAACCGACTGCGCCACCCAGGCGCCCCTCCCAACCAGTTCTTAATCAGAGACGAGCAGAAGCTCTTGAGCTAATCTGGGAAATTCTGTTCTTAATTATTTAGAAAACTGAATATAAATGTTCAACAGGCTGTGTTGCTCTATCCCTGAAAAGGTCCCTGTGTCTCATTATAATACAGGCTCCACACACATTGCAAAATGTCAATTTTGCTGCCAAGGAGCAAGTTCTTAAAAGTGCATTTCACAGAATATAGAAAACAACCAATTAAACTTTTCTCACAGCAGGACCTCTCTTTAAAGTATTCTAATCATAAAGAAGAACTTTTACTCCTGCAAAAAGTTGGGTTATGACTAACATTAACTTAAGGTGTGAGATTTTAACATTTGCTTTCTTGTAAAGTTATTTACTTCATGTATTTTTAGTAAGTCTTCCCATTGCACTAACAAACTAAACCTATTAGAAGCATCTTGCCCTGTCCAGATTATTCCAATAACACTCTGCCTGGGATCCCAATCTCCTCCATTTGTGAACACTTCCTTGACCCCTATACCGTTTTGTACACAGTTCAGTTTTTCTATTGCCATGCAGTTCTGGTTAGATTCCTCTGTCTTTCAGGTCAAAGCTTAAATGCCATTTAATTTAATGAGCTCTTACTCCCTAATGTGAGGTCCAGAATACTTTGTTATAAGTGCACATTGGATGTTGATTTTTTTTGTTTATATTGAGGTAAAAAATATGTATATTTAAAAATACAAATGTGTGGGTATATCTAAAATACACAAAGATATACATATCAATATATTTTGTAGAAGTTACCACAATTGTATACCAGCAGAAATTTGGCAGAAATTTGGACAGGAAGTCTTAATGCCCTCAGTTTCATGCTCCTGTAGACCTGTCTTCTGCCCTTCACTAGAAGGCAGGTCTAGGCTTTTCCCACTAAATGTATTTCCTGAATTATGGACAACATACATAGAGATTCTAGAGCCCAGCCTAAGGAAGCATGAACACGGGATTTGGTGTCAAGAAGAAAAGTGCGTTAAGCTCCTAGAGCCACAGTATCCTCTTTGGAAGATCGGGAGTTAAACAAAACAAAACAAAAAACCTACTTTATAATATTTTTGTAGAATTTTGATAACAAAATATATAAAGCAACCAGGGAAAAATAGGCACTATTTAAATACAAATTCTTTTTCTACTGCTTTTCTAAGGAAGATTCTCCATTCTCCATAATTCTGCCAAATATTTCTGTTCTTTAATTCTTGGCCATCTTATAAAGATGATACTTTCTTACAGGACATATGTAGGATTTTTTTGGACCACCTAATAAAAACATTCACAATTTTATCTAGTATGAGCTAAGTACGGCTGGTCAATTTATATTCTCTCCAATCTTCATAATCTTGCTTGAAAGTAGATATAATTATCTCAGATGTTAAGTGATTTATCCTGTGGAAAGAGCTCAAACTCTTGAAAGAAGGATTCACATTTAGGTACCTGTCATTCCCCATGCCTCACTGCTTCTGTGTGCATTGTGTCACAGTAAGGTTGGGCACCCATGAGAAGAATGCGCTGGAATGGAATCAGGACAAAGAGTCATTTATGTGATGCTCTACTACAAATTGGTAATAATGGGGGCGCCTGGGTGGCTCAGTCGGTTAAGCGGCCGACTTTGCTCATGGTCGCTGATCATGATCTCACGGTCCGTGACTTCGAGTCCTGCGTTGGGCTCTGTGCTGACAGCTCAGAGCCTGGAGCCTGTTTCAGATTCTGTGTCACCCTCTCTCTGACCCTGCCCCGTTCATGTTCTGTCTTTCTCTGTCTCAAAAATAAATAAACGTTAAAAAAAATTAAAAAAAAACCCAAATTGGTAATTTTTCAAAAATATTTTGATTACAACTGTACATTTCCATTTTGAATTGCTTATCTGTGTTGTAAAATTTTAAGCAGTGCTTAAAAAGTCTCTAACTGAAATCAAATGGTGAGGTTACAATTTCTGTATGAATACAGCAAAATACTTCACGCCTAGAAGAACATTGCATTTGTCAATTCTATACTATCTCTGGAGAAATAGAATGATTAGGCAAATAAAGTTACGTGGGTAAAACATCTTTTCAAACATTGACTTCTAATGCCTACATTCCATTCCTACTCTATCATATCATGTCTCTCAGTAGAAACCTAAACTTTCAGTACAGGTTGACATTCAGTCCACAATTCTAATAAAATTGCGGTTGATAAATATCTTCAAACAGACCTATTTCTATGTATGTCAAGAGTACTGTGATTCACTGTATGTGGTTTTGATGTATTGAGTTTCTGTACCTGAATGTTATACGTTTATGAACATAAGAATTCAGTGTTTTACAACAGCACATGACTGATGCACGATCTTCCTGCCCCTTGCTCTGTGTTCAGTTTTTGTTTAGATTTAACTGAAACCTTAATTGTGCCAATGATTCTAACTTAGTTTATTAAAATTTTGAATGAAGATAGAGACTAAAATGTACCAAGAAGGTGGTTTACACTCCACTGACTTTCTAGTTATTATGATATAAACTAGAATTTGTGAGATAAACACTAATAGAAATATAAATGAAAGTATGTTTTTTTTTTAATTTTTTGTTTATTTTTAGAGAAAGCATGCACATGTGCAAGTTGGGCAGGGACAGAGGGGGGTGGGTGAGGGAATCACAAGTAGGCTCCACACTGTCAGCATGGAGCCCCGTGTGGGGCTTGAACTCATGAACTGTGAGATCATGACCTGAGCCAAAACCAAGAGTGAGATGCTTAACCAACTGAGCCACCCAGGCATCCCAAAAGTAGTATTCTTAATTATGAAATTCCAATCCAATATTCTTAAAATGTGTTATTTCAATTTTATATAATATAGGTTTTCAAAAGGACCAACTACTATTTTATGTTTTAAATTTTCTTGGTGGGACATGAATATAAATAGAATATAACATCTGCAACTTGTGAGCAAATGCCAAATTAATCTGAAATTTTCTGGAATGATTTATTCAGTGCATTATTAATTTTTTGAAAGTAAAAATTCTTAAGATGACCTCTTATTATTCTATGAATAGGTTGAAGGGGGGAAATGTAAACCCAAATGATTATTTTAGAGAATTTTTTACCCTGCCATTTTTTTTTAATTTTTTTTTTAACATTTTTTATTTTTGAGACAGAGAGCATGAACGGGGGAGGGTCAGAGAGAGAGGGAGACACAGAATCTGAAACAGGCTCCAGTCTCTGAGCGGTCAGCACAGAGCCTGACATGGGGCTCAAACTCACGGACTGCGAGATCATGACCTGAGCCGAAGTTGGATGCTCAACCGACTGAGCCACCCAGGCGCCCCTACCCTGCCATTTTTTATAGGTTACCTCATGTATTTTAATAAAACATGCAATAAATTAATGCCTATTTGGCCTTGATGCTTGTGATAAACTTCAGATGATTCATTTAAATATCTAAAGCTCAAATATGATCGTATGAGGGATCTAACTTACGAAATGTGGATTCTCAAGGTAAAATTGTAAGGATCTCTTGCTAATCTTGAAAGCCCAAAATAACCTCTTATAGGATATTTGACACACTAAATAGGAAGAGTCACCAGTACACTAATTGATTGATATTGTCTTCAAACCTGTGGGACACAGAAGGCCTAGGGAATTTGGTAAGAACTCCATTAAACTCTGTAGTTGGTTTATCTTTGGTTTTTGCTAAAGGTGAGGAATAACTAAAGAAAAATGCCTCAGTAACATGGTTGCATAATTGATCCAATATCTATTTCATAGGTTTTTCTTTAGTATTAACTTGGCAGAGTGTGATAAAAAATAAAGACAAGGTTCTTGATTTCATGGAATCATGACTAGTATGTTATGCATACATGCAACAGAAAATCACATAAATTTTAATGCATTTGCTAAATATCACATGAAAAAAATAAAATGAGATACTATAACAGGGAACCCTCAAAATAGCCTAGAGAGGTATATTTTTCAAGAAGCATAGGATAAAATCTCAGCCCTGATGAAAGGTGATTCAAGATTTTCAAGACTAGAAGAAATAGGGAAAGCTTTCTGACAGATTGATAGATATCATGCAGTGTTCAGAGGAGAGAAAAGAGGATTCATTTTTAACTAAAGAAATGGAGACACAGGTGGCTAAAACAGTTGCAAGAGTTGATTAAATTGAACCTAATGAGCTAGGCAGTAGTGAATATAGTGAGCTTTTGTCACTTAGCTTAAATATTTTGAAAGTTATACTAAGACCAGTGGGAAGTCAAAGCATATTGAAGAGAGAATTGGCATGATCAGATGTGCAAGTTTGATTTTTTTTTTTTTTTTGAGTGTTGGTTAAGTGTTCAACTCTTGGTTTCAGCTCAGGTCATGGACTCACAGTTCATGAGTTCAAGCCCCATGTCAGGCTCTCCGTTGACAGCATGAAGCCTGCTTTGGATTCTGTCTCCCTCTCTCTGCCCAGCCCCCCACCCCCTGCTTGCTTGCTCTCTCAAAAATAAAATTAAAAAAAATTAAGGTTATTCTAGGTTCTCTGTAAACAATGGCAAAGTTAGAACAAAGTAAGAGAACACCTAGGAAGACAACCTTAGAGGCCAATGGAGTCATGTGGACAACAATGTTAACTTGGCTTGGTTATAATTATAATGCAAAGGGAGAGAAGTGAATGGATTTGAGGTATGATCAGATAAAAAACTAGAGATGTGCTGATTGGTTACAGAAGGGAATCAGTCTCCAAGGATATGAGGGTAACAGTAAGTAATGAGGCTATAAGTGGATAAAGGAAACACTGGAGGAAAAATGGATGGGAAGGGGAAGAGGAAGGAAGATGATCAGGTATTCAGTTTGGATAGATTGTGTTTCAGATGCCTGAGAGTTACCCAAGTAGAAATGCTGAATAGGCAGTCAGATATGTGTGCACAGAACTCAATAATGAGGTCTCACCTATCAGTAAATTTGGAGTTTGTTGACATTGTAAGGGAAGAAAAATTTTTCTCTTACTCTCCTGAGTTCTTGGCTGAGACCCCAGTTAATAAGACACAAATTAGCAAGAGAAAAACAGGAGTTTATTAACGTGTATGTCATGTATAGGTGGGAAGATAACCAGGGAAAAATGAGTAACTCAAAAAGGTGGCTTGAGAATTCAGGGCTAAATACCATCTTAACAAGGAAAAGAGATGCAGGGCTGTTACAGTCCTTTTAGGGGAGAGCCAATGATTTTTAGGATAAGTGAGTCTTTAGAATAGATGGGAGGTGTGATAATTGGTAATAATTTGTGGCAAGCTGGTCTGGGTATAGTGTTGACTTTGTCTATTCTGATTAGTCAACCTCCCTTTGTTGATATAACTCTCAGGAAAGGGATCTATGACAATTAAGTTCCTTTTGGATAATTTATTTTGAGGAAGGGACGTTCAGAGAAAGCCTCGACCATCATTTGCTCTTTTTAGGTTTTACAGCTCAAAATGGTCAATATGACAAAGTGGCATGTTTGGGGTAGTACATTTTGCTACCCTTCAATATACAGATTAGTTTTTATTCCATAGGAGGCGATGTGATTCCTTACAAGAATAGTATAGTTTTCAAAGAAGAGAGTGTATAGGACAAAGCCCTAAGGAACTCTTGTTTTTGAAGTTTCAACAAAAATGGAGAAAACAAGAGTGCAAAGAAGGAAGGATCAGGGAAATAAACCGTGAAAAGTGCAGTAACTGTCTCTCAAAAATGGAGCAGTCAACAGAATCCAGTTCCTGATTTTGCATGTGTAAAGTCATTGGTAACTTCGGCAGGAGCAGTCACATTGATTTTGATTGGCCTATAAGTTGAGTTGTGGAATATAGGGAAGAGAATAGTAGTTTAAAAAAAGGAACATGGGCTTTGGGAGGAACTTCTATGCAAAGTACCAGATTATGTTTAAATAGTAACTGGGAGGATGCACAAAAGAGTTGAAAGATACAAGGAGGGGCCAGGAACATTTCGTGTATCCAGTTCCTGAGAAGGGAGCAAAGAAGGGATGAAAGTAGTCACTGGATAGAAAAGTAAATTCTGAACGAGTACACGTTATATAAAGATAATTCCTATAGGTGAATAGGAGGAAAAAAGGGTAAGAATAGCTATTGATGATGGTAGTTTTATATATTTAATGTCTGAGTTTTCTAGTGGTTTTGTTTTGGTTCTTCTTGCAAAGACACAATCATCTTTAGTATGTCTTGACCATAAACAACATGGGTGGTGGTAGTGAGGGAGAATGCTTAAAATGTTGGAATATGGAAGAAAATTAAAGGACTTTCTATGGGGAAGGGAAGACTGATGAAATTTGTGTTTCAGAAACATTCATCTGGCTGTGACAGAGGAATTTAAGATGGCAGATCTGGAAGTAAACCAAACTGAGAATGATTTTCATGAAGACTGTTGCTGATATTTCTGTTTTTATTCTTCCCTCCCTCCACATCTCGCACACATACAAACTATCACTTGTCTGTCCTTCTCATTGGCCAGAAATGATCGTGCAAGGTTTGACTAGTATTGTCGTGCATCTGGGCATTAGTGGTGTAAACAGTGGCAGTTCTGATCCTCTTTATGCTACCATGTAGGCTCATGCAGGTCAGTTAGACCAGTAAACAATAGGAATTCTTTATTCAGCAACATTCTTTCAGGTGTTCTGCTCACTCTGTATCAGGCACTGAGGTTTGCATAAAGTGGTGAACCAAAATGAAAAGATTAAAGAACTGTTCCTTCAAGAGATAGACATGGCCACGGTTTGGAGACACATGGCAAGGTATTCCTAATTACTTAAATTTTTTTAAAATTTTTTTAATTTTTATTTTTGAGAGACATAGATGGCAAGAGCAAGGGAGGGGGAGAGAGGGAGACACAGAACATGAAGCAGGCTCTGGGCTCTGAGCTGTCAGCACAGAGCCCGACGTAGGGCTACTTTAATTAGTATTTTGTTTGAATTCTGTTTGGTATGATGAGATAATAAGCATATAATAAATAATCCACTGCTACTTATGGGAGGAACCAATGGAATGGCATATTTTATTCCATTTACAGTTAGTGGTGAACTTGAGCTCCTCTACACACTTGGTGTTAAGGCACCAAAGCTATAAACAGAAGTGTCCCATTTATTTTGGGATTTGGAACAGTAGAGCATAGAATACATCTCCTAACAGCAGTGCATGTAAAATATCTAGCCACCTAGGGCTATTTTTACATATCCATGGTAAACTTATTATTATTATTATTTTTTTTTTTGGCTGCTAACTGTATGTTGCTAAGCAATTTGTTATCATGCTGGATAATCACATCAAAACTGTTAAACCCCTTGCATATATTCTCATTATGTACAAATTCTGTCCACTACCCAAGAAAACCTACCAAGCATTAAAAAACATCTTTTTCAGAAGCCAATTTTTGTCTTCTGCATCGTGTCAATCAAAATGTGTTATCGACGCTTGCGAGAAAGCTAAGAAGTTTATAAATCACTGTGTATGAGGAAACCAAGCCATATCTGTTAAAGTAAATAATTAGAACATGCTATGTGATGAACTGATGCATTTTATCCCACTTGATTTCCTTACTGGCCTGGAAAATACCAGTAACATATAGGTTTACAGAGAAATACACAGAGGCTCTAGCAATGGAGAATCTCTTGTCGGCAACAACAGCTACTTTGTCAAGTCTTTTCCATATCCTCGCTCTTTTTTCAGGGGAATTTATTTGCCCTAGCAACATAAAAAAGCAGTGGAACTTCTACAGAAATAGGTTAACAGTAGGTTAGGGAACAGTAGGGATGGAACTCCATGTACAGGGAATAAAATGTCTCATTTTACTTCTAATGCTTTCCTCTGCAAGGTTTATCATGAAATTTTAATTGCTTTTTGAATAATCAGTTACTGTGTAAGTTTATAAAACTCACAACTAATTTTGGATGTGTTGAAACTTTGTTAATTTCTTTTGGTAGATGATTAGATTTAACTTGAAGTAGGACTATCAATTATGACAATTTTGGAACGTCAATTACTTAATTGTTCCAAGTCAGACTATCTTGGTTCAAATGCTGCCTCATCTATAAAGTGAGACTAATGCTAGTGGCTAACTTATCTAAGCATTAATTTGAGCATTATAAAACTTATATATGTCTAGCTTAAATCAAGGCCAAGGACATGATAAACATGATATGTTTCATTATCATGTTTATGAGCCTGCTTTAGTCAAACTTTAGCTACTCTGTAGCTGTAATCCTATCTTAGTCTACAATGTAAGAGTGACTATGGTTGAGTTCAGAATTCTTACTCTATTTTTTATTAAATAAGATGAAAACTCCAATCAGTAAAAATTCTTTTTGAATAGAGTTTTAACTAAATTGAATTCTTCCTTTGCTTAAAGTAAGTTCAACTGATATAAGTCATTTTTAAATGTCCTAATGCATTTATCTTGTTTATAAAAGGTTTACATATGACATATAGCAGATTTGGGCAAAGTAATGGGATAGTTTTATTCTTCTGCAAGACTCTATACACACAGTGATGAAGGGAAGTGCATTAGAAATCTAGGGCCAGAATTCAATACTAAATAGTAATTGAAAAAGATATGTTGCTTGGAAACTGCAGGGAGCACCGCTTTGTTTCAAGTGAAGGGTAATACAAATCATGCATTAAAATAGTAGAACCTTTTTAAAATTTCAACAATGCAATTGATGAGAGTTTTAATAAGCTCTGACACATAACTCAGAATAGTGCATTTCAATCATACAGATGGTTCATTAAGATAACCCACAGCACTGATAGATTTATACTGAGGTTTGGTTACATACCTTATGAGGCTTCAGGTTATGGTTGCATAAACTGGACTCAGATTAAAGGTAATGAAATATTCCTTCTAAGAATAATCACCCTTTTAGAGAAAACTGCACCTAATCAGAGTGTCATGCACCATTGAGTCTTGTGCATAGGACTTGCTGTTTAATAGCTGTTTGGTGACATTTGCAATTGGATGCAGTTAATAAACAATGTAAGATGCTAATTTGTTATTTGGCAGGAGGAGTGAGTCCCTTTGCTCCCTCCTAATTTCAAAACATGATGACCCTGAAAGTTAATGAAAATAAAGATCTGCACATAGCAAAAATAATAATGTAGTGGCAGTGACTATTCATCCTTTGTTTGGCTGTTTGAAGGATGAAATTCAAATACCTACAGACAAGACCCCTGAATTGTGAGGTGTTCACTCCATCATTAGTTTCTCTCTCCTGAAAACTCATTATATGCAAGTCTCCTCCAATGGTCTTGAAAGTTATTCCAATTTGGAAAATAATTGATCTGTACATAAAGCAGTTTCTGAGGCCCTGCCTCACATTTTGGAAATCTGTTCTCTATTTAACCCCAAACTTAATCTTATCTTGTCTTAGGAAGCTATGACCCAGCATTAAGCTTTTTGTTTATGCATTTGTCATCAGAGATTGGTTTTAGCTCATCTTAAATAGATCATTTTTATCAATTATAATTCAACAGAGGAGAAAATACTTGTTGGATCCTATTGTACACTGTACTTACACGCTACAAGCTCACAATGCACTGTAAGTCACACATGAATACAATCAATTTTATGACAATTATCAGCCATTGACATTGTAAATATGCCCAGAAGTTAGTTACTTATGATGGATTTTGTTAACAAGAGATTGTGGGACTTTTTTTTTTTTTAGCATTATTATATTTTTATTTTTATTTTTTTGGTTTTTATTTTTTTTTCAATATATGAAGTTTATTGTCAAATTGGTTTCCATACAACACCCGGTGCTCATCCCAAAAGGTGCCCTCCTCTCCCTCCCACCCCCCATCAACCCTCAGTTTGTTCTCCGTTTTTAAGAGTCTCTTATGCTTTGGCTGTCTCCCACTCTAACCTCTTTTTTTTTTCTTCCCCTCCCCCATGGGTTTCTGTTAAGTTTCTCAGGATCCACATAAGAGTGAAAACATATGGTATCTGTCTTTCTCTGTATGGATTATTTCACTGAGCCTCACACTGTCCAGTTCCATCCACGTTGCTACAAAGGGCCATATTGCATTCTTTCTCATTGCCACGTAGTACTCCATTGTGTATATAAACCACAATTTCTTTATCCATTCATCAGTTGATGGACATTTAGGCTCTTTCCATAATTTGGCTATTGTTGAGAGTGCTGCTATGAACATTGGGGTACAAGTGCCCCTGTGCATCAGTACTCCTGTATCCCTTGGGTAAATTCCTAGCAGTGCTACTGCTGGGTCATAGGGTAGGTCTATTTTTAATTTTTTGAGGAACCTCCACACTGTTTTCCAGAGCAGCTGCACCAGTTTGCATTCCCACCAACAGTGCAAGAGGGTTCCTGTTTCTCCACATCTCTCCAGCATCTATAGTCTCCTGATTTGTTCATTTTGGCCACTCTGACTGGCATGAGGTGATACCTGAGTGTGGTTTTGATTTGTATTTATTTCCCTGATGAGGAGCGATGTTGAGCATCTTTTCATGTGCCTGTTGGCCATCTGGATGTCTTCTTTAGAGAAGTGTCTATTCATGTTTTCTGCCCATTTCTTCACTGGGTTATTTGTTTTTCGGGTGTGGAGTTTGGTGAGCTCTTTATAGATTTTGGATACTAGCCCTTTGTCCGGTATGTCATTTGCAAATATCTTTTCCCATTCCGTTGGTTGCCTTTTAGTTTTGTTGGTTGTTTCCTTTGCTGTGCAGAAGCTTTTTATCTTCGTAAGGTCCCAGTAGTTCATTTTTGCTTTTAATTCCCTTGCCTTTAGGGATGTGTCAAGTAAGAAATTGCTACGGCTGAGGTCAGAGAGGTCTTTTCCTGCTTTCTCCTCTAGGGTTTTGATGGTTTCCTGTCTCACATTCAGGTCCTTCATCCATTTTGAGTTTATTTTTGTGAATGGTGCGAGAAAGTGGTCCGGTTTCAACCTTCTGCATGTTGCTGTCCAGTTCTCCCAGCACCATTTGTTAAAGAGACTGCCTTTTTTCCATTGGATGTTCTTTCCTGCTTTGTCAAAGATGAGTTGGCCATACGTTTGTGGGTCTAGTTCTGGGGTTTCTATTCTATTCCGTTGGTCTATGTGTCTGTTTTTGTGCCAATACCATGCTGTCTTGATGATGACAGCTTTGTAGTAGAGGCTAAAGTCTGGGATTGTGATGCCTCCTGCTTTGGGCTTCTTCAAAATTCCTTTGGCTATTCAGGGCCTTTTGTGGTTCCATATGAATTTTAGGATTGCTTATTCTAGTTTCGAGAAGAATGCTGGTGCAATTTTGATTGGGATTGCATTGAATGTGTAGATAGCTTTGGGTAGTATTGACATTTTGACAATATTTATTCTTCCAATCCATGCGCAGGGAATGTTTTTCCATTTCTTTATATCTTCTTCAATTTCCTTCATAAGCTTTCTGTAGTTTTCAGCATACAGATCCTTTACATCTTTGGTTAGATTTATTCCTAGGTATTTATGCTTTTTGGTGCAATTGTGAATGGGATCAAATACTTTATTTGTCTTTCTGTTCCTTCATTATTAGTGTATAAGAATGCAACTGATATCTGTACATTGATTTTGTATCCTGCAACTTTGCTAAATTCATGTATCAGTTCTAGCAGACTTCTGGTGGAGTCTATCGGATTTTCCATGTATAATATCATGTCATCTGCAAAAAGTGAAAGCTTGACTTCATCTTTGCCAATTTTGATGCCTTTGATTTCCTTTTGTTGTCTGATTGCTGATGCTAGCACTTCCAACACTATGTTAAACAACAGCATTGAGAGTGGACATATCTGTCGTGTTCCTGATCTCAGGGAGAAAGCTCTCAGTTTTTCCCCATTGAGGATGATGATAGCTGTGGGCTTTTCATAAATGGCTTTTATGATCTTTAAGTATGTTCCTTCTATCCCGACTTCTTGAGGGTTTTTATTAAGAAAGGGTGCTGAATTTTGTCAAATCCCTTTTCTGCATCGATTGACAGGATCATATGGTTATCTTTTCTTTTACTAATGTGATATGTATCATTTTGATTTGTGAATGTTGAACCAGCCCTGCATCCCAGGAATGAATCCCACTTGATCATGGTGAATAATTCTTTTTATATGCTGTTGAATTCGATTTGCTAGTATCTTATTGAGAATTTTTGCATCCATATTCATCAGGGATATTGGCCTGTAGTTCTCTTTTTTACTGGGTCTCTGTCTGGTTTAGGAATCAAAGTAATACTGGCTTCATAGAATGAGTCTGGAGGTTTTCCTTCCCTTTCTATTTTTTGGAACAGCTTGAGAAGGATAGGTATTATCTCTGATTTAAATGGCTTCCCAGGGGAGTTCTATCAGACATCTGGTCCTGGAATCTTATTTGTTGAGAGATTGTTGATGACTGATCCAATTTCTTCGCTGGTTATGGGTCTGTTCAGCTTTCTATTTCCTCCTGATTGAGTTTTGGAAGAGTGTGGGTGTTTACGAATTTGTCCATTTCTTCCAGGTTGTCCAGTTTGTTGGCATATAATTTTTCATAGTAGTCCCTGATAATTGCTTGTATCTCTGAGGGATTGGTTGTAATAATTCCATTTTCATTCATGATTTTATCTATTTGGGTCATCTCCCTTTTCTTTTTGAGAAGCCTGGCTAGAGGTTTATCAATTTGATGATTTTTTCAAAAAACCAACTCTTGGTTCTGTTGATCTGCTCTACAGTTTTTTTTAGATTCTATATTGTTTATTTCTGCTCTGATCTTTATTATTTCTCTTCTGCTGGGTTTAGGCTGTCTTTGCTGTTCTGCTTCTATTTCCTTTAGGTGTGCTGTTAGATTTTGTATTTGGGATTTTTCTTGTTTCTTGAGATAGGCCTGGATTGCAATGTATTTTCCTCTCAGGACTGCCTTTGCTGCATCCCAAAGCGTTTGGATTGTTGTATTTTCATTTTCAATTGTTTCCATATATATTTTTCTTCTCTAATTGCCTGGTTGACCCATTCATTCTTTAGTAGGGTGTTCTTTAACCTCCATGCTTTTAGAGGTTTTCCAGACTTTTTCCTGTGGTTGATTTCAAGCTTCATAGCATTGTGGTCTGAAAGTATGCATGGTATGATTTCAATTCTTGTATACTTATGAAGGGCTGTTTTGTAACCCAGAATGTGATGTATCTTGGAGAATGTTCCATGTGCACTCGAGAAGAAAGTATATTCTGTTGCTTTGGGATGCAGAGTTCTAAATATATCTGTCAAGTCCATCTGATCCAATGTATCATTCAAGGGCCCTTGTTTCTTTATTGACCGTGTGTCTAGATGATCTATCCATTTCTGTAAGTGGAGTATTAAAGTTCCCTGCAATGACCACATTCTTATCGATAAGGTTGCTTATGTTTGTGAGTAATTGTTTTATATATTTGGGGGCTCCTATATTCGGTGCATAGACATTTATAATTGTTAGCTCTTCCTGATGGATAGACCCTGTGAGTATTATATAATGCCTTTCTTCATCTCTTGTTACAGCCTTTAAAGTCTAGTTTGTCTGATATAAATATGGCTACTCCAGCTTTCTTTTGACTTCCAGTGGCATGATAAATAGTTCTCCATCCCCTCACTCTCAATCTAAAGGTATCCTCAGGTCTAAGATGAGTCTCTTGTGGACAGCAAATAGATGGGTCTTGTTTTTTTTATCCATTCTGATACCCTATGTCTTTTGGTTGGCGCGTTTAATCCATTTACATTCAGTGTTATAGAAAGGTATGGGTTTAGAGTCATTGTGATGTCAGTAGGTTCCATGCTTGTAGCGATGTCTCTGGTACTTTGTCTCACAGGATCCCCCTTAGGATCTCTTGTAGGGCTGGTTTAGTGGTGATGAATTCCTTCAGTTTTTGTTTGTTTGGGAAGACCTTTATCTCTCCTTCTATTCTAAATGACAGACTTGCTGGATAAAGGATTCTCGGCTGCATATTTTTTTCTGTTCAACACATTGAAGATCTTGTGCCAATCCTTTCTGGGCTGCCAAGTTTCAGAAGAGAGATCAGTCATGAGTCTTATAGGTCTCCCTTTATATTATGTGAGGGCACGTTTATCCCTTTGCTGCTTTCAGAATTTTGTCTTTATCCTTGTATTTTGCCAGTTTCACTATGATATGTCGTGCAGAAGATCGATTCAAGTTACGTCTGAAGGGAGTTCTCTGTGCCTCTTGGATTTCAATGCCTTTTTCCTTCCCCAGTTCAGGGAAGTTCTCAGCTATTATTTCTTCAAGTACACCTTCAGCACCTTTCCCTCTCTCTTCCTCCTCTGGGATACCAATTATGTGTATATTATTTCTTTTTAGTGTATCACTTAGGTCTCTAATTTTTCCCTCATACTCCTGGACTTTTTTATCTCTCTTTTTCTCAGCTTCCTCTTTTTCCATAATTTTATCTTCTATTTCACCTATTCTCTCCTCTGTCTCTTCAATCCGAGCCGTGGTCATTTCCATTTTGTTTTGCATTTTGTTTAAAGCGTTTTTCAGCTCCTCGTGACTGTTCCTTAGTCCCTTGATCTCTGTAGCAAGAGATTCTCTGCTGTCCTCTATACTGTTTTCAAGCCCAGCAATTAATTTTATAACTATTATTCTAAATTCACTTTCTGTTATATTGTTTAAATCCTTTTTGATCAGTTCATTAGCTGTTGTTATTTCCTGGACGTTTTTTGAGGGGAATTCTTCTGTTTTGTCCTTTTGGATAGTCCCTGGAGTGGTGCGGGACTGCGGGGCACTTCCCCAGTGTTGTCTTGAATAACTTGCGTTGGTGGGCGGGGCCGCAGTCAGACCTGATGTCTGCCCCCAGCCCACCGCTGGGGCCACAGGCATACTGGTGTGTGCCTTCTCTTCCCCTCTCCTAGGGGCAGGATTCACTGGGGTGGCGTGGCCCATCTGGGCTACTTGCACACTGCCAGGCTTGTGGTGCTGGGGATCTGGCGTATTAGCTGGGGTGGATTGGCAAGGTGCACAGGGGCGGGAGGGGCAGGCTCAGCTCACTTTTCCTTTGGAGATCTGCTTCAGGATGGGCCCTGTGGCACTGGGAGGGTTCAGACCTGCTGTCAGAGGGATGGATCCGCAGAAGCACAGTGTTGGGTGTTTGCTCGGTACAAGCAAGTTCCCTGGCAGGAACCGGTTCCCTTTGGGATTTTGGCTGGGGGATGGGCGAGGGAGATGGCACTGGCAAGTGCCTTTGTTCCCTGCCAAGCTGAGCTCTGTCGTCCGGGGCTCAACAACTCTCCCTCCCGTTGTCCTCCAGCCCTCCCGTTCTCCGAGCAGAGCTGTTAGCTTATAACCTTCCAGATGTCAAGTCCCAATTGCTGTCGGAACACACTCCGTCCGGCCCCTCTGCTTTTGCCAGCCAGACTTGGGGGCTCTGCTTGGCTGGCGGGCTGCCCCTCTGTCCCGGCTCCCTACCGCCAGTCCATGGAGCACGCACCGCCTCGCCACCCTTCCTACCCTCTTCCGTGGGCCTTTTGTCTGTGCTTGGCTCCAGAGACTCCAGTCTGCTAGTCTTCTGGCGGTTTTCTGGGTTATTTAGGCAGGTGTAGGTGGAATCTAAGTGATCAGCAGGACGCGCGGTGAGCCCAGCATCCTCCTATGCTGCCATCTTCCCAGGATCCCTTTTTTTTTCCACTAATAAAAATAGTAGGGTTAAGAATGTGTGTATAATATAATGGAAAATTATAACTTTGGTATGAAATTGATAAGCTTCGGAACTTAAAGGTAGTATAACACATGGTATAATGGAAACTAGAAGAATAATTCTCTAAGACAAATTTTTGTTATATCTATGCTAAAAATAATTTTTAAACTATTTTTCCAATTTTTTGCCACCTATATTTCAGATTAGAAAATATCTCTTATTAAATCTGTTATTAAACTTTAAAGTGAATGTTTTGACAATAATTAAGAATATAGGGGCACCTGAGTGGCGCAGTCGGTTAAGCGTCCGACTTCAGCTCAGGTCACGATCTCGCGGTCCGTGAGTTCGAGCCCCGCATCGGGCTCTGGGCTGATGGCTCAGAGCCTGGAGCCTGTTTCCGATTCTGTGTCTCCCTCTCTCTCTGCCCCTCCCCCGTTCATGCTCTGTCTCTCTCTGTCTCAAAAATAAATAAACGTTAAAAAAAAAATTAAAAAAAAAAAGAATATAAAAATATATAGTGATTTGTGGCAAATACTTTTGTTTTTCACTTATGTTTCACAACTGAATACCACTTAGGATAGAGTAGGTTATTCTGAGAAAATTCTAGTATCACAAAAACTCTCCAGACTCCAAAGAACAAAGGCTTGTTTCTTGCTCAAGCTAGACCATCCTGGAGGAGGAAGGAGTTCTCCTGCTTGTAGTGTGTTGGGCCAATCTGAGGGAGCAGCAGGCATCTCAAATATTGACATGTCAGAAGAAAAGAGAAGTGGGGAAAAGGGGTCTTGCATCCACCATTAAATACTGTATATTTGAAAGTTGCAGAGAGAGTAAATCTTAAAAGATTTCTTGTCATCACAAGAAAACATCCATCACCTCACATAGTTATTTTTAACTAAACTCCTTATGGTAAATATTTCATGATACATATGAAACCATTGTGTTGTAAACCTTACGCAAATACAATGTTATGTGTTAATTATATCTCAAAACTAGAAAAAAAAAACACCCTGAGATTCATATGTGACATTCATCACTTCTCACAACTCATGGGCTAGAACCGGTTCAACCACAGGGAGACCAGGAAGTACAACCTATCTTTGTTCCTAGAAGGTAGGAGTACCAGAAATGTTGAATAACTCTTATAAATACCACTACTAGGTTTTATTCTTAGCATTGCCTTACAGATAGAGACAAGACAGGTGCTTAGGAAATTTAAAAGGCTTGTTCAAGATCACCTAGTAACTAAACTTCAGAATCAGAATTCAAATACATATTTGTAAATTCCGAATTCAATGCTATTTCCATTAAAACTTTGGTTACAATTGTATTCAATTCACATCTACTTGAAAGGTGTGTGTAATGAATTTGTAGCCATTGGTTTGTACATAACCAGCCATATTTTTTTTCTCTCATTGCAGATCATTGTTACAACAGCAACTATTAGTACCTACTATGGAAATCTGATATGTAGCAAGTTTTAAACTGAACTTACTAAAAAAAATTCTGCTCTCGTCTTCTAGTTCGGGCACTTGATATGCTTGCCTACTTAGCTACACATCTCAGGATTATCCTCAACTTTTCCCCTAACGATTACATCCCAGAAATGTGACTTGATCCATGCACTTCTCTTCAGAGCTAGTGCTTTCTTTCAGGTATAAAAGAAAAATTACCCCAGACATTTATTTAAAACTTCAAGAAAGACTTGACTCAAGACTATTGCACGAGGGATCAAGACTGTTGCAGTGTAGAATGCTTGAGCTCCACTGAAACTAAATGTAGGAAAGTTTTAAGTGCTTGGAGTGAGCTAGTGGGGAAGTAGTAGAGGACATTAGTGAGGGGGATTGTGATCAGGCCCCTTACATTACCAATTTGGTAATTGGTGCTTAGTGAAGTTGGGCTCTCACCTTCCCATTAAGACCGGGCGGTAAGGACCTCACCTTTGTTGCTGATTGAGTTTACAAAGGATGGCTCTTGGTCTTTGAGGAAGACATTCATGAGTTGTGAAAATGGAAAGAGGCTATGGGGCCCCTGGGTGGATCAGCTGGTTAAGTGTCCTACTTTGTCTCAGGTCATGATCTTGCAGTTCGTGAATTAGAGCTCAGAGCCTGGAGCCTGTTTGTGTTTCTCTCTCTCTCCCCACTGCTCGTTCATTCATTCTCTCTCTCTCTCTCTCTCTCTCTCTCTCTCTCTCTCTCTCTCTCTCAAAAATAAACACAAAATTTTTTTTTTAAATGGGAAGAGGCTGGGAGAAGAGTTATGCCTCAAAGCGGTAAAGAACTTACAATTGCACATTTTCTCAAGCAAATGCTGTAAGAAAAAGGAAGTCAGGGGCGTGGAATTAGGAAGAAACTTGTCTAAAGTTGAGTCATGCTGAGAGGAATGTTAAGGCCTTCTTGGTCACGTATTCTCATCTCCCTTTCCTGCCCCTGTTGTCTCCTCATTCTCATCTGTGTTGTTGTTTTTTTTCCCCTAGCTTCTGAGATGTGTCCTCCTCTAGTAATACAAGTTACATCATGTCACTCCTTTCCATAAGAAAATAATTCGTAACCCCACCCATCCTCAAAATATGTTTACAACTTTGGACTTTCTACTCCATTTGCCCTGTATGTACATCTCCTGTCCCACCACACTGTTCTTAGTGTTCTCTCAAAATACAGTGCTATCTCTGCACATCCCGGTCACTCCTTCTAAAATGGTCTTTCTTCCCTTCTCTTGCCAGTATTTCAATAAACCACTTCAGACTTCACCTGCTTGATCCTTTTCTTCTAGGCAGGGTTAGTCTCTCCATTCTCTGGCCTCAAATAATACACAAAACAGTTTATCCGTTGATAGAAATCACCAGATGGTTCTGTTGGTCTATTTGTAGTCCTGCCCACTTCTCTGGTACCAAGCATCCCTAGAACCAGGACTCTGTATAATTTAGCTTTGTATTTTCAGTGCTTAACAATTTGTCTTAGTACGTAGTTGTTGCTCAGTAACATTTTCAGATGTTCTTTCATATGGAATATTTCATATACAATGATAAGTTGATCTTATAATTTGTTTTTTAAATACAGTCGATAAATCCATTATGTAAGTATATTTACTGAAGACGCTAAGCAAGTGTATATCCTTGATAAACTTTAAGCTTCTTCAAGAGCTTAGTATTTAATGGTAAACAAGGTAGATGTTCAGGACTCCTTTAAAAGCAGAACGAATAAGCGTGATTTGGTCATCACTGGAGACCCTAGTTCTCAGAGATCACCTCAGCTGCTTGAAGGAGCATTGTGCAGTAGGCTGAAAGTGCAGAAAGCCAGTTCAGGCCAACTCCTGGGATGGAAGCATTCTGCATAGAAAGATCAGTACATGTGAAGGCATGGAGGCATGAGAAATGGAACATTTTCTGGAAACTACATGGAATTGAGGATTCTTGAAGCATAAAATGAAGAATGGGAGGGGTAAGAAGAGGGGGTGCAAAGGAAGCCTGAACTAATTAGTCAAGGAGAGTTCACAAGGACAAATAATGCCAAGGCAATTTGGGGTTTATGCTGTCAAGATGACAAAACTGAAGCCCCAAGTTTTTATGTGATTTTTTTCAAGCTCACACAGAGCTCACTAGTCGGGTAGAGATAGAACCTTGCCCACAGCCTGATACTTAATGAGTGTTTGTTTCTTCGGAATATGTTGTAATCAGTAATTAATTAACACTGAATCCTGAAATCCCTATGAAATAGAGCTAAGTTTATTTCACTTTTCAAGATGAAGCTGATTAGCAGAACCAAGGAGTCAAGGCCACAGTACAATCATTTTGAATTAAGGATTAACATTAGGCAAATTTTAAGGCTCCATTTTATTCCTATTGCTTGCCTCTTAGTAAATTATATGTTTACATCTTTGAATCAAGACCCCAATATTCCAACAAACTCTGATTTTTAAAATTCATACCATTTTCTGACCTAAAATTACATGATAGATTTGTTATTCAACTGAGAATCTAACAATGAAATACTTGATAAACATGTTGAGACAATAAAATGCATAATACAGAAAAGAGCAATACCTTTCTCCACACCTGTGTATTAGTGGTTAGAAGAAAAATGTGATGGTGTAGCCCTACTACTAACTAGTGAAGATTACTATTTGTAGTAAAGAACAAAGGTAATAATTTTTTCGGGTGAGAAGTGCTTTTTAGGGACATGGTATGCTTCCCAGGTAGACTGTGCACTTTGCAAATGAAAATCTTGCTTTTAACAATACGCAGTTCCCAAAAAGATTTCTTTTAATCAAAAAAAAAAAAAAAAGTAATCCTAAGGGTACGTTGCTTAAATGAAATTATTAAAATGCTATCTGGAAGCGGTTGGTGTTCAGAGAATTTACAGGACTCTGGTCTCACTGTATCATCAGGATGATCAGCTTGCCTCTGAAAGCTTTTGAAATGATTTTTATTTCTTCATTTCTTTGTCCTTAGGACATGTGGGGATGCTGGAGAGCAGGAGATAATTATAATGGGAGTTTTCCCCTCCTAGGATATGAATTCTCTTTAGAAATCTCTTTCCTCTTCAGTGATAAACAATAGACATTTTGATCAAAATAATATGAATAATACACAGCAGGAATCTTCCCCCGTTTAAAAATAAACTGCTTGCTTTTACTATTCAGACTAAAAGCTTTATGTTAGAGAAGATGCTCATAAACGTTGAGCTAACATTTGAAGAAAACAAAACTTTCTGGTTGATTTTGGCAAGGTTCTTCTGACCCTTTGAACATTTTCACCCCATCACAGAGAATTGTTCAAGATTGTATTTTTTTCTTCCATAATTCTTTTTACCGAGAGCCACCATGTTCATACTGTTATATTAGCTGGAATAAAATTTTTTAACTATTTCACTTATTTCTACTTTATTCAGTCATTTAGAAAATTTTAATCCTGTTCTATGTTTTAAATGTGCCTATATTAGAACAGTGAATGTAACTTATTAATGGTTTTACTTATATGGACAATGGACTCTAGTTTTGTTAAATCAGTGTCTTCAAAATTTGAAGCCTTCTGCTCTTTAAGATTTCCATCGTGGAGATTAACTTTCAATTTTACAGTATTTCTAGACACATTTCATCTCTTCCCTAATGTTTATGGACTAAGGATACTTGATGGTATTCATGAATGAAATGGCATCTTTTCATTGCTTTTTCCTCTTGGGGTTGAGTTTTGACACTAATTATTTCGCTCTTTATAAAAACACTACTAAAATTGGGCTGCTTGGATAAGTCTTTGTTGAATTTCCTTCTTTTGCTCTGTTTTCTTTTTGCTCATCCTCCCGAGCTTCAATTCTCCACCCAAAAGTGACGTTTCTGATCATCTTCCCTTCACTTGTCTTCCTGTCTGTCCCTTGGGCTACTACAACCACAGTCCCTGTTTCACCATGTTCAACTCCACCCACTCGTTGTTTGCAGGTACTCCCCTCAAGCTCTAGATGTTGGGAAGTCAAAATCTTCCCTTCTCAAATGTGTTCTATTCCTACTCCCTGAGAAAATGAAACACTCACTAGGTTACACAAGCCAAAAATGTGACTATTATTCTAGATTCTTCTTTCTCTTCCACCACACATCAAATCAGTGGTAAGGTCTGTATAATTATATTTCCCTAATCATTGTCTTAATCTTTATTTTCCTCTTCATCATAATGTGCTCTTGAACTGGCCCCATAACGTTTTTCATGTAGATTAGAACTAAGTGGCTTTCCTTATTACCATCTTGCCCCAATTAGTCCTTCCTCACTATCTGGATCATCTTTGGGTGATGAATCTAATTATATTGCTCTTTTGTTTAAAAATATTACCTCTGGATTAGCATTGATTAAGTGATTAAAATATGACCTTATCAACACACTTGGGACTTGTCTAGGATCTGCTTTTTTAAGACTTGTTTCTACCTTCTCTGCTTAATACCACTGAAATTAATACTTATGTCAATTATGTATAAGGTATAAAGATAGGACTATTCAGTTAATAAATGAAAATTTGAAGTACTATTCTCATTATATTGAAAGACAGCCTTAGTTGAATATAAGAGACAACATTTACAAATTTAGGCAATACCTAATTTAGATTTTCAAGCCAACCACCTACTCCATCAATTACTGGTTTTTAGTTTGAGAACTAAGCAGAAATTGGTTTGTCTCAAAATATTACATCGACTATCACAGAACAGGACTATTTATAAGGCTGCATTTTGGGAAAGACATGGTCTTGTTTTATCCCTTTTAATCTCCAGGAGATCTGCCATTATATAACTTTGACCTACATTTTATCATCCCAGCAATACAATTAAAACTATAGTTTCCAATGATGTCTTAATATTATTCTTGAAAAGGAAGAAAATCTTCAGTTATTTGCTCTTCAATCTTACTAACCCAAGAAATAACAAACTTTATTTTCATTATGGCACTGAATATAAGCTGCTGCCACATGTTTTTACATAAATTATTATAATTACAACATATTAACAATATTTTGAAAGCTATTTTGGAACAGAAAAATAGAATGATTCATATGAAATGCAGGGAGTCTCATGGTGGTAAAGGTGGACTTTCCATTTTTGGCAGACTTGTCATTTAGGACAAATTCACACCCAGGCTTGTAGAAATTTTTCTTAATTCAGGTGTTCTAAAGATCTTACTGGCGCACTATTCAGTGGTTCATGAATCTGGCAGCGTACCATCCAGCAGATAGAAAGGAGCTCTGAAGACCTAACAAAAAGGTTTTTACAGGTAGAAAAAGATGGAAGAAAAAAGTTTCTAGTAAAGAGTGGATTGTTTCAGGCAAGGATACTTTGCTGTGGGGGACAGAGAGTGTCTTTGATGTGGATATCTTTACTATATTGATCAGGTAATTCCAAAATGACTCCTGGGAGAGGCTGAAACTCAAATTAGGTATTATGTTTTGGTTTGCTGAAGTGGGGCTTAGCTCAAGTGACTTTATTTTAGGCTTATTGTCTCTTTTTTAATAGATACAGACTTACACTCCCTACAGTCATTTGGTAACTTGTGTAATATCAATTTTAATATGCACTCTCCTTACTGTACGTTAGTTTTCACATCTGATGCCTTTGAGTCCTTTACATAATCTCAGAGATTCTGCTTTGCTGTATCTTTTCCCTCCTCCCCTCCTCTTAAACCAACATCCTTTGGTTTATAAACTTTTTTGTATGCTAACTTTTACCTATAATTTCTGAGAAAAAAATACAAAATCCAGCAAACTTAGTCCATTTTCTGCAAATGATGTTTTAGTCAAGATCAGGCATATAAGGCTTTATTCATCGCAACTATTATTGTTATGGGTTGACAGCCATCTGGTCCTTTACGTACAGTTGTAACCAGGTTGTATAGAAAATTAAGCTGCAAATCAATGCTTTTCTGCAGTTTGGGATTTTAATTCAGGAGCACTAGCTAATTCCCAAGTTTTTAGCATGGTTATATTTATCTATATTTAAAGTACAAAGGAATCCACATGCTGGAAAGTAATTGCTCTGTTGCCATAGGGAAAGAGATTAGGAAAACTGTGAGTTTAAGGAAGAAACTGCCTGGGTGTAGTAATCCCTTTTATTATCTACTCTAAGCCATAAATAATTCTATCCCTAGCCCAATAAATAATTATGTCATGAACTCTAAGGTCAGAGGACTTTCGCAAGATTGTTAAGAAGTACAACGATTAGAAACTTTCCATGTTCCGAAGGTCATATTGTCTCTCTTAAAATATGTATTTGACAGCAGTGAACGCGATGCAGATGCTAATGTGCACAGCAGGGGAGGACAATTACCAAAACCATCCATTTACTCCATGATCTCTAAGTCCCCTTCTAACTTTAAAATTCTATGCCTACATCTAAATTAGAGTCATTTTCACTTAAATTGACAAAGCTAATCATATGTTTTAATTAAAATATGTTCCTTCTGTTAAGTGACTGTGTGTCAGATCAGGGAATTATGTTAACGGGAACCCAAAATTTGTCTAGAAAGCCGGGGTCCTAGAGCAGGCAGAATTTAGGCAGTGACTCAGATCTCACAATACAAGTGTTCTGGCAGAGCCTGTGCTCAGGCCTTGGTCGGTTGGGCAGGGGGAAGACCAATCTGCAGAGGAGGACCAGAACAAGAATCGGTGGTGAACCGATTTACACGGAGTAAATAGGTAAGGCCAACGTGCCTTTCATGAAAAGGCAGACAGAGCAAGCTCTGGAGGTGTGAATCTAAACCTGTTTTTCTGTTGGGTTTCTGATTTTCTCCTGTCAGTTTTGCTCCCAAGACACACTCTCTGAAGCTTCATTTCTCCTAGTACTGTGAAAATAGTTTTGATCCATTTTGCCACTTTAACAATCTTTAATAATCCTACAGAAGCAATTCTAGACAATGTTGTTAGTGGCAGTTCATTAGATTCTAACAGGGACCTGCAAGCCAGCAAAAAGGAAGTCATGATCAGCTACTGGGAAATTCAGATGTCTGTCCTGGTAGCACTCCAAAAACCACAAGAAGCTTGATCAAACTAGATAGGCCCAAGATGGTGGGTGCCATGACAGGAAACCCTTGACCAGATAAGGAAGAAGAGGTACAAAACTTTGCTTCCAAGAAATCCTTGGTCCAGGTAATGAATATTCCACCATCTTATTAACACCTGTCAATAAGATAAAAACCCAAACCCCATTGACTGCAGCTGTCTTGAACTTGCCCATTCTGACATCTTGAGACTGTGCTTTCACTTTAATAAACTTTCTTACTTGTATCACTTGTCTGCTGTGTTGCATCTATCCTTGAATTCTTAACACTGAGACCCTTTGGTTGACATCTTTGGTACAGGTCTTGGGGCCTGAGGTCTCCTCAGCTCACCAAGAAACAATACGGACAAATCATAAGCATATCATAAGAGCTGGGACTGGGGTAGGGTGAGTTCTAGGATCTCATGTGGGTTGGCTAGGTAGTTGTTGACAATTTAGGGGCTTGCGGGTCTTCTTCATTGCCATTGTCTGCTCCTAGAACCCAGATCTCCACTGTCAGGCTGAAAAGGAGTCTGAACAGTCAGGCCTCTGATCAGAATTGAAAGGAAAATAATCAGCTCCAATGAGTAGATAATAAATTTGACTCAATTTCTCTGGAATGTCCTATTTCCTCCTTACCTGTGTAAGGCTCACCATCTCTGAAACCCCACTCCTCATATACAAAGCTTCAATAATGATTCCTGATCAAGGTGGCAACCTCTAATTCTGAATTCCTCTGTCTTTTTCATTAGAGTCACTGGCTGCCTTATAGTAGCTTTTACATTGTTTCCTTGGATGATTTAACTAATGGAATTTAATACTTCAGATGCTTTTCAGAAGTACCCACAGGACCACTACCTCCTTGAAGACATTAACCAGGAAGTGTAAGATACAATAGCATAGTTCTGACAGGGCGGTGATTGTGTCTTTCATGTTCAATGATCTGTCCCTAAAGATTGCACCCAATAAATACTTGATAAATACATGCAAGTGAGGACAAGGAGTGGACAATCCCTAGTTCCAAATGGAGTGAATAAGTAGATATTTCCATTATTGAAAACAAAGGAAAGCTGAAGAGAAAAAGATAAATCTTATGTCAAGAATATTAAATATGCCCATGTGGTAATCCAGCTGTTGGTACACACATCTCCCCTCATAGATGTGTAATGTGTATTTTTTTCTTCTGGGTGCTAAGTTTCATGATGGAAGAAACTGATTTTTGTTTGTTCCTATATAATAGTGGGATAGTGCCTGTCATACACCAGATACTGAATAAATCTTGGTTATGTTAATAACTGAGTTAATTTAGTTAATATCCTATGCATGCCCCATCGTAGGAGTGTTGAAAAGTCATTTTTTATAGTTAATAATGTAGTGTGTTTTGCATGCCAGTTAACATTCTAAGCACTTTGATATATCAAGTACTTCAAATCTCAAAACTATACTGAAATAGTCACTGTTGGGGTTCCTATTCTACATATGAAGACATGCACAGATAGCTTAGGTAAATTGTCCAAGGTCACCAAGCTACCACATATTGGGTCTGAAATCTGAATGCCAACGGTATTTCTACAGGCTATGTTGTTCATCTTATTATTCTGTTATTTCCGTAATGGAAGTAATGCTTCATACTTTTATATTGGCTAGACTTTAAGCAAAACAATTGGCTGATGAGAGAAGGATCTGAAAAGAATTTATACCCATTTATACTTGGTGTAAAAAAGATGAAGAAGAAAAAAAGTACTCTACAGTAACACAGAAGTATAAGCAAGCCTGTTAGAAGCTAACACTGGGAAGAGGAGAAAGGAGGAAACATAAATACGTTTTCTATTTTAAATAGCTCACCCTAGCAGCAATGTAAATGTTCATTTTAATGCTGCCACTGAGGAAACGGTTTGAATTAGCAGGCTCTTGGAATTCTCTAAGAAAGAACACACTTCAGTGAGAAGGGGACCAGGGTAAGGCTGAGGAAACTTAAAAAGTGTAATTAGAGGGACATGGTGATAGAAGACTCATGAATAATGAAAACATGTGGGGAGTAACTGTGGTTCTCACACTCCTGGGTTTGAGAAGATGGATGCTAGACCCATGATCATAAAGATGTAGGAGAATCTGGATCATATTTCATTGCCATGATGAATTCAGTTTGGGATACTTTAAGAAACTTAGATGTACGTCCAGCCTCTTTTCGGGGCAATGTGTGTTTAATTGCCTACTTATCACTCACTCTAGTTTATCTCTAGAACCCCTTAAATTGAACACGTGCAAAACTGGATTCATGAGCTCTCTCCAAACCCACTTACATGCCAGTGTTCTCAGTTTTAGTAAAGGGCATCATCACCTGTCTGGAAGCCCAGCCTGAATTTGGGAACTTCCTTAACTTTACCCTCCCCCTGACCTTCATACCTTCACATGTATACCATAACCCAATTTACCAAATCTTCATACAAATGAATATATTTTTTTTCTGTCCCCAAACTTAGATCCTCATTATTTCTCATCTAGGTTTAGTGCTACTTTGCTAGATTAATGGATGTTAACTGAAAGGTGAGAAAGTGAAACTTGCTTTTCTCCCATTCAAAAAAAAAAAATTCCTTCTCCCTACTTCACAGATCAACTCTTCACTTATACTTAGAACTCAGCTAAAAAATGATTCCACTGGAAACTTCTAACTAAACTTTATCTAAACTAGGATAGGTCACTCAGTTCTATGTCCCCTTTTTCTAACATTTGACAACCCCATAATTACCCATTCAGTGTCTGTCTTTCAAACTAAATTGTGAATACCATGAAAATGTGGTCTGTCTCTGTCTTGTGGACCTATTTCCCTAGTACCTTACAATGGGAGATATTCAGTAATTCACTAAATGAAGGAGTGAAAAGAGGTAAAGCAATAAAACACCAAAAAACATCCATTTATCTTCATAACATGAAAACTTGCCAGTTTACACAGGAACAATTTTAGCATAGAAGGTGTACTAGGAGGCATAAAAGGAAAATAGTTCAAATACACTTCCAGGAAGTGCTGCTGACATTTTAGAGGAGTTGAAAGAGGAAATTGAAACAATTGGCTGAAGTACCTTTGCTCATTGATAGTTACCCACTGACCTGAATAATTGAGAACTTAGCATCCTTGAAATCTTGTAAACAATGGAATCAGCACTAACTACTACAGTAATGCTTTATTAAATTTCCTTGAAAATGCCAACCACAGATTTTATTCCTAGCTTGAGCAAAATGGGAAATATAAAATCACTGCCTATTATCATAATGCATTTGATAATTCCATAGTCCAAAAAGCATTGTAACATCCTAAGTGTCAGCTATACAGTAGTTATATTCAGAGAAAAAAATGGCCAAGGCCTTAACCCTCAAAAGACCCGGAACAATCTGACAGCCTCTCAGGCAGTTAATGCCACAGAAAAACTTTTGGAGGTTGAATCTGACCTGCTTTTCACCCTTGGGAACCTCATACTCAAGTTGGCTCTAAGATTCCCCCTAACTGTCTCAGGACTCAAGAGAATAGCAAAAAGGTATAATCTTTCTTGTCACTTAAAATTCTTCAAGGGATAAAGAGGAGTTCTAAGATGAGTTCTTAAAATACTGTTCTTCATGTAAAAACTTTTTTCTTTGAAGACCTTTTTTTTTTATTTCCCAAGTGATTTTTAACATGTAACCATTGCCCTTTTATTCCAACATAGCATATAGACTAGCATTAAGTCACTCAGAGATTTAAAATCCAAACAGGTGATTTAAAAATACTAACTCATTTTCAACTTTGGTCACTCTGGGGATCTGAATTAGATAAGTACTCCCTTTTAAGTGGTTCCAGTCATACAGCAGATGCCCTTTTACTTTAAAAAAATTTTTAACTGTAGATTATAATAAGGGATTTCAGTTTTTTTCAGCATGGACTGTCTCAAAGGAAGAATTAAAATGCACCAGATTAGTAACTATATTGGAATGAGTATAACAGCTTTACGCAGTAAAGAGTCAATGGGGCTAAGATTTCTGCATAATGAACATTTTTCACAAGCTGATGAAAATGAATTAAGTGATATCATTTAATAATGCCTAAGTGTGAAAATGAGGTTTTTAGTTCCTACCTCCAATATTCAAAACCTCATTCTGGCTGGGGAGGCAGTGGAGGAAGCACTTTTGAAAACAATTAGAAGTGGGTACTCCTTTGATGATGAAGACAATCAATATTCAAGTTTGTCCTTTTGTGTTCACTAGTCAGCTTTATAATTTGTCTCATTAAGATGTTTTTATTTAATACACAAATTCAGATTAACACCTATTTTTTCCCCCGTACGTATTAAAAACTACTAGATTCTTTAGAGGCTTCCTTCAGCCATGAAAAACTGGGTTATCTTGTAGGAAATGAGGATAATTCCACTAACTGTAAGAATTCTTAATCTAAGAAGTAGGCCATCATCGGTTCTGTGTGTATATTTACATTAAATAACTTTAGGAGGCCCAATGTGCTGACCTGTATATAAAAGGAGCTCTTAGAGCAATTCTCTAGAGAATTCTTGTTGGATTGGAAGACCCCTGCCTTCACCACCACCCCCCTCCCAGCCCCTAATATGGTTCTTAAGTTGCTCTCTGAGTTCTTTCGATCTGGCACAGCACTATTTTTTTTTTAAGGAAAATAAGCCCAAGGGAAGAATGTTACTGTGAAGACATGTAGAAAAGATGTGGAAGCCTCTAAAACCGGTAGGACTGTGCTCCAGTGTGGTGTCCATGCTCTCTCCCATGGCATATTTGAGCATTACCATATGCCTCTCTACCAACATTTCTCTGCTAGAGAGTAAGTCCTTTTTTTCAGACCTTTGAATTGAGCATTTTTCATTGCGTGTTTTTTTTTTAAATCCTTCGTCATGACCATTCATCTGATGTTCTCATATAACGAACTTACTTTCTCAGATTTAATTAGTTAATATTTCAGAGTAACTTTATCTTTCATTTCAAAAGCCCCTGACCAGGCTGTAGATTCATTGCCCCTGGATAAAGTATTTGCTCAGGATTAGTCAACTGTAACTAAGGTGAAAAGGGGCAGTGTGTGGTGGTAAAACAAACAACCAAAAAAACACAAAAAATGTGGCCACCACGAGAATTGTGTATAAGATAGTTAAGTGTTCTTTTGGGGATAGGCATCTGAATAAATTTAACATAAGAAATGGACTTATTAGATACTGTCTATTAAATTGTAAACATTTTTATTTGGATGACATAATGGCAGTAGTAAGGAAAAACACATTGTTTTGAATAACTGCAGTTTCCAGTTTAATGGAGCTCTGTATTTTTCACTGTAATCTAAAAACAGTGGAAATTAATATCTTGTATATAAAATGCTGAGAAATAATTGAGTAGCTCCACTTCTTTCCATTATTATGAAATAATTTTACTAAAGTGTTTTTAACGCTTCATAATATGGATGCTAAGTTAATTTTTGCTCTGGATTAAATCAGATACAAACTTTTATTTAAAAAAATTTTTAATGTATACTGTGGGAGTGGGAGAGGGACAGAGAGAGACTGAGACACAGAATCTGAAGCAGGTTCCAGGCTCCAAGCTAGCAGCAAAAGCCCGATGCAGGGCTCAAACTTATGAACCAGCAAGCTCATGACCTGAGCTGAAGTTGGCCACTTAACTGACTGAGGCACCCAGGCACCCCAGATACAAACCTTAATAAAAACATTTTCAGATGTTACTAATGACACTTTGAGAAATAGATAACCATAAGCAAATATAATTGACTTTCCTACGGCAGACATTAGTGAAACGTACCCATTCTTGGCTTCTTTCAACATGTCCTTTAATTGCAGATCACTTTAATATTAATCTCAATTTGTATTTTCTTAAAAAGTTGCTCCTTTATTTCTTGTTTTGAAATAAGATACACATTTAAAACATGAATTTCTGTCCATTTTTAAAAATTTTATAAGCTCCTCCATGAGGACAGGTCATAATTGCTTTTATCTAACTCACGTTGCGTAAGCATTCAATATGCCTAGTCTGGACTTTAGACATATTATACATACTGTTATTATTCTTATTACTACGTGGTACATACTTTTCCAAAATGACATGCCACTGTACTAAACACGTCTGATACTCCTAAAATTTACATTTTCCTTCTTATCTTTTCATTTCACCTTACCACCTTTTCAGTGATACTTTCTCAAAAGGAATTCTCAAGCTCAAATAACTTTAAAGATAGAAAAAATTGTTAGAAATGAATTATCAAATGGTATTCAAAATTTTGTATGTTTGAATGTGAGCATATCCAGAAAAGGCAGATGTAATTAGTGACAAAAAACAAAATAAATTGTTCCAATCAAGGCATCTTTTTATTATTTCATTCTGTAGGTTACTATAATTGTGAAACGTATGGATTCTGTAGTATCAATATGTCTCTAAATCCTTTTTAATTCCCTTTGAAAATCTCCGGTAGAAGACAAATGGGTTGGTGGGTTACAAATAATATCTCAATAGTTCATTGTAATAACATAATATTTAAATATAGTTATTTAGTTCTTTGTTTTTTAAATATTTATTTTTTGACAATTCAAGAGAGAGCATGAGCCAGGGGAGGGGCAGAGAGAGAGGGAGACACAGAATCCAAAGCAGGCTCCAAGCTCTGAGCTGTCAGCACAGAGCCCAAAGTGGGGCTCGAACTCACAAGCAGTGAGATCATGACCTGAGCCAAAGTCAGACGCTTAACTGACTAAGCCACCCAGGCGCCCCTAAATCCACTTTATAAAAATAAAATATTGTGGAACATAATATTCAGAAAATAGGCTACTTTTAGCACCTAAGACTTAATCATTAAAATTTACTTTAAAAATAAAAAGTACTAACTTTAGGGGCTCCTGGGTGATTCATTTAAGTGTTCAACTTTTGATTTCAGCTCAGGTCATGACCTCACAGTTTGTGCATTCAAGCCCTGCCTCGGGCTCTGCCCTGATGGTGTGGAGCCTGCTTGGGATTCTCTCTCTCCCTCTCTCTCTGTCTCTGTCCCTCCCCTGCTCATGCATGTTCTCTCTCAAACTTTAAAAAAAGTTACTTTAAATTCCCCTGTCCGGACACAGTCCTTGACCTATTATGTGCTCTTGATAAATATTTGTTGAATAAATGAACACCCAAGGTTAAAAAAAAAAAAAAAAAGTTACCTGATTCTAGTAAAGGTGGTTATCTACCATTTAATGGCTTACCGGAGCCCTTTCAGATGCATAATGAAACAATTTCCAAGAGCATATACTTTACAAAATACACATAAGTGGTCTTTTCTGAGGGGCATATTAGAAAAAGCCTGTGGATCCTGAGAAACTTAACAGAAGACCTTGGGGGAGGGGAGGGAGAAAAAAAAGGGAGGGAGCCAAACCATAAGAGACTCTTAAAGACTGAGAATAAACTGAGGGTTGATAGGGGTGGGGGGAGGGAGGGGAAAGTGGGTGATGGGCACTGAGGAGGGCGCCCGTTGGGGTGAGCACTGGGTGTTGTATGGAAACCAATTTGACAATAAATTTCATATTAAAAAACAGAAAAATCCTGTGGACGGATAAAAGTGATTCTGATGCGGGCTCAGAAAGGAAAAGGGACCTGTAGAGAGGTTCCATTGTAGAGAATACATAAGTTATCATGTACAGAACTTTGATAGAAATATGGGTGGTGAAGACCATTCTAATGAGGTCTCAGAGGAAAATGAGGAACATGTTACTGGACAATGGAGAAAAGGTGGTTGTTGTTATAAAGTGACCAAGAACTTTGCTGAATTCTGTTCATGTTCTAGTGTTTTGTGGAAGGTAGAATTTGTGAGTGATAAAATTGGATATTTATGTGTTTGTTTTTTTTTTTTTTTTTTTTTTACTGTAGTTGACATACAGTGTTGCATTAGTTTCATGTGCACAGCTTAGTGATAGGACAAGCTTGTACATTATGCTAAGTTCACCACAAGTATAGCTATGATCAACATCATTGATCATGTTCCTTATGCTCTGCTTTTTATTCCAGTGACTTATTCCATAACTAGAGGCCTGTATCTCCCTGCCTTCTGCACCCATTTTGCCCAACCCCTCCCCATCCCTCTGGCAACTACCAGTTCTTTGTATTTATAGTTCTGATTCTTCTTTTTGTTTGTTCATTTTTTTTAGATTCCATTTATGAGTGGGGATATATGGTATTTGTCTTTCTCAGTCTAACTTATTTTACTTGGCATAATACCCTATAGGTCCACCCATGTTGTCTTAAATGGAATGACCTCATCCTTTTTATGGCTGTGTGATATTCCAGTGTGTGTATGTACACACATACATATATACGCCATTTATTCTTTATCCATTCATGTATTAATGGGCACTTGGGTTGTTTCCAAGTCTTGCCTATTATATATAATGCTATGATGAGCATTAAATATGGAGTTGTATATATCTTTTTGAGTTAGTATTTTCATTTTCTCTGGGTAAATGCCCAATTATGCAATTATTGGATTATAAGGTATTCCTATTTTTAATTTTTTGAGGAATCTCCATATTGTTTCCCATGGTGACTGTACCAGTTTGCATTCCCAGCAACAGTGCATAAGGGTTCCTGTTTCTCCACATCCTCACCAACACTTGTTTCTTTTTGATTTTATACCTTCTAACAGGTGTGAAGTCATCTTATTGTGGTTTTGATTTGCATTTCCCTGATGAGTGATGTTCAGCATCTTTTCATGTGCCTGTACACCATCTGTATGTCTTATTTGGAAAAGTGTCTGTCATATTTTCTGCCCATCTTTAAATTAGATTGTTCGTTTTTTTTGGTGTCGAGTTGTATAAGTTTTTATACATTTTGGATATTAACCCCATAGGAGGCACATCATTTGCAAGAATCTTCTCCCATTCAGTAGATTGCCTTTTTGTTTTCTCAAAGGATTCCTTTGTTGTGCAAAAAGCTTTTTATTTTGCTCTAGTCCCGATAGTTTATTTTTGCTTTCTAGAAAAATACTGTGATGGACAATGTCAGAGAAATCTCTTCTGGTATTTTTATGGTTTCAGGTCTCACATTTAGATCTTTAGTCCATTGTCGGTTTATTTTTGTGTATCATGCTCAAAAGTGATCCAGTTTCACTCTTACACATGTAGCTGGCAGTGTTCTAGCACCGCTTATTGAAGAGACTTTGGGCCATGTGTATTCTCACCTCCTTTGTCCTAGATTGACCATATAATGGGGTTATTTCTGGGTTCTCGATTCCGTTCTATTGATCTATGTGCCAGAAAAATACTATTTTCATTACAGCTTTTGGTATGTATTGAAATCTGGTGTTGTAATACCTGAAGCTTGTTCTTTCTCAGGAGTGCTTTGGCTAGTCACTATTCAGTGGTTCCATATACATTTCAGTAGCACTGAACCTTTGTGAAAATTGCTGTTGCTATTTTGATAGGGATCACATTGAATTTGTATATTGCTTTGAGTAATATGGACATTTTGACAATATTCTTGCAATACGTGAACATGGAAAGTATTTCCATTTGTTTGTGTCATCTTCAATTTCTGTCATCAGTATTTTATAATTTTCAGAGTACACATCATTCACCTCCTTGATTCAGTTTATTCCAAGGTATTTTGCTCTTTTTGGTGCAAATGCAAATACTTTTTACAATTTTTCTTTATCTGACTTCATTGTATATAGAAACACTACCAATTTGTATTAATTGTGTTAATTTTAATTGTATTAGTTTTGCATCCTGCCACTTTGCTAAATCTGTTTATTTTAGTGTTTTTTTGTTTTTTTTGTTTGTTTTTTTTTTGTTTGTTTTTTTGTAGAGTCTAGGATTTTCTATGCCTGTTACCAGTGAATAGTGACAATGTAACTTCTTTATCACGGCTGCTCCTTATTTCTTGTCTGATTGCTGCGGCTAGGACTTCCAGTACTATGTGGAATAAAAGTGGTGAGAGTGGACATCCTGATCTTAAAGGAAGCTCTATTTGGCTCTGAGTATAATGTTGGCTGTGTGTTTTCGCATATGGCCTTTATAATATTGAGGTATGTTTTCTCTAACTTCATTTTGTTGAGAGTTTTTTATTGTGAATGGATGTTGAATTTTGTCAAATACTTGTGCATCTGTTGAGAAGACTGCATGATTTTTATCCTTTTCTTGAAGTGGTACATGTATGGCATTGGTTTTGTGAATATTAAAACATGTTGCATCTCAGTAATTTTACTTGATCATGGCAAATAATCTTTTAAATGTAGTGTTGTATGCAGTTTGCTAGTATTTTGTTGAGGTTTTTTGCATCTATGTTCATCAGGGATGTTCATCAGGGATGTTTGTGGGGTCTTTTTCTGGTTTTTGTACCTTGGTAATGCCTCCTAGAATGTATTTCGAAACTCTCCTTCCTCTTCTATTTTTTTGGAATAATTTGAGAAGAATAGGTATTACTCTCCTTTAAATATTTGGTAGAATTCACATGTGGATCTGTCTCATCCTGGAGTTTTATTTTTTGGTAGTTTTTTGATTACTGATCCAATTTTGTAACTTGTAATCAGCCTGTTCAGATTTTATATTTCTCCCTGGTTCAGTTTTGGAAGATTATTGTTTCTAGGAGTTTATACATTTCTCCTATGTTGTCCAGTTTGTTGTCATATAATTTTTTATAGTATTCTTTTAACATCCTTTGTATTTGTGATATTTGTTGTTACTTCTCTCATTTCTGATTTTATTTATTTGTGGTTTTTCTCTTTTTTTTTTTTTTCTTGATGAGTCTGGCTAAGGGTTTGTCAGTTTTGTTTTCCAAAGAACCAGCACTTGGTTACATTGATTTTTTTTTTTCTTTTCTATTGTTTTTAGTCTATAACTCATTTATTTCTGTTACTTAATTATTTCCATTTCTATTTACCTTGGACTTTGCTCTTTTTCTAGTTCCTTTGGACATAAAGTTAGATTGAGTTTTTACTTGTTTTTGAGGTAAGCCTGTATTGCTATATGCGCTCCTCTTAGAACTGCTTTTGCTATATCCTAGAGATTTGGGGCTGTTGTGTTTTCATTTTCATTTGTCTCCACATATTTTTTTTCTTCTTTGATTGCTTCACTGATGCATTAGTTGTTTAGTATCATGTTTAGTCTCCACATGTTTGTGGTTTTCCAGAGTTTTTTCTTTGGATTTATTTCTCGTTTCATGTTATTTAGAAGGAAAAGATGCATGGTATGATTTTAGTCTTCTTAAATTTATTGAGGCTTGTTTCATGGCTTAATAAGTGATCTCTTCTGGAGAATGTCGAATGTGCACCTAAAATGAATGTATATTCTATTGTTTTGAGATGGATGTTTTGTATGTATCTATTCTATCCATCTGGTCCAATGTGTGATTCAAAGACATTGCTTCCCTACTGATTTTCTATCTGGATGATCTATCCATTGATGTAAGTGGAGTGTTAAAATCCCCTACTATTGTCATATTACCACCATTAGTTTCTCTCTCTGTCTATTAATATTCGCTTCGTGTATTTAGGTGCTTCAGCATTGGATGCATAGATCTTCACAATTGTTGATCCTCTTGTTGGATTGATCCCTTTTTTATTATGTAATGCACGTTTTTATCTCTTGTTACAGTCTGTTTTAAAGATGATTTGGTTAAGTATTGTTACCCTGGCCTTATTTTCTACTTTCGTTTGTATTATGAGTGTTTTTCCACCCCTTTACTTTCAGTCTCTATGCATCTTTAGGTCTAAGATGAATCTCTTGTAGGCAGCATATAAGTCTTTTTTTTTTTTTTTTAATCCCACTACTCTCTTGATTGGAACGTGTAGGCCATTTACATTTAAAGTAATTATTGATAGGTATGTACTTAATAGCATTTTAAAATTTGTTTTATGGTTGTTTTTGTAGTTCTTTGTTCCTTTCTTGCTCTTTTTCTTTGTGATAGATGAATATCTATAGTGTTTTGACTCTGTTTTTGTCTATGAATATCTGTCATAGGTTTTGGGTTTGTGGTTACCATGAGATTCATATATAACATCCTAAGTAAATAGCTCTCTATATTAATTTGATGGTCCTTTAAGTTCAAACACATTATAGAACAAAAAAAATAAAAATTCATTTCTTCTTTTCCTCTTTTTACTCCTTTCTACATTTTATGTATAAATTGTCTTATTTTACATCTTTTATTCATAGTTTTCTTGTCTATTTACAGCCATTTATTCTTAAAGTCCCATCAACATTTCTTGTAAGGCTGTTGTAGTGTTGATAAACTCCTTTATCTTTTGTTTGGAAAGCTCTTTGTCTCCTTCATATGTGAGTGATAACCTTGACTGTTAGAGTATCCTTGGTTGTAAATTTATTCCTTTCAGAATTTTGAATATATCCAGGGTGCCAGGTTTCTGCTGAAAAATCAGTTGATAGCCTTATAAGTTTTCCCCTGTACATAATTTTTGTGTCTCTTTTAAGATTCTCTCTTAATCTTTAACCTTTGATACTTTAATTTTTATGTACCATGGTGTGGACCTCTTTGGGTTCATCCTGTTTAAATTCTGCGTTTCTTGGACTTGAATAAGTTCCATACACCCTTCTTTCTCTTTCTTTCTGGGGGTCATTATGCAAATGTTTGTTCACTTTATGTTCAAGAGATCTCATAATCCTCATTTTAAAAAAACTCTTATCTCTTTAGGCTGTTTGTGTCCTTTCCATTACCCTATTTCCATTACCCATATCATTGAAATATTCTTTTGCATAGTTGAGTCCCTCTAGTTTATTTCAGTTACTGAATTCTTCAGCTCTTTTTGGTTCTTGTTACTATTCTCTCTTTATTGAAGGTCTCACTGAGTTCTTGCACCCTTTTCTCCAGCCTCGTAATTATCTTTACAGTCATTTCCTTAAATTCTTTATGCAGTGTATTGCTTATATCTAATTCACTTAATGCTTTTTCTGAGGTATTTTCCTTGTCCTTTTGGAGCATATTCCTTTGTCTCCCTATTTTGCTTGACTTTCTGTATTTGTTTCTATGGATTAGGCAAAATGGCCACTTCTCCTAAAGTTGAAGAAGAGGTCTTGTGTATGGTGTCCCCTATTCATACTGTGTGTGCTTGTTCAGTTTTGGTGGCTGGCTAGAGCTGTGGCTGTATATGCTAGTTATTCTTGTAAATTAGGGCTTTGTACAGAATAAGGAAAAATAATTAAAGGGAAAAGAAAAAGGAAAAAGGAAAAAAAGAACAAAACCAAAAAGAAGAATATATAAAAATAAGACAAATTTTAAAGTTAAAAAGCATGGCTTAGTTGGTTAAGCATCTGACTCAGTTTTGGCTGAGGTCATGATCTCATGGTTTTGTGAGTCAAAGCCCCACACTGGGCTCTCTGCTGGCAGGGTGGATCCTGCTTGGGATTCTCTCTCTCCTTCTCTGCCCCTCCCCTGCTCACACTGTCTCTGTCTCTCTTAAGTAAGCTTTAAAATTTTTTAAATAAAAATTTTAAAGGAAATAAGCAATACACAACTACCCTTTGTTATCTGTGGCCCAGCATCACAGGGTGACTGGTGCAGGTTTATAAACCATGGGCTCACTGAGGTTGCAGGCTCATTGTGAGCTGGATCTTGCTTCCGTCTAGACTTTTAAGGTGGATGGGGAGAGTATATTCCTGCAGTTCCTTGGCTCTTTTAAACACGGTATTTATCTGTGCCCCAGAAAAACTAACGATGGTGTGGGCTTGAGAGCCCTGGGCTTGCTAAGGTTGCAAGCTCCCTGTGATGACAGACCCACCAATTATGGCATCTGCCCCTGCCCCTTTTGGCATCCAGACCCTGCTCCACTGGGGCTTTTGGGGTGGAAGGGAAGAGACTGTTCCCACAGTTTCTCTGCCCTTTTAAAACCCCAGCTTCTTATCTGTGCCCTAGTGACTCTAGAGATGGTATGGGCTTATAGACCCTGGGCTCACTGAGGTTGCAAGTTCACTGAGCCTACAAGACTTGCCTCTTTTGATATACAGACCCTGTTCCAGTGTAGGCATTTAAGGCAGCGTTGGAATGTAAATTGTGTTCTTCTCCAGCCGCTCTGACCTGTAGAACTTTCTCACAGCTCCTCAGTGGAGTTCTTGTGTTCTCTTTCATATGCTAGTTGTCTTTAAACTGTAGCGCTATTTTTTCTGTGCCCAAGGATAGAGGGATCTTTTCCTTGTCCCACTTACCCCTGCCTTTCTAGCATTAGGGGTGAGGGCTCCCTTTGTTACCACATTTCCATCTCCCTTGCTGTTCTCTCGCCATTCTCTCTGTCTTGGGTTGTTTAGTAGCTGTTCAATCAGTTCTCAGTTACTCTTCAGGAGGAACTTTTCTATTCATAGGTGCAGTTTGGTGTGTTCTGTGGAGGAAGTGAATTCAGTCTTCCTACTTCACCATCTTGAACCAGAAACCTTAGCTGGAGGAGATTTCTAAGCAGTGTTGAAGCAGTGACTTACTTCCTCCTGACAGCCTATAATAGAATGCAAGGAGAGAGAAATAAATTGAAGGATTTGTTAAGCAGTAAGAAAAAAGGAACTAGATTTTAGAGATCTGAAAAAGTTTTCAGCTGATCTGTTTGCCCCCAAAAAACGAGAAAGTGTGTTCCAAAGAGAATACTTAGAGTGTGACTGACTGCCCATGTAGATAAGGAAATTACAGTGGATATAAACCATAGACCTAATCAGCCATCTAATAGAAACCAGGAATAGAGATGGGATTAAACCAGCAGGAATACTGCCAGCTGGGACTAAAGAGAACACAGCTAAATGGCATGAAATTAGAAAGGCTGCTGGACTTCTATAGGACAATATAATAAAGTTTTTTGTTTGTGAACTTGAGCTATTCTTTACGAAAAGGGGAGAATGGCCCTAAACTCAATGCAGATCTCATTAGGGCCACTACCTCAGGCCAGCCTGGCCCTGAAGCCATGAAATTAGAGTTACCCAGAGCCATAGGGGTGCAACCTCTGCCCAGCAGAATATTATAATTTATATCAATATTGATAGGATATTTTGCTGGCAACAGTGTTCACAATCTATTTTTTCCACCTTGTTTACACAGAACTACAGAATTGACCTACCTTATAAATATTAAGTATTACAAAGCACTTTATATTATTGCCAGTAAGGAGTACTTGTTGAATAAAAACTTGGCAAAGAATGAAATTATTTTGATTACTGTTTTCTCTTAATCATTAATTATCTATGTGATTTTTTTGTTGGGTCCTGTCATTCTCTCTGCCTGGGAATTTTTATGAAGACAATAATACGTAATCTATATACTCCCTAGGGTTGTTGTGAGCAAAATAACTGTGGTAATACTGTAATTTTGGAAATGTGAATGACAAAATATAAGATCTATCATTGCTGGTGCAATTTTAGCAGTTTAAATAAATTTGATTATTTGAGTAATGATAGTTATATTTAAATATAGTTCTGGATATGCAAGTTGTTAGTGTGTGAATGTTTTTGCCTTCTCTGCTGGATATGCAATTTGTTAGTGTGTGAATGTTTTTGCTTCTTGGTACATTAGTGTTCATTGTACATCTTAAAATACTTGGAGCAGAAAATGTTCTTTAAATTATTACCTCTTACATAAGAATTTAAGTTCTAAAGGTAAACGTGTTTTAGCTTTAGTCTTAGAAAAACCTACTTATAATTGTTTGTCTCCCACTGCTAATGTCACTTAAGGTGTAAAGAATGATTTTATATTAATCCTGAAAACATCACCTTGACATTTAAAGGGAAAGAAAACATTTTATGAGACTGCAAATGAGCACTTAAGATATTGAAATGTCTCTGATGAAAAAGTAAAATGCTCTTTTGTTTTTCTTAAAAATGCTAACTTTCGTCTCCAAAGTAACATATGTCAGAGCATCCTACATAGATTTGAGGTGAAGAAGCCAGCCCATAACTCTTCAAAGTATCGTTGGGTTTTGCTGTGAACTAAAGCTATTTTTTATCTTGAAAGATGGACCTACTTAGGAAATAATTTTCAAGATGTCTGCTTTGGGAGTGAGCAAATTATGCTTTGAGGAAAAACAGTAGACAAATCAACCATTTTTTCAGTGACATTTGTTTATTTAATGGGACTATACATTTTGTGGGCATCTGACAGACAGATGCATTTATCCTCTTCAAACAGAGGTTCATAATGTTTGAGCCACAGGAGGATGACAATTGAGGCTTCAAGGAGGAGGATGATATTGAGGTTTCAGGACATCAAAATGGGTCTGGGAATCCATATGCATGACTACAGACTGAATAGTTCATTTTTCAAGTGTATGCTGATATTTATATTGCTTTGCCGATATATACACTCAAATTCATTTGCCACTTGCCGTTATCAATTAATCTGTTTCTACCAAAATCACAACTGCTATCAGTTGAATACCTACATACTTTTTTTTTTTTTTTTTGGAAAACTTTAACTCAAATTCATTAAAGAGGTCATTAGACTCAAGTGGCCCCTAATGCTGTGGTACCCTACCTAAGCAAACTAAACCCTAAGCCTGTTAGTTTCTTAAGGTTACAAAATTAAAACCTAAGGACAGCTCATTCCAAACAGCCAACAAGGCTGTAAGCTATGGCCAATCCATAATTTTCTTACTTGGCTTCTGCCTATTCTGTCTGAAAGCATCTCCCCCAAGTTCCTGTCATGGAGCACTCCGAACTGTTTCACATCTGGAGCTGCTTGGTAGGAATGAATTTTGGCTCAAGTAAGTTCTGAAAGCTTTTAATATGTCTTAGTTTATTTTTAAAAAATTTAATGTTTATTTTTGAGAGAGACAGCGTGAGCTGAGGAGGGACAGAGAGAAAGGGAGACCAGAATCCGAAGCAGGTTCCAGGCTCTGAGCTGTCAGCACAGAGTAGTGTAGGGCTCGAACTCACTGAGCTCTGAGATCATGACCTGAATCGAAGTCCGGACACTTAATTGACTGAGTCACCCAGGTGTGCCTCATCTTAGTTTACTTTTAACACTACTGTCTAAAACTAATACAGAAATTAAGAATTGAGAGGTTACAGAGCTTAGAGAAAGAGTGGTCAAAACAATCTGTAAATAAAATATAGTCAGATGAAACAATCATTCTTGGCATATATTACAAAGGTTACTACTTCAGTTCCCAAATTAGGGATATACTTAGCTTTAAAAAGGAAAAATATACATTCAATATGTCCATAGACACAAAGAAATATAAACACAATGCAATTACATCCGTAGAGAAAAGGAGAATTACGTTTGGACAGTAGAACCATTCATTCTTTTTCAGTGTCATTTTGAATTTCCAATAACTTATATGAAAAGTAAAAATTGCCCTTACAGTTGAAAAGGAAAATTTAAGCCAAATCAATCTACATAGCAAAAATTGAATCTTTATTTCTTTGTGTGTGTTTGACTTCTTTTAGCTATCCATAGGTTGTGATAGGAATTATGTTAATACAATCAAAGCTTCCTGGGACTTGAGAATGTTCAAGCATTTACTGATTCAACAGTATTATTGAGCAACAAGTATTTATAGCTACTTTCTTAAAGCACTTCAGGTAAACTAAAGAATAACAAAGTTGTGGTTCATTTACTTACAGAACCTAGTCTAAAAGAATTGTGGAAATTAGAATAAGCAATACAATCAGGAAAAATCTAAAACTAAAGGAAAATGAGTGGTAATAAATAGGACAAAGATTTTTAATGTATGAAGAACTCATAAAAGCTGATAACAAAAGCACAAAAACACTAATGTTAAAAATTGTCAGAATCAGGAATTAGACAAAAATGTGAATAATGAATGGGGAGAAGAGGCCAATGTTCAACTCACTTCCTGTAAATAAAATAAAGTGCACCTCTTTTAATACCTCTTCTCTGACATTTGGCCTATATAAGGTTGTTAAGGGAAAGTTCAGTCTGGCTGTGTCACACAAACTTTCTGTACTTCAGTATAACTTTTTTTTAATATTACAAAGTTCATTACAATATGAACAATGTTTTTTCTTATAAATAAGTACAAAAGTAGTAAAGTTCAAACCAATATTTATAGCAAGACATTTAATAAGGAATTATATATACATGTGTGAAAAAGATATAAGAAATAGTAATATATTCTTTGTAGTTTTTATACAGTTCTTCAGTTTCCCGAGACCTTGATCTCTGAGGAGAAGGGAAGAAGAGGTAAAGGAACAGGTTGACAGACATGACATAAGGATCTTTGGAACAAGGCATTTATTATCTAACCTCTGGTATCCAAAATGGAGTTTTTGAGTACACATCAGAAATATTCTTGAATTGCCAGGATTTGTGAAGAAAAACCCATTTTTCTGAATTTTTAAGGACCTCTCAGAAGGCAGGTCTCAGGGGAAACGACGGATATTTTACAACCAGAGAAGACCTCTCCTCTGCCCCTGATATAGGCTATGAGGCAGCAGGAGACCTGAGGGGGTCGAGAATGATGATGATCACATCATGTGGTCCTCACGTAGGCCCCAGTCTCTCCCTATCTCCTGTGAGGTGATACAGAGTTGCTAGCAGCCTAAGTCTGGAAGCAAGGAAAAGAGGTAAATGTCTGGGACATGGGTTCCCCCAACTCTTCATTCCAAAATGCCAGTGAGACCCCATCATGATTTAGTTGTCACTAATCAGGACCCAGGCCAAACCAGGAAGGAACCAAAGGATACCAGCTGTATCTGAAGAGTTCTTTCCCACTTTGATGTAGACACAGTAAGCCCTGATTGTAAAGTCTTATGCCAGTAGGAAGCCTCCTGAAATTGACACTCAGGACTTAAGATTTAATTCTATTCCCAGAGAGCAGGTAACACATTTCACTTTTTCGTTATCTCTTAGGTCACTCTCACCATGGGTTTTGGTCTTATTCTTCATTACAACTGAATTCATTACAATTAGCTAGACTTTTATGAATTACATCTTCATCTAGTGAGTTCTTTTTATTTGAAGCTCTGCTCTGTAGGTTTTTTTTTTTTTTACAAACAAAACAAATACTAACCAATGAATAAATTGTTTTATAATATAATTTAGACCTCCCCACATTATTTTATATCACTGTTGACTGAGGCATGGAATCATTAAAAACTGATTGGGGATGCATTTTCAATTCCTGTCATAGCAAGACTAGCTTCAGACCCTTCATGTTATCCCCTCTAACAAAGGTGTTAGTGATACTTAATTTTGTATTTAAATTTTTCAAATGCTTATTTTTGAGAGAGAAAGAGAATGAGTGGGGAAGGGGCAGAAAGAGAGGGAGACATAGAATATTAAGCAGGTTTCTGGCTCCAAGCTATCAGCAGAGAGCCCTACGCAGGGCTCAGACTCATGAACCGCGAGATCATGACCTGAGACAAAGTGGGACACTTGAAACCCTACTTAACTTTGTATTCAAATGCCAGGACTTCAGTATATAATACTCCATGACTCTTTAATCATGAATATTGTGCTGTTAAAGAACAGTAAACACTTCTGCATTTGATTTCATAATTATATTATTCAATAAGATATAGCAAACCAAATAACGTGCTTTCATATAGATAATTTTAGTGTATCCTAATGAGTACTTGAACTTATTAAAACCTACCCATTATTTTGCAATATCTTGTGTTGATCAGAACCTTAAAATTCTGTGTAACTAGTAGAAAACCCATTTTAACTTCTCATATACCAACACTAATATAGGAAATATTTCTCCCATTACTAAGTATTATTTTTCATCCTGGTTCACAGGCCCTCTGTTTTTAAAGATATTCATTATTGGTCGATATCGTGGTTAATTTTCAATATTTGTACAAAAGAACAAATGAACATTGGCCAAATCTGAGATCTGATAAGTATCAGTTACTAGATATAAAATTTCATCTATCCAGAAGATAAACTAAAGATGTGTCTTTAAAAGATGAATTTGCCCCATTTTAGGAAAGATGTGGACAGTAGAGTCAGTTCTACCATAGATTAATATCTAGTGATTACAGAGTCCTTAGCCTTCCTCCTTGAAGGATGGACCTCATCTCCTCAAATGCAGGCTTTGATTAAAAAGAAGATAAATGAAAACTATTTTCTTGGTTCTTTCCTGCCCATTTCTGAACCGACATACCCATTTAAATTCCATTTATTTCTCTTTCTTAAGTGCTCATACCTCCCATCCCCACAACATATTTTCACCTTTCTTTTAGTCTCTGTGCTAGTTCAGACCCTGTGAAAAGAATGCACAAGATCGCTCTGTTTCAAAACTAATTAGAAAAATAAGGGGCAAAAACTTTCATGGAAGAACAAGCCAGAAAAAACTTGGATAAGAGAGAGCTCTCAGGGGAGTCCTAATTGGGACTAGTTGGGAAGGCCTGGAAATAGCTTGCTCTATTTTTGCAAGTGAAAAAGTTCTGCACTGGTAGAAGAGCCGAGAGACTTTGACAAGATTCACAGGTTTTCATTCTAGCTCTGATGCTTAGCTGTGTCACCTCCACAGGACTCGTAACCTTTCATTATGAGATAATGCCTATCTCACAGGTTTTAGGATTGTTGCAGATAATTTGTGTACTAGGACTTTATGAAATTGTAGTATGTTAGTGTAAGTTATTAAGTGAGAAAGGTAGGGGCTCAGTATTATTAAATGGTTAGTTTACTTGGGTCAGTACTTTTATAAATAACTATTGGCCCTTGTTATTTTTTTTTTTTGTAAGTTTGTTTATTTTGAGGGAGAGCAAGTTGGGGAAAGGGTAGGCAGGTGGAAGAGGGAAAGAGAATCCCAAGCAGGCTTTGCACCATAAGTTTGGAGCCGGATGCGGGCTCGAGCTCATGAACTGAGATCATGACCTGAGCCAAAGTCAGATGCTTAACCAACTGAGCCACCCAGGCACCCCCATTTTATTCTTGATAAATGTTTTCCTGTATGAGTTCTTCTCTGGGTTCATGAGAAAAAAGATTGTACAAGTCTGTTCACTTAATGTTATTGAGTGCTTACTGTGTATCAGTCATTGTGCTAGGAAATTTGAATGCATTATTTTCCAATGTTATTCCAGTAACTTTATATGGATGTCACTTTCTCTACATAGAAAACAGTGGCCTGAATAAATGAATCAGGGTAGTATTTTTATATATTACACTATTGTGTTTTCCCCTATATATTTTTTGTTCCTCATGCATCCATATGTTAGGATATTTTATGGACAACACTTCAATAAGTCACCACAGAATTTTGTAATACTGGTTAAAAAAAAAACCTCATTTCTTTCAAAACTATAGTTTGTGTAAGTAATAGCATGAATTTGTTTTGACTTTTTACTCTATAATATTGAGTTTTTAAAGTATCTTACATTATTTCATTTAATCCTCTGTAAAACACAAGGTGATACATGCTATGGTCATACACATTTTATAAAGCTGTACTGTGGTACTATAAAAAACCTTACACAGACCTGAAATAAGGTACCTTTCCCAGGTTACATGGATGTTAAGAAGTAGAATGAGGCTTCAGAAGTCGAATCTTTACCCCCAAGGGAAGGCCTCGGTGACGGGAGAGATTCTTATGCCCTGTATTCTTCGGATTTTTAGATTAGCCTAACTAAAGAAATAATTTTTTAAAATCTTGGAGGCCTGAAGATCCAGTGCACCTGTGCCTTTATACTGCAGTTAGCAAAGAAATTGCAAGAGTCCCAAGTTCCTCTAAGGGCACCATCAGACCACAGTAGAAGAAATGTTAGCACGGTATGTCTAGGTAGATGGGCCAAATGCAACTTGTTGACCTCCTATCATATTCAGATGTCTCCAGCATTGAAAGTAAAGTAGTATGACTTTTTCCTGATCCGTAGAAAAGCACAGAGAATGGAGCATGTCAAAACTCTGCTAAATTTCTGAGAGCTCCAGAAAAGCACAAGATCAGTCAAATCTTTACAGGGCCTCTCAGATGGGGAAGAGAAGAGGTGGAAGTTGCAGAAGTAACTGAGAGAGCTGCCCACACCAGTGCCTGCATGGACAGAAACAAGAGGGCACAACGGAATAAACCACCAACCATAGTTTTCCATGAAGCTATTGAAGGTGAAGGTTCAGAGCTCCTCACTTGCACAAGATCCTGTAAAGACACGAAATGTATTGAAATTGCCTTATTATTTTCCAGCACTCTAATTGAAGATTCAATTGCAAAAATCTAGTGAATGGATTTAAAATGTAGAGGTCAATGAATTTTGACAAACTTATATTCTCATGTAACTAGTAATCATATCAAAATACATAACATTCTTATCATGCCAGCAAGTTGTGCCCCCAAGGCTTCTGTCCCACTCAGGCAAACACCCTGCCTATTGTATTTTTCCCCCCAGGTTGTTTTGGCAATCTTCAGGATACACATTTTCATATAAATTTCAGAATCCCCTTATAATTTCTTCAAAAAGACTTTTATCAGGAGTCACACTCTAAATTCTGCCTCCTTTAGTATTCAGTGCCTGTTGATATTCTGTTCTCTTAGTCTTCCCACTATTGTTTTTTCTGAGCAGCTTGGGGTTTCCCCCAACATGTGCATAGTTCAAGGAAGAGCTAAAGGTCTGGGGAATCTTGAATGTGGGTTTTGGGAGCTTACATTTCTGACTCTTTTCAAATAGCATTTTCTCTTCACTTTCCCACTGCTTTTGACCTTGAACTCTGGCCTCTGACTTCTCGGTTCATTGGGACTTCACCATTTGAGAGCTCTATTGCAGGCATGGCTTAGCAAAACAAACAAACAAACAAAAAAAAAAGACAGATAGATCTAGTTATAGACAGTCTCTTTCTCTTCTCCTAAGGACCATGTAATCTGTGGTTTCTAGCTAGTTTTGTTCACTTTCCAGCACTTTGAGTTACATAAAAAAATAATTTGTCTAGTAAGAAAGCATAATTGTCTTTGAAAGATATTTTAATTTCCTATATGATACTTTGGTATTTCCAGAAGCTGAACCTATCCTATCCTTTTAAAAACTCATGGAAATAATGCGTTTTAACTGCATTCTGTTAAGAGCACTGCCTCTTTCTACAGTGACTTCCACTCTACCACGCTTCGCTTATGTCGGGTCACATTAGAATTGTTGCAAGCATTTTAGGAGTCTGGCAAAGGAAAAATAGACCTGGTAATACATACAGCTTGAATTTATTGGGATATTAGGTGATTCTCAAATAGATTATTACTAGCATTCTGTAAATGGATGGCTTCCAGGAATATTCTTATTGCCCATTGCACTTTCTCAGCCGATACAGTAAGTGTGTAATGCCAGAGGTTACCTAACACAAGATATATATGGGCAGTGAGTGAGAACAAGATTTGACATGTTCAAAGCCAGAAGATTTTTTTCCCCTTTAATAGACTTTATTTTTGGAACAGCTTCAGATGTACAGAAAAATTGTGAAGATAGTACAGATGGCTTCCTTATACTTCACACCTCACTCACTTTATTAGCATTACATGTTAGTTTGGTGAGTCAATATTGATAATTCTGGTTAGTCAAAGCTCATATTTATATTTCCTTAGTTTTTGTCTAATGTACATTTTTTGTTCCAGAATTACATCTAAGATACTAGATAACAGTTAGGTCTCTTAGACTCCACCTGGAAGTGACTATTTCTATTTTCCTTGTTTTTTTGATGCTTTGAACAGTTTAATTTGTTTTCATATATTTTTAAATTTCTTCTTTGGTTGACCCAGAGGATGTTCTTTAAACTCCATGCATTTGGAGGTTTTCCAAAACCTTTCCTGTGGTTGATTTCAAGTTTCATAGCATTGTGATCTGAAAATGTGCATGGTATAATCTTGATTCTTTTATATTTATTGAGGGCTGTTTTGTGACCCAGTATGTGATCTCTCTTGGAGGATGTTCCATGTACACTTGAGAAGAATGCGAATTCTGCTTTAGGATGAAAAGTTGTGAATAGATCTGTCAAGTCCATCTGGTCCACTGTTTCATTCAGGGCCATTGTTTCTTTATTGATTTTCTGCCTGGATGTTCTGTCCATTGCTGTAAGGGGAATGTGAAAGTCCCCTGCAATTACCACATTCCTACCAATAAGATTGCTTATGTTTGTGATAATTGTTTTACATATTTGGGTGCTTTCAAATTCAGTCCATAAACATCTATAATTGTTAGCCCTTCTTGATGGATAGACCCAGTAATTATGATATAATGCCCTTCTTCATCTCTTGTTACAGCCTTTAAGTTAAAGTCTAGTTTGTCTGATATAAGTATGGCTACTCCAGCTTTCTTTTGACTTCCAGTAACGTGATAGATCTCCATCCCCTCACTTTCAATCTGAAGGTGTCCTCAGGTCTAAAACGGGTCTCTTAAATACCACAAATAGATGGGTCTTGTTTTTTGTTTTTGTTTTTTTATCCATTCTGATACCCTATGTCTTTTGTTTGGAGCATTTAGTCCATTTACATTCAGTGTTGTTATTGAAAGACAGGGATTTAGAGTCATTGTGTTATCTGTAGGTTTCATGCTTGTAGTGATGGTCCTTGCAGAATTTCACTCACAGAGTCCCCCTTAGGATCTCCTGTAGGGTTGGTTTAGTGGTGATGAATTCTTTCAGTTTTTGTTTGGGAAAACCTTTACCTCTCCTTGTATTCTGAATGACAGGCTTGCTGGATGAAGGATTCTTGGCTGCCAATTTTTCTATTCACATTGAAAATTTCTTGCCACTCCTTTCTGGCCTGCCAAGTTTCAGTAGACAGGTCTGCTACTACCCTTAGGTGTCTACCCTTGTAGATGGTTAAGGCCCTTTTATCTCTAGCTGCTTTCAGAATTCTCTCTTTATCCTTGTATTTTGCCAGTTTCACTATGATCCATTGTGCAGAAGGTCGATTCAGGTTAAGTCTGAAGGGAGTTCTCTGTGCCTCCTGGATTTCAATGTCTTTCCTTTCCCAGATTTGGGAAGTTCCCAGCCATGATTTCTTCGGGTATACCTTCAGCCCCTTTCTCTCTCCCTCCTCCTCCTGGAATTCCTATGATACGGATATTGTTCCATTTGATTGCATCACTTAGTTTTCTAATTCTCCCCTCGTGGTCCAGAATTATTCTCCCCTCTGCCTCTTCAGTCTTTGCTGTCACTGCCTCTAGTTTATTTTGCACCTCATTTACAACATTTTTAAATTCGTCATGACTAATTTTTAGTTCCTTGATGTCTGCAGCAATAGATTCTCTATCTTCTAGACTTTTTTCAAGCCCAGCAATTCATCTTATAACCATTATTCTAAATTATTGTTACATTGTTTATATCTGTTTTGAGCAATCCTTTAGCATTTCTTCCCGGAACTTCTTTTGAGGAGAACTCTTCCATTTTGTCATTTTGGCTAGTTTTCTTTCCCTTATATGCTTTAAAAGCTTGTTATGTGCCCTGAACCTGTGAGCACTACTATATTAAAGAAGGGGTCATACGCTGTCTAGGGGCCTGGCCCTTCAAGGGGTTTTGTGGAGTGTGTTACCTGCTCTCTGTTGTTGTGACTTTGGTTACTTTATCTCCCTATTCATAATGATGTTTTGGACCCTCTGCTAGGTGTGCTTTGATTTTTTTCATTGAAGTAGCCCTGGAAAGGAAAACAAACAAAAAACAGAAACACCAGCTACAAGTAAACAACAAGGTGGAGGCAGTGCTGATGGAAGAAGTTTTATCCCATACAAAGAGAGAAAGGACAGGATCAGGGAAAAAGATAAGAAAAGAAAACTGACCAGAGAAACTATATGGTTTAGTCCAGAGAGAGAGAAAGGAAAATAAAGAAGGAAGTGTAGAATATGTATCAAGAGAATAGATAATATATGTCTGCTTAAACCAACAATTAGAATAACCAGACTAGAGGAAGGAAGGAAGAGAAAAGGAAGAAGAAAAAAAATTATATATATATATATATACACATATATATGTGTATATATATATATGTGTGTGTGTGTATATGTATGTGTGTGTGTGTATGTGTGTGTATATATATATATATATATATATATATATATATATATATATATAAAATAAGAATTTTTCGAGAATTAAATCAGGCAATTCAACAGCACTGGTCTGGAGGAGGGGCTGTCTGGTTGGTCAGCGTGTATCTGGCTCCAGTAGATACACAGTTACCAGGAGTGGAGGGACGTGGTTTAGCGTAGGTGTGTCCTGCCTCTGCTGTAGTCCCCCCACCCCCGCCCCCTGCCTGCCTGCCATTCCCTGAAGCCCTACCTTGATGGTGATGGGAGAAAAATGGCAACACCCTGGTCTCTCCTCCCCGTATCAGGTGTCCCACACCACTCTGTTCAGGCAGTCCTCACAGTGCTGTGTGGGCTCTAGCGGGCCATTTCCCTCTCCCCCTCCAAGTCTCCGGTGCCTCCCTGGGGCTTCTGTGGGATTCAAATTCAGATGTATTGAAGGGTCCTGTTCCATGTGCCCTGGTTTCAGGGAAGTGCCACTCCACCCCACCAATGGAGGGGCTCCTCCCACTGCCACGTGGGCATGAATGAGGCAGTTTGTCCCACTCTGCTGACTCCCAAGCTAGTGCTCAGCTGGGATTTAAACCCCAATGTCTCTGCACCCCAGGTCTGGGAAAGTGCTGCTCTGCCCCTCCAATAAATGGCCTCTGGCTGGCGGGGGCAGGCAGTCTTTGTCCTTTGAATGTTCTCCAGGGAGGGTGTTGCTTTCTCCCACTATGGACTGCACCTCTGAGCTAGGTACTGGGCCTAGGGCTGGCTCCCCCCCTCCCCAGGTGGGTGAACTAACTGGGCAGCCCTCCCCAGTCCAGAGAAAGACCTGAAATTAGAGATTGGATCTTTCCCTGTCCCAGGTCGTGGTTTTTTTCTTGTCCAAATACAGCCCTACACTTCTACAGCCTCTCTTTCTCTTCCCTTTGTCTCTCCGCAGAAGGGGATCCCTCCCCTCCGTGACTTTTTATCTTTCCCAGTTTGCATTCATGCACCTATGGCCTGCAAAGTTGTCTCCGTGGGCCCCTGAAGATGTCTCTGTCACTCTGCAGCCCAGACTCTTGGAATTCAAAGTCCTTTGACCTTGACACTGCTGTTTTTGAGGGAGGAGGGAACTTCAGGTTCCCCTCATCTGCCATGTTGGATCTCCTTTCCAGTCTGAATCCTTTTGTAAGACCTTAGGAATCTCTTCCTTAAATATCTCTAGGAGCACTTCTCCTGTATTCTCTTTTACTTTCAAGGATTGTAGTTTCGGGCTTACCTTCTGTATTTAGAAGCATGGTCTTTTTGAAACTCTCTCACACAAACAATAACACAAAGTGGTAGAACTAGAAAATGTTGCCCTCAAGAGGATCTCTCATCGATCTAAAAATTAACAAAAAGATAAGGCTCAAAGTAGTTAAATTCTCACAGCTGTATGTTAAATTAGCATGACAGAACATCTGCTTTCTAACTTTGAGCTTTCTACTATGTACCATGGTAAGTAAGATGAGCGTCAGTTTTAAATTTTGTGCTGGGCTTTTGGTCTCTGAATTATTTGACGAGACAGTATTGTTTAAGTATTTTTGTGGGGAACTAGGGAGAGCCACAAGTCACACTGGACACTTGATAGAGTTTTGTTTTTTGTTTTAACCTAAGGATGATGATGATAAAAACCCAAATGTAATATTTTTTTAAAAATCCCTAACTTTTAAGTGAACTCAAATTACTCACCAATGCAACATTATCTGGGACCAGTAAAGCAATTACAGGAACAAATACTTTCTTTTCAGTAAAATGAGATAGACCCAGGTGCAAGACCTATTTATATCTGTCTTCCCCCCTCTCCTTTTTTTTTTTTCTTTTCTGGAATGAGTTTCAAGGAGAAATGAAATTTTGAAACTAGATGACTCGATTATGTAAATGCATTAATTATATATGGAACAGATTCTATTTTATGTTTTTTTTCTACTTTTCCTTATGACTAGAATTGTTTTTAGATACGTGCATTTTCCAGGGTTCTGAGAAGGTAAATGTTCCATAAATGTGCACCACTTAGAAATACAGTTCAATTAACTGTGTCCTCTATCGCTCCTCCAGGTACAATTATTTTGTAATGGGTAATACAATTTTAGTATCAGTGAGATGCATTGCTAAAAGTTTCCACGGACCTTCCACCTAATTTGAAGACACAATACTATTATGGCCTCATAAGTAGGTTATTAGGCTTAAGTTTACGCTAGAGGAAGTTTAAAAGCTGATATCCTTCCGCAGGACCACAACAATTACTGTTCTTTAAAAAAAACAAGTGCGTTTTTCACTGTTGGCAAATATTGTTTGCACTATCACTTTTTAAATCATGATGCTTTTCTGTGTACATAGGCCTACATCCAACACAGCAGAACACTGGTGCTACCATATGGTTCGTACGGAAATCGTTTACACCAAAACGACCCTAAAGGGCTTCTGAAAGTCAGGACGTTTGAAAAATCCCTGTGACTCATTTCAAACATGACTGTTAGGTAGAAGAAATAGATAGACATGGATGTGTCTCTGATCTCTGCTCTTCATTCAACAATCCATTGTTCTTTCATTATTTCCCTTTTCCTAAGTGGAAATCTCTCAGACTCCTAAAGGAAAATGTCTTTATTCTGACCACATTCAGGTGTTTTCTAAGTTTTGTTCCTTCCCTATATGCCCATTCTCTGATTTCTTTTACCACATATAAATTTATATTGTGACATCCCTCCCATGTATAAGACCTATATCCTCAGTCTGTTAATAAAAATCACAGAATTTACTAAAAATACAGTTTCAATCCATCAATTGCAAGCAGACTGTCTTTAACACTGTGAAATAGCTGGACACTTACTACCAGTGAGCTTTAGAGTGGTTCTCCTTTGTATCTTTGTGACCTGGCAGCTTTCTTATCTTAATTCTCAGCCCAGGGCACATGCATCCCAATGTTTATAGCAGCATTATTGACAATAGCCAAGGTTTGGAAAGAGCACAAAAGTCCATCAACTGAGGAATGGATAAAGAAGATGTGGTATATATAATACAATGGAGTACTGGCGATCAAAAAGAATGAAATCCTGGCATTTGCAACAACGTGGATGGAACTACAGTGTATTCTAAGTGAAATAAGTCAGAGAAAGACAAATATGATTTCAATGCTATGTGGAATTTCAGATACAAAACAGATGAACTTAGGGGAAGGGAAGCAAAATTAAAAAAAAAAAAAAAGGAAGACAAACCATAAGGGACTCTTAAATACAGAGAACAAACTGAGGGTTGCTGGTGGGGTATAAAGGCTAAAGGAGTGAGGGGGGAAAAAAACCCAACAACTGCAGAGCGAATAATTGGAGAATTAAAAGAACAGTATAATTGCCAGATACTAATTTTAACTTTAAGATTTCCATATAAAAGATTCACTTAGGGGCGCCTGGGTGGCTCAGTCGGTTAAGCATCTGACTTCAGCTCAGGTCATGATCTCGTGGTCCGTGAGTTCGAGCCCCGCGTCTGGCTCTGGGCTGATGGCTCGGAGCCTGGAGCCTGCTTCCGATTCTGTCTCTCCCTCTCTCTCTGCCCCTCCCCCGTTCATGCTCTCTCTCTGTCTCAAAAATAAACGTTAAAAAAAAAAGTTTAAAGATTCACTTAAAAATGTTGATCATCTCCTGTATATGAGAAATTGTGCTTAGTATTGTTCCTGCTGCAAAGGTGACTAAGTGAAAGAGAGTGCTTCCCATGGTTCCTCAGCCAGGACCAGTACTGAACGATACCATACAGGGCTGGCATGCCTGTGCATCCAATTGGAAAGTCAATCATGAGCTTCTAACCCTGGAAGTTACTTTTCACTGAACAGAATAAGAGAGTTAATACCAACCATCAACACATAAAAATCTCTCAGACTCCTAATGGATTGAAATGATCTAGACAGCTCCTACTTGAAGACTACCCATCGTAGAACATTTATATTTTAAAGGAGTAATAAAAACATTTAAAGGGATTGAGTACAGTATCTGTCTAGCAGGCCAGCATTTGAAAGGGGATATTTTATCCACTTTTTTAATTTATTTTTAAGAGTGAAAACACACATGTGAGGGAGCAGGACAGGGGCAAAGAGGAAGACAGATGATCTGAAGCTCGCTCTGCATTGACAGCAGAGAGCCCGATGCAGGGCTCAAACTTCTGAACTGTGAGGACGTGACCTGAGCCAAAGTAGGATGCTTAACCAACTGAGCCACCCGGGTGTCCCTGTGTGTATCCACTTTGAATTAAAGCTCTCTGTTTTTAATTTTAAGTTTATTTGGGAGGGAGAGGGGGAGAGAGAGAAAGTACACACACGGGCACCCTGGTGGCTCACTTGGTTAAGCATCCTACTTTGGCTCAGGTCCCGTCCTCACAGGTGTCTGAGCCCTGCATCGGACTGTGTCAATGCAGAGCGAGCAAAGAAAGAGAATCCCAAGCAGGCTCCATACTATCAGCGCGGAGGTGGGTGCAAGGCTCAAACTCAACAATGGTGGGATCGTGATCCCAGAAGAAAGAGAGTCGGAAGCTTAACCGAGCTACCCAGATGCCCCGAGTTAAAGCTTTCATAAGCACCTGACGCACGTCTCTGCCCCTTTCCACAGCACTCTGCTTTCGCCATCCCCTTTACAGGCCCCTTCTCTTCTGGACAAAGTCTAGAGAATGTTGGGAATTTAATATTTTTACTTCAATTGTATCTATTGTGAATATACTAAAAATACACCGTTAGGGTTTTTTGACACGGGAGTGGTGGTTGTCCCCTTAGCACCATCAATGATTTCTTCAAAAGCTGCCATTCCGTTTCTCGGAATTCCTTTTCTGTGCTGCTCATGGCTATTTGCTGAGGAGAGGAACCAATGAGAGATTTGCAAAGTGGACGTTTAGTGGAAGTCAGGATTTTCAGTGTCACACCGGCCCCTGATGGGGCGTGTTGCCAGAGCGCTTCCTGCCGTGCAGTTTACAGGCTTCCCTGCGCTGTGTGCCTGCCTCCCTCCCTCTACGCCAGCACCTCCTGCTTTTGTAGCAAGTTAGCGGTTGTGGTATCTGATTGCTGGCTGCCGCCTTCCTAATCTTTAGAACTTCATTCAGCTCCTTCTGCAAGACTGGAAACCCTGATTCCTACATGAAATTTCTCATCCCATAATAATTGTAGTGTTTTTTTTTTTTTTCTCAACCAAACCCAGTCTGATACTACTTGCAGAGAAAAATGTTAGTATTTTTTACAGTACAAAAAAAAAAAGCCTTTCACATTTGGAGGTGATAATGATGGCTGAGGCTTACTCAAGCCAAAAACATAAGTAATTTTCAAAAGTATGTTCAACTTTCTGATTTTGATTTGTAATAAGGAGCAAGGTTTAAGACTTAGAGGTTTTTCTTTTTCTTAAATACCTAAAATTGAGGCCCAAATATGTTAAAAGATATAGCCAATACTGTGTTTTGTTTTAAGTTTCATACAATGGATTGAGGGCTTTTGTTTTGTTTTGTTTTTAGATTTCAATATATAAAGTTTTACTCTATAAAAATTTCACAAAATGTTTTTTTTACATAGGTTAGAGATGCTTTCTAATATATTTCCATAGAAAATACAGAAATAAAGATAATTATAATTTCTAGATATTTTCTGTTGTAGTTCTCTATAATACATATAAATACTGTTGAATGTATCCGTACCTCCCATCAAACCAAAGCCAGCAAAAACATTGTTACCTCACTAAATGCTTTCAAACAAGAATTCTAATTTTAAACAAGATTATCTCTCTTGATTTTACTGGAAGTCAGTGGTACATGAAAAAATTATTACATTGCTAAGATCATTCTCATCAATCAGGTTGAAGAGCAGCGTGACCAAGAGAAAGCTAAGCAAAATTTATTTCTTGATAAAATGCTAATTTCAATGTTCTCTCATGCAAATTTCCTACTCTTAAAATGTTTATGCTCACTGTGCATCATAGTATGTATGAAAATAAGATGACTTAACAACTGCATTTTTTTGAAACCTGTGCTCTTATCAAAGAAGCTGTGCCATTTTCAAAGGCCATTTCCTAATTCATTATATAAAACAACCCAGTATCAAAGATTTTCTTCTTGTGACAATAACATGGGTCAAGCTAATGCTTTGAAAAGGACAATAAGGGTTGTAGACAAGCTGACATGACTTTGGCTGCAATAACGAATCATAAAACATTGTTAAATAAATTCCATGTGCTACTCCTCACCATGAATCCCTCTAAATAGAGTTGTCCTGGTGGGAGGGCTACATTATCAAGCTCAGTATAAAATTCAGAGCATCTGCATGGAGTTAAGAGTGGAGAGCTCAAGCCTGAAACTACTTATTGTATCACCCAGCAATGGTTTTTGCTGGAAGATAAATGTTTGCATCTGAAAATCAATCAATGTATTCCTTGACATATAAAGAATTTAGAACTATCAAAACATTTTAAGTCCAATTTTACTATTACAAAATGTTTTTCAACATCAGCTTTTAAGAAAACAAGTTGTTTCTCTCATTTGTACCTTAGGTAGCTCTCAAAAGCAACTTGTTCTTAATTAGTCAAAATATTTGGTGTTCTAGCACAATTATTTCAGCAAATTCGATTAAAGTTTTAGCCTCCATAAACTGAACACTCTAAGGAATTGTTTTAGAGAAAGTTTACTATTGTTGTTAAGCATATTTTAAACTCAATGCGTTTTTGAAGCCTTGTTATGCAGTTTGATTTGTGGAAACAAAATGTTGTTGGTACCTCATTTACTTTAACTCTTCAGTTTTTTTGTACTTTTATGTTCCTTTTCAGACCAGATGAGAGATAATTTATTATAGATGTCCTAAGAGATTTTGGCAATTTTTCTCAGGGAAATTGGAGGTGGCAAAGTTACTGTTTTAACTTCATTTCATTGTCAACTATGTGAAGAATTTTCAGTAGGACTTTTCTTGAAACAAGTATGGTCTGAGTGGAAGTAAATGACTATGAGATAAATATAGTTGAGTTATGCTTTTTAATTTTGGGTCTAGTATAATTTCTAAACTTTTTATAAACCTAAGTTTGCATGAAAAGGCTATTCATAATAAGTTGCTTAGGTAATGTCTCTCTTTTATTGAAGTATAATTGATATACAATATTCTGTTTCAGGTGTACATCCGAGATTTGATATTTTTATACATAAGGAAACAATCCCTATGATAAGTCACCATCTGTCACCATACAAAGTTATAATATTATCATCTATTAACTGCTAATCTATTTTGCTAATTATTAAAATATTTTAAAGTTAGGGCTCCTGGGTGGCTCAGTCGGTTGAGCATCTGACTTTGCTCAGGTCATGATCTAGCTGATCATGGGTTTGAGCCCTGCATCAGGCTCCATTGCTGTGACAGCTTGGAGCTGGAGCCTGCTTCGGATTCTGTGTCTCCCTCTTTCTCTGCCCCTCCCCTTCTTGTATGCGCTCTCTCTCTCACTCAAAAATAAACAATAAAAATAAACAAAAATATTTCAAAGTTCTTAATTGCCTTATTAGTTAATGACTGCCATATCCATCACTGAATATTGTACTATTTTCCTCAGAATATGCCTTTTAACTGGCAGAATTTTAAAACATGCAGCATAGAAAGTAATTTTATTTTTACTGTAAGTTCCATCTGTAATTTTAAGTATTTTGTTATTCACTCCTTGACTCTATTCCTGATGTTGTGTTACTGATGAGGTACAATGGTAACCTGTGTGCTAACATAATCATTGATCACACACTAGTTCAGGAATGTCAGAAGTGACAAAGAAGTTGACATTTCCCTATTTTGTCTTTAAAGGGCTAAGGCTGGAGCAGAAGCTAAATGACTGATTTTACTAGTGACTGCAGCCAGAAATAATATGGAGCATTTATTCATCCATGTACACCTTTCACAAGAGATATTAAGTGCTTGCTTTCTGTGTATAAGGCGCTAGTCTCTGCTGGACATACCGTGGTAAGCAAAACACATAGCAAAACTTGCCCTCCATTCTGGATCCGAGGAAGGAGAGGCAGGCAAAAAAAAAACAAAAAACAAAAAAAAAAAACAAAACAGTAAATTCATAACTTGGCCAGATAGTGATAAAGCTGTGAAGAAAGAAAAAGGAGTTTGGGAAGGCAGAGTGAGGGATGGTGTTTTACAAATCATGGTCCGGAAGACCACTGAAGAAATAACCATTGAGAGACCTCTTACTTAGCAATGCATCATTAGGGTCTCCCCTATACCATAGTGTTGGGTTTGCTTGAAGAATGTCTGCCTCTATCTTTGGGAGAATACTTAAGATGAGTCAAAAGTATTATTAGGAAACTGCACTCTAAATTCAATGAAAAATAACAATCAATGAAAATCTGTCTAGCCATTTTACAGAAGGTAGTTACAGACTATATTGATGGGATTTCATGGCTGATTCACTATGCTTTCTACATTGTGCTTTTTACATGTCCATTTAAACAGGCATCCAGCTATTGACTTTTTACATGTTAAAAATCTCTCTACTTAGGTAACTTTATTAAGGCAAATTGCAGCCTGTCCCTTTAAACAAGAATTATTATGGCTTAAGCATTTGAGCTTTTAAGGGAATAGACTTACCATGAAGAGGTAGGTACTGAAATGGGGCATTTCCTTCTAGCCCTTTGAGTCTGTACGGTATTAGGTGAAAACTGGAATAGCAATGCTTTGTGGGTGAGAGAGGGTTTCCAGATTTTCAAAACCATGAAAAGAGCTTTTCTTTATTTCCCACACCTATTCCATCGTAGAGTTCTATGCTAACCTGATCAGCTTCCACTTCTACCTGCAATCTGTCATGAAATCCAGTATTCACTTCAAATATATACATGTGTTTAGAAATACACATGTATCTGAGTCACCATTTTCTCCCTCCTGGACTACTAAAATAATACAGTGAGTAAAGAAAGACTTATTTGCCCTATCTGGGTTGTGTTGAATTCAAGGCTGAGGTTGCAAATTTAGGAACTGCCTGGAAGAAGTAACTACTTATGAGCAGTGTGTACCATGTTCTCATTGTGTTTCTCTTATTACTATTCAGTCTCTGTCTTTTGGGGTCACATGTAGAGCTGAGTCTGGACTTCACATGGTCTGATGTGTTAAGGGGGGGAAACTGCCTATGGCTTGGAGGAAACATACACCTACAGGAGAAACAAGCAGTTGATTTCAGGGGCCCACCAGGTTCTGCAGCAACAATTCTGAAGGAGGTTGGCAATCCCCTGGACGGTTTTGTGGAGCATTCAAGCCTTGTTCAATAACATGTTGGATTTTTTTAGGAAGGAAACCTAGTAGAAAAACCAGATGTTGGACTTTACATCATTCAAAAGGTAGCAACTCTGGGACTACTGGAAAGGAAAATTTTTATTTCTGCAAGCCAGAGGACTACTGAAATTGGGGCACAGACCCATTAGGCAATATTGTGCTTTTAGCATCACTGTTAAGAGCAATCTGAGAATGTTTACAAGTTTACAGTTATTGATGGAGCTAGACCACAATGATAAATAGGTATTTAAATGGGAGAATAAGGAAATGAGTATTCTATCAGTGCATCTTTAATCTCCAGCCATGAGTCTAGTTCTTCAACAATTATGTCTCAGATGAAATATCACCAGCCTTATTTTTGCTGCCCTCTTGATTAAGCTAAGAAATCACTCAATAAGTCACCTGGATTGGATTCTTTTCTACCATTTGAACTGAATAGCTTCAATTGGTCTCTTAGAGACCCATCAGCTAAATATACTGCTGTAGTGTCCTTGCCATGGGGCAACAGAGTGTAAATTTTAAACACAATTACAGAAGTTAGATCTGGAAGAACTGGGATAATTTTGCATTTAGATACTTGAGAAATGAGGTTTGTTTTTAATTTGGTAGGTGATTTGTGGTTAAATTTATTCTAAAGAGTTGCTCGTTAAAAAAAACTATGCTGGCATTTGACTAGAGTACTCAGGGAAATAATAAACAATAGTTACCTCAGCTATAGATTTTCAACCAAGAATGATGAATCACGGTTTTAAAAATGGTAAAGTTAAATTTCAGTTGGTGATTAAGTAATTCTCTTCAGGCATTTATGCCAACGATCACTGTTTTAAATCCCTGAAATAGAAATATCCTTTTTAGTTTGATAAAACAGAATGCATTTCTATCTTCTATAGTTTTTAAAAGATACATGAAAGTAATAGAAATATTTCTATTTGTATTAGATAACAAAGGTATTATAAGTTAATGTAGGTTTTTTTCCCATGAACTTAAAAAGTTTTAAAAGCTAGACAAAAACATTCAATATTTCAAGTTTGTTTAAAGAAAGTTTACTTAGATCTCCTTTGAAGTTCAAGTAGATAATTTTTTTTAATAGGACAAGATGTTATAATGTGCTTATAATAGCATTGCTTCAATTCTGTTGACAAGCCTGAGCTCACCTTTCATAAAAGAGAATTTGACTTCATGTATATATCACAACTCTAATAAAATATGTAAAAGGTTCTACTTTATTTCAGTTAGAGGAAAAAAGAGATACTCCAGATAAAGAAGGAAAAAAAAAAATCCCTGAGTATTCTAAGCTAGGCAAGTGGCGGGCAGGGGGCGAGGGGGAGGGGAGGGAGGAACCAGACCAAGAGTAGCAAAGCCTCTCAGAGCCTTTTTAGAGACTGTTGCTTAGTAAAATAAATAAATAAATAAATATTACTGGAACAGCTGCAGAAGAAAGTCTGGCACAAAGGGCTCTGGTGATAATATGCTCTATTGCCTACTAAAACAGAAGGAATCACAGTAGCATAAATGTACAAAGGACGAGAGGGTAAAGCACCTATACAACAGTCAATAACGTGAAATGTCAATTCTTACTCAACCCTATTCAAACAACCATGCATGATTTCTCCCGAAATTACTACTCCGGGCTTGATGGTTTCTTCATTAGATTTCCTATTGCCACCTCTACATGGTGTTAAACCAGGGGTGAATAATGGTGGCCCTGCAGCATCATAAAGCAGAACCCCTTTGCTAACAGTCTCTAACTACAGAGCGAGAACACTGATTAGCTGTGGCATGTTACTTCGAGGGAACTCAACTGGGAAATAATTTCTCTTCCATCATCCCAGGTGATTAGAAGAAGTAAAAAGCAATGTAATTTGCAGAGTGATTTTATTATTTAAAACATACATGAAACCTAGTGTGGCCTTAAAGTTTAGGAAATATAAATACTCTTTTGGGAAGCAAACACAAGATAGTTTTTAAAAGGAAAGCCAAGATTGATTTTGACCTTTAGCTATGAGCTAGTTCTCAAAAGCAATATTTTTGGAATGGGAAAGAAAATAATGATACTCTTGAGTTTTAGTTTTTGCTTCTATTAAACTCTATTACAGGGGCTTTGCACAACTATGTAAAAAGTTACTCCCAAATTTCAGGATTTATAACAACACTCTTATTACCCCATAGTTTCTGTGTGTAGGAATATGGGTACAGCTTAGCTGGGTGCCTCTGGTTCAGGGTCTCTCATGAGGTTGCAGGCAAGCTGTTGGACTGAACTTCAGGCAACTCAAGACTAGGCTGTGGCAGAATGATACTCTCGTAAGCTCACGCACATGGCTAATGGAAGGCTTTGGCTCCTTACCACCTAGGCCTCTCCATAGGCTGCCTGAGATGCATAGGCTGCATTCTTCTTGTTAAAAGTCAATAGGTCAGGTCCCCACTCAACTGGAGGCAATTACATAAGGGTATAACTAACAGAGGGCCAAGATCTTTGGGGCCATCTTAGAGATTGCCTACAACACCTGTGTTTTTGTTTTTTTTTTTTATTTTTTTTATCTATTTTTTTTTTTTGCTTTTCATGTCTACTACTTTTAGGAGGAAGCAAGCCTTATTCTATCTAACGGCAGACATTGGAACAAGGTCATCTTCCTAAAAGATATGATGAATATAATCTTGTATTTAAGAGCACATGGCATGGGGCGCCTGGGTGGCTCAGTCGGTTAAGCGGCCGACTTCGGCTCAGGTCATGATCTCGCGGTCCGTGAGTTCGAGCCCCGCGTCGGGCTCTGTGCTGACAGCTCAGAGCCTGGAGCCTGTTTCAGATTCTGTGTCTCCCTCTCTCTCTGACCCTCCCCTGTTCATGCTCTGTCTCTCTCTGTCTCAAAAATAAATAAACAAAAAAAAAAAAAAGAGCACATGGCATAAAACTTAAAAACAGTCTTGACGAATGATCATCTTAATGTTCTGTAGAAAATGACTTCTGTTAATATTTATGAATATTTACTGTTTCAAGAAAATAATACATGTTCACATACACATACTCATGTAGGTTTTAACTTAGGTTTTAGAAGGAAATTTTATTTTTACCGCCCATTTGCCAGATTCTATTTGAACACTGGCCGTTCCTTCTCTGTGTACAGCACTTGCTAATTTGGATGGAAAAAATTAATATGCATGAATAGGGAAATGCAACAAACTTCTTTTAAAAGTTATATGTAAATTAGAACGGGGTTGGTATTCTGGAACTAGCTCTACAGAGATCTAATTCCACTCTCCTATCTGCCACTTCTCAGCTATGACCACAGGCAAGTTGCATAGCATCATTAGATTAGTGTCTTAGGTTAGCACCATTCAGGGTGCTGTATACACTGGATGGTTTACAAACAACAGAAATTTCTCATAGTTCTGAAGGCTGGAAGTCCTCAGAGTTCCACCATGGTCAAGTTCTGGGGAAGGCTGCCTTCCAGCTGCAGATTGCCAGTGTCTCCCTGTGCCCTCTCATGGTGGAGGGGACAAGCTAGCTCTCTGGGATCCTTTTTTATAAGGTACTGATGCCATTCATAGGATTCAGTTTTTATGACCTAATCACCTCCTAAAGACCTAACCCCAATACCATCCTAAAAAGGAGTGGGTTAGAGCATTAATTTTCTATCCTTTGTAAAATGCTGTCATTTTAAGTGAAACATGCCATTATGTAAGAATGAAGGCAATGACAAAATAGTATTCTTTCATATGTAAGAATATTCAGAATTTTAATTTGTAGATGCTAATATTCATAGCCCTATAGCTACTAATTTAGTGTATTTGCAACATGTACCCCGACCTTAAGTAGAATCATATTTATTGCATTTCAGTTTATTGAAAGTCTGAAACATTAAAAAATTCTCTGTATACTAATTTTTTATTAAATTCCCATTTTTAAAATGTAATAAATAAAACACTATTAAAATTTTATTTCAAAGAGATCATATTTTCCATATGCTCAAATACATGTGATATATATCGCTTGCACTGATTTTAAATGGTAAATAATGGAAAGATAGACCAACAAACTGCTTGTTTATGTCATCATAAGCATTCAGTAATTGAGTTACTTGTGATAGAATATTGAACTTGAGCAGACACTCAATGTTTAATTGACTTGAGAAAATATATGCAGAAAAGCTGACGAACTAACGTAACAGTGAAAACTAATTGTTGATTAATGTTTTTAACACATTTCATACTTTGCTAATGTATGTTTGAAAAAAACAAGATTTAAGGTTAAGTTAGGCTGAATAATGTCTATTAAGGAGTATTAGACACAATTTTTCATCAGCTTTTTATTAAGACATACTGTATTAAATATTTTTGCTTCTAATTATTTAATATCAATTTAACTTTGCCCCTTTTTATCAGAAAAACAGCTGAGAGTCCAGTGTTATTTTACAGCTCCATCATTAAGTAAATCTGTAAATTTATTTAAGTAATTTTGTTATATTCAATATCAAATGTTAAGATTATTTAACTCATATATAATGGAAATATACTCTAATGAAATAGTACAATAGGTGTCTATAAAACCTTAAAGTATATTATGTGTATTCATAAATATCTATATTTTAAAAAATTACATGGATAGGCTTCATAGCCAATGGTAAATGGCAGAGAAAAATATCAAAAGATCAGAGAAATTATTTGAAGATTAAAGGATGAAGTCAATAAATCTAAACAGAAAAAACCATAAAGTGTGAGATAATATCAGTTGTTTTATCATGTGTATTTTCAATCTTAAAATTAGAGATTGGAGTATGAAACATGTTAGAAAAATACTAGCTAGAATTTACCCAAATTTAATGAATAATAAATTTAGAAATTAAGAAACGGCATGAACTTGTAACAAGATAAATCCCTGTGCTCTAAGAAATCTAACAAGCGTTTTGGGCTGAAGGAAAATGACATAAGAAAGAAGGAATGAAGTGACTGAAAGAAATAAATGTCCTTTATTAATAAATTCCAAAGATATAACTAAAATATAAAGTTTTATTGTGGAGCTTATAATCTATGTAGATGTAATATTAGGGCCACCTGTTTTGATGAGTACTGTGTGTTATACATAAGTGATGAATCACTAAATTCTCCTGAAACTATTACACTAAATGTTAACTAACTAGAATTTAAATTAAAATTTGAAACAAAAAAATGAAAAAATCATAGCAAAACCATGGGAGAAATGGTACCTAACTGTTGCAAAGTTATTTTATATGAAGGGGCACAGTGGTAACTTTAAGTGAACTCAGACAAGTGGAGGATACCTATCATAAGCCTTTGAGCCACTACACATGCAGAAATGAGGTAGGGCTAAAATGCCAATAAAGGAATTAAAATGAAGTAGTAAATAACATACAGTTAATCCAAAGTAAATATATATAATTTTATACGCATGTACACACACACATATAGTAGGGCACACACCTACACGCACACATACACACACATATAGTAGGGCAAATAGAAAATGGCAAAGTAGCAGACCTAAATTCATTTAATTTTTTTAATGTTTAATTTTGAGAGAGCATGAGGGAGGGAGGAGCAGAGAGAGCGGGAGACACAGGATCCGAAGCAGGCTCCAGGCTCTAGGCTCTGAGCTCTCAGCACAGAGCCCGATGCGGGGCTGGAACCCACCAGCCGTGAGATCATGACCTGAACCGAAGTCAGGTGCTTAGCTGACTGAGCCACGCAGGTGCCCCAGACCTAAATTTAAATATATTAAAAATCATATGAAATCGTAGACCAAACATTCCAGTTAAAAGGCAGAGATCATTAGGTAATATTCTAAACTGAATTGTGTCCCTCTCCCCCCAAATTCATATATTGAAGTGCTAACCGTTAGTACACTAGAATATAATATTTGGAGATACAATTTTCAAAGACACAGTTAAAATAAAGTTTCAAGGGTGGGTCCTAATCCATCACGACTAGTACTTATAAGAGAAAATTTGTACATGGTTGCACACAGTGGGAAGTGAGGACATAGAAGGCAGGCATCTCAAGCCAGAGTGAGCACTCAGAAGAAACCAAACCTGCCAACACCTTGATCTTTAAATTCTAGCCTCCCGAATCAGGAGAAAATAAATTTAAGTCACTCAATCTGTGGAATTTCATTTTGGCAACTCCTACAAAGAGAGTGTAAAAAGGCAAAATTAACTTTTATGCTATCTAAAAGAGATGAGCTTTAAAACAAATTAGTATACAAATAATACAGGAAAGTGAAGTTGGTTAATATTTGTAAATTGATGTCCTATGAATGAGTTGAATAACAGAGAAAATACATATGATCTCAAAAGATATTTAAAAAAAAAAACACAGGAAGGTGCCTGGAAAGACATTTAGAATTGAAAAATAAGTTTACCTTCAAAGAAGGAACAGGAAATTGGGCAGTTAGTCAAGGACGACATACTATTAGCATAGGTTTTCTTTTTTTTTTTTTTTGTTTTCCTCATGTGATAATTACTTCAGAATAAACAATATTGGAATAATACCTCTTATATACTAATGTCTGATTCTGATGGCAAGGATTCAAAGCATTTTATAGTTAGTAAAATAATATTTAAAAAATTCTTAGTACTATTTGACATGAGCTAATAGATATCTCATATAAAAAGCATTATTTCTATTAAATGTTTTGACTCCGTGATTAGGAAATTTCAATTTTCAAGAATCTTATTTTTTCTTTAAATATTCATTTGCTTTAAATTGATGTTTTGTATGGCTTACTGTATCTCTGCTATGAAGAGAGATGTGAAATAATTTAGTCATATTCGTTAATTCTAGCTTTTATAATTTTTTCTCAATTTAATAAGTTTTAAATAGTATCTTCTAAATAGTGAATGATTTAAAAACTCATTGCATACTGTGAAAAATATGTTGTCATCTCAAGTTACAGATAACAATTCTGTGTGCTCTACTTTAAGATTTTTTTATAGGCTATACATTCCAGCTTATGATTAAAATATTGGCCTACGCAGTTGCCATGTACTATCTACCCCAAATGTTAAGACCTTACGTTCACATACCAGTTCAAATTTCCAGAACATTTTTTGCTTTTCTGGGAGAAAAGATAGAAATAAAACTTCAATAGACCTAGAATACATTATTGATAAAGATGCAAATTTTTATTCAATGTCCTCCATGCCTACCAAGGTCCCCTCCTTGGGGAAGTAGGACACCTTTTCATATAGACATGCTTATCTCTTTCCTAAAGCAAATAGATCCAACCACAGCCAAAAATTCAGATTACTTGTGCTTTAAGTCATCAACTAAGGATAAAACTAGAACTCTCTACTACTTCCTATTATAAAGTTTAAGAGACATGAACTTTGGTGAGCATTGTCTGAAAAGCAGTGCTTAATTTTGAAACACAAGAGAAAGTAAGAGCTATAGATCCTCCTGCATTAGGTTAACTTTATAAATAATAACCTACGTATAAACAGCATCATCTTTGTAATGTTTAGATACATAGATACATGTAGTGTTTAGATACAATAGTTTAGATCCCTATTTTTCAAATGGAATTCCTGTTTCCTGTAACATCGTTACCTTTCTTTACCCAAGCAGAGGCAAGTTTGGAGTACCACTAGGAAAAAATATGTAGGTACCATTTGCTTGAAACAAGTTGTATATTTAACCTAAAACGGGAAGAATGATTCAGAAAATGTAAACTCAAAATTTTTGCTCAATTTTGTGTCTAATTTACAGGGTCTATCATAGAAGTATGTAGTCCCATGTAGAAGGGACCTTATGTCATGTAATGTTATAAACATGCTTAGTATGCATGATCAAGTGTTGATGAATAAGCAGTATAGAGATGACACAAGGAGAGAATAAGAGCAAGAGAAAGAAAGATGGATGGGCACAGGAGTCCCTTTCTCTTGTTACATGAATGTAAACTTTTATAGGTTTTTGTTAATCGAAGAATGTTCCCAACTTGGTGATAAGAGAACATACAGAAACATCATTTAATTTCCAAGGTCTCAGAACTCATGGCTAGAGCCACCAGTTGGTTTAGGATTGCCTTTTTCATTGCCTTTCCCATATGTTGCTTTCAATTTCATTATATTTAGTGGTTTAAAAAAATAATTCACCCTACTATTTTATTTTGGAATTCAGATGTAATACATACACACACCTATCAGTTATGTTATGTCGATTTTAAAGAAAGATCTGAAATGGAGTGGTGAAAGGAATATGGTCCTATATTTGAAGTGAGATATTAAAAATAGATTAACAGGAGACATGAGATATTCTGCACAAAGACTTAATATCATGTCTAAAATTGTACAACAGAATGTTTTGCTTTAACTTAAAATATGCCTACTGATGACTGTGCTCCTATTGAAAAAAAAATCTGAGTTGGTTAGCAAATCAAAGCATTACATTTGTAGTCAAACAGATTATCTACCTAACTCTGCCACTGGCTGGGGCATAAACATCACTTTCACAGCATTCAGTGTATGATGTAAATTGAGGGATGATGGTTCTTTTAGTGCCTGAGGTGTCATGGGAAAGATAGCAATAATCATTACTTCAACAATTCACAGCATAGCATCTTGATAGCCAAATTTATGTCTTTTGATTTTATAAGCCGAGTCTCTCGTAATTTTTTATGTATTAGTAGTTTTATTCTGTTCTGAATAAATTTGTTTTAAGGTAAATTTTGTAAGGTGACCATGAATAAGAAATGCAGACACTTTGTTTAAATGCTTTAAATATCTGTGTTTGGCCAATTATTTTCTGCGTTTACATATGTATATTTTTATTCTTTTCCTGGTAAGATCTGGATTCTTGCAAGAGCTGAATGTAGGACAAAAGGTTATTTCCTTTTCTTTTTCTAACCATTAAACCAAGCTAAAATGTTCCATATTCCCATAAACTGTGAATCAAAACTTAAAACAAGGTTCCCTATGAGAAACCAAACACCGCATTTTTATACACAGCTGCTAAATCCTTGTCAACTCTATGAGTTCCTAAGCCATTCTCCTTGTTTCACTATCATTTATAAAGGGAAAAATGAGTATATGTGCTGTTTGCTTGAATATATTTGAGAATACATTGTTGCTTGAGGGAGAGTATTTTTTATTTGTTGACATTTATTTCTTCTTCTGCCATTTTGTATTTATACCTTGTCTTCTCTTACTTTTATTGTCTCACTAATCTTTCCCCTTAGCAGATCCTTTATATTTTATTAGAAATAACCAGCTTTTTCAGAGAAGTACTTTTTATGTCCCTGTAGAACTAAATTGGCCTCAGTTGTTCATTTAGCACATCAGCTTTCTAGGGATGAATTGGAGGCCTTACAAGTGTTTCTTAACATAATGCTGATGCTTAAAAGAAATCTCTAGAAGATTTTCTGGGTAGAAACAATCATGTTTACACATTCAAATTCTTAAAAATCTTGCCAGCCATTTAATTTTAGTTTCATATACAAGCTGGATTTGTATGCCTTTGCAGTTAAGCTTTTTTTTTTTTTTTACAGTATTCCAAATCAAATCCTTTTAAGACAACATGCAGTTATTCATTTATACTCTCGAATATTTGGAAAGAACTGTAGTTGTTGGAATAAGCATGACATTGATTTGATTGAAAAAGAGATTACATATTAGTCCTTTTTCCCCAAAATGTGTCTTATATTTGTAGGGAATATTTTTGAATACATAGATCATATTATGTAATAATACATCCATTGACACTCTATCTAAATACAATGTTGTAATTATGGTCTAAGGCTATGCATGTTTAGCTAACCTGTCTTCCTTGGAATCATTTCTTTGCAAGCTTGTATAAATCTGCCTGTAGTAAGCTCCCTTTTACCTTTATTCTTACCAGGGAATGTTTCATCTCCTATAAATCCTTTTTAGAAATATGTAACAAACACTCATATTGGTTGGCAGTGGTAAGTTTTAAACTAAATTTCATTAAATGTTTTATCACCTTGTTCTTTAACCATTCTAATAGATTAGGTACACCATGAGGATGAGAATGTGTTTGTGACTCTCTTTGGTTACAAGAGCCTCTTCATGCCCTCCTGGGATGGTGCTTGTTGTGGAGTTAAATGTCTTACACAACTTCTTCTAATTAGGTGACTGCTTACTATTTTCATCCTCAGTGTCATGTGTATTAGAGTCCCCTTTCATCTAGAGAATGAATACTATGAAGTCTCAGGCAGTGCAGCAACCTACAATCTGTGTCCAAAGCATCTTTCCATCCTGCCTTATTTTTGTTTCTCATTCTACATCCTCATAGCTCACACAGAGTTGGGGAAAAAATTGGTTTAATCAATGAATCAGTACAGGGTGAATAAATTAAACTCGTACTTTTTCAAGCCAGGTACCATCAATCCAGAAAAATGGGTTTACTTGACTGCTCTAAAAGATCCTTGCTTTTCCACCCCCTCTTTCTTCTTGCCCTTTTCCCTCCATTTCTACATGTTAGAATGCTTCTTAGTTACAGGTGCAGCTCAATCCCAACTTATTAAAAGCCTTTTCTGATCCATCTTATCAGGAGCAACTTTCCTATTTTCTGAATTCCACAGAACTTTGCATCTCTCTTAAGAGCGAGTATTATGCCTATTGATATTAAAGCTAGTTAATAGTTATTAGTTTTCATTTAAAAATGTTCATTTTTTTTATCTCCTGTAACTTTTAAAAATCACCCAAAATATATTTTAAAGATGAGGAAACGGAGGTACAGAACATTGGTATATAATAGAATTTGGATTTCAACCTGGAGAGCCTAATACCAGAGGCCAAGTTATTAACATTATGCTGAATATTTTAAAGAGGTAGTGTCATGATTCCTCTAAGTTTTAAATAACTCTTCATCTGTGTGTGTTCAAGAAATATTGTTAAATAGAATTGGACCAACTCTGATTTGGATTGGACTTATATGCTTCTCACATTATAGCCCATCAATAACTATTCTTAAAGTACCTGCCTCTTGGTTTTTTCAACATTTATCGTGTTCTCCAAAACCAAACTGTATCTAATTATGCCATTAGACTGGTCTTGCTTCCTATTTTTTTCTTTCAGTTTATTTTGAGACAGAGCTAACGTGCGCCCGCACGTGAGCGGGGGAGGGGCAGAGAGAGAGAAAGAAAGAGAAAGCCCAAGCAGGCTCCACACTGTCAGTGCACAGCCATGAAACCTCAAGATCATGACCTGAGCCAAAACCAAGAGTCAGATGCTTAACCAACTGAGCCACCCAGGCGCACTTCCTGTTTCTGAATAATTAATTTCTTCATGACCTTTTATCTTTCTGAAATGAATACATCTATCTTCAACTAAATTTAGCTAAGTACATACATAAGAGGCAATTTGTAGGATAAATTAACTATAAACAAGTTGAAATAATGACAAGCTTATATTACAACAGCATTCTAAAAGATTATATTGCACACTTTATATCTAAAACATAGTTCAAGAAGCTAATACATGCAGATAGACAAATGGGCCTCTTGTACTGGTCAAATTTGTTTCATTGTCTGTATTCCACAGCTCAACATTTCAAGCATACCATTTGTGAAATTTCATATCATTTTATTATGTATTTTTTCCATATTTCTTGAGGACAGAGAAAATATCCTTTTAGCTCTATGCAATCTTGTGTGTGTGTGCGTGTCTGTGTAACACACACACGCACACACACACACACAGACCTAGTGTGGCATTTTCTGACTACCTCGCCTACAGGAAAAATTCCCACCCTCTCCCCTGCCCATTTTACTCCTTTCCTTCACATTATTCTGTTGTATTTTCTTAATAGCCCAAAATAGTCTTTCATTTATTTATCTTTGAACACTTTCTGCCTCTAATATTTTACCTTAAGGGCCTACCTCCCATAAGAACAAAGACAATGTTTACCCCTGAATTTCCTAGAAAAAAAAGTATACCATGCTTTCAATAAGTAGTCAATAACTACTTGCTTACTGAATAACGACCATGTCTTCAATAAATTGGAAGCTAATTTTGTGGAGTTAGTGCTAATTCCAAAACTACAGCATGTGGTTGTGACAGGTACAATAAAAATCACGTTAGTGTCCAACATATAGGCATTTCTCAGAAATACTTTCTGGAGTTTGACTCAAATTCTAATTTTCTTTTGAATTCACTAATGGGGTAAATCTATATCCTTATAAATTAGAATCATGCTAGACTATTATCCTAACAAAAAATTTTTTTCATTGTTTTGGGTTAAATGCTATAGTTATCATATCATTTGTTCCCTTGTTTGGATGGCACCTCTATAACACTGAGATTTTTTGTTTTGTTTTCTTAAGCTTGGGGTCACAGACCACTTAGATGAAAGAATGGCATTTTTCTACAGAAAAATAAAGATGTAATGATATAATTTTATACATAATTTCATGTGGTGTCTGAGGAAGGCCATGACCAGGCTTGCTAAATTATCTTGTGTCATCTGATGGAGGACAAATGAAACATGTATATATCTGTAGCATAGCAAGAAATGGTTACTGTTGCAGAGTCATGGTCTATAAAGTTGACCCTGGGTCTACTAAAGTGGACCCTGGGTTGGGGGGGGGGGGTTTGTGGGAAGACCATAAGCTCAAGCCTCTGGAGTTTCTTCATCAGGGTGACTCCTCACTCTCCACGAAGAGTGCCAAGACCTCTGAACTGAGGTGTGCCATGGGGAGGAACCTGACAAGTAGGTGTTGCCTTGGTGTTGCCTTGACCGGAAGGTGTTGCCTTGACCGCATACATGCATATTATATTGTTTATTTCCTGGTTGAGTAGTAAAATTAGGTGGAAGCAACGTCAGCTGTATCTAATGATTCCTTGTTAGTCCTCAGCCCAGATGACCCCTTTGAGCATGGTCTAGCTCATTTGGCATACTCCTAAGTATCTGTCACATTGATGTGATTATATGAGAATGAGTGGAGACACCTAAGAATGAAACCTTCTAGTACTGAAATTACCTGTAAGAATTCTTGGTATCTGATGGCCTGTGCATTTTTAGGAAATGAAAATTGAGGGTTGAACTGTGGTTTAGGGTTTTGGCTGCTGGCTACCCCTTACTATCCAAAGAGGAATGGGCTTTTAAGTGTACATGTTTGAAGTTGTTAATTTTTAGTTAAAGAGGATTCCTGTGAGTATTCAGGATAATCCTCTTAGGTCTTTGCCAACCCTTGCTTATACTGTGCAACTGTACTGATTCTAAGCAAGTACAGACTATATAGGAAATTCTAGGAGGATGGGAGATTTATAGAACACAAGTATTCTAACCCAATAACAGCAAGAGCCTCTGATTGATAATCTTATATGGAAATAATAAATTTGTATCTGTTCCTGGATATATGGCCTTTTAAAGGAGCAAATATGTGAAAATATTCTTAACTTCAACTTGTGGACATTTGCTAACCAACAAGAACACAGTTAAAGACTGGAGCCAAAATTAAAGAAGACCTTAATTTCATTGGGACTTCATGACAGTCACTAACACAAAGGAATTTTTTTGGCTATTGTAACACTAATTCTAAGTTGTTTGGTTTTTGTATGGTACTTTATTCCGGTTGCTGCCAAAGACTCTATGATCCTGTACTGCTCTGGCCCATCTAAGGGAATAATAGATGCAAGAGAAATGGCAATAGTAGTCTCATATATTGTACCAAAACAGGGGATCAAAGTGATTACAAAGAAGGAACGAAATGGATATCATAGGAGGGCAAGGGCAGTATTGGTTACATTCTTGGACGAGTTTATTACATTCTTGGATGGGTAGCCCTACCGAAATCCATCGGGTATTACCCATGTGATCAGTTATCATCGGGACACCCTGATTATATTGGCTCTGAGTGAGGCTTTTCATCACCATCCTGAGGTGAATAACAGCTGTGAATGCATTCATGGTATTTGGCCCCACAAGTGAATACTGACATCAAATCTCAAGAAATGGCCTGGAGAGATGATACCAAATAACCAGAACTCGATAAACTGAAGTGTGAGGTGAACTCACCCACATCTCCTTTACTAGTTAAAAAGAGGTTTGCTTGTATGTGAGGAAAAAAACCAAATAACTAGTAAGTCATCTAGCTGTTGAACAAGATGGAGGGTTTTTTTGTTTTTTTTTGTTTGTTTGTTTGTTTGTTTTTCCTAACAAAATCTGTTGGGGCTTTTTGGTCCTGGAATGGCATGGTCTCTGTTTTACAAAATAATCAGGAAAACTATTCTTCCAGTTCATTGTTCTGCCATTCTAAAGGTGATAGCTCTTGTCCTCAAGATCCATTGTCTTAGTCTGCTCAGGCTTTCATAACAAAATACTGTAGACTGGGTGGCTTAAACAACAGAAATTTATTTTCTCATAGTTCTTTAGGAGAATGCTAAAATGGACAGGTTCTGGTGAGGGCTCTCTTGCTGACTTGCAAGTGACCATCTTCTCACTGTCCTCTTACCTGGTGGGGAGAGAGTGAGAGAAATCTCTTGGTTCTCCTCTTATAAGGGCACTAATCCAGTCGTGAAGACCCCACCCTCATGATCTCATCAGATCCAATTACCTTCTAAAGGCCTTGTCTCCAAGTATCACACTGGGGTTTAGAGCTTAAACTGAATTTCAGGAGACACATTCAGCCATAGCAGGATTATAGCCCCTGATCTGGGTGACCACAGTTTTAGGTAAAAAAAAAAAAAATAATAATAATTACACAGAGAATCAAATATTGAGGGACATCTTAGAGTGTTAGGAGTTGAAAAGTGAGCTACACTAATTCTGGGAACACTGGCTTCCAAACACCAGATGTTTGAAGTTCTGTTACAGCTATGGCCTGTTCTAAGAGTTGATTCCCCAACTCTTAGTGTCAAGGGTTCCCCAGCATAAGGGTTAGTAAACTATGGCCTGTGGCCAGATCTGTCACATTGCCTAATTTTGTAAATATAGTTTTATTGGAATAGATTCCTGCTTATTTGTTTGCTTATTGTCCAATGGCTGTTCTATAGCAGCAGAGTTGAGTAGTTTGGCTAATAACCTTATGGCCTACAAAGCCAGGAATATTGCCTTTTACAGAAAGATTTGCCTACCACTTCTCTAAAGCTTCCATAAACTCACTTTATGGGTTTGTGAAAACTGAAATGACAAATAGAATGATATGTATATGGGTCCTTATCGTGGACTGGAGCCAAAATGTTTACCGACTTTTCAACATATATGTGATCTGAAAATGTTCATAAACTCTCTATAAACCTTGAGTGGGAATCTTGGTATAAGATTTGCTTAAAGGAACATGTTGATAGGTCGGTAAAATGCCAACTAGTGTGTGAGTTGACCAAGTATTTGGAGTCCTTTAGATTAGTACCATGAAAGTAACGGTTATAAAACCAGTTAGTTAGAATGCCTTGTGAAACACCAATAGAATTTGGACTTGATACAGACATTTTACACCTTTGTAAAATTATTTTTAAATATTGACATTTTGAGATTATTAACTAAAGCTACAAGAAAACTCATTAGCAACTCGAATTCTGTGAACATAATCCACTGTTTTGGGTCCCTTCACCAGTTCAAATGTTCGTTGAAAAAGAGATCATGATGCCATAAAAATAGTACTTTTCTTTATAGCCATGATTGTTTTAAACATGAATATCTCTAATCTTTTCAGTTAAAAAAAACTTCATTCACTAGACTTTATGCTTGAATTTTAGATGGTTTCCTTTCTCAGCTCGAGATTTATAAGGCTATTTTCTTCTTTAACAAGTAGATTAAACTATTGAAATGAGAGCTGTCAATACTGCTACTCCTTAGAAAATGTGTCCAGTAGCCTGGTTGTTTCAAAGTAACATCAGTTTGCTCTGTCTTATAAAGGCGTGTAGCATGATAACCTTAAAGTTCAAGAAAGAGAGGTAACACAAGGTCAAGGTTACATTTTTTAATTATATAAGCCTTTTTAAGTTTATTTTAGGTTGGCACGATGAAAGGCATTAATGGGTCAGAAAGATTATATCTCTGCCTGCTAAGCATCTAAAGATCATTTACATAAAACTCACATTAAAATTTATCATTTCTGGATTGTAGGCCAATCTTTCATTTTTATACAACAATCTCTTAACACCTTGGATTTGCATATCTTACAACAATGTTTTTAAAAGTGGTTTCACATCTATTAATTCACAGCCACCCTGTGAGTGTGGCAATTATGCTCTTTTTATGGATTAAAATTTTGAGGTTGAGAGAAGTTAGGCCTGTGATAGAGAAAACCTGACTTGATTGAATTAACATCTCCAGTTTTGTGCTATTTTTTCTAAACTACACTCCTAAAAATACCTCTACCTTTTGTACACCAAGAGCAAAGGAGTGCTCACATACTGAACAAATGCATGCAGTTATCAACATTAATAAACAGAAAATATACTTAATGATCACAGGTTCAACCTATACACATAGCAAGTTTAGCTTTATTGAAAGAGAAGACATTGAACTTCAGGTTTCTCAGCATTAAAATGCTCCAGTTCTCAGGGTGCTTGTGTGGTTCAGTTGGTTGAGCGTCCAACTTCAGCTCAGGTCATGATCTCGCGGTCTTTGAGTTCGAGCCCGCGTCAGGCTCTGTGCTGACAGCTCAGAGCCTGGAGCCTGCTTGGGATTCTGTGACTCCCTCTCTCTCTCTGCCCCTCCCCCGCTCATGCTTGCTCGCGCGCACGCTCTCTCTGTCAAAAAAAAAAAAAAGTGCTCCAGTTTTTAAACTGACACAGATAACATAGGATATTTTGGTCATTGCATGGATATTTTGACATATGGACATTTTAAGTTTATATACTTCTCATTAACCATAGAGGAGCATCTCACTCCACTCTTCTGTGTCCCTTTGTCCAAGCATTACCATTGATGGAGAGAGAAAGGAAGGAAAGTGAAGGTTGCCAGAAAAGAAAGTTATTGCCACAGAATCACAGGGATGAATATTTAAATCAGATTAAGGTGAACATAGGTTTTCTTTTGAATAGTTAAGTTACAAGGATTTTGTTTATATGGGGTCATGTTCTGCTTTCCATTTAAATTTAATAGGTATAGGAACTAGCTCCTCTATGTGTATTGGGCCAAATGGTCAATTACATATTTTGAACCTCTGAGGATTATAGAAACTTGATGCTAGAAACTTGATGCTATTTTCAGTAATGTGAACAATTCTGGCTCAGTCTGAGTATAGATAAATCAAAACTCAGTTCTGTTCCATTTTCTCTTAGCATTTTAGTCTACATAATCACTATTTGTACCTATTAAGCCAATAACCAAAAATAATTCAGCTATTTGGTCTTCTGAATAATTGAAAGATGTGTCAACTAATTAAGCTGTTTGAAGATACAGTTGTAATTAAAACAATATGTATTGAGGGGGTAATGTCTTAGTATTTGTTTTTTAGGACACCTGTGAAGTTACTGTAAATGTGCACCACAATAGGATTCAGCATAATAACAATGTTAGAATTTACAAAATGTCATCAAATGCTTGTGGCCCACTTCTACAAAAAATATGAATAATTCACAATACTATATATAGAATTAGATTTTGCTGCCCTGATTCCATTTAAATAAATGTGTTTATAAGTCACCAATTTCATTTTCCTCTACTTATACGTGGTGACCTTTCACTTATAAGCTGAAAAGCAATCAACTCTGAGTACAGCATGAGGTAAAGGAAATTTAAATATTTATAGTAAACATTTATGATGGCATGTGCATTAATAATTCCAAACACATTGTTGTGTAGAGAAAAAATACGTACCAAGTTTATTCACTACACAAATATTTGTTGAGAAGTCACCATGTGCCTATTGAAGCATGTTGCACGGTTCCAATGAAAATTAGTAAAATATACAGATGTGGGCAATACAATAATATTCAATACATTTTTCCTAACTTTTTAAACTCAGAAGGATACTGCTAATATGAGTGATTCTTTCAAATTTCTACCTATTGGTATGTTCCACACAGTTAGCCAAGGTATTCATCATGATGATTTGATGGGACCTATACTGAAATACGGAGGTAATAATGAAAACAGTGTTAAAAGCCAAAAGGAGATGGCTTATACCTGCTTATATCAAATGTGTGTTCTACTCTCCTTTACTTGAAAATTCATCTCAACCCCCGCTCCCATTACCTTGATATCTGAATTTATTTGGGGACTGTCAGTACTCTTTATAGAGCTCTGCAGCTTTGTTTATACATCTGTATAGGACCCATTTCACTACGTCTTGTGTGTTTGCATGACCGTTGTCTACTCACATGATACCATTGAGATATGCCTTTATTCCATTGATTCCTACAGTGTTTGAGCAATATTTTGTTCGTTTTGGATGTTGACTCACTAGTTGGAAAATGAACCGGTCGCACCACTCATTTTTACAAAAGCCTATGATGATTCTCCGTTACCAACTGCATTTGATTTATCTAAGCCCAACAGCTCTTAACAGCCTGGCCCCAGACAAATTGTCAAATGTCTTCACAGCCATTCTACTCACAGTGAACACCTCTGTCATCCTGCTCTTTTCCATTCTGCTTTATTCAAGCTGTTGTAGTCTCTCTTAAATATCTACTTTCCTTTTCCTTTGGCCAATTTTTTAAAATTCAGGTCCTACGTCCATTGCCCTCCTCTTCTTATCCTGTGCTAAACATTTCTTCCTCTACTTATTTGCATAGCATTTATTTCTACGTTGTAAGGTCAAATGGAATTTGGAATTAAAACTGATTTGCTATGAACACAATTCTATGCAGAGAGCTTACTTTTCTCTCTTAAAGTAGGTTTTTGTCTTTTAATTGAAAAAGACCCATGACCCAAAGTAAGTCTCTTAACATTTACATGTCTCTGGTCAAGCAGAGTGACGAGCACAACTCTGGATTTCAGATGGTTATTTAGATCCCATTACCTTTTCTCCCTAGTTATGAATTGAATAAGCTACAATAATATTCGAGTTAGTTTCCTTATTTGCTAATCATCTCTACACCACAGGATTACAGTGAAAATTCTACACCTTAAATATATACAATTTTTGTCATTCAACAACACTGAAAAAGTACTGAAGTCTCAACTTCAGTATTGGCAGCAACTAAACAAGTATACAACAACTCTTAGGTTTTATTACACCAAAAGTGATGTTTTTTTGAGCCACAACATACCTCATCTCTCCTGTTCAGTATATAAACTTGCTTTAAGGTCAATTTTAGAGTCAGACTGCCTGGACACAGATTGCAACTCTGCCCTTGAAGCCTTGAGCAATTTAACTTCTGTGTGCCTTAAATATTTTAGAGTTGAGAGGATTAAAACTAATATGTAGAAACCCCCTGGAACAGTCCCAAATACAAATATGCAGTATGTATTAGTTACTGTAATTATTGTATACCTTAAAATAGGATCACCTTATTTACTACAGTAATAATTTCTATGTGCAATTTTAAAGACTAGCAACTCAAGATAATTTAATAAAAAATTAAAACGGATATTCCTGAAACTGGGAAAGGTAATAGGGAGATCACAGGGTCAAAGTGACTTGGCCTAAGTATTCAGTTCAATGCCACTATGATATAGTAAGTATCATCTTTCATGAGCTTTAAAAAAATTATTATATATTGTCTTTATTTTTACCTGTTGTGGTTAAATCTTCAAATGTCAGGGAATGTATATGAGTCAAACATACTTTATTGTGACCAAAGATGGAAAATTTAAGTTTTTTTTCCCTTTCATTTTTCATGTGTCAATACCAGAGAAGAATTCACATGCCCACTGTTTGGATTAATCATTTTTTGTTGGAGAATGGAATAATCAGATTGTCCATATCTGACCATTGTGCTGAGTTCTCTTATTTGCAGTCTTTCCAGAACTGTGTAATATAAAAGATGGGTGCTTTTATTTATTTTTTAACTTTATTTATTTTGAGAGAGCGTGCACATGTGTGTGAATAGGTGAGGGGCAGAGAGAGGGTAAGAGAATCTCAAGCAGACATCATGCTGTCAGTCTGGAGTAAAACATGGGACTCAGTCTCACAAACTATGAGATCATGACCTGAGCTAAAATCAATCGTCTGACACTTAACCAAGTGAGCCACCCAGGCACCCCCAAGATGAGTGCTTTTAACCAAAGATAAAGGGATTCTTTTTAGGAAAAACAAAAAAAACAAAAAAACCTGTTTACATCTACTTCCTAGAATAGAGAACCCCCTGTAATGGAGAGAGAACAATGCCAACTTCATGACGAAGGTAGGAAGAACCTGTTACCACACTTTATGAAAGGCACATAATTTCTGAAAGCTGAGCCAGAGAAGTTACTGCTCAAGAGCTAGTGGGTTAGGATTAAAGTATAGTAATTTCTGAGAGCATGTGCTGATGGGGGTTATGCCAAGGAGAAGCCAGTAAGCAACTAAAGTGTTAGTGGTGTTAGGGCAAGGCAATGAAATACTGAAGAAAATTCATGGAGACTTCAGAATTTGATCAACTGCTAGTCATGTTTGCCTCATTCTGGTGAAATGTAGTATAAATATACAGGTCCACATTGTCTGGATATATGTGATAAATTTTATGATTACATTTTCACTCTAGAAGGAACTGCACATGGATGATATTCCCCAAATTAAAGAACATTGAATCTAAAGAATACCCCAGCTAGGGCTTAAATATGCCATACGGAGAAGGATGCAAAATACTCAACGGATTTTACATCAATATGAAGGAACTAATCCTAAAAGAAATGTTTCAGCAGAACAGTGGACTCTTTTATTTATTTTTTAATGATAGTAGATAATATGCCATTACACTTCTTAAGACAGGCATTCAATAAATGTTTGATGATAAGGGGAATTTATTTCGTTAGACTCTCAATATAGACAGAGCAATTGAAAAATAGAATCTGATAACAGTAATAGATAGGGGGTACATCTGTAGAAATTTTGCTACATCCCAACTACTGCGGAAAGTAATTTATTCTGCTGGAAGCATATCACAGAAAACCAAAGGAAGTCTGATGTAACCTAGGTTGCAACTCCCTGAGAACATTTATTTGCTACAGTAATTATCTCTGATTAGGAAAATAATAACAGTCCCCACGTTCTTATCAAAGATTCATGTTGACAGCTCTCCCAGTGGAAATGGTTATGATGGTGTTAAAATTATGACCGTTACTATGGACAGTGTGGCTATGCTTTATTTTAGAAAACAGAGTCAAGACTGTAAGAGAGGAATTATTCTATCAACCTCTTCCCGGGGATCTAATAACAAGAAATTAGTATAGGTGCCAAAGATTGTTGGTAGTTGACTAGTGGTTTTGGCTGCAGATCCTGGGCAGTTGCAGCCATCTGTTCCTCCAAAATTGTTTTTAAAAAGATATATAAAACAATTAGCAAGTTGGAATTCTATAGACTAAGCCAAGAAAATGCAATTCAGTCGAATTTGGTACAAAATAAGTTTCATTTTAGATAAAAGAGGGAATAAAATGGAATTTGTTAGAAGCTGCTGGAGGTCAAAACAAACTACCATGATTCACTGGTGGACAAATTGGAAAGAGAGGTGGTCTTTGACAAGGCAAACTATGTAAGTGGTGAAAGATACAAATTGAACAAGGAAGGGCAATAAAAAGGACAGTTATAGATGGAAACAGGGCACCCTCTGTAGTATTCATAGTGTGTTCCTCATAACACATTATTCAGTAATGTCACTCATGAGTCATACTTACTGCTAAATAGGGAGATAAAAACATCAAAAACAAGCTGCTAAAATTCAATGTGCAAGCAAAATATCAACTTAAGTCTATTGGACAGAGCTCACATGGAGGCTAATACTAATTGTATGTCATACAATACTTTGGATAATGCTCTGTTAGGTGAATGCTAAAGAAGAGTCTTGAGGGTATAATAAACACCTTAAAACAATGTAAGAGAGTTAAGGTCAAGGTCTTTGCAACTATACAGTATGGAATGGACAGTTGGCTTATCAGGTTTCTCAGCCACTATAATATATGTAAAAATGGCACCACTGTAGCTCTCTTGGTAAATAATATTTAGGTACAGAAGTTCTGACCTTGAAAGATTTACTTTCTTGAATGCAAATCAAAATGGATGTAAAGTCGTTTCTCTAATAGAGCTCAAAGAAGACAAGATCTGGTTTAACCGTATGTTATTAATACAGTGTGAAGTATGGAAATAATAGATTTCTCTTACATGTTTATATGGATAATTATATTAGACACAATTGTAATACTTCTTGATACACCATTTTCTCCCTGTTCTTCTCCGGAAAGTCTCAAGCTACTGACAAAAAGTTTTTAACATTAAATTAACAATATTTTTCATTGATAGTAGCTGGTGACCTCAATTGGCCAAATTAATTCTTGCCTTTTAAATATCTGTATCAAACAACTAAAAACTTTTCAAGATCAGCATTTATAAATATCTGCTTATTCTACATCTAGACCTAAATACCACATATTGAAAACATACGCCAAATTTTTTTGGATAGTATAGGTCTAAATTATAACTATGTTTTTAAAATAAGTTTTATGTTATGATAAAATCTCTTGGATGGCATATCGAATGGTGTTTTCAAAATTTTATCTTGCATATTTCATCCACTTACAACCATATTGATTCATTAGAATGATTAATCCTTAAAGTTCATACAGTAATCACCTTTCTTCTGGTAAAAGTCACACTTGAAGAGACTGAGCCAAATTAGATAATGAAACGAATTATTTTCAGTTCAAATGTTTTAGATTTCATTTTTTCTAAACACATATATATATATGTTTTTAATCTAAGATGGAGGAAAAATATAGCAAATTGTTACAGAATAATTACCTTAAAATCATATTTAATAAGAATCCAAGATTTCCTTGTCAATTTCATGTTTGGGATAAATATTTTATATAGTTTATTTCCTATTCTTTAAGCTTGTTCTTACATTTTAGCCTGAGCATATCACAGCAATTTTGCAAAAAAAAAAAAAAAAAAAAAAAAACCTCAGTTAAGAGCTTGACCAAGACGATTTAAGAAATAGTTAAAATTTTATAGTTTTGGTGGCCTAAATATATTAAGACTCTTTGCTTTGTCCCAAGTGTATTTAGTAGTCATCCTATGTCGCAACCAAAAAAGTGCTCCTAAGAAGAATTACTAAGTTATTTCTGTTCAATCCTCTTACTACTATTAGATTGTGAATTCTTAGTTGATAACTACTTTTCTATCAAAAAGTATTGTTTTCCTAGCAAGATTCTTTCAATATCCTTGACTTCCTTATGATGTATTTGAGATGAAATGACCAATTATGTTGCATAAAATAAAAATCTGATTCATGTTTGGAGAGATTTTGGCATTAACAGGCATCACAGTTAAAATTGAATATAGAAAAAGCTTGAATATAAAATTAAACCTGAGCATATAAACCAGCAAAGACACAAAAATCATTTCATTGGCTCTAGTTTTGAAACTTCCAAAGTAACCTAACTTTCTCCATTTTCACATCTACCACTCTAGACCAAACCAGCCCACCAACACCTTCGTAGTTTTCTTAGACAAATTGTATCCATAACACTTAGAATAAAAACCAAGGTATTCACTATGAACTACAAGGAAATCCTACATATTTTGGGCTCTGTCTACCACTAATCTCATTTCTTATCACTTTTACCTTCCCTACTATATTTGCACAAATGCTTGCTTTCTGTTTACCAAGACGCTCACCCCTTCCAAGTTCTTTGTACCAGTGCTTCTCATCTCAGAATGTTCTTCATCCCTAATATCTGCCAGCCTCTCTTCATCTGTCAAATGTCAGTTTCAAAATCACCTTCTTAGAGGACATTTTGCCGATCCCGCTTATCTAATGTTACCAGTTGCCAAATTGTTATCTATCACATGGCTCTGCGTATTTCTTAAGAGTATTTAACAATCTCTAAAATTATTTAATTTCTTGTTCGTTAAGGAGAGGAGGGGTTTTGTCTGTCTTGTCCACTGTTTCATCTCTAGTTGCTGGTACTGTGTCTGGCACATAGAAAGTGCTCGGTATGTATTTGTCGAGTAAATCATTTAACATAGCAATTCAAACTGGGATTCACAGTGAGGTTCAGGAGAAACTATACAATCGGATTCTTAAAAGAGCACTGAGAATATTTTTAAAGGAGAATAATGAAGATTCAAGGTGCAGGACAGCAGCCTTTCAGTGTCTCATGAATGTATAAAGAGAGTAATGAAAAATGTCAAGAAATGAGGAGACCATGCTTCATGGGTTGTGTGTATTTCTGCACTCCTCATGGAAGCTTTCCTTTCTGGATTATCTTTTCAAATATTTATAGGAACAGCTTTGGAAGATAGAGAAAATATTTCCTTATGGGACCAAAGGCAGATTTGTTTGCTGTCTAACATAATAAAGACATCTCCCTCCAAGTCAAAAGCTGGACAGATTTGCTAGATGTTTCCTAAGACTGGAAATTGCTTCACCTCAGAATGCCTCAGCTGTAGCACAAACCCACTGTGTATGCAACGTCTGTCTGGGCTCCTTCATTGCCCCCATGGACTTGTAGGGGAAAGAGAACTGATGTGAAAATGAAGCTCATGCTTCCTATGGGGCCATGAGTGATAAAGTCCATTGTCTCTGACAGGGGAGTCTCCTGTCTTCTGCCAGCATGTATAAAACTACACAGGCTAACTTGTTAGTTTGTAAGCTGGGTAAGCATTCAGACCCTTCACAGTTTTTGACACAATGATACCATAAGCTGATGTGTTCTTTTAAAAAGTGACCATAGGGGCGCCTGGGTGGCGCAGTCAGTTAAGCGTCCGACTTCAGCCAGGTCACGATCTCGCGGTCCGTGAGTTCGAGCCCCGCGTCAGGCTCTGGGCTGATGGCTCAGAGCCTGGAGCCTGTTTCTGATTCTGTGTCTCCCTCTCTGCCCCTCGCCCGTTCATGCTCTGTCTCTCTCTGTCCCAAAAAAAAAAATAAACGTTGAAAAAAAAATAAATAAGTGACCATATATTCAAACCCAGTGGAAATTACCATTAAAAGTGCCGCAAATGGAATGATTTTTTTTTAAAATACATGTGTGGGTTATATATTCCCCACATACTAAATCAAGTCAGCAGTGATGGCTCCCCCCTCTCCCATGGTCTGCTGCTAATCTGGGTTTTAATGGCTCTATTGATTTCCAAGTCCATACTGGAATTATTGCAGAGCAGGCCCCCTCTCTCCCACTTTTTAGGAGATTGCAATTTGCTTTTAAAAATCCACAAAAGGTGGCACCTGTATGGCTCAGTTGGTTGAGCTTCCAACTCTTGATTTTGGCTCAGGTCATGATCCCAGGATTGTGGGATCAAACCCCATGTCGGGCTCCATGCTAAGCATGGATTCTCTCTCCCTCTCTCTCTGTCCCTTTTCCCTTCTTGCATGCACATTCTTTCTCTCTCTAAAATAAATATATATATCCACAAAGGATTCTTAGGAGAACTAAATGTCTCCATTTCTATAAATCTTTGAGACCATGCCTAGAGCATTACAGTGATTTGTAATTTAAAAGAAATCACAAAATTATTTTTTTCAAGAAACACTGGGTTTGAAAAGAGAATGGAAGTTGTGCAATTACTAGGCTTTCTGGAGAAGACACGAGATCTTGCATTCATTTAACAAATACTGCCTACGAAGTATGTATTTATGTCACACAGCTTTTTTTTCTATATAGAAATATAAATATGATCTAATCGTAAAACGAGTCTTCCTTTCAGACAACAGAGGTTTTTTTGTTTTTGTTTTTGTTTTTGTTTTTGTTTTTTTTTAACAGCTACTCTGGGCCAGGCATCATTCTAGATACTGGCCACTTGCCAGTGTGTAAAACACATTTCTGCCCTCTGGCACTTAAATTCTAGTGAAGTAATTATATACAGGGAGGGTTACAAGGGAGGGGGAGGTGATAGGGGTCCCAGATAACGAGTAAATATGTAAAAAAAAAAAAACTTGGATTGCAAAAGAGTGGTAAGTGACAGGAAACACTGGGATGAGCTTTATATTGGCCGATAAAGGACGCGTCACTGAGGTCCACCATCTGATGAGATACACGTCCTAATCAGTGTGCCCACTACATTGTCTGAGTCACAGGACGACTTTGCAATTCACTTCTGTTTTCTAGGGCTGCTGTAACAAAATACCACGACTGGGCCACTTAAACAACAGAAGTGTGTTTTCGCACAATTCTGGAGGCTAGAAGTGTAAGATGCGAGTTTGTGCAGGTTTGGTTTCTTCCGAGGCCTCTCTCCTTGGCTCGTAGTCAGCTGCCTTCTCACCGTGTCTTCACATGATCTTCCCTTTGTGCTCACACAGCCCTGGCATGTCTCTTGTGGATTCACTTTTTCTCTTATAAGGACACCAGTCAACCTGGATTAGGGCCTACCCTAAAGGCATTTTAACTTAATCACCTTTTTAAAGGTCTCATTTCCAAATACAGCCGTGTTCTGAGATACTGTAGGTTAGCGCAGTAGTATATGAATTTGAGAAGACCCAATTCAACCCACACACTTCTCTGAGAGTTGGAGAGAGAGAGCTGGGATTAAAACACTGGTTTTATCTTTTTGTAACACTACTCTCTGAAACATAGTGAATTGTGGTACACTAAATTCACAGTACCCGTTTTTGGGGATTGTGAACCCCTGACATTGCAGCTGCCCAGGACATCTGCCTGGTGAGGCTTCTCGGCAAGTGTGATTGATGCAAGTGATGCTTACGAGAAGGAGGCAACGCTCCCTTCCAGTCCTTTCCCACTCAGCTTTGTCTCGCAACCGAGCATACCCCGTGCATGGAGTGGCCTGGTGGCTAGGAGAGATATTACAAGATCTTCTCACGCAACTGCTATTTGTGTATGTGTGTGTACGCGCGCGTGTGTGCGTGCGCGCGCGCACTTAGGAGGCCTGCTTTGAGTTAGTCCTTCACATCTAGGTAAAATCACTGACAGGAACCTAATCTAGTAAGCTTTTTCGATCTTTTTTTCCCTCCTGTTCCAATCCTGAAACTAGTTAGTATATTAGAGACCAGGTAAAATGCAAAGTGAAAGAGTAGTCCTAAAGAGTTTCAACAAACAGGGATTGAATATGTTGGTCAAGCACAAAAGAATGGTCTTCTCAGGGAGGACAGAGGAAGCAGCATTACCACAGTGTGAAGGTGTCAGACTCTAAGGTACTGATTGGGGACTGTTTGCTATAGACAAAGCATAAATCAGGGTACGAAAGGGGAAATTGGGTTTGAGATCATGGAGGATTCTTTAAAGTTTCGTAAGAATTCATTTTGTATTTGGTAGTCATTTGATAGCAATTTAATGGAAAAGCATTAAACTGAAGAATTCGATGTTCACATTTGCATTTTTGAAAGTGAATTCCAATGGCCAGATGATAGAGTATTTTAAAATGCTTTTTTAATATCTAGAGAAAATGTTTCAAGATATCATTAAACCAAGGAACTATAATCCAAAACATTCGTTTTGTTGAATGCTTTAGAAATGTGAGGCTTGCAAATGTTTCATTGCGGGGAAACAACAAACATGTAACACTTTTTAAAATGAGGTGTGCTTATCACATTAGGGTGCTGTGCTTAAATCTTGACATGCCTCTGATGTAGGATACACGTAGAGAAATTTTTCCATGGGTGTATTGGATGTGTGCAAAGCTGCTTATTAAAGCATAGCTAAATTTGGATACAAAGTATCCACCAGTCAGGAAATGGATAAATATTTGTGATATGTTCATACACTTGAATCAGGTATAGAAATGTACAGAGAAGAGTTCAAAAATACTGTGGTGTGAAAATTGCTTTGTATAAATTGACAGCATTTATTTAAATTTGTGAAAACACAAAGTGATGAAACAAGGGTATAGTATAGTAAAAGTGTGCAAACGTGGTCCAATAAATTTGGAAAACACCAAATTTATCATGGTGGTTGCCTCTGAGAGGGAATGTAGGAAATAAGCTTTGAGGAAATAAAAAGTGGGGGTGTGGGGCTACAATTTTGTTTCTCCACTTTTTAGAAAATGGAAAAATTTAAACATAGTTAATTATTGGTGATAAATACATGTCTTTCAATCTCTGTACTTTTCTACAGTTGTTTAAACTTTTCAAAAAAATTTTAAGAGAAATTTTTTCTTACTTGTAATCCCTTATATGTATACCATGCCCTATATTCATATATTTAATGCCTCATAACCACCTATGATGTAGGTGAGGTAAAGTAGCTATCTTATTATTCATCTACCGAGGCTCAAAGACATGAGGTGCCTAACCCAAATTTTTCTTGCAATTACTAAGAGGTGAAGCAGAATTTCAATCCCAGTTCTTCTGAGACTCACACCAGTGCCGTATAGCTCTCCTGAGTGTCAACATTGTAAAAACTTCTGCACTTATCCAGAATTGGCGAAACAAAACAACAACAAAAAACCACTAGGAAATTTTAGTGTGCTCATCTACTCTCCCTACTCCATATTTTGTTTCTTTTGTTAAGAAAACGCAAGGGACTGGTGCTCTAGAATTTCAGTACTGGCATATGATGTAGGAGATGAAGGCTGTGCCTGACTTTGAATTTCAGCTCTGCCACATTCTAGCTTTGTGGACTTCAGCAACTACATACTTATTTACTCTCTGCTTTAGTCCATCAGTAACGGGGAAACTCATAGTACCGAGATGTAAGGTTGTTAAGAGTGAACTGAATAATCCATGAAGTGCTTAGAGTACCTCCTATTAGAAATATTACAAGTGAGAAAATAGAAAAAAATTTCGGTATGTAAAAACTCCAGGCTGGTAAGGAGAAAGTCTTGGGATTAATTTTTGAGTCAGCTATTATGTTCTCTGTTAGCACAGAGAATTTCAGAAAGGGGTTGGAGCTTTTTATTCCCATGATTTACTCATGCCATAACTGGAGGCCTGTGTCTCCCCTTCATCCATTTTGCTTAAACCCCACTCCCAAACCCTCTGGCAACCATCACTTTTCTGTATTTATAGGTCAGATTTTGCTTTCTATTGATTTTTTTGATTCCTTTTATGAGTGGGATCATGTGGTATCATTTGTCTTCTTCCGTCTAATTTCACTTACCATAATGCCCTCTAAACTCAACCATGTGTCTCAAATGGCACAATCTCATCCCTTTTTATGGCTGTATATTATTCCATTTATGTCACATTTTCCTTATCCAGTCATCTATTGGTGGACACGAAGGTTGCTTCCATGTATTGGCTATTAAAAATAATGCTGCAATAAACATAAGGATGCAAGTGGTTTTGTGGATATTGTGGTTTTGATTTGCATATTCCTGATGCTGAATGATGATGAACATCATTTTATGTGCCCATTTGCTGTCTGTATGTCTTTTTTGGAAAAATGTTTATTTAGGTCCTCTGCCCAATTTTAAATCAGATTGTTTCTTTGGTATCGAGTTCTATAAGTTCTTTATATATTTTATGCATGAATCCCTTATTGGATATATCATTTGCCAATATCTTCTATCCAGTAGGTTGTCTTTTATTTTGTTGTTTCCTGGACTGTTTTGTGTTTTATGTTGATGTCCCACTAGTTTATTTTTATTTTTGTTTCCCTTGTTTAATCCATTTTGAATTTTTGTGTAAGGTGTTAGAAAGTAGTCCTGCTTCATTCTTTTGCATGTAGCTGTCCAATTTTTTCAACACCATTTATTAAAAAGACTGTCTTTTCCCCACTGTAAATTGTTGCCTTCTTCAACACAGATTGATGGACTATTTAATTGTGAATTTATTTCTGAGGTCTTCATTCTGTTCCATTGATTTTTGTGTCTGTTTTTGTGCCAGTACCACACTGTTTTGATTACTACAGCTTTGTAGTGTATCTTGAAATCCAGTATTATGATACCTCCAGCTTTGTTCTTCTTTCTCAGAGTTACTTTGGCTAGTTAGAGTATTCTGTGGCTCTATACAAATTTTAGTATAAATAGCAACACTCAGTGATATTGTAATAGCTATGTAACCAGACAGATGGTAGCTATACTTATGGTGAACATAACATAAGGTATAAACTTGTCAAATCAGTAAGTTGTACATCTAAAATTAATGTAACACTGTTATATTTAAAAATTCTATTGGAGGGGCGCCTGGGTGGCACAGTCGGTTAAGCGTCTGACTTCAGCCAGGTCACGATCTCGCGGTCCGTGAGTTCGAGCCCCGCGTCAGACTCTGGGCTGATGGCTCGGAGCCTGGAGCCTGTTTCCGATTCTGTGTCTCCCTCTCTCTCTGCCCCTCGCCCGTTCATGCTCTGTCTCTCTCTGTCCCAAAAATAAATAAATGTTGAAAAAAAATTAAAAAAAAAATGCTATTGGAATTAACATTGTGTTGTTAGGAGTACATACAATTGTAGAAGATGAGTAGACAGTATGACAAATATTTAATGAAAGTTACCTGTCTGTATCTTTAAGGCATGTGAAAATAATGATCTTGGTTCTCCATTTTGTAGGTTATTCAAGAAAAGGTGTGTGAGAACCTTTAGTTTGGGTTTTCTTAAATCATTACCTGCATGGCCAGAGAGGCCTGATTTTGGTCTTGTCTTGTTTGTATAGCCTAGGTATCAAGATTCTATTTTTTCTCCCTCTCTCATTAAAAAAAAAAAATAATAAACTGATTTTTTTTAAAAAAGGAAAACTTTAGCAAAACACACTTTAGTTTGCACAAACACATTTTACTGCAAATCACAAAGAAGAAACTTAAGTGAATGTAAGTTTCATTTTGACTAGTTTTATTGTTAATAAAAAATAAAACTATGTAAAAAGGATAGAAGGCGATAAAGGCTGTTACCCTCTCTCCTCAAAAACAAATATCTCATTAAATCTGCCAGTTGATTTTTTAAAATAGTGCAGCCTATTCTGTAGTATACATCATAGAATGCATCCTAAAGACACACAAAAACGTAATGTCCATTTACCTCCATGCATAAATGTACCTGAAAAAGCTAACTCTAACATGGAAAGCAAAACAAGTTTTGAAACTTAATGTTTCAGAGAACATTCTGTAAAAGGAAATAAGCATGAATTGCTGGTATCAGAGCTCGTCCAAAATTCCTTCATTAGAATTAGCATTAGAAATCCAAATTTGGAGGGGGGAAATCAATGATCTACTTTCAAAGGTGGAGTCAGCAGTTTAAAAAAAGAGGCTGTGCACGTTGTTTTAGTAGTGTCACTTTTATCTCACTCCGATCTTCAAAAGCAGATGACCTTGTTTGGGTTTCAGTAGAAAAATCTCTCATGAATTTACATGGCCATGTTAGCTGTATGGTGTTGATTGCAAAGATATAAAACGAAATAATGCCATAAACCAGCCCTTCAGACACACTGCCTTTTAAGCTATTTGCATAAAGATGGACTGCACATTGTTATGTGCCTGTAGTTAAACTCTCAAATCCAAAAGAATAAAGTACTCTTTGGGTTTTCTAGAGAGCTCTAAAAGTGTAACCTATACAAGAATCTCACAAAGCAACCTTAAGAGAAGCAAAACAGAAAAATATATTAAACTTGTGAGCATTAGCATTTAGCTTGTTGTTTATCACATGCAACCCTAAAGCAAACACTAGTCACCTAAAATAGCCTTTCTCTGCAGAAAATGTCAAAATAAATATCATTGACACTTTGGGTTTGGTAGGAGAAGAATAAGTAAAAATACTGTGATTTCTCAATTCTTCAGGTAGATAATGAAAATAATAAGCTAAGCAATAAAAGTATGAGATATTAGTCCCTTTGGAAAAGAAAAATGTTTCATTGGTGTGACTTTGAGATGTCTTCTGATATCCAAATGTCTTTGTGTTTATGTGTGTGCCATATAAGTTCATATAATTTATACTTCTGTGAATGATTTGTGTTTTAAATATGAATCACTGTTGAGTTAGTATTTTAATTATATTTATGCAATTAGAATTAAATGTGTAATTCTAGTCAAAATTTTTGGATGGCTGAAATATAGCTTTTTCTAGAAAATTAGCGTCCATTTCACTACCAGTATCACAAAACAAATAACCAGGCAAATAGTTCCTGATTTTCTTTTTACAAAATGTTTTGAAATAAGGACTCTTTTACTTCATACTCTTGGAGAATATACTACATCGATTTTCTTTTATTCTGTATCAACTGCAAAGAAAGAATATAAAAGGATGTGCCTCTTTTAACTGGTATGATCAAGGACTGTTAATTTGTTTCTCAGGGATGGTTGAATCTTATTTTTAAATGAGGGACTTGATCTTTGGTAATGGTGTTCAATACTTGATGTTCAGTGACACTGAAAGTTCTTAAGAGGTGTCTTGAAGACAGATCACTCTGAAGACCAGGAAAAACTGAGTTGGTGGCACTTCTTCCCCCCTCCCCCAACTTGAGCCAGAGTGGTTATTTTACTTGTTTCTTTAAAACATGTTTCATAATTGGGGCACTTGGGTGGCTCAGTTGGTTAAGCGTCCGACTTCGGCTCAGGTCAGATCTCATGGTTTGTGAGTTCGAGCCCGGCATCGAGTTCTGTGCTGACAGCTTGGAGCCTAGAGCCTGCTTCAAATTGTGTCTCCCTCTGTCTCTGTTCCTCCCCCACTTGTGCTCTATCTCACAAAAATACATAAAAATATTAAAAAAAACCCATGTTTTATAATTAGACTAAGTTATCCAATAGTAAAAGTATCTATTACCATTTTTCTCCATAGTTGCTAAGATATCTTCAATGGTAAGAATTTTGTAAGTTCTTTTATAATTGACGATTTGTAAGTGAAGTACTAATAATCGTAAAAAGCTAATATATGTAGCACTTTCTAAACATAAGGAACTCTTCCAAAAGGTATAAAGTTAATTCACTTAGATTTCAAAGAAACCTTTTCAAAAATACTTGTATTAATATAGCTCCAAGTAATATGTCTGAAACATTTAATATTCTTATACAAATATTATACAAATCCATTAGAAAACCAAGACCTCCCAAAAATTAACATATACTGTTAGTGGTCAAATTTAATTTTTAAATTTTGTTTTCGTGTTTGTTTATTTTGAGAACAAGGGAATGTGAGCTGGGAGGGGCAGAGAGAGAGGGAGAGAGAGAATCCAAGCAGGCTGATGCAAGGCTCAGTCTTGTAAACCATGAGATCATGACCAGAGCCAAAATCAAGAATTGGACACTCAACTGACTGAGCCACCAGATGCCAAATTTATTTATTTTTAAACATTTTTAAATGTTTGTTTATTTTTGAGAGAGTGCAAGCAGAGAGGGGCAGAGAGAGAGGGAGACACAGAATCTGAAGCAGGCTCCAGGATCTGAGCTGTCAGCACAGAGCCTGACATGGGGATCTAACTCACAGACTGCAAGATCATGACCTGAGCTGAAGTCAGCCGCTGAACCGACAGAGCCACCTAGGCACTCCTCAGATTTAAATTTAAAAAAAATATTGCCAGATTGAAAATACCAAAAATCAAAATTTGCTAGTACTCCCTTCCACTGAAAGTTGATGAAAAGGAGATTTTCCAGTTTCTGGGGTGAGTAGAAAGTGGTAAGTTCCTGGAAAGTGATTTTGTCAGTAGGTATCAATAGCGTTAAAGATAAAACTTCCAGGAATTTCTCCAAAGGAGGCGATCATATTTAAAACTATTTAAGTACATGGTTGTTTATTACAGCATTAAATGTAATTCCAAACTGATCTGAAAAAAAAAAATCTAAGCAGAAATTTTAAATAAAATATGGAGTGTTTCTTTTATAAAATACTATAGAAATCATGTTTACTAATACATTTGTAGCTTTTTTTAGAACAAATTATAGCCTCAAAAAATGAAGACATTTATATATAGTAAGATCTCAATTGCATATAAGCATATATCCACACACATAGATTTAGATTTTAAAAAAGTGACTCTATATTATAAACCACCAGTTAGCTAAAAGCCCACTGCAGATAAATTTGGATTTAACTCCCAATATCATGTCATACGCTAGTTCAGATTACCCCCTCCACATGCATAGCTTCTGAAATTTTTCAAATTCTATACAATTTTCTTTCCCCATCTTTCTGTGTACTCCTGTTCCAGATTTGCTGACACAGCATCTCCTGCATCAAGCTAAACATAAAGACCAATTCTTTCATATCCTTCATCCCCCAACAAAATGACTTGCCTGTAACACTTCATGAGTATTAATTTACTAAAATTTTGAAGGAAGCTAAGGTGTCATCACATACTGGGCAAGAATCTTTCTTCTATTTCCTGCATCCCTACCTCCTCCTAAACCTCCTTTCTGGAATAGCCAGTTTCGCCCCTTCTTCATATGTGTTGGTTCTGCTGGCTTGAGACCCCTGATGGTTTGTTTGACCTTATGTGAGTTTTAAAAATTTTTGAGAAAATACAATTGTAGCCTTGACAGCATTCCTGAAGAATACACATTTTTGTTATTATAAATAATAAAGATTGTTTAGTGGCAAATAATGCTTCTAGAAGTAGAAAAAAAGATTGTTTTTCTCTATTGAAAATTCTGATTCAGATAATACAAGTTATCTCCCCATTGGTCTGTATATGGGTTATCTAAGAATGGCATCTACAACCTGGGGCTGCATGAACTGTTCTTGCTCTCTGGTTGTGGAGGGGAATTCTTTCTTACCTGCTGTCCACCAACCCTACAGTTCAAACCACTGAGCTGTCCTTGCTACGCCATAGACCCGGTCAGTGTCTGATTCTCTCTCTCTCTCTCTATTTTTTTTTTTAACTAAGCTCCATTATTAAGTAACATTCATATACTTAGAAGGATACATTTAAATTGGCAGATTAGAAAAGAGCAATCTTCATCCTACAGTCATTTGTCATCTTCATAGTCCTGTTTGGGTTCCTTCCTTTGGACTCCTGGGAAAAGGTGGGTGACTTTCCATCCAAAGGACTTTTGCACCAAGATGTGAACATATGCTACATAACCGAAATGGATTATTTTAACTGAATTTATTATTGGATTAATATTTTACTCTTCGTGTCTTACCACCTGTATCTACTTGGGATATCAAGTAATGAGGCCATGATAATAGCCCATCTAAGATCTCCCTTTCCTTGTTTTCTGAAGTCAACTTAATATTCAACCTCATCACTTTCTCCAATATTTCACAATTTTAGAAGTATTTTTAAAACACACATGAACCAAATAATGAACTGTGTGCAGTAGTTACTTTTGTTGGAGTCTCGTAATTTGACTCAAATGGTGAAAGATAACAAGAGAGCTGGAGAACCACTGGCTAGAGACTCCAACCCTGCATACGACCTCACATTTAGAGCCCCGGCTTCTTCACTTCCTTTTTATGCTGGAATACAGAGGAGAACACAGAAGAAGGGGTCTGCATCTTTTATTATTTATGTCAAAAGGTAGCTGGGATGTACCTCTGGTTTTCAGAAAATCCACGTGGGAAAAGGAATATCTAAATGATGAAGAAAATATGTATGTAACAAGAAGTGGAGCAATTCTCACGCAAGTCATAATGAAATCTACCTCAGTAAGGGTATGCTTGAAAATGAGGCGGAAGCTTTGTGCAGTGGCAGTATCGTAGCCAATGAGGTTTATCCGAGGAGCGATTATTGCTAATTGAAAATGAGGCAGAGACCCTCCTTCTACTGTAACTTTCCCCTTCTCATTCTATTTTCAGTAACAAGGATGAAGAGAAGTATAAAAGGAAAAAAGGAAACAACATCCAGAAGGTGGTGTATCACATCAGTTTTTATACTTACAGCTTGTTCCTTTTCCATACATACCCAGAGTCTAAGAATAGTTGTTCCGTGCCCTTTTGAAACGTGTAACTCCCTTGTGCTCCCCATCTAGGACCTGGTTTCTCCCTCTAGGCACTCATGCCTCTTTCCACTAATAGGTAGGAGGGAAGAAGACACCCAATTTCAAGTGGAATATGTGTATTGAGTTTGTAAAGTTACTTTTGAGGCAATATCATCCTCAGCATGATACTTAGGACTTTAGAGGTTTGTAATGTAGTTCATTCCCCAGGTATGGTCTGTTTGAAATAGGCCTGTCAAGAATAGAAAGGGAACATAACCATCATGAGAGATGTTTATTTTTCAGAGTTCGAAATTATAGATTTATAAATCAACACGGACAATATGAGACTGCATTATCTTCATTTTAAAGGGGATTACTATCACCTAAATGCTTCATAGTGCAGATTTTCTGGCAAATTTTATTTCAATGGACAATAGTGCTTAGACCAAGAATCCCAGGCTAGAGTAATTGTATCAGTACAATCCAAAAGCCCCACTAATGGTTTTCTGTCTATAATTGCAACTAACCTTTTCTTGTTTGACATTACAAGTGTGTATGATATCAATTGCCAGTGTCCCTGAGGATTTATCTATCTAGAAAGAAAGCACTTTGATTCATAAAACCAATTTGTATTTTAATTACTAACTTGGCAGGATACTTGGTCAAATGCCAGCACCATGGCAAATAAGATCAATAATTGAAACTATCAAGAAGTGTGAAGTTAGGAATTTCTCAACTAACCAATTATTTACTGGTTGCTTCTTTCAGTTTTATTAAAATCATTAGTAAAAGTTTAATGGGCATCATAATGGGCAAAAAATTATTTTCTTGAATATTCTGACATCCATTGATGCCAACATTATGGAGTAGAATTCATGAATTCAATCTAAGAATAAAACAACTCTTGATCATTTGTACTTGCTCTGAGACATAGAATAAGCAAATGGAATTGGTACAGGTAACAGGTTAAAGTTTTTAAATAACTATAAATCCATTTATGCATTCCTTGATCTTCCACTGAGGCACTTTGTGATTCAAAGGAAGTCCAAAAATATCTAACACGTGGTCACTTCCCTTAAGAAGTACATGGCCAGGGGCGCCTGGGTGGCGCAGTCGGTTGGGCGTCCGACTTCAGCCAGGTCACGATCTCGCGGTCCGTGAGTTCGAGCCCCGCGTCGGGCTCTGGGCTGATGGCTCAGAGCCTGGAGCCTGTTTCCGATTCTGTGTCTCCCTCTCTCTCTGCCCCTCCCCCGCTCATGCTCTGTCTCTCTCTGTCCCAAAAATAAATAAACGTTGAAAAAAAAAATTTAAAAAAAAAAAAAAAAAAAAAAAAAAAGAAGTACATGGCCAATTTTAGGAAATAAATTCAATATAAAGTTAATTACAATATTACAATATAAATTTAATAGCAAAAATCTGACCATTGTCAGATTATAAGAGCATCCAGAATCCTAAAATGGTCAGAAAGGCAGATATTAACCCTGCAGGATTGATAGAGCTAAAAAAAAATAGAAAAGGAGCACATCTCAAAAAAGGAAGGCAAACTCAAAGGGGAAAAAATAAGCCATGTCCTCAAAGATTGCTTAAAATCCTTTGCAAAATGGGCACTAACATTAGATGCTGGAAAAGATCCCACAGATCTTCTGTGATGCATTATCTAACCATCAACTTTGCATTTGTTTTGAGATTATTAAATGACTGTCAACTCTGTGTTGACTGCATATGAATAACTGTGTAGATCATTCTAGTAATCTGTGGTAAAGAACATTACTGGGGACAAGGAAATCCGCATTCTTGTATAGGTTTTATGAACCCTGGGTGTGTATCTATATGCACTCTAGTATAATGTAGCAGTTAATATAAGAGGACTCATGAGTGTATATTTCTTACCAAAAAATGGTGGATGTTTAGCCTATCTGTTCTTTTCTATATTTAACCTATTAAATGGAGAATTCTATTTTATTAAAGCAATTATTAATTACAGCATTTAATTATAAAGATAGGTTAAAAATTGAATATAAAAATTTTTCACCTTGGGAAAAAAGGCTTTACATAAGTTTGTTTTTAGAATAGTATTGCAAAGCTAGTAAGTTGGAGATAATTCCAATGTCCCTCTAAATGCATTCTATCTGATCACATAGACAATCTCTGAGCCACCTTTCATGTTTCTGGAGAGGACATTTTAAGAGCTGAATCAAGGCCATAGGCTTGTGAGCCTACTATTTTTATTAAAAATCTTTTTTAATGGATGTGAATCTTTTTAAGTTCTGTTTTATAAGAAGTAACTTTTTTGTGAATTCATTTCATGTACTGGTACAACACACCTACACCTTATTATCATAGGAATGTTTGTTTATACTTGCTCAAACAAATTAGAATTTGTGCACCAATAAACTCATTTAATTGGAACCAGTTTGAATATCAGTGTAAACATAAGAAGGTGAAGGGGTACAAGACCAAGGGAGAAATCAAAAAGTTTTAAATTTAGCAAAATTGAGTAAAAATATTTCCTTTGCTCATTCTTTTTTCTTTTTTTTTTTGGCACTGGATTAGAAATACTACTTCATAGTTTAATCACACTTGCTGCTTCAGACTGCACAGAGGAAACTTCTCAACATCTGTGTGACCCATGGCCACACCATATCTGAATACTTTCTAAATACCCTTTAGTGTGCTAACTAACCATGTCAGAGCAGAAGCAACAAGCTTGTGCTATGTGACCAGAGATAAACGTATTTTATTATAATGTATAAAAGAACACATGGGGATTTTTTAAAATTAAAAAATCCATCTCTAAATGGAATGTCCAAAATCCCATGGGATTTAAAACGGGGTGATGAAACTTGGCTTTGCAAGTCTTCAGTCTTAGAAGGGGAATATAGGATCCATGCCTCTCTCTGCTTTTATGTACAATCACTTTCTGAAGCACAAACTTAATGTCTACTGAGAGCATAAGACAAAAGTGTTGCAGTGAGGAATTCATTTTTCACAATGCTAGATTCTTTTTCAAGTAGTAAATCACTAGGAATTTTCTATAGAACCATTTGAAAATGGGAAAAACTTTTTTTTGACAGGGTTAAGAGAGTATAACACAAAGATAATTCTTCATTATTTTCATTACTAACAGATATAAATCAAATTCAAGATCTGATGGAAATTTCCTTCATTGTGTAATCTCTGGGGTCATGACTCTATCTTTGCCTGTTAATTTGATTTAATATTCAGTATTGGGTCACAGTTATTTTCCTTCCTCACTACATATTTTCTAGCTCTTCAATAACCAAAACAAAACCAATGATTTTGCCTAGCAAACTATGAATGCCAAGGTAGATTTTCTTTAGTTGTAAGAGAACACACTGTTTCCTTTTTCTGTTTGTTTCAGCACATTGCAGGGAAATCTCACAGTGTTAAAAATAAGAAAACTTATTAAATTTTCAACTCATACAAGAGGGGCTAGAGGTACTTAAAAAAATAGAAGCCCTTCAAAAAAAGTATCAAAATTCCTGAATGATATTCACTGTGTGCAACAGAGTTTAATGGCTCTTCTTGAGCAATAGGTTAAGCTAAGTGTTCTATTCCCCATTTGTAGTGCTATCAGGAGCATATAAATGTGTTTTGTTTTCTATTGATTTGTTCCTCTTATCAAGTAAAGATTTATGTCTTGTTTTCTAAACAGCCTTGAAATACACACTGCTGCTTTGGTTCCAGACATTTCAATAGAACTTTATGTGAACCAAATGCCTTGGTTTCTTCAGCCTCATCACTAATGTCAGTGCAGTTCAAAGACTGCTTTTTTATCCATTAAGTAGATTAAACAAATCAGCATATATCCACAAGCTGGAGACTTATAAAGTCAATCCAAACTTTAAGAAATTGGGCAACCAACCAAAAGAACAATAGCATTTCTTGGTTTCTAAATTGCATCAATGCCATGTTCCAAGAGTTATTAGAGAATTAGGTGGAAGATTGAATATATTTAAAAATTTCATAATGTTGATTTTCTATGAAACCCTAAAAAATTAAAATATCTTTGGAATTCAGCTTCACCAGAGTGTACTAGGAAAACACAATGATGTTCCAATTTGGAATGTCAACCACATCATCCTCCTCTGGTATGTGCTCACCTGCGGAAGAAGTAGGTTCCCTTCCTATACTCAACTTGAATAGTGAAAACATTCATTGTAGAGATAAGAATATCAAGATTTCAGCTGTAGCAAATATCCTAAAGAAGTGAAGCGTTCATTGAATTCCTAGTCAAAGCAGAGAAAGGCTCTTGAGTCTGTGTTCACAGATGAAGCACAGAGTATAGGAGAGTATCTGGACTGTGAAAGGGAGCTCGGTACCCAGTGAAACCACATGTGTGTGTATATAGTGTTCTCCAGAGAATCAATGGGGTATGTGTATATTACATAGTATATAGTATATATATTAAAGACTTACGTAGAGATTTGTTATAAGTAATTGCTTCATATGAATATGGAGGCTGAGAAGTCCCAGCATCTGCAGGGTGAGTCATCAAGCTGGAGAATGAAGAGCCAATGGCTTAATTCCAGCTTGAATCTGAAGTCTTAAGAACCGAGAGAGAGAATGGTGTAGCTCCTATCTAAAGTTTCAGCAGGATTAATATCCAGGAAGAACTTACATTTCAGTTCCAATCCAAAGGCAGGAAAAAAGACTATCTCCAAGTTCAAAGAACTTTAGTCAGGAAGAATTCTCTCTCAGTAGAAGGTCTGGCTTTTTGTTTCATTAGGCTTCTGATTGCATGAGACCCACTCACATTGTGGAGGGCAATCTTTTTTTTTTTTACTTTGTCTACTGATTTAAATGTTAATCCCATCCCCAAATACCCTCACAGATGCATCCAGAATTATGTTTGAGCAAATACGTGGGTATCCCGTGGCCTAGTCTAGTTAACACATTAAATTTACCATCAGATGTCAACGATTAATTAGAAATAGGTGTGAAAATAGATGTGCACCTTTGTTCTTTTTCCAAGTATATCTCTGTTTATTAGGTTGATTGCAGTATCTCTTTTTCACTGATACTACAGTAAAGATCTGATGTTAGGGATACAGGGATGGAGGAGCAGAGAATGAAGGTAACAGGATTTGCACAGTTATGGCTACTAAACTTGCTTCTTTAGGAATTCATGTACTCTCTGGCTGATATTATTTTTTGCTGAGCCATATAAACTGAGAGAAGTTTGGAGGCAGTTTTTTATTGTACATTTTTTTCAAGTGACTATTGTAATGGAAGTATTATAGGGCAAGCAAACATTTAAACTGAAAACCGTCAGATAGTAAAGACCTCTGCTTTAATCTGCTATGTGATAGGTAACTATTACTCATTTTCAACTATTATTATCAACTTAAAATGTGGGATTGGAGAGGCTGGTTCAGTCCAGTTAGAGGTACTCACAAAGGACCACTGCTTTTAGAAGAGACAAAATTGGGCCCTGGTAATAAATTGTCTAATAAAATTAGACCTCTGTTAATAAATTGTCTAAGCAAAAAGATCCCATTGTAAATTTTAAGGCATGGTTCTATACCCCCAGAATATCTGGTTTGCCATGAGCCGTGAAGTATGACTTTATGAACTCTTGAGCCACTAAGGAACAAGAAAGAAGATGTGTAGTGAGAACCAAAGAACCTAGACGATGGGCTGGGCACCTGTTTTTTATAAATTTTACTGGAACATAGCCATGTTCATTCTTTTATTATTATCATTGGACATGGCTGCTGTCAAATTAAAAACAGAGTTTCATCGTTGGGACAGACCCAGTATGGCTAACAAACTCAAAAATATTTATTCTCTAAGTCATAACAGAAGAAAGTGGGGAAGCAGATTATTGACCAAATAACGTTTACTATATATAAGGCGCTAGGAATATAGAAATGGGGCAACAGAAACATAAGGATCCTTGTCCTTTTATAGCTTACCTTCCAGAATCAGCTTATATTCCAATATTCCAATTCCATGTTATCTCTTCCTAGTCCCTTCCCCTCAGTATAAAAATATTTCAGTTATTTGAGAGTTGTTCTTGGTAACATAAAACTTCCAGTCACGTGTTTTATTCCTCTTTCGAATTAATATCTAAGTTGTGTTGCTACTCACAGAATTTTGTGAGATTTGAAAGCTTCTATCATTTAATGAGGAATTTTACTCTTTCTTAGAAAAGGGGGTGGAACAGGATAGGGACTTCTGCTTCATAACAAAAAAGGGCTTGTTTGCCACCTAGAGACCAAACTGGGCATCACTGGATTTTAGTCCTCCATTGTTGTCTGCAGGGAAATAAGAGCTCAACAGATAGAAATATAGGCCATGGCATGGTTTAGGGTATGAAGATTATATAAAAGGATGCACAAAAAATATCTCCAGCAGGGACTAGTATAAGACAAATAAGCAGCAAAAATTTTCTTCACATTTGAATTATGCAATATTTCATGTATTTGTAAACATAAATGCATAGTTCTTGTTTGTGAAGATACAAACCTCCCCATATTCAGCACCTCCATCCATGTTGTCACACAATTGTGTACATATCATTTCACTCCTACTAGGAAACTGTAAGCTGCTTGGAGGTATCAGTTTGTCTTCATCTGTAAAATCCATCCAGTTTTGAAAACAAGGTTTGTGATGAAGTACACACTCCAGCAAATCTCTGGAATTGAATAAATAGTGGGATTGGTGAAAGAGAACCCAACAAATGCATAGCCAAGTAGATATTTTCAAAGATCACCAAATCCTATTTTATGGAAGAAGCAGAATAGTTTTTTTTTTCTTTGACTCACGTTAAAAAAATGACATGTGCTATATGCGCATTTGACATATTTTGTCTTGTGGAAATCATGGGGGTTTCTCAGAACTAACCATTGCGGTTTTGTTATTGGTCTCCTAGCGTTTGTGTATCATTGATAGAGTTGGCTATATACAACTTAGAGAAGCACGATTTTGTGATAGTTGACGAATGGTATGACATTTGTTCAAAGAAAAAAAAAAGTTTTTGCTAAGAAAAATCAGATGTCCCAGAGTGTGGAGGCTGCACTTCTTTCTTTAAGGTTAATGTGACCCATTAATACATTTCAGAGTTTCTGGTGCATTTAAAATTGGTTTATTAAATTCTGCAAAGGTAAAAAAAAAAAAAAATCATCTAAATGTCATAATCCGTTTTGAAGGAAATCTAAAGCAAGGGAGCCCCCTTGTGGACTGACTCTAATGCCATATACAGTTAAATCAATGATTTCATCAGTACTTAGGAGTTAATTCAATACTGACTGAAAAGAAATCCTTTATTTTCAGGTAAATCTCATCAGAAATGGATTAAAAATTACTTTGACATATATATTTTTATGTACCTACTGAGTATGATACAAAGTAATTCCTAATGCCAGCACTGCTTGGATGAATCCTAGACTTGGCAAAAAACTGTCCTATCCCTAAATGGTTTTTCTAACAAAGCTGCTTCAAGTATTTATTCCAGAATCAGTGGCTCATTCAAGAACTCAAAAGCATAATTGACATTGGAAATCAACTATGTTTTTCCACAAGATGGTGAATTTATTGGTGAATCCAGTTTGTTTAAAAATGGGTACCTGTTATTTTAAAATGTACGTTAATCCTTCTACCTGGAAATCTGCTTTAAGATACATAAAAATATATTCTGTTATCTCAGTGAAATTTCTTTGTTCTTGAAAGTTCATAATGAAGTAAAAGTATAATTAGATTTATGGACAACGACGTAGAAACAAATGCACTTCCTGTAGGCTACATTCCTCTATCGTCTCAGCTGCAGATCTTAAAACTAAAATCTTTAAGACTATTTTTTCCCTGTTTATCCTCATTTCTCCCATAGCACTATATTTAAAGCAAAGAATGGAAATCAGTAACGGTAAATAGTTACAAAAATAACAGTTGTAGTTTTTAATTAATTTTTCACATGCTTAATACCATAAGCAATCTTTATGCACACTGGTAGAAAAAGAGGCCTGCATGCTCTGGTAATAATTTATAAGTTTATTGAATTTTTATTGCATTGGCAGATTGCCCAGATGTTAGCAGGTAGGGATAAACTCAATTTGATTGATTCCATTTGAATACAACTCCTGATCTCTATTAGAAACTTCCTCTGATGTTTTCTCAGTAAGTGGTAGTAGCTGCCTGTGTGTTGTTTTCTTTGGTTGTTGTTGTTTTAAGGTATAAAAACGTGTTGTTTAAAACCACACAGATGACTGCCGTCCCTTCTGCACAAAAATATTTTCATAATTTTTCCTCTGGTGTAAGTTGCTTTTTGTTTAAAATACTTCCGTGAATGGAGGGAGATCATACAGTAGTGACAGAATGACAGCTAAAGTGTTCTGCATGTGAATTCATCTAAATTCGGGGTGTGGAAGCAGCCTGAGGAGCTGGGAGGTAGAGATATTGAAGGATTGAGAATGTGCACTATCGGCAGCAGATGGGGAAATGTGACACAATATGAACGTTGAGCTGTTAGGGTTAGTAGTCAAATACTAGGCACTATTACATCTGATTTCACTTTGGGTTTCTTTTTTACTGTTGGTGGACTGCTCTTTCCGTCACCAAAAAAGCCTCTGTTACCAAGTCAAAAGGTCATGTGTGAGTGCTGTACTGAATAAAGCATGGAGAATGAACTGCGATCTGTGGCTATCAAGTTGGAGGCAGAGAGAGGTTCAGCAATTGGAAATAAACTGTGACAGACCAAGCGTCCAACAGCAGTGGAAAATCAAGTTAAAAAGTAATCATCAGAACATGATCCCTGAAGAATTAAAAGAAATTAAGGGGACTGTGTGCACTTCCTACAGAAATTTGGGTTCATTGGAGAGGAGGGTCTCAGGTGGCCTCTGAATTCCACAATTCGCTCAAATTCCTCTGATCAGTACTATTGATACAGCTTTATAGCTGTTCCTTCTACACCCCTAGCCCTCTTGAAAGCAGACATTATTTTAGCCACCTGCTTAAAGTGTGTCCATGGCTGAAAACCACTCCTAAAATGGTCTGCTTAACACCTGCTGCTCCGTTTCATCCCTCTTCGCAACTTTGTGCTCTAGCTACTTTGACCTCTCAACCTCTCTAATGGGCAAATTCCATCATACTTCAACCCTAAGAGTTGTGCTATTCCTAGAATTTTACTTTTTGTTACTTATGTAAGCCTTTTCATGACTTCTTGCTTTCCAACAGATAGCAAATTTAGGAAGAGCAGGGTGTATGTTCCATCACTGGGCAACTTCTCAGCGATATATCCATTTATTCCATACCCGTCTGGCCCGTTACAGGATAAATCCACTTAATATACACCCTCACTCATTTTAACGACATTAACAGGAATAAAAACAGTCTTCTAAAGGATTACTACTTAGAATTTGTCTCTGGTATTGTCATGCCTTCTATGGCTGCCTGTGAAAGCAGTATCACTGATGTCTTTACTTATCATGAGTTCCCTGTTAGATTGTCCTTCCATGTCCATCAGTCACCCAGGGTCCTTGAAGGGAGTTGCTGTTCAGAAGCCCAATTTCATGAAGCCAGGCAATTACTAATTTCAGCTTAAATAGACCACCTTTCTTTAAACAATTTTCAAGAGCAATCTCTCCGTGCCTTATGGTCATTCACATCTAACTTCCAGAAACCCAAAACTCCCAGAGCACCTATTTTACCACCACCCCTCTGTGTATCTTGTAATCTGAGCTCTACAAAACCTTTCCATTGTACTCTCTGAAATTACTGTGGATTGACCAATAAACCCTCTTATCTTTAAATTCGTTTGGCTGTTCTGTCACTTTAGTACATTAACTAAAATCTGACTTTCATGAGAATGCTGCTCTCATGAAGTATTCTCAGATGGAACTTTGTGCTCAGACCCAAAATTGAGTTCTGGAATATTCTTATTACAAGCTTTAAGGGCACATTTAATAATCATTTCAGTGAAATGGACAATATTTAATAGTGATTGCCTCCAGGTATCTTGGATATTTCCAACATCTGTTTTGTTTTTTTTTTCTGCCTCACATACCAAATAAAATTCATGTTGGATCCATGTTTTCTTCTCAGCTTCCTATTATATGCAGGTGAAAAATGTTGTAAATGCCTACCAATCAATAAAATATCTTAGTTTATCTTCTACTCCACAATGATTTCTGAAGTGTTATTGATGATGTCTGGTATTCTAGATGATGGATTTTCAGCATAATGCTTTTCACATAGATGAAATTTAACAGATAATATCAATTATTCCCTTTGGAGAATTCCAGTATAAACTGTGGAAGGAATCATTTCCTTCACATTGACACTATGCACAATAAGCAGTTGTTTCCACTTTAGGTATAAGGAGGCAGCACAGGGGCACCTGGGTGGCTCAGTCGATTAAGCACCTGACTCTTGGTTTCAGCTCAGGTCATGATCTCACAATTGGTGAGTTCAAGCCCCACATCGGGCTCTATGCTGACAGTGTATAGCCTGCTTGGGATTCTCTCACTCCCTCTTTCCCTGCCCCTTCCTTGCTCATTTGCTCACTCTCCCAAAAAGAAATAAATTTTTTTAAAAAATATAAAAAAGGAAGCACGTATGTGAAGCATCTAACGTAGAAGTGGTAGTAGGTCACAGTATGTAAGTAGTTGGAGAACTTAAGCATCTAGCTATTCAGAAGAGGCTTGTAATGTCTATGAAAATGGAAAATATTTAGGAAGGGTTAAATACATCATGGCAGTTGTTAGCACAGAGAAGGGAAGGAGTATAAGAAAACTAGTTTCAAACTGTAACTTTTGATAGACAATAACAAATACCTATAATCTTAAAATTTTGATTTTTTTAATGTTTATTGAGAGAGCACAAGTGAGCACAAGTGGGGGAGGGACAGAGAGAGTTGGAGAGAGAGAGAATCCCAAAAGTGGAGCCTGATGCGGGGCTCAAACCCACCAACCTTGAGATCATGACCTGACCTGAAACGAAGAGTCAGATGCTAAACCAACTGAGCCACCCAGGTATCCCTATAATCCCCAAATTTACATAGCTTTTTCCATTACCTTCTTAACTGCAAAGTAGCTTCTGAGACTGTTAATATTCCCCTGCAGCCTTCTCAGAGACCTGGCTTTCATCACACCCTTTACTCCAGAATCTAGAGGTGGGAGTATTGTCCTTCTTGATGCTGTAGAATCTTCCATTCGATTTTTGGGTTTTGGTTTTTTTTCTCTTGCATTTTCAAGACAAAGCACACATTGTCTTGAAGGACTTTTCCTACCACTCCTCCCTAAGCCATCATAAACTGACCTCCCAGTTAGTTTTCTTCTTTCACTGACGACGTTAACTTTAGGTCATTTCTATCTCTACTGTTAATATCATTCTTGATAATATTAGCACTTGTGGAAAATCCAGCAAACAATATCTAACAACTATAGTGCTTATGACAGGCACAGTTAAGAAGTTTATGTAAATTCATTTAATCATTGCAGCAATTCCTATACAGTAGGAACTATTATCTCTACTATACAAATGAGGAAACTGAGATACAGTGATGCTAAGTAGCTCACTTAGTTCTTTTAATAAGAGGATTGAACCCAGTAGGTCTGGCTTCAGAGTCTGTGCACTTAGCCACTAACATCTAGTGAAGATCACAGCTTTTGCTATTTGAAATAATTGTGTTGTACTTTCACATTTAGTCCTTCCCTACAAAATAGCATTTCCTTTTCTTACATTCTGCAAATTCAAGAACCCTCATGGTTTGGTTATTTCCATTTTCGGTCCTCTGTGCTCTTAATCTCCAAAAATAGATTATATTTTTTTCATGTTTTCTTTTTTTAATCAAGTCAACTTGATTGGGGTAGATTTCATCTACTGGGTCAGATGAACACTAATGATAATATTCACATAGCCTTGGCTTGCAAAGATACTTTAGCATTCATGATGAAATAAATGTAGGAATGCAAAAATGTAGTTTTTACTGAAGTTAGTATACCAAATATGGGCTATGATTCTCTAAATATTTGCTTTAGGTATGTTATAAATTTGTCTCTGCAATTTTTGGCAGCCAGTATGAAGGGGTAATCAAAATATGTTACATGATTTACAAGGTTCATAAAATTAAAGCAAATCATTTTCTCAGGGGAAGCACAACTTTTAATGAAAATGAGATCAGAGAGACGTTTCCCCAATGGTTCCAATTAAGAAGACATTGTGAAATATAAACAACTACCTCATCAGCCATATGCAAGTAAAGCACAAAGATTCATAGAGATAGTTTCTTAAAATATCCTCTAAATATAGGCCAATGGCCTTGCACCACTGTGCCTAGGGGACTAATAGAATATACTCCTTAAAAATACTTTCAATTAATGAAATTTATTTTTATTTCTCAAGTCATAGTAAAATTATTTTTTTCAATTTCTAGATATGCTTCTTTCTCTGTGTATCTGTTTGTTAAATATCTGCGTTCTAGATGGTGTATTACAAAAAAGACTGACAAATATGGCTTACAATTTTAGAAGAGGAATAATTTTTGTAAGTCATGTAATCATTATAGACTATTAAATATTGGATAATAATAGGGAGTTGAAGTCCAAGGCCAGTGTTTAAATAACAGTGTACTGCATCATAATTAAGACCATCGCTCTGAAGTCAAAGTACTTATGTTAGATAGTAGCTGAGTAACCTTGGGCAAGTTTACTTCTCTCTGTTCCAATTTCCTCACTTGCAAAAGTAGAATAATATTGGTCTATAATTCAATTGGTAGTAATAAAAATTAAATGATTTAGTATAGCTAAGACAGTATAGTGACTAGCAAAAGGAAAACTGAAATTTAGTTTCAATGATATGATGATTTTCATCATCAGCTTTCTCATCAGTATAATGGAGATAATACTCCTCAACCATAGTTTTTGTAAGAATTAAAATACAAAGGTAGCATATAAGAACCATGTAATTCAGTTTCTGGTATACAGGAAACACTCAGTGTATGGTAGCTATGATTACTATTATCATTTATCAATAAACTTTAGCCTAGGTTATTAAAAAAGCACTTTGCTAGCTCTAGAACTATGGATATGGGATATGGGTCTTGAGGGATTTTGTCCCAACTGATCTGTGGAGCACAGCAAATAACCAGGACTAGCAGAATTCTAGTGGCATGTTAGATGCTGGAAATTAAAGTTGGTCTTTGCTTCCTTCCTGGTCTTCACATATTTGCAGGGAAAGCAAGAGAACACAATATGGTCCTTCCCTGGGCTGTGGAGGAGACATTTCCTCCACGGTCCAGTTAGCTGTGTGCCTTCAGTGTGGGTGTGGTGGTTCAGTCAGTGCATACCCCTTCTATGAGATCCCTGTGGTTCACCTTGCAGCAGGAGAGAGGAGGAGGTGAGGTGCAGCTCTTCTTCATTGGACCAAGGTACCTGAGCAAACTAGAGTTCTTCTAAAGTTTTCCCTGTGTGACACGATGATCCAGAACTTAGACTGACCACATTCACCTAGCTTTTAACTCTCCTCTGAGGTTCATTTTTGAAACTTCAAGCAGTTTTAAAGCAGCTAAGAGTGACATAATCTAATCTGAAAAGACTATATATGATTCCAACTATACGATATTCTGGAAAGGAGAAACTATAGAGACCAGGTTTTTTGAGGAACCTCCATACTGTTTTCCAGAGTGGCTGCACCAGTTTGCATTCCCACCAAAGTGCAAGAGGGTTTCCCTTTTTCTTTTTTTTTTTTTAATTTTTTTCAATGTTTATTTATTTTTGGGACAGAGAGAGACAGAGCATGAACGGGGGAGGGGCAGAGAGAGAGGGAGACACAGAATCAGAAACAGGCTCCAGGCTCTGAGCCATCAGCCCAGAGCCTGACGCGGGGCTCGAACTCACGGACCGCGAGATCGTGACCTGGCTGAAGTCGGACGCTTAACCGACTGCGCCACCCAGGCGCCCCGGGTTTCCCTTTTTCCACATCCTCACCAACACCTGTTGTTTCTTGTGTCGTTAATTTTAGCCATTCTTACAGGTGTGAGCTGGTATCTCATGGTGGTTTTGATTCGTATTTTCCTGACAATAAATGATGTTGAGCATCTTTTCATGTGTCTATTAGCCATCTGGATGTCTTCTTCGGAAAAGTGTCTATTCATGTCTTCTGCCCACTTCTTAACTGGGTTATTAGTTTTTTGGCTGTTGAGTTTGATAAGTTCTTTATAGGTTTTTCAGATATGTCATTTGCAAATATCTTCTCACGTATGTGGAATTTAAGAAACAAATGAAGGGGCGCCTGGGTGGCGCAGTCGGTTAAGCGTCCGACTTCAGCCAGGTCACGATCTCGTGGTCCGGGAGTTCGAGCCCCGCGTCGGGCTCTGGGCTGATGGCTCAGAGCCTGGAGCCTGTTTCCGATTCTGTGTCTCCCTCTCTGTCTGCCCCTCCCCCGTTCATGCTCTGTCTCTCTCTGTCCCAAAAATAAATAAACGTTGAAAAAAAAATTAAAAAAAAAAAAAGAAACAAATGAACATATGGGAAGGGTGGGGGGAAGAGAAGAAAGGGAAACAAACCACAGGAGATTCTTAAGGATAGAGAACAATCTGAGGATTGATGGAGGGAAGTGGGTAGGGGATGGGCTATAAGGGTGATGGATATTAAGGAGGGCACTTGCTGTGATGAGTACTGGGTGTTGTATGTAAGCGATGAATCACTGAAGTCTACTTATGAAACCAATATTGCACTGTATATTGAATTTAAATAATGAATGAATGAATGAAAAAGATCAGTGGCTGCCAGGGGTTGGCAGGGAGTAGGGGGGTGAATAGATAGAGTGCAGAAGATTTTTAGGACAGTGGAAATACTCTATGATACCGTGATGATTGATTGATTGATACATATGATTATATATTTGTCCCAAACCATAGAATATACAACACCAGGAGTGAACTATAACGGAAAGTATAAACACTGGGTAATAATGATGTATCAGTTTAGGTTCACCAATTGTAACAAATGTACCACTCTAATGGAGGATATTGATAACTCTAGTTGGGGAGGCTATGCACGTGTTGGTGAAGGGGATATACGGGAAATCTCTTTACCTTCCCTTCAATTTTGCTGTAAATCTTAAACTGCTCTAAAAGCACATGTCTGCTGAGCAGGTATATGTGTGTGTCTACATGAGCGTTCGTGTATTTTGGGCAACAAAGTGCAGTTGGGAAGAGAATTAGGACACTAGAGAAGTAGTGTGTATGTGAGCATCCTGCATATATGCTCTGCTGAGGAAATGGGGCTTGAATATTTAGCCAACTGTTCTCATTTGTAGAAATGGGATACTCCAAATACTGTATTTGGAGTCATCCAAGGATCCTAATTTTAAAAATGACTATGGCCAGCTCTATCCTGAAAGATTCATGTGTGATAGGTTTACAAGGGCATCATTTTCCAGTTTTTCAGGCCTAACGTGTAGCCAGTGTCAAAAATCAATGTTTTAGACCATGAGAACCAGAATAAAGATTTTAATTAGCTGAGTAACATGATGTGATTTGCTTTTTAGAAAGATCTGTCAGCAGTATGGGCAGAAGGAGCACAATTGAACACAGCATATAATTTATTAGAAACATCAAATTGTTAGAAAACAATCTAAACCCAATAACCAGAAAACAGTTAATTGAGAGGAAATATACCTTTGACTTCATCTCTGTATTATTCTTTATTGACTGGATAAATTGAATTGCTCACACATCACAGAAGACAGTTTGTGTTTTTGAATTATGTGGCTCCTGAGGTCCTAACACATTCTGAGATACAGTGAATTTCAGTTCCTGGGTTAAATGTACATTTCCTGTTGAACATCAGATGTTATGCCTAGGTTAAATGTTACATAGATTTTTTTAAACTACATAAAACTGTTTTTATCCTTTTTGAAACTGTTTATGTTCATCAGCCATGAAAAAGAAAAATCACAAATAGTAATAAGGATAACCTGATTAGAGGTAACATCAAGATATCTATGTTAGTGAATCACAGTACCTTGTAAGAGATAGGGAAATTTATAGAAAGACCTAACACTAGATTAATTATGGGAAGGTCACCATTATTTCAAGCCCCAGGTGACTTTACACATAACTATATATTTATTAATGTTTGGGGAAGAACATTTTTAAAAATTTTATTCTATCCTAATCTTGCACTGAGAACTGAAAGTTACTGTTCATTCATTTGGATAAAGGAATTGTTCAGATTTCAATTGAATAAAAAGGTCCAGAAAGGGACTGCCTAAGCTAGTAAGACCCAATATTAACTTATTATTTATAAAATTGTAACTAAAAGAAGATCACTTTATGGGAAGAGTTTAAATGCACAAGGGGAAAGGTTAGAGATGGAAATCCAGACTATAAAAATAAGCAGCAGTTAATCCTGGATGGAGGAAGCTGCAAGGCACATCTTAAAAGCAGAGAGAAAGGTGAGTTAGGCTGAAAGAGAAAGGGAAACTGAAGCAGAACCAAGAGGGTCCTGAACTAAGTAAGAGTTGTGGGGATTTAGACCCAAGAGGGATGTGAGAGATTATATGTGCAATACAATTAGTCTGAATCAGCTCTGGGACTCAAAGCCTTCTCCATCCAAGGTCAAATGTCTTTTTAACTATATGTTGTCACCTTTCTGTCATATAAAGTGTTCTTTCTTGAAAATACGCACACACACACACACACACACACACTTACACACACACACTCCTCTGGGCTTGTTTTAGGCAAATATGGGTTAAAAGGATTGAATTCTGGCTGAAAATATGTTCAGGGCTTCTCTCCAATACAGTATAAGATGAAGCACCAACATAATAAAAGAGTGATCATCTCATCTTTGTAATAGGAAACACTTTCTTCTCCCCCCGGGATTTTCATGTTTGTTCATAGAGTTGAAATTCCCCACTTCAGAACTGTAGGGTGCTGTAGGAAAGAGTTTGTTTTGGAGCTTTTCTCCTCTGCCTGGATGTAAGTGCTCCCACCTCAGAAGTGCGTTAAAAATGCACCGTTGGTCCTATTCTCAAGATATTCTGATGTAATTGGTTAAACCGTGGTTGAGAAACTTGGCATGCATGGGCCTAGGAGAAAAGCTCTTATAAGATTCCCTGTCTTTCCACCTGTACCCACAAGCTCCCTTTCCCTAACGTGGGTAGAATGATCTAAATCAGCCATTGTCTCTCTGCAGAACCTGATAATGTTTGTCTGGGCCATCCCAAGGCCTAGACTTGGGAATAAGTCTTAAGAAGCATTTGGCCAATCAAGGGATAATCTCAAATCCATGCATTTGATGGGATCCCAGTCTTAGGCTGTTGGTTCAGAACCCGTAGGAGGAAATGTGGTGTAGTCAGTGGTCATCTTCACAATGCATTTGTTAAGGTCTAATCCATCAGAGAGAAATATTTTGCAAATTTGCTACATAGGATGTCAGATCGCTTATCTATATAGTTCATGTTCTTTAAGTAAACCTAAGCCAAATGTAAATGGAATTTTAACCAGGTATAAAAAGATCAATCTGTACACTGTGGCGACGGAGGGTAGATATAAGGGGAGTTTCTAAAAATCTTTGAGAAGTTTACCGTCACAATGTACAGTAGCTCATCTAAAGTCCTGTGTGTTTCAGTAAAGAGATCTGTTTAAACTTGTAAATCCAATGTGTCCTAAAAGGATTTGTCTATAAATTTATTTTTGCCATCTAACACCTATTAACAGGCTTATAAGGAGAAGTTACATGGGTACTTTTGCTCCAATTAACATAAAATCATTGTTTCTGATATTATGTGCCATGCCATTTACTTCACCTAGTGCAGGGTCTGTAGTAGTCTGAGAGAACCCAGGTGGAGGCCTGGAGGATATGAGCTCACTCTTGTATAAACTAAATAAAAGTTGTAGTCTATTGGGCTGAGCTAAAAAAAAAAAAAAAAAAAAAAAAAAAAAGGATGAATTCACAGCTAAGCCTGATAGGCTCAGTGATGTGGGCTCCTCAGGACTCCCAGTTCGTCACAGTAGACACACAGCTGGTTGGCACAAAGGGATTCCGTCAGTTGAGGGACAGGACCCACCGCATCCTGCCTCCCAAGAAGGAGCTTGTCAAACTTCCTTACTTCCAACCAAATCACATGGAACTCCCAACTTTTAGAAGCCATATCACGTATATCGAAGATTTAGATATCAGGTGTAATTTTTAACTTTGCCTCCAGTTTCCCCTTGCTTCCTGGACCACAGATTAGGTAATAATGACTAGGACTCATGCTTGCCCAGTCACACTGCTGCCCCAGGAGAGCTAGCCAGTGGACCTGAGCAGTCACATGCCCCATTATTTCTAGGCGTTGGCGGAACTGCTCGCAGCCTGGGATTGGCTTACTGCACTGTCCACATGAGAATGTTCTCTGCAGCTTGGATGCGGGGGAAACTATTGTCTCCCCTAATACTGTTCTTTTTTTTCTGATGGAAGCGTCATCACATTTTAACAGAACATTTCCTGCTTTTCCTAGTTTGACAAGGAGCTTAGGAGATATGTGTTATGTTCATTTGAAGCAGCATGTTTTGGGCACATAACTTTTTGTTTTGTTTTCTTTAATGAGCTACCTCAGAGCATGTTTATCCAAAATTGAAATATGTGAACCACTCAGATGATTCATATCTATTTTAAAACAGATAAAATAAAACAAACTAGAATGTAAAATTAATTTGAACACATATATGTTTTTCAGCAGCTGTGGTTTTGAAGAAATCTATTCTTTCTGCATTTGTCATGCTGCAGAATGAAATTTTAATGATAACTCTGAAGATGATTAACAATGAAATTTGTCAAAATACCATTTACATGTTAAGTATATTGAATATGTTCTAATTCTTTTGTATTTGGTTAACTATTTATGGTATGTTTAGGCTGATATATAGATGTAGTAAAACACCAGAATTTGAATTCTATACTTTTTTCTTTTCTTAGGATGCAGTGTACATATCCCCATGGAAATGTTTAACTCCTAGTTAGTAACTGGTCCCAGACCATGGAAAAACATATTAATCCATATATTTACTCAGGAATATAGGAACAGATATTACTAAGAGTCTTTTTCACACCTGTGCACAAACATGTGCACACACAGAGATGCACATGAAATAAACATCCCCTTGTTCTCATTAATACTGATGAACTTTCCAAAAGCATTCATTTGTTGGTATAACGGACTCTTATGATGGATTCAGACTTTTCCCAGGACACAGGGGAGAGTCAGATATGCACTGGCATAGAAATGAAGACTCTTTCAATGTAGGAGAGGATCAGGGGTTTGCTCTGGAGAGTAGGGAGACTCAGTGCCTAGTCATAAGTGCTTTCAGTGGGCTTCAGAGGGAAGGGATAAGATTTGGGGGAATAGATGGGGGAAAGTCTTCAACTCCCTTGACTTTCATAACAGTTGGTAGGGACACTGGCCTCTCAAAACCCCAGAACCAACCTGAACTATCTGCTGGATTTCACATGGCTCAAATGGTGGTTCAAATATTTCCATTGCTAAATTCTGAAGAAATAAGAATCTATTGGAATACTAAGAGACCACATCATCGTATCTTTATTCAAAATATCTTTTATTCTGTCAAAAAGTATTAGAAATGAAATTTGAAATGAGACCATACATGCTTCATACATTCATTGACCATCTCCCTTTAACAAAATATTCCTGCCTATACTGTTTATTAATGGGCCTTTTCTGCTTTCTTTTTTATGTGGTTCAATTTCATCATTTTGGTAACATGTGAAATTTACTATTACTTGCATCCTATATCAAACTCTTTTCTGCTGTAATGCCATCATATTCTGTTTCGTTATTTAATATCAGTGCCCGCTCAGCCATTACAGGTGCATTTGGGTTGCTTACAAATTATATTGAAGATGGAAAAAGTGTCTGTGGGTAGAGGGGGAGGGAATGCTAGAGTTCAGAACAATAAAAATGCTTCAAATTTATCTCCATGCCAAGTCCCGATGTCTGTTAAAAGAGGAGTGGCAAGTTTAACAAAGAATTATATTACAAACAGTGCTTAAATAATAAAAATAATTGTTTGACAAAATCTTCTTAGCACATCACTCTACTTAAAATGATTTATTCAGGATGCAAAAGTACTTTCATTTGTCTCCATTCATCTTCTTAGTCTTGAGAGCCAGTTGCAAATCTCATTCTGCATGTTGTCAGCTACTTGAATCCAGCACTTCCTTTTATGAACTTGAACTTCAGCTCTGTATTGTCAGAAGAATAGTGCATTAGTGCAGTGCTAAGATTGTGAGTCTATTTTAATGGAAACTATTTTATATTTATGATTTCAAATGAAAATCAATTATAAGTCCAGGATAAATCACAAATTGATTAATGTGGGTATCTTGCCAGTTTTAGAGGTTTTTAAGGGCTGACTGCAGTGTTTTGATTGTTTTTTTTTTTTAGGATTTTGAAACAGTCAAAACTGTAGACATTAAAATTATGTGACAATTTTGATCATTCAACAAGATAAAGGATTTAGTTATCCAGAGGCAGTTACATTCTCTTTACTAAGTTTGTTTTCCTATAATATTCTACTAACTTATCTCCACTGAAAAATACATCCTTTTTATTACCATTACTGCATTATACATGTTCATGATTACAACTTAGTTATTATTCAAAGAGAAAAAACAAACATGATATCTGGATTAGTGCACCCTTAAACTTGATAATGAATCAAAATGGATCACTTTGTTAAAAATCTACAAGATATAATTGCCTAAAATTACTTCCTCGAAAATAAAATTTAAAAGCTATATAATTTTTTCTGAATTATTTCGTAATATATATCAACCTCAATCCTTAGTGAATCTATTATTTTAGTCCCTAAAGCCACCTGCAGGAAGATCTGGAAACTTCTCAATAGTGTCCACTTTCCTTTCCTCAAGATCCCTCCTTTACTAATCTCCAAGCCGTTCAGTTTCCATTAAGCACAGTTGTATAGACAGCTCAGATCTACCTGTAAGCTATAACTAGATTGCCAACTTTTTTTTATCTGAAATAAGGAGGGAAGGAAGGAGGTAGAAGGAAATAGAGGAAGAAAGGAGTAAGTTTAGCACATCACTCAGGATTTTTATGAGAATTAAAAGAAAATAATCATTTACAGTATCGGGTATGTAGTAGGAATTCAAAAAATACTATAAATCACTGTCAGTACTATTATAAAATGTACTTGTAAAAGAACTTGAAATGGAGTATGAAACACTGAAAAGTCTCCTCTTCTAACCCTTCCTTATTAGTGAACTCATCATTCCTGATCAAAGTACGTGTATGCCTTGCTTAGCAGTATTCTGCTCTAAGACTATGTAAAAGAAAAATAAAGAAAAAATTTAAAACTTTGCCAAGATTGAGGTGAAATGAAACAGGAAGCAATGTAGGACTTTATGAAATTTTAATATGTAAATATATTTTTGTCTCAAGCAATTCCAATAAAAATATATTTGTGAAAGGGTCTGACCATAATTAGTAGGGCTCAGAATGATTGATTAGAGTGTGTACTCAAGGGAAAGACCTGGAGGAAAAATTTAGATCCCAACTGGTACTCAGAAGGCTAATCCTATCAATAATAAATTTTTTAGGTCCTGACTACCTCTTAAATATGGAGCTAGAATAACACTTGCTATAGCTGATTTGACCTCAAAATTTCTAGTTAAATCAGTGGGTGAGAAAATATTGAAAAGCCTTGTTATAATAGGGAATGGAGGTGGGAGGGGGGATGAGTTCATCTGGATGGGATAAAAATACTGCCCTCACAATTTTAAAAGCACAATTTTCAGTATCTCCCAAATCCCAAAAGAACTAGGAGTGGTTATTGGGATCATATTCTTGACTGCAGCCCAGATTCCCATCTGGGATTTCAAGAACAGTATTTTACTTGTGAGGCAGGTAATTTGGATTGAGTTTCCTGGTTATTGTTAATTACTTTCATCTTTCAGACATATCTGCGCTGTGCAACCCTTTGTGTCCTCAGTCTTCTAATCGCCTATGATTCGGGTTGACAGGAATTGACTACAAGCTAAACTGTTCAATATGACTATCTAATTATGGAGGTTCCAAAAGATCTGTGTTTTAATTCTATTAGACTAATAGTCATTGGAAACCATCTTCTTATACATTAGGTGACAGGAAAACACAGTTGTCCCTCCTCTTTTTCCCTACTTCTGACCACTTTATCTGTTTTGGGTATCTGACTTCCTGGCACAGAGAATACGATGTTTGCAACAAAATGTGAATGTCAAGTTCTTTGGATGAGTTATGGACACATACACAGAAAGTAGAAAGTAAACATAATGACTTGCCAAATAAAATCTGTAGCTAATCAAAGTGACTGCAGAGTAGGGGCATCTTGGTCACAAACTCTCTTTTCAATCCTTCAGTTGTAAGCTTAAGCCAAGAGGGGTGATGTTGAGATGAAAAATGAGGACCAGTTGTTCCTGAGTGCACTGCGCTGGGTTCAGCTGTGTCCTTCATTCATAGGGTATACATTACACCAAGATAGATGAAGTGCACCTGCCTAAATTTAGGTGGTCTCTAGTATGTGCACTGAATGTTCTCAGCCATGTTTATCTAAGCCTGGATGGGAAAGGAGGCCTTTGAGCTTTCAAAAGTTCCCATGTGACCCTTTCCTTTACTCAAAGGATTTTCAATTGTGTGTCCACTTCTGAAATTTTGTAGAGAACTTGGAAACTTAAACCTCGGTCTGTCTTTAAAAATAGTGTGGATTTTCCTGCTATCTATTATAACTGGCTACCTTCTTTCTTCATCCTTTATAGGAACAAATATACTTGATTTGCCTGGGCCATTTGTATCTGATCTCCTTTAATTTAAACCTTTCTTACATTAGTGGATACTTTGATGCTAGAGTTTCTCATTATTTCCACTGATGCAGTCATTAGTTGAACAAAACATATATTTCTATTCTGATATTACATTGAGGAAACTCTGCATAGATAAAATTATATGAAGTCTTAATTCAGGTAAAAGATCTGAGATGTAAGAGAAGTTGTAAGGATTCAAGTCTACACACTTTTTACTATATCCCGTTGTCTGTGTGGAGTTAGGGATCATAACCTCCAAATAATCTACAGCATTGTTGTAAAGATCAAAAACAATGATACATGTGAAAACAGTTTTTGCACATATAACCATTCAATATATTTCAATGTATAGAACTTTCCTTTACCCTTGCTTCCAGCCTCTTAAAAGTAACTTTGTGATGAAACAAAAACAATTGAAACAATTTTCATTGTTTCAGTTACTTAAAAAATATCTAGGCTAAAAACTGACTTAAAGCTTAATCTAAATATTTATGGGGTAGGACATGGAGGTTAGGAATATTGATAGGAATACATGTCATCAAAGGAAATAAGAAATCAGGTATTTATGATATCATAAGTATTAACATAGAGTTAACACTGGTACTTTTATTTATTTTTATTTTTTAAATATTTATTTTTGAGAGATAGGGAGGTTGGGACACAGAATTGGAAGAAGGCTGCAGGCTCCAGGCTCCAAGCTGTCAGCACAGAGCCTGATGCAGGGTTTGAACCCACAAGCCATGAGATAATGACCTGAGCTGAAGTCAGACCCTTAACCAACTGAGCCACCCAGGTGCCCCAAGACTGGTACTTTCAGAGGGAAAATTGAATAAGAGAAGCATAAATTATACCAAATAGAAATTCACTCTAGAAGGCCCTGTTTGGAAAGAGTTGACACAGATGAATCTAGTAATGTTAAATCAAAAGTAATATAGTTAAAGAATTTTGTGGATAAAAGTCTGAGGCAAAATACTTTTTTTCAAAGACTTTTCTGAATAAATATTTTTCAAGAAAAGATACTTGAGTTTGATTTTCTACTAGTTACCCTTTAAACTACCATTTCACAAGCCACGTTAAGATAATGAATACAAAATGTGCTTATGTTACTACTAATGTTGGCTTCTTTATATTCCAAAATCTATATAAAAAGGACCCTTATTGGATATAAATAGGTGTCATCATAAACATGATTAAATGGTCTTTATAAATATATGTGTAAATGGGGCGCCTAGGTGGCCCAGTCGGTTAAGCGTCCAACTTCAGCTCAGGTCATGATCTCATGGTCAGTGAGTTTGAGCCCCACATCCAGCTCTATGCTGACAGCTGCTTCACATCCTGTGTCTCCCTCCATCTCTGCCCCTTCCCCGCTCATGCTCTGTCTTTCTCTGTCTCTCAAATATGAATAAACATTTTTAAAAAATAAAAAAAAAATAATTACAGGGTCTATCCATCAGGAAGAGCCAACAATTATAAATGTCTATGCACCGAATTCGAAAACACCCACATAAATAAAACAATCACAAACATAAGCAACCTTATTGATAAGAATGTGGTAATTACAGGGGACTTTAATACTACCTTACAGTAATGGATAGATCATCTAGACACAGGATCAATAAAGAAACGGGCCGTGGAATACATTGGAACAGATGGACTTGACAGATATATTTAGAACTCTGCATCCCAAAGCAACAGAATATACTTTCTTCTAGAGTGCACATGGAACATTCTCCAAGATAGATCACATACTGGGTCACAAAACAGCCCTTCATAAGTGTAAAAGAACTGAGTGCATACCATAAACACTTTCAGACCACAATGATATGAAGCTTGAAATCAACACAGGAAAAAGTCTGGAAAACCTCCAAAAGCATGGAGGTTAAAGAACACCCTACTAAAGAATGAATGGGTCAACCAGGCAATTAGAGAAGAAATTTAAAAATATATGGAAACAAATGAAAATGAAAATACAACAATCCAAACGCTTTGGGATGCAGCAAAGGCAGTCCTGAGAGGAAAATACATTGCATTCCAGGCCTATCTCAAGAAACAAGAAAAATCCCAAATACAAAATCTAACAGCACACCTAAAGGAAATAGAGGCAGAACAGCAAAGACACCTCAAACCCAGTAGAAGAAGAGAAATAATAAAGATCAGAGCAGAAATAAACAATATCGAATCTAAAAAAACTGTAGAGCAGATCAATGAAACCAAGAGTTGGTTTTTTGAAAAAATAAAATTAATAAACCTCTAGCTAGGCTTCTCAAAAAGAAAAGGGAGATGATCCAAATAGATAAAATCATGAATGAAAATGGAATTATTACAACCAGTCCCTCAAAAATACAAGCAATTATCAGGGAATACCATGAAAAATTATAGGCCAACATACTGGACAACCTGGAAGAAATGGACAAATTCCTAGGCACCCACACACTACCAAAATTCAAACAGGAAGAAATAGAAAACTTGAAGAGACCCATAACCAGTGACAAAATTGAATCAGTCATCAAAAATCTCCCAACAAATAAGAGTACAAGACCCGATGGCTTCCCAGGGGAGTTCTACCAGACATTTAAAGCAGAGATAATACCTATCCTGGTCAATCTGTTCCAAAAAAATAGAAAGGGAAGGAAAACTTCCAGACTCATTCTATGAAGCCAGCATTACTTTGATTCCTAAACCAGACAGAGACCCAGCAAAAAAAGAGAACGAGGCCAATATCCCTGATGAATATGGATGCAAAAATTCTCAACAAGATACTAGCAAATCGAATTCAACAGCATATAAAAAGAATTATTCACCATGATCAAGTGGGATTCATTCCTGGCCTGCAGGGCTGGCTCAACATTCGCAAATCAATGTGATACATCACATTTATAAAAGAAAAGATGAGGGAGGTTGGAAGATGGCGGCGTAGGAGGACGCTGGGCTCACCGCGCGTCCTGCTGATCACTTAGATTCCACCTACACCTGCCTAAATAACCCAGAAAACCGCCAGAGGATTAGCAGAACGGAATAACCAGACCCAAGCGCAGACGAGAGGCCCACGGAAGAAGGTAGGAAGGGCGGCGAGGCAGTGCGCGCTCCACGGACTGGCGGGAGGGAGCCGAGGCTGAGGGGCGGCTCGCCGGCCAAGCAGAGCCCCCGAGTCCGGCTTGCAAAAACGGAGGGGCCTGACGGACTGTGTTCCGACAGCAAGCGCGACTTAGCGTCTGGGAGGTCATAAGTTAACAGCTCTGCTCGGAAAGCGGGAAGGCTGGAGGACAAAGGGAGGGAGAGCTGCGGAACCCCCGGACGACAGAGCTCAGTTTGGAGGGGAACAAAGGCGCTCGCCAGCGCCATCTCCCCTGACCATCCCCTAGCCAAAATCCCAAAGGGAACCGGTTCCTGCCAGGGAAATTGCTCGCTCCACGCAAACACCCAACTCTGTGCTTCTGCGGAGCCAAACCTCCGGCAGCGGATCTGACTCCCTCCGGCTGCCACAGGGCCCCTCCTGAAGTGGATCACCTAAAGAGAAGCGAGCTAAGCCTGCCCCCCCTGCCGCCGTGCACCTTGCCTACCCACCCTAGCTAATACACCAGATCCCCAGCATCACAAGCCTGGCAGTGTGCAAGTAGCCCAGACGGGCCACGCCACCCCACAGTGAATCCCGCCCCTAGGAGAGGGCAAGAGAAGGCACACACCAGTCTGACTGTGGCCCCAGCGGTGGGCTGGGGGCAGACATCAGGACTGACTGCGGCCCCGCCCACCGACTCCAGTTATACACCACAGCACAGGGGAAGTGCCCTGCAGATCCTCACCACACCAGGGACTATCCAAAATGACCAAGCGGAAGAATTCCCCTCAGAAGAATCTCCAGGAAATAACAACAGCTAATGAGCTGATCAAAAAGGATTTAAATAATATAACAGAAAGTGAATTTAGAATAATAGTCACAAAATTAATCGCTGGGCTTGAAAACAGCATACAGGACAGCAGAGAATCTCTTGCTACAGAGATCAAGGGACTAAGGAACAGTCACGAGGAGCTGAAAAACACTTTAAATGAAATGCAAAACAAAATGGAGACCACCACAGCTCGGATGGAAGAGGCAGAGGAGAGAATAGGTGAACTAGAAGATAAAGTTATGGAAAAAGAGGAAGCTGAGAAAAAGAGAGATAAAAAAAATCGAGGAGTATGAGGGGAAAATTAGAGAACTAAGTGATACACTAAAAAGAAATAATATACACATAATTGGTATCCCAGAGGAGGAAGAGAGAGGGAAAGGTGCTGACGGGGTACTTGAAGAAATAATAGCTGAGAACTTCCCTGAACTGGGGAAGGAAAAAGGCATTGAAATCCAAGAGGCACAGAGAACTCCCTTCAGACGTAACTTGAATCGATCTTCTGCACGACATATCATAGTGAAACTGGCAAAATACAAGGATAAAGAGAAAATTCTGAAAGCAGCAAGGGGTAAACGTGCCCTCACATATAAAGGGAGACCTATAAGACTCGTGACTGATCTCTCTTTTGAAACTTGGCAGGCCAGAAAGAATTGGCACGAGATTTTCAGTGTGCTAGACAGAAAAAATATGCAGCCGAGAATCCTTTATCCAGCAAGTCTGTCATTTAGAATAGAAGGAGAGATAAAGGTCTTCCCAAACAAACAAAAACTGAAGGAATTTGTCACCACTAAACCAGCCCTACAAGAGATCCTAAGGGGGACCCTGTGAGACAAAGTACCAGAGACATCACTACAAGCATAAAACATACAGACATCACAATGACTCTAAACCCGTATCTTTCTATAATAACACTGAATGTAAATGGATTAAATGCGCCAACCAAAAGACATAGGGTATCAGAATGGATAAAAAAACAAGACCCATCTATTTGCTGTCTACAAGAGACTCATTTTAGACCTGAGGACACCTTTAGATTCAGAGTGAGGGGATGGAGAACTATTTATCATGCTACTGGAAGCCAAAAGAAAGCAGGAGTAGCCATACTTATATCAGACAAACTAGACTTTAAATTAAAGGCTGTAACAAGAGATGAAGAAGGACATTATATAATAGTTACAGGGTCTATCCATCAGGAAGAGCTAACAATGATAAATGTCTATGCACCGAATACCGGAGCCCCCAAATATATAAAACAATTACTCATAAACAGAAGCAACCTTATTGATAAGAATGTGGTAATTGCAGGGGACTTTAACACCCCACTTACAGAAATGGATAGATCATCTAGACACACGGTCAATAAAGAAACAAGGGCCCTGAATGAGACACTGGATCAGATGGACTTGACAGATATATTTAGAACTCTGCATCCCAAAGCAACAGAATATACTTTCTTCTCGAGTGCACATGGAACATTCTCCAAGATAGATCATATACTGGGTCACAAAACAGCCCTTCATAAGTTTACAAGAATTGAAATTATACCATGCATACTTTCAGACCACAATGCTATGAAGCTTGAAATCAACCACAGGAAAAAGTCTGGAAAACCTCCAAAAGCATGGAGGTTAAAGAACACCCTACTAACGAATGAGTGGGTCAACCAGGCAATTAGAGAAGAAATCAAAAAATATATGGAAACAAACGAAAATGAAAATACAACAATCCAAACGCTTTGGGACGCAGCGAAGGCAGTCCTGAGAGGAAAATACATTGCAATCCAGGCCTATCTCAAGAAACAAGAAAAATCCCAAATACAAAACCTAACAGCACACCTAAAGGAAATAGAAGCAGAACAGCAAAGGCAGCCTAAACCCAGTAGAAGAAGAGAAATAATAAAGATCAGAGCAGAAATAAACAATATAGAATCTAAAAAAACTGTAGAGCAGATCAACGAAACCAAGAGTTGGTTTTTTGAAAAAATAAACAAAATTGACAAACCTCTAGCCAGGCTTCTCAAAAAGAAAAGGGAGATGACCCAAATAGATAAAATCATGAATGAAAATGGAATTATTACAACCAATCCCTCAGAGATACAAACAATTATCAGGGAATACTATGAAAAATTATATGCCAACAAATTGCACAACCTGGAAGAAATGGACAAATTCCTAAACACCCACACGCTTCCAAAACTCAATCAGGAGGAAAGAGAAAGCTTGAACAGACCCATAACCAGCAAAGAAATTGAATCGGTTATCAAAAATCTCCCAACAAATAAGAGTCCAGGACCAGATGGCTTCCCAGGGGAGTTCTACCAGACATTTAAAGCAGAGATAATACCTATCCTTCTCAAGCTATTCCAAGAAATAGAAAGGGAAGGAAAACTTCCAGACTCATTCTATGAAGCCAGTATTACTTTGATTCCTAAACCAGACAGAGACCCAGTAAAAAAAAAAGAGAACTACAGGCCAATATCCCTGATGAATATGGATGCCAAAATTCTCAATAAGATACTAGCAAATCGAATTCAACAGCATATAAAAAGAATTATTCACCATGATCAAGTGGGATTCATTCCTGGGATGCAGGGCTGGTTCAACATTCGCAAATCAATCAACGTGATACATCACATTAACAAAAAAAAAGAGAAGAACCATATGATCCTGTCAATCGATGCAGAAAAAGCATTTGACAAAATCCAGCACCCTTTCTTAATAAAAACCCTTGAGAAAGTCGGGATAGAAGGAACATACTTAAAGATCATAAAAGCCATTTATGAAAAGCCCACAGCTAACATCATCCTCAACGGGGAAAAACTGAGAGCTTTTTCCCTGAGATCAGGAACACGACAGGGATGCCCACTCTCACCGCTGTTGTTTAACATAGTGCTGGAAGTGCTAGCATCAGCAATCAGACAACAAAAGGAAATCAAAGGCATCAAAATTGGCAAAGATGAAGTCAAGCTTTCGCTTTTTGCAGATGACATGATATTATACATGGAAAATCCGATAGACTCCACCAAAAGTCTGCTAGAACTGATACATGAATTCAGCAAAGTTGCAGGATACAAAATCAATGTACAGAAATCAGTTGCATTCTTATACACTAATAATGAAGCAACAGAAAGACAAATAAAGAAACTGATCCCATTCACAATTGCACCAAGAAGCATAAAATACCTAGGAATAAATCTAACCAAAGATGTAAAGGATCTGTATGCTGAAAACTATAGAAAGCTTATGAAGGAAATTGAAGAAGATTTAAAGAAATGGAAAGACATTCCCTGCTCATGGATTGGAAAAATAAATATTGTCAAAATGTCAATACTACCCAAAGCTATCTACACATTCAATGCAATCCCAATCAAAATTGCACCAGCATTCTTCTCGAAACTAGAACAAGCAATCCTAAAATTCATATGGAACCACAAAAGGCCCCGTATAGCCAAAGGAATTCTGAAGAAGAAGACCAAAGCAGGAGGCATCACAATCCCAGACTTCAGCCTCTACTACAAAGCTGTCATCATCAAGACAGCATGGTATTGGCACAAAAACAGACACACAGACCAAAGGAATAGAATAGAAATCCCAGAACTAGACCCACAAACGTATGGCCAACTCATCTTTGACAAAGCAGGAAAGAACATCCAATGGAAAAAAGACAGCCTCTTTAACAAATGGTGCTGGGAGAACTGGACAGCAACATGCAGAAGGTTGAAACTAGACCACTTTCTCACACCATTTACGAAAATAAACTCAAAATGGATAAAGGACCTAAATGTGAGACAGGAAACCATCAAAACCTTAGAGGAGAAAGCAGGAAAAGACCTCTCTGACCTCAGCCGTAGCAATCTCTTACTCGACACATCCCCAAAGGCAAGGGAATTAAAAGCAAAAGTGAATTACTGGGACCTTATGAAGATAAAAAGCTTCTGCACAGCAAAGGAAACAACCAACAAAACTAAAAGGCAACCAACGGAATGGGAAAAGATATTTGCAAATGACATACCGGACAAAGGGCTAGTATCCAAAATCTATAAAGAGCTCACCAAACTCCACACCCGAAAAACAAATAACCCAGTGAAGAAATGGGCAGAAAACATGAATAGACACTTCTCTAAAGAACACATCCAGATGGCCAATAGGCACATGAAAATATGTTCAGCGTCGCTCCTTATCAGGGAAATACAAATCAAAACCACACTCAGGTATCACCTCACGCCAGTCAGAGTGGCCAAAATGAACACATCAGGAGACTATAGATGCTGGAGAGGATGTGGAGAAACGGGAACCCTCTTGCACTGTTGGTGGGAATGCAAATTGGTGCAGCCGCTCTGGAAAGCAGTGTGGAGGTTCCTCAGAAAATTAAAAATAGACCTACCCTATGACCCAGCAATAGCACTGCTAGGAATTTATCCAAGGGATACAGGAGTACTGATGCATAGGGGCACTTGTACCCCAATGTTCATAGCAGCACTGTCAACAATAGCCAAATCATGGAAAGAGCCTAAATGTCCATCAACTGATGAATGGATAAAGAAATTGTGGTTTATATACACAATGGAATACTACGTGGCAATGAGAAAAAATGAAATATGGCCTTTTGTAGCAACGTGGATGGAACTGGAGAGTGTGATGCTAAGTGAAATAAGCCATACAGAGAAAGACAGATACCATATGGTTTCACTCTTATGTGGATCCTGAGAAACTCAACAGGAACCCATGGGGGAGGGGAAGGAAAAAAAAAAAAGGACGTTAGAGTGGGAGAGAGCCAAAGCATAAGAGACTGTTAAAAACTGAGAACAAACTGAGGGTTGATGGGGGGTGGGAGGGAGGGGAGGATGGGTGATGGGTATTGAGGAGGGCACCTTTTGGGATGAGCACTGGGTGTTGTATGGAAACCAATTTGTCAATAAATTTCATAAATAAATAAATAAATAAATAAATAAATAAATAAAAGAAAAGATGAGAACCATATGATCCTGTCAATCGATGCAGAAAAAGCATTTGACAAAATTCAGCATCCTGTCTTAATAAAACCCTCGAGAAAGTCGGGATAGAAGGAACATACTTAAACATCATAAAAGCCATTTATGAAAAGCCCACAGCTAATATCATCCTCAATGGGGAAAAACTGAGAACTTTTCCCCTGAGATCAGGAACACGACAGGGATGTCCACTCTCACTGCTGTTGTTTAACATAGTGTTGGAAGTGCTAGCATCAGCCATCAGGCAACAAAAGGAAATCAAAGGCATCAAAATTGGCAAAGATGAAGTCAAGCTTTCACTTTTTGCAGATGACATGATATGATACATGGAAAACCCAATAGACTCTACCAAGAGTCTGCTAGAACTGATACATGAATTCAGCAAAGTCACAGGATACAAAATCAATGTACAGAAATCAGTTGCATTCTTATACACTAATAATGCAGCAACAGAAAGAAAAACAGATCCCATCCACAATTGCACCAAGAAGCATAAAATACCTGGGAATAAACCTAACCAAATATGTAAAAGATCTGTATGCTGAAAAGTATAGAAAGCTTATGAAGGAAATTGAAGAAGACACAAAGAAATGGAAAAACATTCCATGCTCATGGGTTGGAAGAATAAATATTGTTAAAATGTCAATTCTACCCAAAGCTGTCTACACATTCAATGCAATCCCAATCAAAATTGCACCAGCATTCTTCTTGAAGCTAGAACAAGCAATCCTAAAATTTGTATGGAACCACAAAAGACCCCAAATAGCCAAAGTAATTTTGAAGAAGACCACCAAAGTGGGAGGCATCACAATCCCAGACTTTAGCCTCTACTACAAAGCTGTCATCATCAATACAGCATGGTATTGGCACAAAAACAGACACACAGACCAATGGAATAGAATAGAAATCCCAGAATTGGACCCACAAAAGTATGGCCAACTCATCTTTGACAAAGCGGGAAAGAATATCCAATTGAAAAAAGACAGTCTCTTTAACAAATTGTGCTGGAACAACTGGACAGCAGCATGCAGAAGGATGAAACTAGACCACTTTCTCACACCATTCACAAAAATAAACTCAAAATGGATAAAGGACCCGAATGTGAGACAGGAAACCATCAAAACCCTAGAGGAGAAAGCAGGAAAAAACCTCTCTGACCTCAGCCACAGCAATTCCTTACTTGACACATCCCCAAAGGCAAGGGAATTAAAAGCAAACATGAACTATTGGGACCTCATGAAGATAAAAAGCTTCTTCACTGCAAAGGAAACAATCAACAAAACTAAAAGGCAACCAATGGAATGGGAAAAGATATTTGCAAATGACATATTGGACAAAGGGCTAGTATCCAAAATCTATAAAGAGCTCACCAAACTCCACACCTGAAAAACAAATAATCCAGTGAAGAAATGGGCAGAAAACATGAATAGACCCTTCTCTAAAGACATCCAGATGGCCAACGGGCACATGCAAAGATGCTCAATGTCACTCCTCATCAGGGAAATACAAATCAAAACCACACTGAGATACCACCTCACGCCAGTCAGAGTGGCTAAAATGAACAATCAGGAGACTATAGTTGCTGGAGAGGATGTGGAGAAACAGGAACCCTTTTGCACTGTCGGTGGGAATGCAAACTGGTGCAGCCGCTCTGGAAAACAGTGTGGAGGTTCCTCAAAAAATTAAATAAGATCTAGCCTATGACCCAGCAATAGCCTATGTCCTAGCAATAGCTAGGAATTTACCCCAGGGATACAGGAGTGCTGATGCATAGGGACACTTGTACCCCAGTGTTTATAGCAGCACTTTCAACAATAGCCAAATTATGGAAATAGCCTAAATGTCCATCAACTGATGAATGGATAAATAAATTATGGTTTATATACACAATGGAGTACTATGTGGCAATGAGAAAGAATGAAATATGGCCCTTTGTAGCAACGTGGATGGAACTGGAGAGTGTAATGCTAAGTGAAATAAGCCATACAGAGAAAGACAGATACCATATGTTTTCACTCTTATGTGGATCCTGAGAAACTTAACAGAAGACCATGAGGGAGGGGAAGGGGGGAAAAAAGGTTAGAGAGGGAGCCAAAACATAAGAGACTCTTAAAAACTGAGAACAAACTGAGGGTGGGTGATGGGTATTGAGGAGGGCACCTGTTGGGATGAGCACTGGATGTTGTGTGGATACCAATTTGACAATAAATTTCATATTAAAAAAAACAGAATAGTATTTTTCCAATTGATTGTTTTAGCATTGTATGGTCACAGTCCAAGAAGTTTATCTTAACCACATTTCAACTTGAACATTTCAAGATTCAAGCTAACTAATTTTAAATCCAATAGTTTATGGGGAAAAAAAAAACACACCCCACACACACATTCCTGGGAATCTAATTCACAGAGGTCAGAAATCACGGACTTGATGTCATTTCCTAGACAAACTGGATGCCATGGGTGGATGCATATCTCCTCTCAAAGTACATTTTTGTCTGCAAAGTATTAACTAAATAATACATTTCAGTCTCCCTTCACCATTTTTGGGAAGAGGCAGCATATTGAAATAAAAAAATTATCTAAGTCAGAGACCCAATGCCATGAATGTGTACTCTCAGCCTAACCCTGTGTTTAGTCCTAATACAACTAAATTGTATGCCTACCTTATCAATACCAATATGAATTCTATCACTTAACTCTAATTGTCCAAATTAGAAGAGTTGAAACTTTCAGATGAATTCACTGATTTTTAAATTAAATCAGACCTCAGAATACATTTCATTAGGGCACTTTTCACTTTGAGACCAATCTCTAACACCAGAATGAAAGATGTCTTAAAATTGTCCTTGTATCTTCTCACTGTACCATAGCCACATCTCCATAATTATTTATATGGACATGGAACCATTAGTTCATCCCAATCCAGAAATCATCCTATTTTTGCACTTCAGGGTAAGAAACTAATAAATTTCTATATTGTTTGTGCCAGTTGGAAACCTATTTTCCCTGATATTAAGCCAAAAAATATCCTAACTGATCCATAGATTTCCTCCCAAAGAATAATCGTTATATCCAAAAACATGTGGTGTGGGCTAGATAGGAAGAAGTAAGCACTTGGAATTATAAACTGGCCGTAGGTAGGAAGAGTTGACTACACCTGATGAACTGAGGTCCAACTCAGTAGGAAGAATACAGACAACAGATGGTAAGGCAAGTAAACATTTGGCCTCCTGACTACTCAACACAAAGTAATGAAGGTGCCTCTACAGGCAGTACTCTGAAACTCAGCGGAGCAAATGATAAATCTGTCGCAATGTTATGTCCCAGCTATGGAGCCAGTGTTTAGGAAGAATTATCCAAATCTTAGAAGGGAAGGCATATTAGAGCAGAACAGAAATTCAGCCTTAGATAGACTCTGCTACAGGTTAGATGTCCAAAACAGGACTTGGACACTGGAAATAACAGAGGAAGAAAGAGAGGGAGAGAGAGACTTGGTATGAACAAAAAGGAAAACTGTTAAAATGTGGACAGATTTGGGGTAGGAGTTCATGTAGTAGGAAAACTGACTTGCTCTTGAGTTACCTTATTAAATCCTTGACTAGAGGCAGGTTTGGTCTCAGAACCTAGAATAAGGCAGAGGGAGTACATTGATGAGATAAAGCCTCTCATCAGTAGAAAGGTAGGAATTCAGAAAAGAGAAGCTGGTATGTCCTAAAATGATGGCAGAGTCATCTGGAAAGCTCCTGATTCCTTCATGGTAATGAACAAGTTATGACCTTAACAAGTTGACGTGTGGCACTTGCCCCACTTTGACTTTTCACAGGCCTGTGTAGTTAATACTAACATTTCAATTTAATCCCACAACTGATCACCTAGAAGGATTGGCCCCAAAGACACCTTAACATTTAAAAAGTAAATTGAATCATAAAGAAGTACCCAAAAGACATTGGGGATGATCTGTAAATGAGAACAGAAGTCATTCCTCCTATTTTTTCTACATTTGCTGAGCTTCTACTTAACACATTCTAAGAGAAGCAAAGTATATGAACCACAACTAAAACTAGTAATAGAAAAAAAAGTCTGTATTTGCACTAACTTCATCATAGGCCACCACGCTGTGAGGAAGATAAGACACATATGACTATCATTGTTTAAAATGCTCAAATTAATCTCTTTTGTATGAATTTTGCATTAATATAAGACCATTTGAAATTCAGTTCTCTCTCAGGGTTGTTTCTCTCACCTTTTCCCTACTTCCTAACATGGCATCTTGATTCAAGAGAAAACCAGGTCACAGCTCATTGATTTGGTCTTTGCTTATCTTATGTACCTCGCATGGTTTCCTGGTCACAAATTCAGAGGCTGGTGAAACACATGGATGTTGTGTTAACACTGGCAGTATATGATTATAGCTTCTGGAATTATAGTTCTGTTCCTTCCATTGGCTCCATATCTATATTTGCAAGTACTACACATCTCTGATTCTTGGACACAAGCTCCATATGTTGCTTCAGTTAAGACATTGGTTTTGTAACTCTATATTCAGAGTCGCCTCATCCCTCAAAATGGCAGCTTCATGAGAGGCATGAAATCTGTCATCTTTGTTCCCTTGTGTATAAGAACTTCTAGATCGATTATATATCAATGCAAGTCAAGGTGGTGGTGTTATTTCTGGCTTTTCCACTTAAACATCAGCCACCACCAATGCCAAGATACACCCTGCATAGTTAAACAGAATATGTTTTGACCATGATTGGTCATCAGATCCAGAACATACATTGCTGTCCTTTTGGGGTCTCTACCCCATTGCTTTAGTTTGCTAAGAAGCTTAAGAGGTATAGGATATGAGAATTCCTCTATATCGTGTTTTCAGTCCTCTCAACTCTATGGCTTAACTGCAAACAAAAACTCAAATTTCTAAGCTTTCCGCTGATACCCACACATGCTTGGTTTAGGGGAGGATGGTTAAGTTATCATCTTTATATGGACTGAAAAGACACTACAGACTTGCCACCTTTTGTCTCTTCACATTTTTTTTTTATCAATCTCTAACCTCTTCAAGGTAGTGAAATCTAATTTGGTACCTTTAGAAAAAAAAGGAGGGAAAAATAGAGGAAAAAGGTGATTCATATATTTTTAAATGTTTTTGATTAGTTAAGTGCACTTATGATATTCCTCAGCCCAATAAGCTTATTAAATTATAAACCACTTCTCTCATCAAATTTACTATTAAACATTTGACAAATAGTGTAGTTTTGTGCCTTTAACTGGGCTGTTGATCACTTTCTCACACATGAAATTCCTTTATCTACTAATTTTACTTTTTCTCTCTGGTCATTTCTTGTTCTTCTGAGGGATTTTCATTTTCAAACAGCACATCTCAAAGCCTGAGTTTCAAAATTGTGTGCTACCATTAAGAGCCACAACTGGAAGTTCAAACGCAATAAGTCAAGACCATAATGAATGTATCAACAGTGATAGAATATTATTTAAATGCTTTATTTTTTTTATCATATTAATATCTATACCTAGTTTTAAAAATACTATTGCAAGGTTTATACAGAAAAATATCCATCTTGTACACTCCCACTCAACTCACTCTAAATCCTGTTCTCCAGTATCTATCATTTTCCACTTGTTTAACCATCCGTATTGTTTGCCTCCCTATTTCTCTAAAAACTGCTCATTGAAGCTATGTCTGGGATTTTCAAGTTTGTCATGTACTATTACAAATTGTTAACAGTCATATCCATCCTCCATGTTATAAAAGAAAATTAAATGGCTCTCTTGCTAGCACCATTGTTGCTTGGGGTTTCCATTACTTGCAGTCAAAAGCCATCTTAAGTGATGCATGATGAGAACACTATTTGGGAAATTTCATCTCCTGCTTCACCCAAGTAACTACCCATATTCTTTAAAACTTAGGTCTGGAGTTCTCTTTTCCTGTGAAGTCTATTGCTGTTACCTGCCTCCCACAACACCATATGAATATCTTTATCATTGCTTTCATTTCATATGTTAAAATGTCAGCCACTTATCTGTCTTTCCTAAGAGACTATAACTACTAAATAGTGTAGTCAAGTTTAAGTAAACTTTTTTATCATTTATGGGTAACTATGGAAGATTTTAGAACTCATTCAATACGCATTTACTGAGTTGGATTTTTTATAATTCCCAGTTTCAGTGTTTGTTAATCTTTCATACCTCAAACTACTTGATAGGTGCTTCACACTTCTATTATAAATAGCAACTCACCACAGCAAGAGTCTCAGAGAAATTGGTAGCGGGGAGAAGGCATTCTATTTAGGACTTACCACAATTTTGAAGGAGAAAGAAAGGTACATACACAGTTTGGAACTTCGTCTCTCCAGATGATTCTGAGTGCACCCCCAAAAACCTACACCAGATGATAGTCACTATTCTAAATATCTCCACAAAAGATAATAAGGTGTTGAATCTCAAATTTTTCTGTCTATAAAAGTTCTCTTAGCTGAACTGAAATCATGCTGGGTGTCTCCAATTAGACTCTCATGCACTTCAAACCTTCAATTTCCAAAACTACTTTTTATAATCTGCTTTTCCTTGAAATACTATCTTTGTTAGAAAAACCATAATTAGTCACTCTGCTCAGAACCTTAACAATTATTCTTGAACTTCTGTCTCCATTATCCCCTATACACAAAATGTTAAATTCTGATTTAATCCAATTTTCTAAGGCTCTCACCAATCTACTAAGTCCTCTCCAGTCCCTTCTGAAGGCCTTGGCTGAGGCCATGTGAGTTTCCTATCTGAATTCTTAGCCTTCTGACTGCTTCTGGTTTTGTTCAGTTCTACAGTGCTGTCAGTGTGAACTTTCTGTAATGAAAGTCTGATCATACCACTTTCCTGCTCAAAAGTCTTTGAAGACACTTGGGATAATACATAATAAATCTTCTTAGTTTCAACTCTGACTCACATTCCAAGGCATTATCTCAAGTCAATCTGATAGAGGTGATTCAACGCAAGATGTCAACTCATGAACACTATTTAAATTTGCCTAGACAGATGGTTTCTCATTGTGGAAAGAAAAATATATCATCCCCAAAAGTGGCTGTGGTTCAGCAATGTGAATAATGCTGAATCCCAGAAAAGCTTGGATTTCCACCATGGAGCTTCCTTATTGCTTCTTGGCAAGCTAGCCAACTCTCATGCCAAGGCTGTGCATGGTCATAAGTAAAAAGGTTGGGTGTTGACAACCCAGGTTGGGCTTCACCTTTGTCAAAGGTGAATAATTCCAGCTTTTTCTCCAAAGGTTTTTGTCTCTCAGCTTTATCTCAAGGCAACCCTCCCCTGCCTGCCACCATGATGAAATGAAGCTCACTCCCCTTCCACTCCCTTCTCCAATCCCCACTATAGCAAAATGCTGTAAAACTTAAGCTCATGACCTAAAAGACCTGACAGCCTTCTGGCAGGAGTAGAGTGGGGGAATGAATGACAGGAAAGACTGAATGCCTGGTTGTCCCAAATTATCCATGCGTTTACATAAAGTCATCCTACCTTAAGACAGGAGTGAGGGTGAAGGATTTTTTGAGTCTAGGAAATCTCTGTTACCATTTTCTACAGTCTCAGTACTGACACAGGCTGTCAATTCACACTTCCAGAAGTTTCCATTTATGCAGCCATGAATCCCACAGTTTCTATGGATTTCCTACGGTTGCTATGATTGACAACTATACCCAGAGAACAACAGGATATGCGGTACTCACAAACTCATTGGAGTTACCAAATACACTAAAAATCATCAGTCTAAACTAGATTTTTTTTCAAAACATTTTGAAATAAGCTTCGACACTCTGGGTCTTCATTTTTGACATACAATGAAACATGATAATCATTTAATTTGACTACTGCTATGTTCACTGCATTACCTTTTTTCCTCTTTCACCTTCGCTACATTATTCTCAGTCCCTCTGGCTTCTACATATTTCTTCCCTTTATTTTCTATTAATGATTCATTTTTTTCAGCAGCAGCTTTTCTTTTCATAATAATTGAGCTTTGGGCAAAAATTCACCATCACTCTTAACCCTTGAAACAGGTTTTCTTTTGCATCATTTGCTGTTCAAATTTAATGATAGCAAGTATTCTTAGTGTTCTATTATAAATTTCATCCCCCCCGAAAAAAGAAACTTTCCAAATGTTATAAGTAAACAAATGAGTATTACATAAAAGATTTATTTGGCCTACTCTCAATTTGAGTTTTCATAATTATTTGCTACATGTTATAAATGTCTTCATTTTATCCTTAGGTCACATCTGGTTTTCTTAATTTAGGGAAAACATTAAAACATCTGAAGTGAAGAAGCAGGATATCTGAGAGTATAATTCTTGCCTCTAAATTCTTAGGAGCATTTCGCTGTTTGCCATTTGTCAAATTCAGGAAAAAACTCAGGTTTTGAGTGAAAAAAAAAACTAATTATTTTAACTCAGACTAATTTCCTACAAAGAAATATAGTTGATCTTTGAAAAAAAATGGGTTTAAACTATACGGGTCCACTTATAAATGGATTTTTTTCATTCAGTACAGTATTGCAAATATGTTTTCCTTATGATTTTTTAAATTAAGTTTTTATATTCCAATAAAGTTAACATACAGTGTTACATTAGTTTCCAGTAATTCAACCCCTATGATTTTTTTTTTTGGAGTATGGACACTTCTTTAATTAATTTTTTAACATAATTTATTGTCAAATTGGCTAACATACAGTGTGTAAATTGTGCTCTTGGTTTTTGGGGCAGATTCCTTTGGTTCATCTCTTACATACAACACCCAGTGCTCATCCCAACAAGTGCCCTCCTCAATGCCCATCATCCATTTTTCCCCTCTCCCCCACCCCCATCAGCCCTCAGTTTGTTCTCTGTATTTAGGAGTCTTATGGTTTGCCTCCCTCTCTTTCTGTTTATAACTATTTTTCCCCTTTCCTTCACCCATGGTCTTTTGTTAAGTTGCTCAAGATACACAGATGAGTGAAAACATATGATAATCTGTCTTTCTCTGACTGGCTTATTTCACTTAGCATAATACCTTCCAGTTTCATCCACATTACTGCAAATGGCATGATTTCATTCTTTCTCATTGCCAAGTAGTATTCCATTGTACATATAAACCACATCTTCTTTATCCATTCCTCAGTTAATAGACATTTAGATTCTTTCCATGATTTGGCTATTGTTGAAAGTGCTGCTATAAACATTGGGGTACATGTGCCCCTACAAAACAGCACTCCTGTATCCTTTGGATAAATTCCTAGTACTGCTATTGCTGGGTCTTAAGGGAGTTCTATTTTTAATTTTTTGAGGAACTTCCCCAAGTAATTACTCATTACTCTTTTCCAGAGTGGCTGCACCAGTTGGCCTTCCCACCAACAGTGCAAGAGGGTTCCTGTTTCTCCACATCCTCGCCAGCATCTGTTGTTTCCTGAGTTGTTAATTTTAGCCACTCTGACCTGTGTGAGATGGCATCTCAGTATGGTTTTGGTTTGTATTTCTCTGATGATGAATGACGTTGAGCATCTTTTCACGTGTCTGTTGGCTATCAGGATGTCTTCTTTGGAAAAGTGTCTATTCATGTCTTCCCATTTGTTCACTGGATTATTTGTTTTTCCACACCCTTATGATTTTCTTAACAGCAGTTTCTTTTCTCTAGCTTGCATTATTGTAATAATACAGTATATAATACATATAACATTAAAAATATGTGTTAACTGTTTATGTAATCAGTACTGCTTCTAGTAAACAATAGGCTATTAGCGATTAAGTTTTGGCTGAGTCAAAAGTTATGTGCATTTTCAACTGCATGGAGCAGGGTCAGTTTCCCTAACCTCTATGTTGTTCAATGTTCAAAGGTATAGCAGTGTCCTTAACTTGGAATCCGTGGATGGACTTCAGGATTTCAGTGAATCCTCTAAAATTATGTCCAAAAAATGTGTGAATACTCATATGCAATTGTTATTCTTAAAATGATAGTTGATAAATTTCAGAGGATTCTCTAATGTGCTTTTTTACAAGGGGTATTAGCACCGAAATCTGTAATATGAGATAAACACATGGGAAGGATAGTATTATGTTAGATAAGTATAAATATCCTTTTAAACTTGGGTTTAGAATATCTTTTCTTTGACAATATTAACATATATCTTTACAAAGACTTTTCTTTAAAATACTACTGGAAAATGACATCATAATTTCCATATCAAAGTCTAAATGGATTTGGACAGATTCATTGTTTAAACTCACTTATGCTGAGAAAACAGTTATAAAAATCATGTCTTCAAAAAAGTTGTGAAGCTCATTGTTGAAAATTCACACTAATGACCCAGTAAGTGTCTGATGGCTCTCATTGTGAATTATTCATTTTTTCATGTTCAAGATATTTAAAGTGATATATATTTTAAATAGCATATATCATTTTATATGTTGATGAATTTTGATAAGCTTATTTCCATTCTGATCAACACACTGCAGATTTGTCAGGACAGACTATTTTTCTCAACAGATATAAGCCTAAAACTTTAAGTGACTTCTATTCATAATCACCAAGTAAGTAATATGGAGCTTAGTCTCATAGCAAGGTTTTCTAAAATGAAGTCTAGTCTTTTTTTTGCGTATAACCACTCTGCCTTCTTGAACAAAGGTAAAGTATCTCTTTGTATTATTGCCTCAGGAGATACAATTCCTAATACTTCTTAAGAGGACTGCTCAAAATAGAGAAACACCATTATAAGGTATCATAATGCAATGAAATTATGTTAACTTTCCAAGTAATTAGCTTATATTCAACATGTATACACATATATACACATACTTATACATACACACAGTTTTGATAGGGGATTTAAAAATATGTATACTTACATCCTTTCATAGAATTTTTGCATGCACTCTGGCCTTATGGTGAACTAGGAACACTGCCTTGATGATTATTTATTGTGCCAAGTTGCAACCTAATGGTGTGCCATGGAACTGTTAGGAACTCTTTGCCCCCCACAGCAAGTGTCTGCAGACTGAGTGACAGTTGTTGACTTTATCTCCTCCCTTCTCCTTCTCAACGCCAGGTGCTGAATCTTTATGCTTTGCTTCATCTTCTCATTTTCTCCTATTTGCCTGCCTCACCCTCCCAATGTTTTTCAAATAGCCTATTAGCTGTTAACTAGAGGGAACCCAGATAACTAAACTTGTTATCTCAGTTAACTTAATTTCATGTATTTAGACCTCTTTTTCCTGGAGACTTGGTCAAGGTCATGAGTGATCATTAGACATGGTTTTTTATACAATTCCTATTGAGGGCTGATTCCATCTGTGAGGCATTATTATAACTCTGTATCATACATAGTTTGGGAAATGTCACCAGTAGGAAAGGTGACAGAGGACAACATAGCCCAGATTACCTTTTCCATGCTAAATGGAATTGATTTTTCTCCATCTTCCTCTGCACAGACCTCATACATTCTTTTGATTATAGTAAAAATGAATAAAATATACATATTACTCCTTTCCCTTTGATAAAATTTGGAAATGTTGCTGACAGGAAAACCTAGGAAGGCATTTCATTCCAGCTTACCTTCTATTAGTATTTCTTAGAAAGGGAGGTTGGTAATATCCAGGGTCTCTCTATTGGTTTGCAAGGTGATTCCTGTAGTATATTGTTTATATTTTGATAGAACATATTTTATTTGAGACAGGAAGAAATATTTAAATTATGTCAATTTTTTTGTTCTGTTCCCATGTTATATATACATGCCAGATAGATGGAAACCATAATACATATTTATTGTTTTAAAAACAAAATCTAGGGGCGCCTGGGTGGCGCAGTCGGTTAAGCGTCCGACTTCAGCCAGGTCACGATCTCGCGGTCCGTGAGTTCGAGCCCCGCGTCAGGCTCTGGGCTGATGGCTCGGAGCCTGGAGCCTGTTTCCGATTCTGTGTCTCCCTCTCTCTCTGCCCCTCCCCCGTTCATGCTCTGTCTCTCTCTGTCCCAAAAATAAATAAAAACGTTGAAAAAAAAAATTTAAAAAAAAAATAAAAACAAAATCTACATGAGAAACAGTACGCATTTTTCAATTTTTTTATCCTTCTGAAAATATTGTGATTATCAAAAGCATGCAAACTATTTTTCTTCTATCAAAATGTTTGACAAATACACTTAAAACAGTATGTTATTGTTCAATATATGTCAAAGAAAACCCTCAGTTAACTTCTCACCATTCACTTTAATGAGCATTAAAGGTGCTAAAACAGAAGGCCTGTTCTGCCTGAGCATAGTTTAGGCTGAATTCCACATTTGAAGGAACCACAAATCTTGAAAGAAATAAACATATTTGTTATGCAGTTATTTGTTTCTGTTGCCTCTAGATCTGAAGTTTCTCAGATTTGCAGCTCTTCTAAAGCAACAGTGAATTTCAGTAGGCACGTGCCAATAATGGGTCGTTTGTAAGCCCTCTTGAGATGAAGTCCAGAGATCATAATTCCAAAGAAGATAGTCTTTAGCCAATCCCTTCCTGCCTCTTGGGTGATATCAGGTACTAAGCTGAGAGCACAGACCTTAGCAGCTATAGCAAATAAGCAGACAGTAACTGCCAGAACCCCTGGTAGGAGGATATTAAGCAGCTAACACAGGCCACTGAGGGAGACATTTGCCCTAGGGCATAGCCTATGCCTTGTAATATGTCACAATTTTCCTTTGGTTTTAATACACAGTACCCTACTGTGCCACATAGTAGCCTGAGGCAAAAGGAAAGGTCAATAATACTGATCACATCTTTATTTAAAATTTTTATAGTTCATCCCTTTTTACATTTTTCAGTACTTTATATATTTTTTAAATACTTCTTTTCTTAAGGTTTTTTTTTTTTTTTGGTGCCCCTTAAGTTTTGCATCCGAGGCAAGTACCTCACTGTATCTGTTGACTGACTATTCATCCAGTATCTCTTGGGTGAAGCCTACAAATCCATATTTTTACAAAAAATTATATTAGAGTGTTGTCCATGGACTCTTATATCAGAACTTAGAAAATAACTTCCCCCTAGACCCATCCTTATGTTAATAAGAGAGTTCCTTCTACAGAGTTACCAAGTCTCCTTGTGTACATCTTTCAGAGCTTAAATTAATAAGAATTGAGTAGATTTGTAGTAAACATATCAACCTTGTTATTTGTGGTTTTTCTTCTTTTCCTATGGAAGCTAGACAAGTGGGATTCAAAACAGTTTCGAAAGAAGTCCCCAAATTTTTGTTGTATTTTTTTTTTCAATCTCTTTGCTGAGACTTTCCAACTACCCTTTCTTTTAGTTTGAAATACTTATAAACCTGAAGAATCCACAGGTGAAGTGGAAAGAAACCTTAACACTTTGCTATTAGCATAATGTAGGTATGAAATATACACAGTCAAAATATGGTACTTGAAAACACTTTATTATGTACTTTTTCATTTAAAAATATTTATTAAATATTTATTGCATATGCATTCTTAGATGAGATTACAAATGAAGAAAAAATATTTTAGGAAATAAACAATTTAAGCCAAGGTCTGGTAATATTGCTTGAAAACTAAACCCACAGGAAACATAAAATATTTATTAATTCAAAACCAAGTTAGGTAATCTAAAATTCCTAAGGCTTCATGGGATTTCATTAATGCATGGAAAATTTGGCTGTAAATCCATTATTTCCAATATATAACTACAGGTAACATTACAAGTCACAAGACTGACATGCATAACCAATGCAAATCCGAAAAAGTTTCATATCACAAACTTTAAAAATCATTTGGAAGTTTGCCCAGCACAGTAGATTGGAACAAATCAGAAGATTTTGGCTAAAAGGGGGTAAGGTTAACAAAATATGAAATACAGAGGTGCAGATTTAAACATCAGAGCTTTTATCTCTCACACTTTTACATTAAAAATGAAACATCAGGACTTGATTATCGGTTGAACAAGAAATTCTCATGCTCCCATTGTCCTGGAATAGCACTAATTCTGAAGACTTTGGGAAATCTGAAAGTTACCCAAATCTCTGGAAATTTTAAAGCTGTGAGCTGAAGAAATATCATTACAGCAGCGATTAACAAAACCCTGGATATTGAGTCGTCTGTGTTTCCTCCTCTCTCACCCCCCAAGGAAAACCACATCTGATAAAGGCATAGGCGGGAGATGGTGACAGCTATCAGTCCGGGTGGATGCATTTAACCTGGAGCCAATACTTGTCAAATCCCTCCTGTGTTCTGAGAACTGTGCTGACAATCACATTAGATCCACAGGTAGATCCTCAATATCTAACTCTCCAAAGTTTCAATGTCCTTCTTTTATGCACCTGGCCTAGTCAAGTTCAGAATAAGAAACTATTGGGATCAGGTTGGTTGGATTCAGGACAGAGGGCTAAGGGCATCTTTTTTCCACAATTGAAAGTATACACTCCCTGGTGTTAAAGCAAGATTAAGACTGATGAAATAGGCAGAACCAAACCCTCCACATCATTAATTTTCACCGGAATGACTTATTAATACCAGTAGATTAATTTGTATAGTCTGTGCTACGGATTTGCAACACAGTTCCTTCTCAGAAATATAAAGTATTGTGTTTCTCTTCTCAAGATCAATCCTGTTATTCCTTTGCTCTAGCTGCTGTCTATTCTCATTCTACACACTATAACAGGAAGGGCATATCTACTGCAGGGTTCTCCATAACTGTAGGCTGATCATGCTCCCTCAAAAATATCTCCAACACAAAAATTTACTCTTGAATTCTAGAGTTTTATTTATGTTGATGCCTAACCTTGACCTAGAAATCAGAGCCATCCCTAAAATCCAAAATTGAATTCACTTATTTTTTCCTTCAACTCAGTTCTTTGTTTCTTACCTGTCAGTGACATACATATCCACCCAGTCTCCCAAGCCACCAGTCACTCTTCAGTCTCCTCAAAACTATAAGATGGAAACAGAATTGGCATCCCCAAAATGGGTTAAGAACAACATATGCATAAACAAATGGACGCCATTGCTTACTCAATTTTATTCATCGGCTTTAATCACTTAACATCCAACTTAATTACAAAAACAATTTTAAAAACTCAATTGCGTGAGTGTTTACATATGATTTATAATTTTGTTTACTCTTTTTAATACGATATTTATTGAATTTTTTGCTAAAAATGTACCAAAAATACAAATGCGCTTTAGAATTTATCAACCATTTTTATGTAAAGAATAATACTTTCACTAATATTGTTACTTGTACTTTCCATTTTCAAGACAGCCTGCATTCTAAAGACCCTTGCCAAGTAACTGATTACATTTTTTATTGTGTTTACCTAATTTAGGCTTCTATTAGGAGGTCTATTTGAGACTAGTTAATTCGTCAGCATGGGCCTAATAGAGTTTAGCTGCTTTGTCAATTCTGCAACTTGCTATGTAGTTTCCTATCTTTATTTAACTAATTCCCTGTAATCATTTTGTTCCACTTCTAATAACATCAGATGGGAAACTGTACAAGTGTGTGTCTAGAATGTGCAGCTCATGTATTGTCTTTAGCATCTGATTCTCTCTAATGATTAACTGGCAACACAATTTCTTAAGCACCTTAGTAATACCCTCTGGGCAAAACAACAGTTTTATTTGAGTGAGGCAAGTTGAAGGAAACTCCTCACTCCTCATCTTGTATTCCATGCTATAGAAAGAGACTGACTACAAAATAAAACTTCACCAATAGAGCCTAAAGACCTTTAGGATTTAGCTCTCCCATCCAAAAAGAATGTGTGTAAATACTAGACACAGGTGTCTTAATAAAATACATTTCCCCCACAAGGATATTATATTCCAGGGATAGATTTTATCTGAAAGCTGTCTTCACCTCCTAAAAAGAGAGTGGCTTTTAAAGATAAATTCTTCTCTCCCGTACTTTACCAACTTCACCACCATAACACAGAGATAAGAGATAAAATAAAATGAAAATATGGAAAGCAGACAGAGAGGGAACTGCAAGGAGACACTGTATATTGGACAAAAGCAAATCTCAGAAATACTGCTGATAAAGACTTTGCACTTTGAGGAATACTTGGAACAAATTTACTGAGGAATGCACTGCCATCAGAAATAAAAGCTAAAACAAGGAAGCAATCATTTAAACGCATGGTGTTGAATGTGGACAGAAAAAGGAAATATATAAATGAATGTTGTAAAATCACTGCTAACGAAGATTTAGACAAACACTAATTGACAGAAATTTTTCCTTAGACACACATGGCTAAGAGTTTTGTTTGTCTTAGTGGGGAAGAATTAGGAGAATTACAAAATTGGGAAGAACTATAGTGTGATTCATTCTTTCTCAAAATTTTTATGTTCTCCTTATAAATTCAACATTCTGGTGCTCCCATATGGGAAAACCAGGGAAATGACACTTGGGTGTTGAATGTTGGCTATCTTAAATATCAGTTAAACTAACAACCTGTTGTTAATCAAAGCTAGGTGTGCATTTCTCAGCAAGAGTGGGCACTTTCAGCCAAATCTTAGCCTTTCAGAAAGAGAGCAGGGAAGCCAGGATATTCGATAAGGTTTAAAATCAGGTTTAAGGCAAATCTCTCAGGAGGTGTGGTAGACAGAGGGTGAGGTGGGGATGAGCTTTGTTAGAAGGGGTAAGGGTCATAATATACTACTTTAGTATTGGTGGACATAGCAAGGTTTGGTTTCAGAGTTTGGGGAGTAAACGATCTATTGATATCTTTTTAATTAAAAGTTCAGCAGTTTGATGTTCATCTAAATGACTTCCTTCATAGAAATTACTTGCAATCTTTATCTTCCAGAAACAGAGTTTCTTAGAATAATAAAATCATGTTGATGAGATCAGTGAAAAGGTAAAATTAGACTAATTTAATATCTACAGAATAATCCATGTGGGTACAGTTGGTTTCGGCTTTAACACTACATAAAAGAGCTACATTTTGAAGTTCAGCGTCTCCTGGTCTACATTCAAGGTGCTGAGTTTGAGTGTGTCTGTCTATCTCTCTCGCTCTCTCATCCAAAGATTCAGAGACTACGAGAAAGACACTTAAGAGAGGTTGTAACACTGATTTTGCACATAGAACATGTAATGAAGTAATGAAAATTCTGGCAAGGTAACAGTTCAAACAAAAGTGCAGATTTCAGAAATATTAGGATACGTTAAAGGAACAGAGTAGTCCATTGTCCTAAATGATTGTAGTTAACATTGGTACAGCTCTTTTTCATTTTAACGGAGCAAAGTACATGTATCAGGAAATATCAAGTGTAATAGCAACCATGCCTAAAATGCCAGATCTACAGGTTTTTGCATAATATACCATTTCACCTACATAAGAAAGATAGTTAATGATCTCTTGTGAAATTTCTTCCTCTTATAATATGGAATTTGGCCTTCCTTTTTTCTTCTTCTAAAAAGATAACCAACTGAGATGCAAGGAAACATTCTGTCTGATATTTCATGATAGCTATCTGACTCACCTCATACAAGTTCCAAAAAAATCTTTTATCTTGCTTCCCATTAAATATCTAATTTCCCCTTAGAAATTTTAAATTGACTTCTTTCAGTGTATAATATTGCCATTCTCTGAGCCTCCAGTTATGTGAGCAAGTGAGGGAGTTGCTAATGTGGAAGACAGAGTGTGTCGAAGTATTCTTGTCACAGTATATGGTAGGTTCATGGTAGACATTCAAATTGTTTTTCCAAAAACTCCAGCTTCACAGTTTCATACCAGTAAGAATAGAGGTCTAAAGACATTGTTTCTAAAAAATGGAAACATTTTCTCTTACATCTTTTTTTTTTTTTAACGTTTATTTATTTTTGACACAGAGAGAGACAGAGAATGAACGGGGGAGGGTCAGAGAGAGGGAGACACAGAATTGAAACAGGCTCCAGGCTCTGCGCTGTCAGCACAGAGCCCGACACAGGGCTCGAACTCACGGACCACGAGATCATGACCTGAGCCGAAGTCGGCCGCTTAACCGACTGAGCCACCCAGGCGCCCCATTCTCTTACATCTTTATTAGCAAGATTCTATCATCTCTTGTTTCCTCCCCGGATCTCAAATTGAGAACTGTGTATGGGAACTCTGAGGGAAAAGTCCAGATTGTCCTATGTATGTATCCTAGTATAGTTAGTTTAGGGAAGTAATGGATTACAACACATGCCCAGGAGCAAATTTGGAAACTGGAGTAGAATCAGATATCAAATGCACTTTTCAGATGCCACAGCACTGACGTGAGGTATCAGATTTTATTCAAACTTGTTGCAAATAACAAACCTATAATATGTGTTATAAATTCATGAAAAGAAGCACCAAACTATCCGCTCTCTCTGAAAAAGCCGTGAGGTACAAAGAGGGTCCCAACGAGAAAAGTTGAAGTCCAATGTCTCACTTCTCCATCTAAAATGTGTGATTTATAAATATTAAATAAGACAATCAAGGATAAAAAAATCTCCAAGATATCAATTTTTTTAAGAAATTAGATCTACTTATTCACATTGAACCCATAGTGCAGTAGACATAAAATTAAGGCAGTAAGTTAACACTTTGACGAAAATTTGCTAACAGATAATCCATTGCCAGGAAATATGAAATAATGTAATAAAATTGAAGGAGGGAATGATAAAATAGAAAACAAGGAAAATGGCTGTTAAAAGAAGTAAACTACAAATTCAGAATCAGAATTTAGTGTGCAATAGGAAAAAAGAAAACCAGGTAAACATTAATAGCAAAAGAGCAATATTATGCCACCGAAGCGAGAACAACCCAAATCTAATAAAATAATGTTTAAAAGCCTCAGAAAGAAGCAAACATTATTAAAAATGAAACATATTTAAAATGGGAATTAAGAGGGGGTGCCTGGGTGGCTCAGCGGTTCAGTCAGCACCGACTTCAGCTCAGGTCATGATCTCACAGTTCATGAGTTCAAACCCCGTGTAGGCGGGCTCTGTGCTGACAGCTTGGAGCCTGGAGCCTGCTTCAGATTCTGTGTCTCCCTCTCTCTCTCCCCCTCCCCCTCTTGCGCTCTGTCTCTCTCAAAAATAAACATTAAAAAAAATGTTTTTAATGCGAATTAAGGGGCACCTGGGTGGTTCAGTCAGGTGTCTGACTTTGGCTCAAATATGATCTCACAGTTCATGAGTTTGAGCCCCCTGTGAGCACAGAGCCTACCCCGGATCCCCTGTCCCCCTGTCACTCTGCCCCTCCCCGGCTTGTTCTCTCTCTCAAAGTGAATAAATCAACTTTGAAAATAAAATGTAAAGTCAAATATTGTATATGAAATATACATCAATTGAAAAAAAAAAAAAAAAAAACACCTCCCCCGAGTGCCCACAGTCAAAGCCTTACATAGCCTCCATCACGTCATTAATTTTGGCTTCTGTTCCCTGCTATTTGTGCAGCACCTAGAACAGTTCCTGGCACCCTTCAAACAAAACCTAAATATTTGTATTTTTAAAAATCTATCAGTAAAAAGGATTGGGTCACAAACTGAGCAGGTGCATCGTTTTTGTCTTCTGCCCAAACTCAGTTGAAATGACAGAAAAAAAAATGTTTAACAAGTAATAATGCTGGATAGCAAATATAGGTCCAAAAGCGTCTAAGAAAAATATGGAGCAATTCTTAGAGAAAGCAGACGGGACAGAATTGAGGAACAGGCAAGACTCCGAGAAGTTACACAGCACAGTGGAAGAATTTTGAAAGGTGTTCTAGCATCATAATCAGAGGAGTCCTTTGTGGTACTAGTCATTCAGAATTAACTGAAAAAATACCTTTAAGGAAGCTGGGAAAATGAATCTCTCTTCTCCTCCTGTGCCACTAAATTGAGTACAGCCATCAAGCTGGCTCGCAAGCCAGTACTGGCACTGGTGCCCTGTAACAGGCCATCAAAGGGAAAAGAGCCTTCTTCCAGAAGGATACCTCTTAAAAGACAGTCTGCTGATTCACCACTTTTGACAGCATATTTCACTCTTCTCTCCAAATTGCCAATTTTATGTATTAAGAACTTACAAAGGCAAATAGGTGAGTTTGTCAAATAAATAATAAGAAACATGAAATACTTTAGATATAAAGTGAAGTAAAAAAAAAAAAGGCTTCCATTTGAACAAAAATAAAGACAATCGGCACCAAAGAAACAGAGCTAATAAAGCAAATGGAAGACTGCAAGATAATTATAATTCTAAAGAGATAGAAGAGAATATCACATGCACAGGCTATTATGAAAGAAAATCAATTAAAGATCAAGAAAAGTAAAGGTACAGACTTTTGGGGAAAAAAACCTCATGGAATGAGTCAATGGCAAAATAGCTGAAGCAAGTTATATTACTGTTAAGGTGAAAAGTCATCATAATCAAAAGGGTAAGATAAAAACCTATGAAAGATGAGAGACAAGAAGGATACCACCAGAATCGCAAACACCTAACCAAGCAAAGTCCCAGACAGAAGCAATAGAGAAGTTGCAGGGGAGATAATTAAAAATATAAAGGGGGGGGGAGGTAGAATCCAGGCCAGAATATATACATGAATTTTTTTCATTGAATGGCCACCATAACCACTAAAAACAAACAAACAAAAAACTAGATGCATCATAGTGAGTATTTTGAATGTCAGAAATAAATAAGGGTCAGATTTGGAGGCAAGAACCTCTCGTTCAGCAGCAATTAATACTAGAGAAGGAGAAGGAATATCTTTTTAAGTTTCTTCTGAGGGGGTGGGGGAGGGGCAGAGGGAGAGAGACAATCCCAACCAGGCTCCTTGTTGTTGGCGTGAAAGCCTGACATGATCTCTGCCTCATGAACCCTGAGGTCATGACTTGAGACAAAGTCAAGACTAGTTGCTTAACCAACTGAGCCATCCAGGCACTCCACGAAGGAATATCTTTAAAACTCTAATGGAATATGAACATAGAATTCTATAACCATCTAAATTACCATTTTGGGGACAGAATGGAAGAAATTTTCAAATATGTAAAAACTCAGAATGTCTTCTATCCATAAACTGTGAAAGAAAAACTTAAAAATACATTCCACCTTTATCAAAACTGATTTCAGGAAAGAGGAAAATAGGGGTTTAAAAAAATCAATGCAATGTATGCTAGCTAAATAAATACAAATGAAATTGGAAAAACTCATAATATTCAGTATAGGTTCAGTTTGGAAGGGAGGGGCTAAAGAAGGAAGAGAAATGGAAACATGCTGGGGTTTTCTATTGTAGAAATTATATCTAGCTATTGATGCAAAAATAAATATAAGTTAGTTTTTAAATAGACACCAAAGGAATATGTGATAGATATTTTCTTCTAATGCTTAAAGAAAAATTTTTTAAATTTAAAATACAGAAAAAAATCAGAAAAATCAATGCAGAAACATAATTCAGAAAAAAGTAAATTGGTAGGGCTTGTTCCAACATAACAGTGATTACAATAAATTTCAAAGATCTAGATCTCTGTCCTTCAAGGTAATAATCTTGTTTGAATAAGGTTTAAATTCAGTTAAATGAAAATACACCAAAAGTTGGAAAATAGAGAAATGAAGAGGGAAAAGAAGTACCTAGCAAATCCTAGCAAAATCAACCAGGTATGAAAATATTTTTTAATCCTAAATAAAATTTACTGTAAAAGCAGTAAGTAGGTCAGAATAAAATGAAGTTATTTTTAAGATTAAGTTAGAAATGTTCCAGTGACTAAAAGACTCATAAATGGTTATGTCAAAATTCACCAACTCAAATACATAGTGGGAGTTTTGGGGTTGTTTTTGTTTTGTTTCTTTTTTTGCTAGGTAGATAATGCAAATGACATAGGAAGCTATCAAGTGTGAGAATAGTAGGTAGTGCAACCATTTTAAAACATCCGGCAATTTAGGGGCACCCAGGTGGCTCAGCTGGTTAAGCATTCAACTCTTGATTTTGGCTCAGGTCATGATCTCAAGCCCCGCAACACACTCTGTGCTAACAGCACAGAGCCTGCTTGGGACTCTGTGTCCTTCTGTATCTCTCTCAAAATAAATAAAAAGAGACGAAAGGGAAGGGGAAGATAAGATCATTCAACTAATACAAGAATGATTCACTGATCCATATCTAGCAGTTGATAACCAGTTTATGCAAACAGTAAAACTTCAAAATATGTGAAGCAGAAATTGACAAAAACTCAAGGAAGACTTGAAAAACCTCACAGTTGTAGTGTGAGGTGAGTGTAATATTCGAGTAGCCATGTAAAGGAAGAAAAAAGTGATCAACTATGCCAAAGGCTACTGATAGTCAAGTAAGGTCAGAACTGGGACTTCACCATTGTAATTAGCAACACTAAGGTCATTAGCAATACTGACTACAGCCATTTTGGGGAAGGAGGGAGATTAAAAAAAACCCCACTGGAGTGAGCACCAGAGAAAAATCAAGGACTGCTAGTACAGAAAACTGTTTCAAGGAGGTTTGCAAATGGAAGCAAAGCAAAGGGATGATACCCATAGGAAGACTAACATTAAGAGATGGGGGTGGGGATGGAGGGATGGGTGTGATGATACATTTGGGGTAAATATATGCAGTATCTTTTACTTTTTTCCCAATAATTTGCAACAGGAATGCATTCAGGCATTTCTTTCCTAATTTAAAAAAACATTAAGACATCATGTTTTGTTTCCGCTTTTCCTTTTTTAAATTGAGAAATAGCTTGTTTGTATGCTAACGGTAATGAAGTAGACAGGGGAAATTTGACAATATATAAGGCATAGAAGAAAATTGCTGGAGCAATGATTTTAAGTAAGTGAGACAGGATAGTATGTGGTACACCTGAGCTGGCGTCAGAAACAAAGAGTTCAATAACTGGAATAGGAGGGCAGTCAGGGTACTGTTGTCACCAAAGCAGACAGGTGGGTATACAGTGGTAGGGATGCACTGAAATTCTGTTTCATTTAGCTCACTGAAATAGAATGAAGATCATCAGCTCAGCTGAGATGGCAAAGAGGTATTGGAGATTTGAAGAGAGAGGAATAAATATAATCGTTGTGGTGCTTGTAAGACTATTCTAGAGAAGTATAAATTATCCTTGCCAGTCAGTGTCAAGGGCCCATTAGGAGTTAGTGATTATGGATTTAAAGTGAAAGCAACAAATTGTGGGTTTTCCTGAAGCCACATTGTTACCTGAGGTTAGATACTTAATAGTGGAGAGTTGAATTTAACCTAGGCTGATCTAGCAAAGGAGTGTGGCATGGTGAGAGATACACAACAGAATTTGCCATATACAGAAAAGTCATCATGGTTACTGATCACAGAATGAAACTGGGTAGGAAACGAAGTGAGGAAAACTCTGTGAATATGCTTAAAACCATTGACTTTTACACTCTGATTAATTGTATGATATGTAAATTATCTCTCAATAGGTTGCTGCCAAAAGAAAAATAAGAGAGAGGCAGTGGAAAGGGGAGGAAGGAAGAGGTAGGAAGTTGAAGAAATGATGATGGTGAAACAAAACAGGGAAGTGGAAAAAGAAAATATGCTCCCAAGCCCAACACCATTACAATTCAATTTGAGAGGCACCTGGATGGTTCAGCCATTCAGCTTCCGACTTTAGCACAGGTCATGATCTCATGGTTTGTGAGATCGAGCCCCACATTAGGCTCTCTCTGTTAGTGCAGAGCCAGGTTCGGATCCTCTGTCCCCCTCTCTCCTTGCCCCTCCCTTGCACGTTCTCTCTCTCAAAAATAAATAAAAATACTTAAATAGAAAGATTTATAGGTAAATAAAATTCCATTTGAACAAAACCTTTCTTTAAATATGTCCTGAGTTTTATCCTGATTTTTGTCCTGTTTGGTGATTTTCAAATGAAGAAGATTAAAAATTTTTTATTCATGTTTTTATAGTCTTTGTATAATGGCTATTTCCACATTTGGGTTATGAATGATATTTTTATCATAATATGACCTCACCAATAAAAATATTTATGATGCTAAGAACTGAGAAAGGATCTGCAGGCTGGTTGAAATGCCATCAGTAGTTCAGTAGGCTGCAAGGATGAGTGAGTGGAAGGAAACATAGTTTGTGTATCCATCATGTTTAATTTGTGTGGAACCCTCTCTGCCCTGGTTCTGTGTTTCCCTGCGTAGGGACTTCTGGAATAATGCTGGAGGCCTCTCCCTGCATCCCTGCATACGTGCCTTCTTGGGGTAAGAGTAAGTTATCTGACTGTTGAATTTGTAAAACTAGGCTTATGGGGTCAGCCCTTTCCTCCAATTCCTTCTGTAGGAGAACCTACCAACTCTAGGTAGCAAACATTCTCTTTCTATGTCATAATTTTTAGAGGATTGCTTCCTATAAAGCAAGACACCTGAAGTATTTTCAGTGGTCTCCATTTGGGGCAACACAACTCAAGTTCACACACCTCATAGATAGAAAAACTGGAATTTGAACCCAGCAGTGTGACTTTAAAGTTTTCATTTTAGGCATTACACTGCTCAGCATCTGGAAGTTTGTGTAAAGAAATTGGAATTGGGCGCCTGTGTGGCTCAGTCAGTTAAGCCTCTGGTCAGTTAAGCTCAGGTCATGATCTCACAGTTCATGGGTTTGAGTCCTGCATCAGGCTGTGTACTGACAACTGGGATCCTGGAGCCTGCTTCAGATTTTGTGTCTCTCTCTCTGCCCCTCCCTGCTCATGCTGTGTCTCTCTCTGTCTCAGAAATAAAGAAAAATGTTTAAAAAAATTTAAAAATAGATATTGGAATCAGTATCAAGCATGATAAAGAAGGAAGAAATCTCATCCCCTTGCTACATAGTATAAGGAGTGTAAGGGTTAACTGGAGTGTAATTAGTTGCATTTGTTTCTGTTTTGGTTTTAATCTGGATATAACCATGCCCAAATACTTCCTGCCACACCAGGAGACATGTCTGTTCCAGTAAACTTAAGACCTCAGGTTATAGGGAAATAGAAACTGAATGCCTATAGTAGGTCAGTTTCAGGGAATGGATCAGGAGATACCAAGGATCAGAATGTATCAGGAAAAGAGTTTGGACGTAGGCAATCAATGAAACTTTATTGAATACTCCGAGGTATTTCATCTATACAGAGTTATAAGTATTCCAGAAGTCAATATGAACCAGGAGAAAAAGGGTTTCAAGGGAAAGGAAGGAAACCATTTGAGAATAGAACCATGAAAAGTAAGACTAGGAAAAAAAAAAAAAAAGGAAAAGGAAAAGGAAAACTTGTATTCAGAATGAAACATTGGATGACTGCAGGATATAGATTTCATTGTGAGACCCAAAGCAACATTGCTTTGAAAATTTAATCAGAGAGCTGGCAATCAATGACCCTGTTTTAACACATCCCAGTTAAACAAGCATAGTGAAACAGATTTAGCTACATCCAGAGAAGGGAAAAGCAACCAGAACTGATCCGTGTATCAGAAGTTTAAAAAAAAAGATTTTATTATTACTGCAAAATACAATTTTTTGTCTTTTTAATGAATTTGTTTCACCAATATTTCAAATAGAAGATCTTGTTTTATGTAGCAAAAATAAGTATAATATATGCAAGTTTAAAAAACTTTAAAAGTAGGATTAGGTTGTTCTTTTATTTTTTTAAGAGACTCTAATAGTTTACCTATAATATGTATTTGGTTGTGAACTATGTTTCTACACCAGGAAGGTGCAGTTCAAACTACCAAATCATTCACAGGGGTCGAAAAGGAAAAGAAATAGCTACACCAGCAATAAAAGCAAACATCTGTCATTTTATGTTTACAGAGCTTTAACACCATAATGAAGCTTAGATCACACTCCCCCAAAATATATGATTATGCTGCCAAAGCCCAGTGGCAAGGAAATAACCAACAATATGCCTAATTTATTTCCTTGAACAACTGATCTTGTGCAGTGTTCTAAAATTGAAAATAATCTCTGCTACTTGCTTTCCTGAAAATATCTACAGATTAAATATCTCTTGTGAGCGTTTAATGAAAGGCTGATTTTAATTATAATCATTTACCATGCAGATTAGGCTTGAATCAGCCTGTTCATTAATATCATATCTGGGTTACAAAATAAATATACCACCTAAATTTTATTAAACATGCTTAGAGTTTTGAGATATTAGAGAATGTAAACTTTTAATTATGATACAAATTAACAGATTATTTTACTACTTGATACAATGTTTATTGTTAGCTGATGTAAATACTTGCAAATATAGTGCATATGCAGGATTTCTTTCTTTTGTTGACATTAACAAGAAACACCTCTTTTTATAAAGTTCATTTCCATTTACAATTGTAGCTTAGGCCTGAGCATTTTTTTCCTCATTACATGTGAATCATTAATCATACAAAATGAATGCAGCATGGCTTTTTGTTCTTGGGAATGATGTGCTTTGTGATGAATACTTATTATCATAAATCTTTCTAAAAGAGGTCCTAATAGCATCCAATAACTTGTAACAGCAGTGAGTAAAATTTAAAGTGTACTCTTTTCCACCAGCTTTTATATTTGAAGCCAGCATCAATTTTCACAAGGACAATTTAAAACACAGGCGTGTAAAAACAAATATCCACACCATCAGTAATGCAAAACACATTTTCTACTGTTTTTCTCCTGAACAGGATTCCACAATGCCCTTTGTTTGTTTCTTTTTTCCTCTTCTAATGTCATCAGAGCCTACTGCTCCATAATTAGTTTCTTTTGCCTTAGTAAAACAAAGTTTCACTAATTTTTTGTTGAGATCCAGAGGATGTACAAACATGTCAAGGAAAAGAAAAAAATTGTGAAAAATAAGATCACTTTAACATTGTATGGCAATTTTAAGAGATTTTTTATGCCTATATTTTTGACATTTGGTTTATTTTTTTAATTGAAATCTCTACTTCTGACATTTAAACCCTTAAATTAGTCATTTGTGATGGGATTAAATAGGATTTAGGATATTTTTGTGTGTACATCCTATATATATATCCATATACTATATACATGTGACATGCATATTTTATATATTACATATATCCTAACATATATACATATACGTATACGTGACTGATTTTCACACAACTATGCTCACTCCCAAAGTGAACCAGGATTGAATGTCCTTGTGAGAAAGTCCTGAGGAATATGATAAATATCTGTAGATCAAAAGACAAGTTTTTTTTTTTTAAATCAAAGAGCAAGTAAAAATTATCTCACAAAATTATACTATAGTTATAATTATTAAACAGCACTTTGGAGTCTTCTATAATTAATTTCCTCTTACAAATTACTAAATTTTGACATTCCTATTTAAGATCAGTATAGTTTGTACAAGGAATAATTTCCTGGAAACATTGAGATAATTTAAGGAATGATATGGAAGAAATTTTCAGATATATGTCATCTGTTGATTTTTGTTGCTCTTTTTGTTTCAACTTAAAATAGTTTTAGAAACATCATAAAAAGATGTCAACCTCTAAAATTTTCTATAATTGAGACACAGCAAAGTAATTGTTGCATCTTCCGCTGGTGAAAAAGGAATCATGAATAAAGCTATTCAAAACCTTTAAGCACTTCATGATTACTATAATAGACATAATACTTTGCTGAGTTTCTACAATTATGACCCCAGTACTATTTTTAGTTTTAACTCCATTAATCTCTGTGAGTCCAGATAACAACTTCTAATGTAAGGATTTGTTGTTGTTTTGTTTTTAAATTGAAGTATAGTTGACACACAATGTTACATGAATTTCAGGTGTAAATCATGGTGATTGGGTTAAGTTCACACCTTATGCTATCCTCACCATAAGTGTAACTGTTAACCATCACCATACAATGCTATTATAATACCATTCGCTATATGTCCTCTGCTGTACCTTTTATTCCTGTGACTCATTCATTCCATAACTGGAAGTCAGTATCTGCCACTCGCCTTCACCTATTTTACCCATCCCCCTACCCCCTCCCCTCTGGCAACTATTAGTTCCCTGTATTATGGCTCTGTCTCTGCTTGTTTATTTTTTGTTTGTTTGTTTATCTTTTTAGATTCCACATTTAAGTGAAATCAGATGGTATTTGTCTTTGTCTAACTTATTTCATTTAGCATCATACACTCTGGGTCCATCCATGTTGTAACAAATGACAAGATCTTATTCTTTTTCATGGCTGAGTAATATTCCATTGTGTGTGTGTATACATACATGTATGTACATGTATATATATACATACATGTATACACACACACACATACATACACACCACATCTTATTTTCCATTCATCTATTGATGAAAATTTGGGTTGCTTCCATATCTTGGCTATTGTAAATAATGCTACATGAACAGGGGTACATTTTTTTTTTCAAATAACTGCTTTGAGGTTTTTTGTTTTTTGTTTTTTTTTTAAGTAAATATCCAGTAGTAGAATTGCTGGATCATAGGGTAGTTCTATTTTTAATTTTGGGGTGAACTTCCATACTGTTTTCCACAGTGGCTATACCAATTTACTCTCCCACCAACAGTGCATGAGAGTTCCTTTTTCCTCATTTGCATTATTACCAACACTTGTGAGTTCTTGTCCCTTCTATTTTAGCCATTTTGACAAGTGCAAGGTGATAACTCATTGATAGTGATGTTGAGCATCTTTTCATGTGTCCGCCATTTGTATGCCTTCTTTGGAAAAAAGCCTATTCAGGGCCTATGTCCATTTTTTAAATTGGATTATGTGTGTTTTTTGGTTTTGAGTTGTATAAGTTCTTTATATAGTTGAGTATTAACCCCTTATCAGATATAACATTTGCAAATATCTCCTCCCATTTAGTAGGTTGTTTTTTTGTTTTGTTGATAGTTTCTTTTGCTGTGCAAAATCTTTTTATTTTGATGTAGTCTTAATACTTTATTTTTACTTTTGTTTCCCTTGCCTCAGGAGACCTATCTAGAAAAATGTTGCTATGGCTATTATCAGAGACATTATTGCCAGTGCTCTCTTCTAAAATTTTGATGGTTTTAGCTCTGACACTTAGGTCTCTAAACCATTTTGAGTTTGTTTTCATATAGGGTGTAAGAAAGTGGTCTAGATTTATTCTTTTGCATTTAGTTATCCAGTTTTCCCAAAACCATTTACTGAAGAAACATTGCCCCATTGTATATTTTTGCCTCCTTTATCATAGATTAATTGACCATATAAGTGTGGATTTACTTTTGGGCTGTCTATTCTGTCCTATTAATTTGTGTGTCTATTTGGGGGCCAGTGCCATACTGTTTTCATTACAACAGCCTTATAGTATATCTTGAAATCTAATATTGTGACAACTCCAGCTTTATTCTTCTTTCTCAAGATTGCTTTGGCTATTCTGAGTCTTTGTGGCTCCATACAAATTTTATTATTTCTTCTAGTTCTGTGAAAAATGCTGTTGGTAGTTTCATAGGGATTGCACTGAATCTGTAGATTGCTTTGGGTATTATGGACATTTTGACAATATTCTTCTAATCCATGAACATGGAATATCTTTCCATTGTTTGTGTCATATTCAATTTCGTTCATCAGTATTTTACGGTTTTCAGAGTATTGTAAGGTAGGTTTTTACATCTCTCTTTTATAAATAAGCCAAATAAGGTTCAAAGGACTTATGCAGTTGGCCTCTTAATACCTTACCAAATACATGGCACAGGGCAAGGTTAGAATGCAGATTTGACTATATTCAAACCCATCTCCTGCCACTATCTGTCTTTTTATTGGTTATCTTGATTTCTCTTAGTGTTAAAATTATATAGATGTTGTTTTAGGTTCTCCCTACAAATAAACGTGAGAGTACATACTCAGACATATAGTATAGATACAATAGTTCATAGATGTCTACAGCTAACCAACTCATAAGGAACATGTCAAGAGGATTTGCTGTGTGCTTTAAAAGGTAACTTCTACCATTATGTAGAATTCAACTTTGAAAGAATATTATCATTTCTGATGTTATCACTTTTTAATATACTGAAAAATATGTTAAGTAAAATTGATTTATATACATGTGTTATTTTATGCTCAGTATGTATTTTGGGGAGAATATTTACATTATCAAATAATTTAAATTGGTCTTAATGATTTCCTATAGAACAGTGAAATATGATTAAGTATTGCTAATACTATTTTCTTATCTATAATAACATAAGATAAAATATAATTGAATATACATATATAAATATGTATAACATTATGTGTAGGTATATAAACATGTACACATATGCATATATATAAGAAATTCAAATTTTAGGTATTATAAAAGTATATAGTTTAGTTCCACAATTCAGCTCATCCTTGCAAAGAAGTGCATAAATTACATATGTATTTTTTTAACTGAACTTAATCATTGTTTTTGGATATACTATGAACAAAGTATAATGATGATTTAGTTGAAGGTATTGTCATGTTATAAAAATCAAATTTCAGGGGTGCCTAGGTGGCTCAGTTGGTTGAGCATCTGGCTCCTGATTTCAGCTCAGGTCATGATCTCACAGTTTCCTGAGATTAAGCCCTACATTGGGCTCTGCTCTCACAGCATGGAGCCTGCTTGAAATTCTCCCTCTCCCTCTGCTCTTCCTTTGTTCTCTCTGTCTCTGTCTTTCTCTCTCTCTCTCTCTCTAAGCATAAAAATTTTTTTAATAAAAAATAAAATTTGAAGTTGATATTATCAGTATTATCAACAGTGGTAATTATATGGTGTAAGAAGAAAATATAGAAATTTAGGAAAATCATATTAGTACTGGGGTGATAATGATTAAGTACCAATTTCTAAACAGGTGATTGTCAGTCAGGGAATAAATGTTCTTGTGCATGCTATTATGTTCTTACTTGTGAACAAAGTACCTGAGGATATATAAATACAATAAAGATCTCTGTGGGTCGAATGGAAGCAGAGTTGCCATCAGTTTCTTCCATCTAAAATCACCTAGGCATCTTTCTCTGACTGACTTATTTCACTTAGTGTAATACCCTCCAGTTCTATCCATGTTGCTGCAAATGGCAAGATTTCATTCTTTCTCATTGTCATATGTTTTCACTCATATGTGGATCTTGAGAAACTTAACAGAAGACCATGGGGGAGGGGAAGGGGAAAAAAAAGTTACAAACAGAGAGGGAGGGAGGCAAACCACAAGAGACTCTTAAATACAGAGAACAAACTGAGGGTTTATGCAAGGTGGGGGAAAGGGGAAAGTGGGGGACGGATGGACATTGAGGAGGGCACTTGTTGGGATGAGCACTGGGTGTTGTATGGAAGCCATTATGACAATAAATTATATTTAAAAAATTCATTCAGAAAATAAAATAAAAATATTTAAAAAAATAAAGTCATGTAGGCAAAGGATAAGAAGAGGAGTTCTACACTTTTATTTCCATGTATAAATGAGAAATGGCCTTGGATGGATTTGCAATGTACAATTAATTCAACTTAAGCTATTTTTTGTCTCATATTTTTTCACATAATTGTCTGTAATGGCAGAGGAGGGTAGACATTTGTCTCTAGACTGGGAAAGCACAGCTCAAGGAGGCTAGGAAGCATAGTATTTCTTTGAGGCTTATAGTTTATAATTTCATACAATTCTCTATTTGTAATATTTTCTATTTGTGTAATGTAATAAGAATTTTAAATGTGCAGTTAAAGCCATAATTGTCCCCAGTGTTACTGCTGATATTTCATAAAGACGCACCCATGAAAATTCTTGTGTGAGAGATATGATCTTAATATCACTTTCAGATATCCTAAAGTCTTAAGGTTCAGTTTCCCATTTTTATCAGTTCACTATGATGTTCATAATTTAACATAAAAATGTAAAAGCTACAACACAAAAATGTATATTTGCACAATATGGAGTACTCTTGAAGATATTAGAGGGGTTTTTGGTAAAATTTTACAGGTATGTTAAATGTTTATTTTCTTTTTTTTTTTTTTTTTTCTGGTGATTCTAATTTTAATACATTTTTTCTTCTTTTTTTTTTTATATGAAGTTTATTGAGAAATTGGTTTCCATACAACACCCAGTGCTCATCCCAAAAGGTGCCCTCCTCAATACCCATCACCCACCCGCCCCTCCCTCCCACCCCCCATCAACCCTCAGTTTGTTCTCAGTTTTTAACAGTCTCTTATGCTTTGGCTCTCTCCCACTCTAACGTCCTTTTTTTTTTTTTTTTACCTTCCCCTCCCCCATGGGTTCCTGTTAAGTTTCTCAGGATCCACATAAGAGTGAAACCATATGGTATCTGTCTTTCTCTGTATGGCTTATTTCACTTAGCATCACACTCTCCAGTTCCATCCACGTTGCTACAAAAGGCCATATTTCATTTTTTCTCATTGCCACGTAGTATTCCATTGTGTATATAAACCACAATTTCTTTATCCATTCATCAGTTGATGGACATTTAGGCTCTTTCCATAATTTGGCTATTGTTGAGAGTGCTGCTATGAACATTGGGGTACAAGTGCCCCTATGCATCAGTACTCCTGTATCCCTTGGGTAGATTCCTAGCAGTGCTATTGCTGGGTCATAGGGTAGGTCTATTTTTAATTTTCTGAGGAACCTCCACACTGCTTTCCAGAGCGGCTGCACCAATTTGCATTCCCACCAACAGTGCAAGAGGGTTCCCGTTTCTCCACATCCTCTCCAGCATCTATAGTCTCCTGATTTGTTCATTTTGGCCACTCTGACTGGCGTGAGGTGATACCTGAGTGTGGTTTTGATTTGTATTTCCCTGATAAGGAGCGACGCTGAACATCTTTTCATGTGCCTGTTGGCCATCTGGATGTCTTCTTTAGAGAAGTGTCTATTCATGTTTTCTGCCCATTTCTTCACTGGGTTATTTGTTTTTCGGGTGTGGAGTTTGGTGAGCTCTTTATAGATTTGAGATACTAGCCCTTTGTCCGATATGTCATTTGCAAATATCTTTTCCCATTCCGTTGGTTGCCTTTTAGTTTTGTTGGTTGTTTCCTTTGCTGTGCAGAAGCTTTTTATCTTCATAAGGTCCCAGTAATTCACTTTTGCTTTTAATTCCCTTGCCTTTGGGGATGTGTCGAGTAAGAGATTGCTACGGCTGAGGTCAGAGAGGTCTTTTCCTGCTTTCTCCTCTAAGGTTCTGATGGTTTCCTGTCTCACATTTAGGTCCTTTATCCATTTTGAGTTTATTTTTGTAAATGGTGTGAGAAAGTGGTCTAGTTTCAACCTTCTGCATGTTGCTGTCCAGTTCTCCCAGCACCATTTGTTAAAGAGGCTGTCTTTTTTCCATTGGATGTTCTTTCCTGCTTTGTCAAAGATGAGTTGGCCATATGTTTGTGGGTCTAGTTCTGGGGTTTCTATTCTATTCCATTGGTCTGTGTGTCTGTTTTTGTGCCAATACCATGCTGTCTTGATGATGACAGCTTTGTAGTAGAGGCTGAAGTCTGGGATTGTGATGCCTCCTGCTTTGGTCTTCTTCTTCAAAATTCCTTTGGCTATTCGGGGCCTTTTGTGGTTCCATATGAATTTTAGGATTGCTTGTTGTAGTTTCGAGAAGAATGCTGGTGCAATTTTGGTTGGGATTGCATTGAATGTGTAGATAGCTTTGGGTAGTATTGACATTTTGACAATATTTATTTTTCCAATCCATGAGCAGGGAATGTTTTTCCATTTCTTTAAATCTTCTTCAATTACCTTCATAAGCTTTCTATAGTTTTCAGCATACAGATCCTTTACATCTTTGGTTAGATTTATTCCTAGGTATTTTATGCTTCTTGGTGCAATTGTGAATGGGATCAGTTTCTTTATTTGTGTTTCTGTTGCTTCATTGTTAGTGTATAAGAATGCAACTGATTTCTGTACATTGATTTTGTATCCTGCAACTTTGCTGAATTCATGTATCAGTTCTAGCAGACTTTTGGTGGAGTCTATCGGATTTTCCATGTATAATATCATGTCATCTGCAAAAAGCGAAAGCTTGACTTCATCTTTGCCAATTTTGATGCCTTTGATTTCCTTTTGTTGTCTGATTGCTGATGCTAGAACTTCCAGCACTATGTTAAACAACAACGGTGAGAGTGGGCATCCCTGTCGTGTTCCTGATCTCAGGGAAAAAGCTCTCAGTTTTTCCCCGTTGAGGATGATGTTAGCTGTGGGCTTTTCATAAATGGCTTTTATGATGTTTAAGTATGTTCCTTCTATCCCGACTTTCTCAAGGGTTTTTATTAAGAAAGGGTGCTGGATTTTGTCAAAGGCCTTTTCTGCATCGATTGACAGGATCATATGGTTCTTCTCTTTTTTTTTGTTAATGTGATGTATCACGTTGATGGATTTGCGAATGTTGAACCAGCCCTGCATCCCAGGAATGAATCCCACTTGATCATGGTGAATAATTCTTTTTATATGCTGTTGAATTCGATTTGCTAGTATCTTATTGAGGATTTTTGCATCCATATTCATCAGGGATATTGGCCTGTAGTTCTCTTTTTTTACTGGGTCTCTGTCTGGTTTAGGAATCAAAGTAATACTGGCTTCATAGAATGAGTCTGGAAGTTTTCCTTCCCTTTCTATTTCTTGGAATAGCTTGAGAAGGATAGGTATTATCTCTGCTTTAAACGTCTGGTAGAACTCCCCTGGGAAGCCATCTGGTCCTGGACTCTTATTTGTTGGGAGATTTTTGATAACCGATTCAATTTCTTCACTGGTTATGGGTCTGTTCAAGCTTTCTATTTCCTCCTGATTGAGTTTTGGAAGAGTGTGGGTGTTCAGGAATTTGTCCATTTCTTCCAGGTTGTCCAATTTGTTGGCATATAATTTTTCATAGTATTCCCTGATAATTGTTTGTATCTCTGAGGGATTGGTTGTAATCATTCCATTTTCATTCATGATTTTATCTATTTGGGTCATCTCCCTTTTCTTTTTGAGAAGCCTGGCTAGAGGTTTGTCAATTTTGTTTATTTTTTCAAAAAACCAACTCTTGGTTTCGTTGATCTGCTCTACAGTTTTTTTAGATTCTATATTGTTTATTTCTGCTCTGATCTTTATTATCTCTCTTCTTCTGCTGGGTTTAGGCTGCCTTTGCTGTTCTGCTTCTATTTCCTTTAGGTGTGCTGTTAGATTTTGTATTTGGGATTTTTCTTGTTTCTTGAGATAGGCCTGGATTGCAATGTATTTTCCTCTCAGGACTGCCTTCGCTGCGTCCCAAAGCGTTTGGATTGTTGTATTTTCATTTTCGTTTGTTTCCATATATTTTTTGATTTCTTCTCTAATTGCCTGGTTGACCCACTCATTCGTGAGTAGGGTGTTCTTTAACCTCCATGCTTTTGGAGGTTTTCCAGACTTTTTCCTGTGGTTGATTTCAAGCTTCATAGCATTGTGGTCTGAAAGTATGCATGGTATAATTTCAATTCTTGTAAACTTATGAAGGGCTGTTTTGTGACCCAGTATATGATCCATCTTGGAGAATGTTCCATGTGCACTCGAGAAGAAAGTATATTCTGTTGCTTTGGGATGCAGAGTTCTAAATATATCTGTCAAGTCCATCTGATCCAGTGTCTCATTCAGGGCCCTTGTTTCTTTATTGACCGTGTGTCTAGATGATCTATCCATTTCTGTAAGTGGGGTGTTAAAGTCCCCAGCAATTACCACATTCTTATCAATAAGGTTGCTTCTGTTTATGAGTAATTGTTTTATATATTTGGGGGCTCCGGTATTCGGCGCATAGACATTTATCATTGTTAGCTCTTCCTGATGGATAGACCCTGTAACTATTATATAATGTCCTTCTTCATCTCTTGTTACAGCCTTTAATTTAAAGTCTAGTTTGTCTGATATAAGTATGGCTACTCCAGCTTTCTTCTGGCTTCCAGTAGCATGATAAATAGTTCTCCATCCCCTCACTCTGAATCTAAAGGTGTCCTCAGGTCTAAAATGAGTCTCTTGTAGACCCAAATAGATGGGTCTTGTTTTTTTATCCATTCTGATACCCTATGTCTTTTGGTTGGCGCATTTAATCCATTTACATTCAGTGTTATTATAGAAAGATACGGGTTTAGAGTCATTGTGATGTCTGTATGTTTTATGCTTGTAGTGATGTCTCTGGTACTTTGTCTCACAGGGTCCCCCTTAGGATCTCTTGTAGGGCTGGTTTAGTGGTGACAAATTTCTTCAGTTTTTGTTTGTTTGGGAAGACCTTTATCTCTCCTTCTATTCTAAATGACAGACTTGCTGGATAAAGGATTCTCGGCTGCATATTTTTGCTGTCTAGCACCCTGAAAATCTCGTGCCAATTCTTTCTGGCCTGCCAAGTTTCAAAAGAGAGATCAGTCACGAGTCTTATAGGTCTCCCTTTATATGTGAGGGCACGTTTACCCCTTGCTGCTTTCAGAATTTTCTCTTTATCCTTGTATTTTGTCAGTTTCACTATGATATGTCGTGCAGAAGATCGATTCAAGTTACGTCTGAAGGGAGTTCTCTGTGCCTCTTGGATTTCAATGCCTTTTTCCTTCCCCAGTTCAGGGAAGTTCTCAGCTATTATTTCTTCAAGTACCCCTTCAGCACCTTTCCCTCTCTCTTCCTCCTCTGGGATACCAATTATGCGTATATTATTTCTTTTTAGTGTATCACTTAGTTCTCTAATTTTCCCCTCATACTCCTGGATTTTTTTATCTCTCTTTTTCTCAGCTTCCTCTTTTTCCATAACTTTATCTTCTAGTTCACCTATTCTCTCCTCTGCCTCTTCCATCCGAGCCGTGGTGGTTTGCATTTTGTTTTCCATTTCCTTTAAAGCGTTTTTCAGCTCCTCGTGACTGTTCCTTAGTCCCCTGATGTCTGTAGCAAGAGATTCTCTGCTGTCCTGTATGCTGTTTTCCAGCCCAGCGATTAATTTTATGACTATTATTCTAAATTCACTTTCTGTTATATTATTTAAATCCTTTTTGATCAGCTCATTAGCTGTTGTTATTTCCTGGAGATTCTTCTGAGGGGAATTCTTCCGCTTGGTCATTTTGGATAGTCCCTGGTGTGGTGAGGGCCTGCAGGGCACTTCCCCTGTGCTGTGGTGTATAACTGGAGTTGGTGGGCGGGGCCGCAGTCCGACCTGATGTCTGCCCCCAGCCCACTGCTGGGGCCACAGTCAGACTGGTGTGTGCCTTCTCTTGCCCTCTCCTAGGGGCGGGATTCACTGTGGGGTGGCGTGGCCCGTCTGGGCTACTTGCACACTGCCAGGCTTGTGATGCTGGGGATCTGGCGTATTAGCTGGGGTGGGAAGGCAAGGTGCACGGCGGCAGGGGGGGCAGGCTTAGCTCGCTTCTCCTTAGGTGATCCACTTCAGGAGGGGCCCTGTGGCAGCCGGAGGGAGTCAGATCGCTGCCGGAGGTTTGGCTCCGCAGAAGCACAGAGTTGGGTGTTCGCGTGGAGCGAGCAAGTTCCCTGGCAGGAACCGGTTCCCTTTGGGATTTTGGCTGGGGGATGGGCGGGGGAGATGGCGCTGGCGAGCGCCTTTGTTCCCCGCCAAACTGAGCTCTGTCGTCCGGGGGCTCCGCAGCTCACCCTCCCTTTGTCCTCCAGCCTTGCCGCTTTCCGAGCAGAGCTGTTAACTTATGACCTCCCAGACGCTAAGTCGTGCTTGCTGTCGGAACACAGTCCGTCAGGCCCCTCCGCTTTTGCAAGCCGGACTCGGGGGCTCTGCTTGGCCGGGGAGCCGCCCCTCCGCCCCGGCTCCCTCCCGCCAGTCCGTGGAGCGCGCACCGCCTCGCTGCCCTTCCTACCCTCTTCCGTGGGCCTCTCGTCTGTACTTGGGTCCGGTGACTCTGTTCTGCTAATCCTCTGGCGGTTTTCTGGGTTATTTAGGCAGGTGTAGGTGGAATCTAAGTGATCAGCAGGACGCGCGGTGAGCCCAGCGTCCTCCTACGCCGCCATCTTCCCAGAATCCCTAAATGTTTATTTTCGAGACAGAGCAAGAGACAGTGCAAGCAGGGGAGGCGAGGAGAAGACAGAGGAAGACACAGAATCTGAAGCAGACTCCAGGCTCTGAGCTGTCAGCATAGAGGGGCATGTCAGCATGTGGGGCTTGAACTCATGAACTGTGAGATCATGACCTGAGCTGAAGTCGGACGCTTAACTGACTAAGCCACTCAGGCGCCCCATATGGGCATGTTAAATAAGATGTTTAGTTTGTATGGATTTTATTCTGAATTTCTTCATTGAAATCTTTTTCTAAGTTTATTTTGAGAGAGAGAGCGAGCCAGGGAGCACACGTGCAAGGGGGTGGGCAGAGAGAGAAGGAGAGGGAGAATCCCAAGCAGGCTCTGCACTGTCAGCCCAGAGCCCAATGTTGGGCTCAATCTCACAAACCATAAGATCATACCTGAGCCGAAATCAAGAGTCAGATGCTTAACTGACAGTCATCCATGTGCCGCTGAAATCTTTTTTGTTTGTTTAAATTATCTAAACTTAGGAGAAAACATATTGAAATACCTATATAAATATATTTACATACATATAACCTACAGGCATATTTGAAATTCACATACCTTAAAGTCAGACTAGTCTTTTTATTTATTAAGAAAAATTTTAATTAATCTTGATGTTATTATGAGGACACATGAGGAACAGCATACTGTGAATCTGGAATTTTTCTTTATTAATATATATTAGCTTCCATTATATTTTCATTTTTGAAGGTCTCTGTGTTCTGCGCTGCAAAATATGCTCTTAAAATATGTTCTATCATAAATACTAGTTGCAGATGATAATAGGGAGCTATGATAGTACTCATATATAAACCATGTTTATCTTTCAACTTCAGAAACAATAAAATGGTCATTTCCCCCATTTTTTCCACTTCTGTATGTAAAATGTTAATAGGATCCCTAAGTCCATCTATGATTTTTAAAAACACTGATAATTATGCTACCTATTAGATTATTTAAATGAAGTAAGCTGTTTAATCCATTCTGTATCTTAAAAAATATACTATTTCACAACGGCATAATTTTAATTTCTGTCATCTCTTCTTCCATTGAAATACATGTGTAATTAGACCACTCACAGTAGGCTATAAACAACCTTTTTAACAAGTATCTGTCTCTCATCTTTTCAGTTTTACAGTTCCTAGAATATGGGAAAGCTTTATTTATTATGTAGTCAGTGAGGACCAGAAGACTTTCTGCTAGATCCTACACAGAGAGAGGGAGAGAGAGACTGAAAAAGGAAAAAGACAAAAACCTTTCCCTTCAAGACAAGCCCGGTTTACCAGAAGGAAGAAAAAAAAGGCAAGTGACAGACGTAAAAGGTCACATAACACAAACTCATCCTATTTCTCAAGGTAGACATCTTACATGAAGTGGCACTAACATGAGTCTCATGAAAGTTGGAAACAAAAGTCAGAGAAGAGCTGGCCCACCATGCGTGGTTCTTCACTATTGTTGTATACAGCAGCAGACAGTGGACATAGAAGAAGGCCATTTCAGACAGAGGAAAGGAAACCTAAGTTTTCTGCAAAAGTTCAAGGATGTGCATTGGCATTTTGTTCTGGCATAATGGAGCAGATGACATCATATTATTTTCATTTTAGAAAAAGTGCTCTAGCAAACTGGAAAATGGGCTCTAAGAAAGAAGTAAGAGCCAATGAGACTATTCAAAGCCTGTTACGTTCTAAGCAGAAACAGTAAGGTCCTAAAAAAGAAGCAGCAGTGTGAATGGAGAGGTGGAAATATTGAGATGAGATTCTAGAAGAGGATTTGCTGGCCCATGGAAGCAGGGAATGAAAGAGAAGGAAGTATCTAGGTAAAAGTATGCATTTGGCTTGGATGACTGACCAAATGGTAATTCTCTTCCCTGGGATGGGACAAAAGCAGATTGAGGGACTTGTAAGAATAAGTGATAAGTTTCCTTTTCGTGTTGAACTTGAAGTAGTTGTGGAAGGGGAGGTCCAATGAGAGCCCAGAATTTGTTTTAAAAAATCAAATGAAAAATGTGCTGCGGCAATACATATTTGGTAGTCATAACAATGATAATCGTAGCCTGTGATGGAGCTTAAGTGATACAAGAGACATCAAATGAGAATGAAAAGCGGGAGAATGGCAGAACCTTAGAAGACACCCATATTTAAGAACCTGGCAAGGAGAGAGGCAGCTTTGAAAGAGAATGAAATGTATGGATCTCTTTATTTTGCACCCGCTAGACACTGCTTCCTTGAACAAATGAACATTGTCAGCTACACAGAATTTCCTTGGAAAGATGTCCATTTATTTCAGTGATGCTGTCATTGCTCAAAGCACTTTATTAGGTTCTCTTTCATCTTACCTCTGGACTAGAAACATTTTCTTTTTAATATGGTCAGTGGTGGCCACGCTTTATCCTTTGACAATAAATGTGTTTCTTTAGAAAGAGCTCAGATGTCAACAAGATACAACTATCCAGTAATGATCCTTATTATTCTTCAAATGTGTTGTAAGCTGACTGAAGGCAATGTCAGTGTGAGGAGTTTGAAATTAAAAATAAAAAGCCATATTTTAATCATGTTCAAAATAAGTATTCTTCTAAAGTGACTTCTTTAAGACATTTTAATTTATTATTTGTAGATATGAAGTCAAACGTTATACATTACAATATTAAGTTACCCATCCTCTAAATAATATTACTGAATCTACATAATTTAATGTGGCTTCTGTCTTTTATACAAACCTTTTCACTATCTTTTTTGTCTTTCAAACCTGGCATCTCTTTTTTCTTTCTTTCTTTCTTTCTTTCTTTCTTTCTTTCTTTCTTTCTTTCTTTCTTTCTTTCTTCTATTTATTTATTTATTTATTTATTTATTTACTTTTTTTTTATTGTATTCTCAAGTTAGTTAACATGCAGTGTGCTCTTGGCTTCAGGAGTAGAATCCAATGATTCATTACTGTGAATCCCAACAAGTGCTCATCCCAACAAGTGCCCTCCCCAATGCCCATCGCCTTTTTTCCCTATCCTCTGTCAGAGTGGCTAAAATAACTCAGGAAACAAAAGATATTGGGGAAGATGTGGAGAAAGGGGAACCCTCTTGCACTGTTGGTGGGAATGCAAACTGGTACAGGCACTCTGGAAAACAGTGTGGAAGTTCTTCAAAAAAATAAAAATAGAGCTGCTCTATGACCCAGCAAGTGTACTACTAGGAATTCATCCAAAGGATACAAAAATGCTGATTCGGAGGACCACATGCATCCCAATGCTTATAGCAGTGCTATCAACCTTTTAACTGTCTTGAGATTAATGATTCAGTGTAAATTCAAACCCCATTTTGAAGTTTTATTAAAACAGGCCCTTGCATTTTTAGATGTTACAGATACTCCCTGACTTAGGATTTTTTGACTTTATGATAGTGCCAAAGTGATACTCATTCAGTAGAAGCCATACTTTGAATTTTGAATTCTGCCCTTTTCATGGGCTAGCAATATGCAGTATGATCCTCTCCCATGCTGGGCAGCTATATTGAGCCAAAGCCTGCAGTCAGGCATGTGATCCTGAGAGTGCCAACCAGTACATTGACAACCATTCTGTACCCATACGACGATTCTGTTTTTCACCTTTAGAACAGTATTCAATAAATTACATAAGATAGTCAACAGTTTTTTATAAAATAGGCTTTGAGTTAGAGGATTTTGCCCAATTGTTGGTTAATGTAAGTGTTCTGAGCATATTTAAGGTAAGCTGGGCTAAGTCATGATGTTCAGTAGAATAGGGGTCTTAAATGCATTTTTCACTTAAGATACTGTCAACTTACTATGAAGTGTATAACCTGCCTGTAAGTTGAGGAAGAACTAGATTTTATTGCTTGTGCAGTACTGATTAATCTTAATTTGCATGAGCTGTCTATCTTTATTACAAAGACATTGAGAAGTGGACATGTCACCTGTTCTAAGAGTTAACAGATCTTGGCAATCTTTTTCTTTTTTAAAAAAATTATTTAATGTTTATTTATTTTTGAGAGACAGAGACAGAGTACAAACGGGAGGGGCAGAGAGAGACACACACACAGAATCTGAAGCAGGCTCCAGGCTCTGAGCTGTCAGCACAGAGCCCGACGCGGGGCTCAAACTCATGAACAGTGAGATCCTGACCTGAGCCAAAGTCGGATGCTCAACCTACTAAGCCACCCAGGCAGCCCAGTGGCAACCTTTTTCTTATTTCTCTCTTAAAAGCTGTCTCCACTGATATAAGTTAGATGTATTTCCAATCTAGTTAGAGGTCAATCTAAGAGATGTTTATTCATTTATTTCAGAAACACTAAAGTACAAAGATCACCTATTATGTACCAAGATACCAACAAATTGTGCTCAATGATGACCGTAAAACAGAGTCACTTATGGTTTCTATCTTTGATCAGCTCACAAGAAATAGTATGTTAGAGGCAGCGTTGAACTAAGGCTCCTACATCTGAAATTAAACTAGTCAGACAAGATTTCATTTTTCCATTTATCATGTTACATAGTTTTATGATTAAAACTAGGATTCCCAGATTTTGAAGTACAAGTTTGGAAACAGGCTTACAGTACTATTGCTCTAACTTAATGCTCTTAGCATATAGTCTATACAGGTCTATTATTATTATTATTATTACAAAAGGCCATTATACCCACAGTCTTCTTAATCCTGAAATTTTGTCAAATTAATTTCTAGGGAAAAATTGTTCTAATTTTTATTTTAGCCCTTATTTCTATTTTTTTCATGTAAACCATGATTGAATTCAGTTTCTGAAACATTAAGAAATGTTTCCTTTCAATATGACTTCAATTAGTCTAATTAATGTATCCAGAACTTTCTCCGTATTGAAAAGAAGATTGCTAAATGGGTTTAAGGTTAATAAATCGCCTGGTAAACATATTACAAAGCTTGGATACGGTTTATTCTCAAGTCAGCATTTGGAAATGTTGAAATGAAGGCTGTTTGACTTCATACAAAAAATTCTTGATTGGCTGAAAGATTGGATTAGGTGAACTCTAAAGTTGTTACTAACACTGTGATGTTATGAATGCTTTCCACTAATTTAAACTAGACCTGTTAGTACTCAGTTCAACCTTTGCTTTCTATCTAAAACTCTGTGCTAGGGTAATCTTATATATTAATGTAACTGTCATGCTTAAACTCTGTGAACCCCTGGATCATGTCTAATTTATCTTTTTATCCCTAGTGGAGCATTCAGTAGAAAGACACTTAGAAATGTTGGTCTCATTAGTCCCTTTCCACACACACACACACAAAATGGAAAGTCAGAGGCACCTGAGTGTCTCAGTCGGTTAAGCGTCTGACTTCAGCTTAGGTCATCATCTCATGGTTTGTGGGTTTGATCCCCACATCAGGCTCTGTGCTGACAGCTCAGAGTCTGGAGCCTGCTTCGGATTCTGTGTCTCTCTTTCTGCCCTTCCCCTGTCTGTTCTCCCTCTTTCTCTCTCTCAAAAATAAATATTAAAAAAAAATTTAATGGAAAGTCAAAGACCTGAGACTCTGGTGCCAGTTACTGGTGAATTGCATTTTTATCTTGATCCCTGGGCATGTGAGTGACAAAGCTACAGGTTTCAACACTTTGTGCTGCGCACTTACATGTTGTATTTCTGTACCTGTAATGCCTTGTGATTCCTTTTTTCATTGCCCATCCCCAAGCACTTACTGTTATTCTACAGTCTTTGAGTCTAGAGTCTCCTAGTAGTTTTCCAACCTATGATTATATATTACACAAAAACTGCCACAACCACACATTTTAATCAGATGCACTGACTTTTCCTCATGCAACAATTCACTGTCTATAGTCATCAAAAACAGTTAAGAGATCTCAACCTTATCCTTATCTTAGCAAGCTATCTGCCTCCATTTAGTCACCAAATGAAACACTTTGATTAAAAGGGTTCTGTAGATATCCATACAAGTGCAACAACAAAGGAATAAAACTTGATGGGATGAAGAAAATGTTTGCAACATTTACCATTCTAATCTAAAAATCATGAGGTCATGTCTTACTACCGAATAATGAGAATTATTGAGAGATAATGAGAATAATGAGAATAATGAGGCAAGAGAATAATTCTGAGCATATTTATGCTTAAGTGTGAAGTATTTAATTATAGGCACACTGAATTGTAGAAGTAAATCATTATATAGGTAGCATGTTTGACTCTATTCAGGTCAAATAATCCCAGTTAGCTGGTAAATAAATAGCAAACACAGGAACTTATAAAGGAAGAAGAAAAGTGAAGATTCAGAAGGCAAATAATTTGTTGTGCTTAAGTTGTATGCCATACACCATGCTGGCCTCATCGCTGCCTTTTAAAACAAGATTGTTACAATTGGATGGTCCCCAGACAAATGTGTCAGCCCTACCAGGGGGAGCACACAGATTGCCAGTGGTTGGCTCAGGTCACTCTAGTTGGCTCCTAATTTATGATTATAGTGACTTTTCTTTTGCAACAAGGGTTCCGTAGTTTGAATTGGCCCCTTGAGTTTTGGGATTATTGAATCTCAATTTCCTACACATCTTTTGGTGATCATGAGCCCCAGGTTACCCATAGCCCCATGTGAGAGACTCCCTACTCCAGTGCCAACTCCATGAAACCCCACTAGCAGTCTAGACCCTGTTTGACCCACATATTGGTTGGAATGAGGTAGGTTATGTGTTGGTAACAACTTCCAAATTCTCAGTGGCTTATCTCAACAAAAATATTTTCTGTCAAAATAATACAGTCCCAGGAGTTGGTAGTGGGGCTGATTGGTAGTGGGGCTGATATCCCCTAGAGGACCCAGCAGGATACCAAAGTTCTACCTACGTCTAAGCCTCCCTGAACATTACATTACATTCATTACAACTGTAATGAAATTCACCTGTCTGAAACTACACACATTGCTTCCATTAATACCTCATAGGACACACCTGTCATGGGCATGTTGGCGTTCTAGGAAGGTGAGGAAGTGTAATCGTGCCATAACCACTAAGGGGTGTGAAAAACAAATATTGTGGACAGCCCTATCAGTTCTCATATCCAACCACCCCCACAGCCACTAAAACCACCAGCACTCCATACCCACATACAGACATGGTCTCTTTTTGCTTCTCTTTCCTCTCCCAACAAGGGTATAAAGGATCAAATGTGTATTACATATCATTGTCTGATTGCTGACACCAATGAGGTTAAGTATTAATAACCTACACTCCACAAATGAAAGAAATGAGGCTTATTGAGATACAGGGTCTTGCACATATGTGTTATTGGGCACAATGTTCAAACCCACTATCTCTTTTGGCTTAAAACCTTTGGTGAACATCCATTTTCTACAAGAACAAATTCAAACTCTTGGATATGCTATGCATAGTCCTCCAAGACTCCTTCATCATTCTCTAGAGTCCCTTTTTACTGCCCTCAACCCTTTTACTCCACCAATCAGCCATTGGAAACTTCTTATGAGTTCTTTGGGCTTCGTTTTATTATCCCCTTACTCAAGTGGCAGCTCCATTTTTGACCATCCTTTCCTCCTATCCTCTTGACACACATTAATGTACTTCTAAGACAGTTCACAAATCCTTGCCCTCTGTGAAGACTTTTCTGATTTTTACTCTCACGCAGATGTTAAATAAGCTATCTCTTCTTTATGTTCCCATTGTACCCCATGCACATTTTTACCAAACTAAATTTGTTGCACTTACTGTCTTTTGTACCTGTTATTACTGTACACAAGGTGCCCTAGAGATACTTCTTACTCACTTGTATAGCAGTGTGTGTATCTGTGTTGATGGTTAATACATGTGATTTCATTGAATGTTGAGTGAATACAAAGTAAATATAGGGTAGAGTGTGAGTGTTAAGGCATGGACTCCAGAAGCCAGACTGTCTCAGTTGGAAGCCTGCCCCCATTGTTGTCATTGTCTGACATCCACATTAACTTCTCTGTGTTTCACATCCTTCATCTGTAAAAATAAGGTAATAATATTGTCTCTCAATTCTGCCACAGCTATCATGAGGATTAAATAAGAACATATGCAAATGTTTTAAGGGAGTAATTATTAAAATCAATAGCAGCAGTGATGATATTAGTTGTAATGGAGTTAATAATACAGGTAATCTGGTATCTTTCTCCAATATTTCAAAGCTTGTATAAATCAATGTCTTTAGGTCAAACCTATTACAAATGGTAATAGGACAAAGTTACATAGAACTGGGTAAATAATTACAATTATATTGTCCAATTTACGTATTCAGAAGATACTGTATATGTTATGTGACCAACGTATACTGAAAAATAAAACTTGGGCCCACAGGTTGGATGGTTCGCACAATTTTTTCCTGATTTGTTTGCTATCTGTTCACGTAGAATTCCTTCCTCTTGTGGTAGCATGTAACTCAGTACAAAAGGGTAAAAAAGAGTTAAATGGCAACCCACTAGCCAGAAAGTTGGAAACAGAATTTTCTCCCCATCCATTATAACTACAGACAGGCAGGGAACAGCTATAAAAGAAAGAAAAAGTGCTTGAGAAATGGAAGAGAGTTACTTAGCCAGGAAGATATCACTTTTTCCTGTCTAACATCAGGGTGTTTTTTTGTTTTTTGGGGGGTTTTTTTGTTTTTTTTTTTTTAAGTTTCTCAAGGGAACTGCATAAGCTTTTGTAGATATTTGCAGACATTCTAGAGCACTTGAAGAAAGTCACTTTTGAGAGTTTACTTCCTGTAGTTTCTGCATTATGTGAGTTGTTTAACAGTAGTTAGGAGTAGAAATAGAAATAAATAAGACAGATCTAAATATGTGTGTGTGTCTATACATAAAAGTCAGAAAGCCTGTTCTATAAGCACTGAATTTTTACTAAATAAGAAAGAACTTTTTGACTAAGGCACAAGGGTACAAACCATTGGAGGACTACAAAAGCAACAAAAGGATTGAAAAATGAGTGAAGAAGCAAATAGGATAAAGACAGATAGACACTCATATTTCTAGTCTACAGGTATGATGACATTGGGGGTTAATACTAGAATCACACTCTTGTAATGACTGTATATTAACCAGAACTTGAGGAATATAAGTGTGAGGAGTTAGAGTTAGCTGCTGCCAAGGTGTATGTATGTAGTGTATTTCATAGATGATGATGTTTTAATTTAATGTTTTTTTTGTTTTTTTTTTTAAATCTTGCACTACAGAAACCTTTCTCAGATCATTACGGGTAGGTTGTAAAGCAAGAAAGACAGAATCATGCATTTCAATAACTAGGCTTTACAGTTAAGGTTTCCTAATAGGGACCAGATTTGAGACTCCAAACACTTAATTTTCGATAGTCTGGAACTTCACATGACACTACCATAACATTGTATAAAATGACCTAAAGCTTTCTAAAAATTAAATGGGTGGGTGAATGAATTACTGAAAGAATTTAGGAATAGTAAGTAATTCACTTCATGTATTAAACATGCCACCAATGTAAGATTAAGAAAGATTCAAAATGGTAACTTTTACACAAAGTAATCAATGCTAGAAAAGTGACAGTATTATAGACATACCCATTACCTATATGACATTGCATTTCTTTATTATCCAGGAACCATTGATTTGTACAACAAATAAAATTTCCCATCCCTTTAAGTTTAATAAACATAGTCTATAAAATCCATATTTGATTAAATTACTAATGGCTATGTAACAGCAATATTAATATTGAAGTTTAAAGGTATCCCCTTTCTGGAATTTCTGTTTTATTATCTCATTCTTGTCAAATACAGTGATGGTTCTTGGTGTTCTCAGGTCATTGGGATGCTCTGGGTGATAGTCTCATGTATGTGCCCTTCTAAATTTTGAGACAATGGTCCAGATGAAGATATCCTCTAAACTATGGGAGAGGGAGACAGATTACGATAGCAAACATTTGTTTTCATTTGATTAAAAAATTGCCCAAGTATATCATGTCTTAAATTTTGGTGTTCTTCATAGAAAAAAATATTATGATAATAGGAAAATTTTAAGGTCACAAAATAAGAAAAAAATACTCTGCAATTTGCCTCATCATTTGCCTTATCTCTTAAAATTCAAGTAGCTGTTGAAATCAAACTCTATATAGATTGCTCAAATATTTACCTTTTAAAAACTCTGGCCCTACTGAAGCATTTCCCAATGCTAATTTAGATTTCTACTCATTATATCTCTATGACTAAAGTCCCTCCAGTGAAATGTGCAATGAGAATCTGGGGAGACACAAGCTCATTTTATTATGAATTAAATATTTCATGAGATGCTCTTGACTAAATTGAACTAAACCTTATCTAATTTTCACTTGTAATCAAACAATCTAGACTTTAACAAATGACCAAAATTCCTTGCTAAAGAATTTGAAGTGATAGAAACTGAAAGTAAGAAATTGATAAATAAATTTAGCATTAAATTGAAAATCCCCATTTGGTGTCCACCTCTCCTAATATAAATTCTGTTGATAAAATAATGCAGTTTTCATGTACACACTTTATAATCCAGAAGGCCATTCTTGCCCAAAGGGCATAGAGTTTAACAAAAACTGTTGCAAATCATCCATTTACGTCTACCCGCCTTGTAAGCATTTTGAAAATTACTAATTTTATTTCATATATTACAGGTGTAGGTAGATTTTATAAAAGTTAAATATTTTCTTTCTTCTCTGTTTAACGTAGTAGTCTAAAAAACAAACCAAAATGTACCATGATGAAATACTTCATTTGGGGAGAAATAAAGATAAGTATTCCTAGAGCAGCTGGGTGGCTGAGTCAGTCAAGCATCCTGAACTTTGGTTCAGGGCATGATCTCACAGTTCGTGGTTTCAAGCCCCATGTTGGGCTTTGCACTGATGGCATGGAGGCTGCTTTGGATTCTCTGTCTCACTCCCTGACCCTCCCCTGCTCACATGCACACTTTCTCTCTATCTTTCTCAAAAATGAATAAACATGAAACAAAAAATAAAATAAAATCCCTTTAAAAACAAAAGCTAAGTATGACTGATGCAGCTTTATCTCTTTGAGGAATTTTCTTTGGAATTAACTGTTATGTCAAAGAAACTTCAGATTTTATAGCATTGTGCTCTTACATAATGAACTATCATAAGACTATCGGCTACAAATGCAATAAACTGTTTATGGATGCCACTCCTAAGAGCTTGATTCAAATATTTTTCATCAAGCTGTACCTAACGCTACAATACCACAAATCAAATCTTAAATTTATGAATAACGTTGTATTATAGAGAAAGTCCCACTTAGTTTCCTAGAAATTGGCAACATTTAAAAACAGCAATTTCAAGTATATACGAGGCCTTTCTTGGTCCCTGAAATAACGAATGATCTCACAAACTTCTAATTTCCAATAGGACATTGTATTTCTTTTGCATACCTCTCACTTAATGTTGTGATATGTACTTAGGCATGTAGCTGTCATAACTGCTCTATTATATTGTACCTCTTTAAAGATGAGAGAGAGCATTCATCTTTTTTTTATACCTCACAGTGTGAGGTAGTGTCTTGCCTACAGTGAATGCTCAATAACTGTTTCTGGCATCAAAGACTGAAGAAAAAAATTATCAAAATTCAGAGTGCTGCCCTGGAGAAAACTGAATGTAACTCCCTGGTAATAATCCTGCACATCCAGAGTAGGTTTTGAAGCAAAATAGCTTCTTCACAAGGAGGAATCCAAACAGATAGAAAAATACTGCCATTGACCTTCAAATGTGCTGTTCCTTTGCATATGTGTGTTTGTAGAGTGTCAGAATCACCTGAGGAGCTTTTCTTCTTTAAAACACAAATAAATGAACCACTCTCCAACAGACAGTTCTCTATATTTTGAGAGAATGGGTGGTGAAGAATCAGAATATGTATATTTTGAAAAAAAACTTCCCTGGATGATTCTAAAATTTATCATTTCTTCCCTCTGTTTAGGACTACTGCTGCCCTAGAATTGTGGCTTCATGAGAAAGTCACATGGAGAATTAATTAAATGCATATTGTCTAAAATAATCCTTTTTTCCCCCAAGGACATTACGACATTGGTCAGCAATGTATATTTCAGTGTATAGGAGTAGAATTATATCGTTGATATGCGCATTGGTGTACAAACACTATTAGAGTGGCACGTAGCATTGTCTTCCATCAATGTTGTCTTGGCCATAAATTATACAGCATAAGCCCATTGGAGCAGATATAGTAAGACTTCACAGGAGACGCACCACGTGATCATAGTACTAATTATATCAAATTCAAAATATAAAAGTCTTTCCATTTAAAAATAAAAATTTTCATAATGCACAGAAAACTATATGACTTCAAAGAGCAAGATTAAAATAGAGGTAATGCATATTTGATTTTGGATACAAATCAGATTTTCGTCACATTGTCCCATTAATTTACATACTTTAAATTTTAACTTCTTTAGAGTTTAATTTCAAAACATTTTTTTCAATTTTTATGACTGTACAAATCTCTTCAACACACTTATACTAGTCAGTCAAGTAAATAAATCAAGAAAACAGGCAGATGTAACATATAGCATGGTAACTGTAGTTAATAATACTCTATTGCCAATTTGAAAGTTGCTAAGAGAATAAACCTTACAAGTTGTCATCACAGGAAAAAAATTGCAATTATTTAAGGTGATGGATGTGAGCAAGATTAGTTGTGGTGATCCTCTCACGATGTACGCAAATGCTGAATCAGTGTATTGAATCCACATGTTGTATACCTGAAATTAATATAATGGTATATGTCAATTATATCTCAAATAATCTAGCCCCTCCAACGTAAAAAGAAAAGTAAACAGAAGGGAAGGCAAACATATTAACTTTTACTCTCTGGAGTGTAGGTTAGTTGAAATGCTGTGCCTTAGCCAACAGCCCTCTGAGATAAGTATCATAACCCTGTTTTATAGTTGGGAACACTAAGGCCCTGGGAAGTGGTGAATTGACGCATAAATTCATTTACTTAATAGCAATAGAATCAAGATTGAAAATCAAGTCTAAATACTCTCAAGGTTATATTCTCACTGCTATTCTCTATATCAGGGGTTTGCAAATGATTCACAGACCAAATCTAGCCTGCATTCTGTTTTTGTATGGCCTGTTAGTGAAAAATGATTTTATATTTTTAAGCGATTTTTTAAATACAAAAGAAAAAATAATATTTCTTGACAAATACAAATTATATGAAATTCAAAGGACAGAGTGAGAAAATAAAGTTTTATTGGAACCCAACTGCATCTATCTATTTAAATGTTACCTGTGGCTGTTTTCATGCTACAGCAAGAGTTGAGAAGTTGCAATAGAGATTGTATGGCCTGCAAAACTGAAAGTATTTCCGAAAAATTTTGCAGACCCCAGCTATAAATTGCCTCCTCGTTAATGCATGTTTGTGCTTATGGATGTAGCCTAAATACAAAGCAAAACCATAGGAAAAATAAAGTGAAGAAAGTATTATTCCAAAGACACTGATGAATAATATTCTTAAAGAGCAATAATGCATCAGATTCAATCACTCACTCTTCATTTTCCTTTCCACACCATTTAGAGTTCATTGGTTTGAAAGCTTCCTTGAAGGCCTGCAGCACTTAATTCTTGCATGCATTAAACCTCTCAGGTTTACTTGACCTGAGTGTTGTGAAAAAGATCTTGGAGGCAATTTATACATAAGAATTTGTCACTGATTAACTCTTTTTGAGATGAGTCATGGAGCAAAGTCTAAAGTGACAATTCTGACACGATTTCGACCAAGGAGTGGAGAATCTGCCAAGTGGTTCTGAAAGGACTCACATTCTTTGTCACAGCATGTCCTTTCCTGAGGCTTGATCCTGAACTCCACCCCACCCCTGCAACAGGCTTTGTGGAGCCTGAAGCTTATAAAATGTGAGGGGCTCTTTTCAGGAAAAAGAATACAAAATTATAATACACAATTAGACATAAGGTTTTGGAAGGAGCCCAGACAAGTGATGGACCCTGAAAATCAACCTTCCTTTGCTCCAACAGAGAAGAGAGAGGGTGGAGTATTATAGAGGAGTGGCCATTACTCATAGATACGCTTGCCATGCAAAATTGTAAAATTAATAGATTCAATTATAAAGCAAAGTGTTCAAGGGTGCCTGGGTGACTCGGTTGAGTGTCCAACTTTGGCTCAGATAACAATCTCACAGTTCATGAGTTCAAGCCTCATGTCAGGCTCTGTACTGATAGTTCACAGCCTGGAGCCTGCTTCCGATTCTGTGTCTTCCTCTCTCTCTGCCCCTTCCCCACTCCCACTCTCTCTCTCTCTCTCTCTCAAAAATAAAATAAACATTAAAAAAATAAAATTCCTCTTGCTGCTTGTTTCAGCAGAGTTCAGACTTTAAAAAAAGTAAGAAATAAAGCCAAGTGTCCATATCTCAGGAGAATTCTGAATTAGAAAAGTACCTGTTCTACAACTTTAACTTTTTTAGCAAGTAGGGTCCTGCTAGCTCTTTTTCATTTTCTTAGAAAAATGCCTCACAGAGGAATAAACAGCTATACTAGTAGGTAGGCAAAGAGATGATGGCTGAGGAAGTGTAATGTTTCCCAGTTTGACTTCTGTTCATTCCTGTTCTGCTTCCTTCCAGTTCGTTTTGAGATTTAAACTCAGAACAAGGAACTAGAGCAGACATGTGCTCTCTGCATGGCTTGCTGTGTGCCCAGAGCTTCAGAGAAGCAGCTTGGCAGCTTGGACACCATTCACCCAATTCAGAACAAGTGCCAGCTCTTCCTGTTTCTGTCTTTGCTTTCTTCCAAATTCTTCATCTTCTTCACCTTTGATTCCATATATCTACCTAACCTAAGAAGATAATTTTTTTTTTTTGAAGGAAGTAGTTGACTAGAGTCTAAGGACTAGAGCCAGAATAAATAGGAATGAAGTTCACCAGATGGTAGGAAAGTAAAAGTGACGACTAGGCCTGGGTTGAAGCCAGATCTGAAAAAACAACAGAATTGGAAGGTCTGAAGTAAAGGGCCCCAGTGATGACCCGGCTGACAGAAGCGGTCACTACTACCACCAGAAAGAAGATGCCGGGGCTTTGGCTGCCAATTTTCCTTTGAGTTAAGTAAATGCTTTCAAACGTCAAGAGGAAGCATGGGGTAAAGAATGCAGGGTGAATATCTGTCTCTCTACCGACCAGCTATTTAAGCTCTCAAAAATCAGCGTTTTTTGTGGTTGTTGTTTTCGTTTTCATCCATAAACACGGGCAATGACTTCTCCTGGAGGTGGGTGTTGTCAATAGAAAATGTGACAAAGCATTTAAAGGGACCAATATCATGCTTGGCACAACTGTATTTGACGCCACTGGGCATCATTGGTTTCAGAACATGGCTTCTTCAACCAGAGTTACTTGCAATGCTTCCTGAACCTAATCCTAAGGACACGGTGCAACTTATCCTGGAGACCTGCTCAGCCTCGCTTGATTTAGATCGGTGCTGCGTTTGCTCCATTTGTGGCCTCCCACTCAGACCCTGTCATGAACCTTCTCTGTGCTGCTTAGAATTCTGCTGACTGCATCTCCTGAGTCCCTTGCTTGCTTGTTGAGATCTGTTGAGTTTACGATTACCAGATATCAGCAGGAGAGGTGGGATTGGGAGGAGAGACCAGGGTTCTTATTCTCCCAGCTCTCCCCACAAGGTCCTATCCATCTACCACTACAGCTCCTACTGGGTGGCCACTTTTCAGCTGCTCTGGGCTGCAGGAGTGACACTATCTTCCTCCTTTGCCTCTTTAGCCTTGAATCAGGCCCATGATTCTTTTAAATAGCTCCTTCATTCAAGCCACCTGAATTGAATTCCTCTAGTTGGGATCCTGCCTGATAGGGATGCCATGTCTCAAAAGAGCTGGGATTTTTAGGTTGGTTGATTAGTAGTTTATATTCAGCCAGATTGTATTTAGGTAAATGTATCCATCATGAAGTTACTTCATAACATCACTGCTTATCAGGAAAGGTTCCCGTCTTCCTCCAAACCATGATTTTCAGAAAAAATATCTCCAACCAGGAAGGAGTCATGAGGAAAGAAATAGGCTACCCTTTTAACGGTCAAAACAACACTGACCATTCCTGGGTCATAGATATTCCAGTCACACCCCACTGTCATTGGGCATTTTATTTTGTAGGAATAAGGGCTATGTTTTATATTTAATGACATAATGTAACATCTGTTTAATTATACATGATGCATGAAAAATTATGTTCTTTACTGACTTCACTCTATATATCACTACATTTTAGACTTGTCAGCAAATTCAATTTATTTACCTTTCACTTTACTGAAGTTATTTTGAATTTCATAGATGTGGAAATAATTGAAATATAGATATTAGAAATCTTATTTTAATGTCAAAACTTGTCTAAAGACTCGTATTTCATGGAAATGAAGACTGGTAACCACAATTATTACTACTTCCATACTTACAAGGAAATAAGAAATATTAAAAAGTAAAAAATGTGTCCTTAAAATTATAGCTTATAATTTCATGGGGCAAATCTAATATAACAAAAGGATCAAATATCCATTCAAGTTCACTTATCATCACTATCTCCTGTGATGGTAGTACGTGTCAAGTAATTTTAAATCCAAAAGAATGGTTACAATTTCTAGAGCCCTAATTATAATGAGAAATTTGTTTGTGGCTGTTAGAAACATCAAAAAATATTATTTTAAAATACTAGATTTAGAAGAGGAGACATTATTTCGAACTTGAACAGCTTTCCTGTTTGAATTTTTCCTTTGTCAACCTCCTCCGAAGTCTAATGTGAGTATACATGGGCAGGGCAATCTTGTACTTTTATGTACATTTCAGGTATTAGGAGGAGGAAACAGGAAAGAGCCCATGTATACACTAAGCCACAAGTCTAGTGTCAAGTAAAAGAAGGAATACGTGGGACTTCCAGTCCCAAGGAACCATGTTTCAATTGAAGCCACTGCGCAATCGTAGCAGGTACTGTAGACACTACAGCCATGGATCTGAAGGTAGATTGACGTAGCCTTCCCTGGAGTACACCCTTATAGAGATGCAAGCTATGCACGATGTTTACGGCCACCGCGCTAAGAAAATAACATGATCTTATCAAATGTTAACAAATTTTCTTGTACTTAGGGATATGTCTGGTGAAACTAGAATCAGAGAAGATGCAAGAGTACTTCTTCACGTGCATATAGTAGATTAAACAGTGACATGTAATTCTTACTAATACCCAAATCTTTCCCTGGTTCTAAAACTAGACTACATTTGATGCTCTCAATTATAGAACAGGCCCTTGAACCATGAGTGTCAATTGAATTGAACACTTCTGGTTGTAAAATTTGGGTGGATTTTTCTCATTTCAGTATGCCCCTGTTTCTGGCTGTACAACATTTCAATGCCTGATAAATGACAGATTGTGGCCAAATGTTTTGCTAATTTCCTAGATGTCTGATTAAAGCAAATAGCTATCCGCATTGGTTACAAATCTTGGTATAACACAAAGTTTGTAAATGACATCATTTCTAGACCATTGAGAGAGCTTGTACAATTTCAACACTCCAGTCTTGATTTAAAAATTGAAGGATTTGGGGCACCTGGGTGGCTCAGTCAGTTGAGCATCCAACTCTTGATTTTGGATCCGGTCATGATCTCAGGAGTGTGGGATGGAGGCCAGCTTTGGGCTCTGTGCTGAGCATGGAGCCTACTTAAGATATTCGATCGATCTCTCTCTCTCTCTCTCTCTCTCTCTCTCTCTCTCTCTCTCTCTCCCCCGCCCCCCCTCCCCCCCACCCTCCCTCTCCCTCCCTCCCTCCCTCTCTCTCCCTCTCTCCCTCTCTCTCTCTCTCCCTCCCTCTCTCTCTCTCTCTCCCTCCCTCTCTCTCCCTCTCCCTCCCTCTCTCTCCCTCTCCCTCCCTCTCTCTCCCTCCCTCCCTCTCTCCCTCCCTCCCTCCCTCTCTCCTTCTCCCTCCCTGTCTCTCTCCCTCTGTCTCTCTCTCTCTCCCTCTCTCCCTCGGCCTCTCTCCCTGACTTGCTTCTTTTTCTCTATGTCTAGACTTTACATAATCTAGATTTCTGTTTTTTTTTAATAAAATCAGAAGATCTCACAACACAGGGTCTTTTTGAAAAAACAATCAACTTGAGATGGGGACTGGCCATCACTCCAGGTTCTTAGAAGTCTTTCTTTGCTTTCTGTAACACCATACTTTCTTTGTTTTCCTCCTGATTTACTGACAGCTCCTTCCCCATCATTTTGTCATCCTATTTCAGTTTTTTATAAGGAATTTTTTTAATGTTTATCTATTTTTGAGAGTGGGGGAAGGGCAGAGAGAGATAGAGACAAAGACAGAGAATCCCAAGCAGGCTCCACACTGTCAACGTAGAGCCTGATGAGTGGCTCAAACTCACAGACCGTGAGATCATTACCTGAGCCGAAATCAAGAGTCAGATGTTTAACTGACTGGGGCACCCAGGTGCCGCCATCCTCTTTCAATTTTAAATGTAGAAATTCCTTGGGATTCAGTTCTAAGTCCTGAAGAAGGTTCTTTTCTCTCTCATTCTAAATGTTGTACTTAGGCAACAAGTTCATTCACTCATCATATACATATATATATAGAGAGAGAGAGAGATAGATATCATACACACATGTGTGTGTGTATATATGTATACACATATATATGTGCATATGATATATGTACGATATATATATGATATGATATACATATCATATATATACATACACACACATACACATGTCTTTGTATATATCAGCAACCCACAGAGGTCTGTTTCCAAACCAGTGTGCTCCAGTCTGTTTCTATTATTACCCCTCCTCTTTTTCCTACAGATTTATTTTTTTCCTTGAATGAATCACAACACTTTCTGTTTACTTAGCTTTTGCAAAGTTGACTTCACTACCTGGAAGAATCTTCTCCTGTTCTTCTGCCTGTGTCCTACCTATATTTCATGTTTTTCTCTTAGCTTAGATTTTATTCTTCTAAAAAAATCTCCCTGAACTCCAGATAAGATCATCTTTCCATTATCTTCTTTAACGATAGCTTGAAAGTCCCTCTTTATAACACTTATCAGATCATAACAAATTACTCATGTAATTATTTGCTTAATATGGGTCTTAATATAGAGTGTAAAGTACATTAAAATAGATCCTGTTTGTACTTTTTACTGTATGTCTTTGCCTTTAGCACCATCTGACACAGTGTGCTCATAATATTTAGACTTCAATATAAGTATTCAAATGAATTATATGAGATCTCATAGCATCCTTTGAGAAATTGAAAAACCTTTCTTTCCTAAGAATAATTCAGATAATATTATTTATTTTTAAATTTTAAATTTATTTTTTATTTGAGTGTAGGTAACATACAATGTTACATTAGTTTCAGGTGTACAACATAGCGATGCAGCTTCTCTATCACTATGCTATGCTCACCACAGGGTAGCTATCATCTGTCACTATACATGTTGTATTACAACATCATTGACTATGTTCTCTATGCTGTACATTTATTTTTTGACTGATTCATTCCACCAATGGAAGCCCATATCTACCACTCCCCTTCACCCATTTTGCCTATCCCCCACCCCTCTCCCCTCTGGTAACCATCACTTCTCTATATTTATTGGTCTGGTTGTGCTATTCATGTATTCATTTGTTTTTTAGATTCCAGATAAAAGTGAAGTCATATGGTATTTTTCTTTCTCAGTCTGACCTATTTTACTTAACATAATGCCCTCTAGGTCTGACTAGTTACCACAAATGGCAAGATCTTCAACTTTTTCATGGATGTGTAATAGTCCTCTCTCTGCATGTATACCACATATTCCTTGTCTATTTATCTTTTAATGGATGCTAGGGTTGCTTCCATATCTTGGCTATTGTAAATAATGCTGCAGAAAAACATAGGATGCTTATGTCTTTTTGAATTAGTATCTTCATCGTCTTCACGTAGTGAAATCACCAGACTGTATGGTACTTCTATTTGTAATTTTTTGAGGAACCTCCATATTGTTTTCCACAGTGGCTATACCAATTTACATTCCCACCAATGGGAATTATTTTTGAATTTGAATTTGAGAAGGTTTCTTTTTCTCCACATCCTCACCAATACTTGTTATTTCTTGTCTATTTTATTTTAGCCATTCTGACAGGTATGAGGTGATACCTCATTGTGGTGTTGATTTGCTTTCCCTAATGATGTGTAACGTTGAACATCTTCATGTGTCTGTTGGCCATCTGTATGTCTTCTTCGGAGAAATATTTATTCAGGTCCTCTGCCCATTTTTTTAATTGGATTGTTTCTTTTCTTTTGGTGTTGAGCTATACAAGTTTTTATATATTTTGAGGATATTAAGCCCCTATTGGATATATCATTTGCAAATAACTTCTCCTGTTCAGTTGGTTGTCTTTTTGTTCTCTTGATGGTTTTCTTCACTGTGTGATAGGGTTTTTTTTTTCATTTTTTTTTTATGTCGGTATAGCCCTAATTGTTTACTTTTGCTTTAGTTTATAGAAAAAAATGTTGCTATGGCCAACATCAAAGAATTTACTGCCTGTTCTCTCTTCTAGGATTTTTATGGTTTCAGGTCTCACATTCAGGTCTTTAACCCATTTAGAGTTTATTTTTGTATATAGTGTTAGAATGTAGTCTAATTTCATTCTTTTGCATGTGGCTATCCAGTTTTTCCAAAACCATTTATTGAAGAGACTATCTATACTACCAAAAAATCTACAGATTCAATTCCTATCAAAATAACAATAGCATTTTTCACAGAATTAGTACGAATAATACTAAAATCTATTTAGAACCATAAAGGACCCCAAATAGCCAAAGCAATCTAGAGAAAAAGGAACAAGGCTGGAGGTATCATAATTTCCAATTTCAAAATATGCTGCAAAGTTATAGTGTTCAAAATAGTATGTTACTTGCACATAGGTCTATAGATCAAAAGAACAAAATAGAGTCCAGAAATAAACCCACACGTATATGGTCAGTTAATCTATGAAAAAGAAGCCAAGAATGTATAGTGGGGAAAAAAAGATAATACAGATAATATTAAATAAGTGGCTGGTTAAAGTGATCATGGACCAGGACTACTGATTATATTACACAATTTTATATAGAACACATTCCTTCAGTCTGAAAAAGCTAAAAAACATTACCCTCAAGACTATGCTATCATGGAATTAATGCACATTTCAACTCTCATCAATAACTATAAAGTACTAGTTACTAACAGTTTCTGTTAAAGTAATTGTTTTAAGGGTGCCTGGGTGGCTCAGTCAGTTAAGTGGCCAACTTAGACTTAGGTAATGATCTCTTGGTTCATGGGTTTGAGCCCCACAACTGAGCTGTCAACATAGAGCCTGGAGCCTGCTTCAAATTGTGTCTCCCTCTCTCTCTGCCCCTCCCCTACTCATGTGTGTGCGCACGCTGTCTCTCAAAAATAAATAAAACATTAAAAAATTATTTTTAAAATATTCACAATAAATAAGCATATTCAAAAAGTGTATAATATCCATGTTTGTATTGAGCAGTTTTAGCATAGTTCTCAAAATATTTTATTTCTTTGTCTAGCATGAAATGAATTGAGTGTGTTAAACACTTTGTGCAAATGTCTTAACAGTGTAAATGTTTCAACAAATATATGCATGGCCAAGCTAATCGAATACCTCAAATTATTTATTGCAAGAAATAAGATAGAAATAAATTTATCCTTACATATATTTGTGTGCTGATGATTGAGTACTAGAGATCTGGTACTTTTTAGAAAAATAAGGCATAGAGGGGAAAAAAAACCAAACAAATTGGCATCTTGAGATTATCTGTTGAGCAGAAAGCTGTCATCTTTTTCCTGCTTTTGCCTAAAGACCTGGAACATTAGCATGTTCACCTGGCCAAAGACAGATGGCTGCCCACACATTCTCCCTAGGCGTAACACTTGTTCTCCCAATACTAACCACCCAAGGAGTTTGGCCCACCCACCATCTGTGGATCTGTGGCCTGTTCCTCACTGTATGAATTTTAAGACAACAGACTGAATGACTTTGCAGTGTGCATTCTGGGATGGTTCTTTCTTAATATATAAGCACTACACATCACCATCTTTACTAGACAGGATGGGCTAGGTCAGGCTACAGTAACAAACACCACCCTATTCTTAGTGGCATAACACAAATGTTTATCTGTCACTCCCTCGAAGTCTCCAAATGGAGCAGCATAAGGTTCAGCTCACTGAAGTCACTCAAAGCCCCAGGCTCCTAAAGGCTCCATCTCAGTGCTTGCTACCTCGATCACCACCTGGGAAAAGAAGTTCAAAGAGAAGTACCTACAATTAAATTCTCCTACCAGAAACTGACAAACTTCACTTTTGCTCACATTTCATTGGTCACAGCAGGTCAATGGCCATGCCTAATTTAAATGTGTGGGGGTTGGGTTGGGGAGGAGAGTGAGGAAAGACAATTCAACCATGCCTCTAGAAGTAGAAAAGCTATAATAGAAGTAGATGCCTCTCTGAGGACTGGAGAGGAAAATAACATTTTGTAGTTTAAAAATCAAATTGAGGGGCGCCTGGGTGGCTCAGTCGGTTAAGCGGCCGACTTCAGCTCAGGTCATGATCTTACGGTCCGTGAGTTCGAGCCCCGCGTTGGGCTCTGTGCTGACAGCTCAGAGCCTGGAGCCTGTTTCTGATTCTGTGTCTCCCTCTCTCTGACCCTCCCCCATTCATGCTCTGTCTCTCTCTGTCTCAAAAATAAATAAACATTAAAAAAAATTTAAAAATCAAATTGATTAGGAGTGCCTGGCTGGCTCAGTTGGTAGAGCATGCAACTTTTGATCTCAGGGTTATAAATTTGAGCCCCACATTAGCTGTAGAGATTAATTAAAAATAAGAGCTTTAAAAAATCAAAATCAAACTCATCAGAAATTATGTATTACACTTCGTTCACACTTTCAAAACAAAATAGCTCTGTATCATATCCTTAAAATTCCTTGCCTGTCTCACTATTTCAAAAAAGTTCCTCTTTAAAATCTTTTACAGTAAGAGTTCATCCAGACAGTACAGACCTATACCATATAGTCCATCAGACCGAAAAGCTTGCCATTTCTCTACGTCTTTCTTGAATAAAAATGCTTCTTGGGGCGCCTGGGTGGCTCAGTCGGTTGAGCATCCAACTTCGGCTCAGGGGTCATCATCTCCCGGCTCCTGAGTTTGAGCTCCACGTCAGGCTCTGTGCTGACAGCTCAGAGCCTGGAGCCTGCTTCTGATTCTGTGTCTCCCTCTCTCTCTGCCCCAACCCACTCGCATTCTGTCTCTGTCTCTCTCAAAAATAAATACACATTAAAAATTTCTTTTAATTCTTCTTTCTGTCCAGAGATGTCATGCTTTTTGCTATGCAACCTTAAAAGCCAGATTATCCCTTAATTGGGCATAGAGATCAGTAACATATGATAGGTTAGCTAATGAAGAGGTATAACCTCACACAGGAGTTACTTATGGGGGTTACTTACTTATGTCTAAGAGACATTTAGAAAGTGAATCATACCTTTGAGCGTACAAAAAGATGAGTGGGTCATTAGAATTGCCAACCAAGTGTTATTTTCTTGTTTTCTATAAGAACTGTGCATTAATGCCTTGAAAACAGTGGTTGACAGGTTTCCTTTATTTACTACAATACTTTGGGCCCTTACATCAATCACTATCATAATTCAGTCTCCTTTCTTTTCATCATATATCATCATCATTTTTGCTTCTGTTTTTAGTGGAGACCTGTGTACCAGGCATTATGTTAGGAAGATATCTGCTTATTGTATTTAATATTGTATTTGCTACTTACACTCAGAAAACAGAACCATCTTTCTTTTAACCTAAAATAAAGCATAGTACACAGTCCTGGTAAGGCACCTTTTTTTTCACCTAATGTTTTGCTTAACTGAGCTTGTCTTTTGCTTAACTGAACTTCCCACTACAGACATTAAAATTTTAATTGCAATTATTGAGATCTTCTTGGTACAGAAAATGATCAATAATGATACTTGAAAAGATACTACAGTTCCAACTTTCATAAAGACAAAAATATTCAGAATTACTGCATTTTATACAACAAGCACTATATAATGTTACTATATAGGATATAATAACCCTAGTGAAGTGCTAAGATTTATTCAAAATCTTGAGACAAAATGCTACACCTTGCTGAAATTTTACATTAACACGGCAAAAATTAAATGAAATATGATGTTTTTGTGTTAAGTTGGCTGAGCTGGAACTACATTTCCCACATTTATTTTCCATAAAGACAAATATGGTAGATTCCAGGTTAGAATTGACTGTACAGTGGGGGAGGGGGGAATTTGCATATGAATTGAAAGCTGGCAGGGCAGCAGCACCCATGTTTACCCTGAAAAAGGGAGTGTGAGTTTGAAGCTACTATGGCTCACATACATTGTCACTAATTTGCTGGTTGGCCCGTTGTTACGGTAACAGCCAGGTCCCAGACTCCTCTAGCTCCTGCCAGAACTCCTCTTTCAGCTTCTCCAGCAGCTGGACCAGGTGAGAATGCAGTGCCGTGTTGTAGGCACCTGCCTCACTAAGGACAGAGACACTGGGAGACATCATCATGGGCCCAGTTTGCCATTGCTTTCCCATTTCTCATCCATCTTTCCTTCCCAGCTGCCAGTTCTGTCAATTTCAGAACCCTGGAAGCAGAAACAACAGTCTTCAACAGACTGACAAATACCCACAAGTGCTTATGGTCTCTTCCTATAATAAATTCTTTATCTTATGTTACTCACAGTGGTTCTCTTTCTCTGCTCCTCTGATAAATGTTGAAAATAAAACAGATTTTCTATAAATCCCAAACTGTTCATTTTGTAGGTGGAATCCCTGAGAAAGTGCATTAACTCTTCTGCTTTAGGGGTGAGAGACACTGATAAGTACATATAATATAGATACATACATATGATAAAGTTCAATTGCCTGACATCTCTTTTATTTATTTTTTTTTCTAAATTTTATTTATTTTTTTTTAATTTTTTTTCAACGTTTTTTATTTATTTTTGGGACAGAGAGAGACAGAGCATGAGCGGGGGAGGGGCAGAGAGAGAGGGAGACACAGAATCGGAAACAGGCTCCAGGCTCTGAGCCATCAGCCCAGAGCCCAACGCGGGGCTCGAACTCACGGACCGCGAGATCGTGACCTGGCTGAAGTCGGACGCTTAACCGACTGCGCCACCCAGGCGCCCCTCCTGACATCTCTTTTAAAGGCTCGTAGCATATTTGAAGGGCGTCTTGTCTCATGTCCTCTGCTGAAAGAGTGCATAATGGAGCTTTGTTCTCTGCTCTGACATGGCCACTACCCACCACTCTCAGATCAGCCCTGAACCTCTGCTGGTCTCACTAAGGCCCATTCTCTGGGATACTGGCACCTTTCTACCCCTTAAATACAATACAACTACACAACTACAGTGGCCCTGCAAAGTCAGATGCAAGAAAGCTCATACTTCTTTCACTGCCCTAACACAGAACTATTGTGAATGTAGTAAGACTTCATTGGAGACTGGAGCCAGAGAGAATTACAATATAGGGTAAAGCCAATTTAAGATGGAGTAAAATAGTGCAGCTCTCAGAGTACAAAGAAAAGTTATGTGTATTTTTTTTACATTTGTCCCATCATATATAAACCTCATGTGATCTGGTTTTTATTCTTGCTTCCTTGTCTCAGGGTTCATCTTCCTGTCTCTCTTTCCTCCTAGTGGTTCTTTCTCAACATCTCATTTTACAAACCTTGCACCTTTTTCAAGAAAGTCCATTCCTATCTCACAGGTGTTAATTTTATTCATCAGGTAAATACAAAGAACACAATAGTCCACAGTGGTACATTTCTCAAAGTCTGAGTTAGTGTGCCTAGAATAATATACCACAGGTTTTAGCAGACAAAAAGAAAACAAAAAACCTGGGGGCTGCCTAGTAAAAGGGAGTGCAATTGGGCACTATGTGGTAGATCCCTAATGAGGTTAGTTTTCCAACAGGAGGCAAATAAAAGATTCCTAGCTCTTCTTGTGGTCTTCCAGTCTCCTGAGGGTCAATTTTAGATTGAAAAAAATAACCACATATGTATGTATATATGTATATGTGTGCATGTATATATGTATGTGTGTGTATGTATATATATGTATACATGCCTATATGTATACAAAATGCACACATACACACACACACACACACACACACACACACACACACACACACACAGGCACAAAGTACCTATCCATATGATGGAGATAAAAAAATCCTAAAGGGAAGAAACATCTTGCCATCCAGATTTGCTTTATCACTACCCATTACCATTGAAATCCCCAAGATTTTGTCTTTATTTTATTTTTTATTCAAGCATGTTTGTATAAACTTGAGATACATTTCCAAATTATATATATTGGAATTTTAAAGTTTTAATATTTTCTAGCCAATAGATTTGTTCATGTTGATATGTGTGGGTAGAACCCATTCTCAATTTCTAGAGTTCAGATTTTGTGTTAAGCAAGTATCTATTGTTTTTGTAAAGGACTTTCGATTCCATGCCAACTTTATATCATGAAATCATTTAAAATGATTTAAGTGAGGGGAGCCTGGGTGGCTCAGTCAGTTAAGCGTCTGACTCGGCTCAGGTCATTATCTCGTGGTCTGTGAGTTCGAGTCCCGCATTGGGCTCTGTGCTGACAGCTCAGAGCCTGGAGCCTGTTTCAGATTGTGTCTCCCTCTCTCTCTCTGATCCTCCTGCATTCATGCTCTGTCTCTCTCTCTGTCTCAAAAATAAATAAACTTTAAAAAAAATTAGAAAAATTAAAAAAAATTTAAATAAATAAAATGATTTAACGAAATACTAATAACATGATCTGAGAATACAAACAATTCGTATATTGCTAATCACATTTTAAAATAAGTGTTATTTGCCTCCATTTGCTATGCAAATACTTGCCACTAGGTATTTACCCCCAAGGAATGTGGTAACCAACCTCTACTCAGTGCCTCTTTGTTTCTGACCTGAGAATTTTGTGACCTCTCTCTTCCATGACACCACAATCTTTTTGCAGTAAAGATTTAAGGAAACTCCAAGCTATAAAATGTATTGATATTTGAACATTAAAATCTTCTAGGTAATGCTAAGTCAATATATCTCTTGAAGACTAAGATCTGTGAAGAGATTTCTTTAGTTTTTATTTTATTTTGTTTTTGGAGGGTGTAAGTCATTGTTTTCCAAAGTGTGGAAGCTATAAAGTGAGAGTCACATGTATCTACTAATTCATGGCCTTTAAGATAATGTTTGATCCATAGTGGAAGCCTTTCTTATTAATATTTCCAGTGTAATTATACTAAAATACCTAATTTATATCTTTTCTTAATATGAGAAACATCCTTTAACATCCTTTTTATACTTCTTTTTATACTTTTTTTCCTTTTATATATTCCTATGAAAAGTCTTACAAATATTCTTTTTTTAATGAAATTTATTGTCAAATTGGTTTCCATACAACACCCAGTGCTCATCCCAACAGGTGCCCTCCTCAATGCCCATCACCTACTTTCCCCTCTCCCCCACCCCCATCAACCCTCAGTTTGTTCTCAGTATTTAAGAGTCTCTTATGGTTTGCTTCCTTCCCTCTCTGTAACTTTTTTCCCCCTTCCTCCCCCTGGTCTTCTGTTGAGTTTCTCAGGATCCACATATGAGTGAAAACATATGGTATTTGTCTTTCTCTGCCTGACTTATTTCACTTAGCAATACTCTCCACTTCCATCCACGTTGCTACAAATGACCAGATTTCATTCTTTCTCATTGCTGAGTAGTATTCCACTACAAATATTCAAATAAAACCTTCTACATAGCTTTTTGTGCTATAGATTGTGACAGCAAATTAGGTGTTTAAATAACAACAGAGTCCAGAGCTTTAGATCATATGTACACATTTATATTCATGATGCATTACTCACCTTACCATCCTACTGGGGCTTTAACAGAACTAAAGAGATGTAACATAGACAAAAATACTTGTGTGATCATTTGAAGATACCAACAAATTGTGCATTTTTTCCCTGAATTCGTGTTCTGTCTTCCTTCTCTTTTATTTCTGACCCTCAGTTCAGTCATCTAAAATTAACTTAAAGCATGCAAGTTCAGATAAAGCCTCTGTTAGCATCATCAGTATGCAGAAGAAAGGAGCTTCTGAAAAAAGCAGTAACAATAATGAAAAATCAGTCCTTATAAGGTTAAAGGGGTTTTGATAATATAAGACTCCTAGAATTAGAATTCTTGATATTTCAAAGATTTGTATTGCTTTCGAAAAACAAAAACAAAAAACACATACAAGATAACAAAACCTTTTAGTATGCACCAAAACAAATTTTCATGTTTTAACTTTTTCATTTTTTAAATAAAAATACACTTAAGCCCTTCAAATACCACTCCTCAGTCTCCCTCCTCTGGGTAGCATTTGCTGTTGATTATCAACTGCATGGCTACCCACCTTTCTTAATAACAGAATCCTGACTTTGTGCTAATAGTAATAAGGCCCAGCCCTCAGGGAGGAATACTGATTGGCCTAATAAATCACCATCATTCCATTGCTCTTTGTCAGTTGTCTACAGGTAGACAGAAGATGTTCATTCACCTGATTCATGCAGCAAATATTTGTTAAGTACTTATTATATGACCAAGACGATACACAGCAGTGGAAAACACCATCAAAATCCCAGTTTTCATGGAGCCCACATTCTAATGAGAAAAGCAACGAAGAAGTAAATTCTATAGTGAGTCAATTAATGATAGATGATATGAAGAAAACATGCAAAGAGAGAGGGAAGAGAGTACTAAGTTGGGAAGAGAAGCTGAGCCAAAACATGAAGTAGGTGAGACAGGAGCCATGAGGATACCTGAGAAAGAGAATTTCAGGAGAAGAAAATGGTCAGTGTAAAGGCCCAAAGGAAAACACATGCTCAGAATGTGTTAAGAATTAGGGGTGTGGGAAAACTGGAATGGATTGGAGGGTGAGTAGATGACAGTAAAAATGAAGAAATGATGGATGCTAGATTATGTAGAGATTTTGGTTATATCTCTGAGATTGGAATTCATTGAAAGATCTTGACAGAGAATTAGTGGGGTTTGATTTTATTTCTTAAGGTTCAGTTTTGTTATAGAGGTGAAAATAGTATCAGGAAGCAAAGTAAAGGTGGGTGAAGGAATACAAATCATGAGGTTACACGAATCATCTGTTTAAAGAGGAGAGTAACTTGGACCAGGTAGTAGAAGAGTGATAAGAAATATTCTAGAAAGTAGAGCCAGCATTATTTGCTCATGGATTAGATGAGAGGTGTGAAAGAAAAGTCAGGAATGATTCTAAAATCTTCAACTTGATCAACTAGAGCTAAGTCATTGACTTTTACTAAGATGGTAAGGTTTGGAAGGAATAACAGGTTTCACCTTGGGTTATATTTAATTGGAAATGCTAGAAATGCCCACAAGACATCAATAAAGAGGTACTGCAAAGACTATCAGCCACACAAGTCTGAATTTCAGGCAAAAGTTTCTGGCTACATGTAAATTTGGGAGTCATTAATGTATGGATGATATAAAAATCTTAAAGATGGGATGGGCTCACCAGAGGGTTGAGTGTTAATAGTGTCAGGAAGTTAATAGAGACAAGAACTGAACCTTGAAGCGCTCCTAAATTAATATATCAGCAGGCTAAGGAGGAAGCAAGAAAAAGAAATTGAGAAACAACCAATAAAGGAGAGCATAATGCCCTAAAAACAAAGGAGGAAATTATTTTTAAAACATAGTGACCAGCTCTATTAAATGCTGCTGAAAGTTGGCATAAAAGGAGACCTGATAATTAGCCATTGGATTTATTAAAGTGGCTATTGCTAGTGACAAGAGCTCTTTTGGTGAAATTATGGGGAGAAAGCTTGATTGAAATCGGTTTCCGAGAGGATGAAATAGAACAATTGAATCTAGTAAGTATAAACAGCAACCTCAAGAAGCTTACATAAAAGTGGAGAAAAGGTAAAGTAGTTATAGGGGAAATAGAGTCAAGACAGTTGTATTTTGTGTTGTCTAAGATGGGAAAAATAACAGCGTGCTCACATGCCAGTGGAAAGGGTTCAAAGAGAAGGAAAAATTGATAATGAAGGAAATGTTAGGAAATATTTCTAGAGAAATGCCCTTGTAAAGGCAGATTGGAAATGGAAAGATTGATCTTAGATAATAGACCATTCGGTTCATCTATAGTAACTGGCACATGAGTATATGAACACAAATGCCAGCAGATGGATAGATGTGTCCATGCTAACCCTTAGGGTTGCTTTCATGACATAAAGGCTAGACAATATTTTTCTCCACTCAGAAATCTGTAGTAGCTGACAATTTCACATAGAACTTTGTGGAATCATTTAAATGTTTGGTATTTAAAGAAATATTTATTGAATTTATGCTTTTCACCAAATATTTTTTCTAGCTACTCGAGATAAGTGGGAAACAATTACTACTTGCATAAAAGTGAAGACAAACACAAAAATGCCACAAAGTACAAAACAAACCCACATTTAATAGGTAAAGCAGGAGTCAAGTTCAGACAGAACAGGCATCTGGCCCACTATTCTCTCATCATGCACAGTTACGGAATACAAGGTGGGGTTGAGGCCTTTAAGTGATTAATATAAACTTGCCATTCCACCTGCATCTCTCACAGTCTCTCCCCACAAACTCCACTTCAGTGATAGCAAATCCAGCCACTCCTGCACGAAACTGCACCAACACTATCACATATATGTTTTTTTTCCACACTGTTTCCCAATCCTACAATGCCCTTTCCTCTCCCTATAATTTAGCCATATTTTAAGACCCTAAAACAAATGCCAATCTCTTCAATATCTTCAGTAATACAACATCTTAGGGTTTACAATGTGTTGCTTATGATTTGACTTATTTATTTCTTCCTAATTGATATCATTGAATTAAAAAAAAAAACATTGAATCACTCAAGATCATGAGCACTAAATGTTGTGCAGGAGCTGCGCTAGGTTACAGAGATTGCACCAAAAAAAGACACATTATCTCTCCCTGAGAAAATTTTTCCATGTCTGCCTTCCCCACAAACTTGACAAGGCCCCAACTCAACTTGACATTCCCTGCAGAAATTTCCAGAACATCTTCACCATGTGAGGTGCTCAATTAAATGTGTTCAACTATCTCGGTGTCTCAAAATGGGGGAAAGAACCACAAAGACAATTATGAGCTATTAACTAGACAGTGTGTATGGAATGCTTTTCTATAATTCTCATAAAAATCATTCACATCAAACAGTTTAGTAAAAGTAGCCCAGTGCCATGAAGATGGTAGGAATTTAAAAACTAGCTATTAAGAAATGAACTGAAAAACAATTTTTGGAGAAATGCAGACAATGGTAAGAAAATGGGATTCTGGAATAAGCTGAAGAAGTTTGGTGTAGTGAGGCCCCATAAGCTGTTTGCTAAACCAGCCTCGATCTACTCTGTGTGTCCGTGGACAAGGTGATCCTTTCCTGTGTACAATTAGCTGATTTGCTTCCATTTTTTTTAACTGTGTGCCTGTACATGCAGAATGAGTTCTTAAAGTTTATTACTGATATATTGGGCAATATTTTCTGTATCTCCTTTTCAAAAAAGGTATTCCACGAAAACAAATTATAATTAGATAATTACATTTTGTATTTATATCTTACTTCGGCCCACTAACATGTCAGATCGCAGATACTTGCCATACAGCGTTGAAATAAACATCACATATACTTTCATTAGTGTATGGTTTCGAAGGTGGCATGAGATCTTTGGAAGGAAGGTCAAAGTACAAATACAAGTCATTTCTAATGATTGCACTCTCCTAATGACATTAACATGCTTCAGGTGTTATACCCTAAATTATAACCCAGTTGAACTGATTATAAAGAGGCACTGATAAATGAACTGTTTTAATGAGCATTTATTTATGAATTAGTTATCAGAGTTTCTTCCATTAAAGTAAAAATAATTCGGATGCTGAATCAGATGAAGGTGGCAGTGCTACCAAGGAACATCTCTTCCTTTTGATAAGAGCTGAGAACATTTAGTAGAAAAGGGGGCAGTGTTCTTTAACAAACACAGGTTTCCTTTCAAATTATTCCACTGCTCAAGGAAGGACTGTTATTTAATAAAAAGCCTTAACTCTAAACATCAGTCACCGTTTCATTCCTTCTATGCAAAAAGGCAGTGAACAGGAGCTATATTTCTACTTTGTCATTTAGTGTTTTTTGTCTTTGAGTAGAGTCTATGAAGTGGATAGGGCCATTTTATTAGAAGCACCAAAGTGAAACTATTATTTGAGTACCGTTTGTTAATGAGTTATATTAGAAGCTGAGCCAAAGACTGGAAAGGGAAATCCATGAAACTGCTTCAAGTTCTCAGGTCTTTGAGGTCAGCAGGGCTCTGAGCCTCAAAGCTACCCCACAGATATGCACGTGCATATTTCCCTGTCATGCCCAGGTGTCGCAGTGACAGAAGCTGGGGAGATTCACAGATGGCACTTAAATCTCACCAGGATCTCTAGTTATCCTTCATCTATTTTCCTTTTCTAACTCACGATCCAGAACTTAGATCAACATGTTTTGCAGCTCATGGCTGTTTTTGGCAAGTCATATGAAAAGTTTAATATTTGACTGGCATTCTGTTAGAAAATAATTATTTCCTCTACTTGCAAATAAGTGAAAAGAAAGTTACCCAGATTTTCAAATATTTATACATTTTAATATTTTGCTATACCAAGTGCTTATAATAAAATTGAATCATACCTAAAAGGCTGATATTTCATTGCCATTTATTATAAAAGTATTTGTTTTCTAAAAGTTACCAATCTAAACCCTCCCACACTCTGCTTACAGAAAGTAATTTTAATCATGTTGCAAGGATTTCATGTGTAATTATGACCACAGGAGTCACAAATCTTGAAAGTTCTCCTCTTGGGAGTATATCCTCTAAATTAAATTGCTCTTTTGATAAAAAAGTGAAAGAACAAATTCCAGCTAACCAACAGGATGTACGTGGACTTAATCTATCTAGTTCATTGGATTCGTGTTGAGATTAAAGTTAAAACATTTTAAAATTCAAATCTTATCTGTATTTTTCAACTTGTGCCACATGATCAACTACTCAATTGATGCCATTAAACATACATGAATCTCAGTCTGATTTACTGATCCTGCATTTTAAAAAGTGAACCTTAAAAATGAAACTGATATCACATTGAACTTTCATAATGAATAGGACTGGGCTTTAATAACAAAAATGAGACTTTTCTAACAATTGATTTACCTGAAGAATCGTAGGATTTGACTAAGTTGTTGCAAAGAAATTGACTAATCAGTGGAAAGGAGGGTTTCAATAAAGCAAAGAAAGGGGACAATTACTGAAGAAAAAAGAAAAAGAAAATCCCTGTGTCCTCTTTATATCCCACTGAGTAGAAATTCTTCCTCAATAAATTGGTTATAATATATAAATTACGTGTAATTACATTGTATATCTCATTGTAGATATACAATGAGAGTTTAGATTCTCACCAGTATGCTTATCACCGTGGCCTATGTGAATCTTGGCTTAAATTTTATTAAGCAAATTAAGAAACAAAATATTTATTTGTATCAAAATACTAATGATTGCTCATTTTCGTATGTGATATGACAAACATGGAATATAGTACTTTTACTATATCTTTAAAGGTGAATAGAATTTCTTTGCTCTATAGCAAAACCTAAGCATATTTCTCCTTCATGTTGAGTCTTAGAATAGCAATCTCTTTGGAGACTGGTTGTCTGAAATTCTCTCTTGCATGACCATTCAGGCTTAACCATAATCCAACTAAAGCTGAGTCACTGATTGACACTAGGCACTGGGGCAGACCGATGAATTTCTCTGGTTTAAAGTTTAATGGAACAGATCTTTTGATCTCTGATTCTGTAAGGAATCTGAAGTTCATTTTCTCTCCCAGGTTTCTTGGTGCTACTACATTGTCACATAGGGATCTCATTTTCATGAGTAGAATGTAATATAGTGAGGTCCACATTGCTGAACTAAGACAGCGATTCATATTCATGCTTTACGGAAGTTAACTTGATCACTATCATATCCAAGGGTACTTAATCTATCCAATACAAATGTGACATAAGGTATTCTAAGATCTAAGGTTGGACATGATGTCATATGAATATAAGCTAAATAATAATCCCGGAATTCAACATTTACTCTCCTATTTCTGAAACGCCCACAAAATCATTTTAATGTGCATATCAAAGCCTCAAAAAATGAAAAGAAAGAAATAAAACCATCCCTTAGTTTCTTATAGTCCAGTCTTTTTTTTCTTATATCAGCTTCTACAAGCCCTGAGCAACATCTGAATCAATGAGGAAAGAGAAAATATAGCAAATCATATTTCCCACTGCACAACTCATTCTGTAGTTCTGGTCTGCTCTCAAGGATGCAGTTACAGGACTGGTAAAACCTAGCTTAAGTTTCTCTGATTCTTCATGTTTATCGAATTCTTTCCTTGACTACATGCACACACACACAGACACACAGATTTTTAGGTCCTTCCTGAGGTAGGCCAGATTGTTTCGCTCTTTATGCTAATCCAAGGTCCATGCCAGTTTAGAATGACTTCAAGTGCAAGACTAGTGAAGTAAAAAAGAAAAAAATCCAGTTTTTCACTGCATTTCCTTCTATGTAGAATATTTTTATAACCCTCTACCCTCCCAGGTCCTTGCCAGCAAATTGAGAGATAAGATGCATTGGGGCACTTCTTAAAAATTTCAATCATATTCAAATAAGACAATTTTTGTCACAAAAAGACTTAATAAAATCGGTATAAAAATATAGTATAGAATTTCAAAACCTCAGTTAAACCTCAATTCCTCTCTAAGCATCGTCTATGAGGTTCCTTTTCTTGTAGTATTCTTAGACCAAAAGTGATCAAGTAATTGTTCTAACAGTTTTGGAGAGAGTGCAAACTGCTGATAAGGCCAATAAAGCTGAGCTTTTAAACTTTTTGCATTTCAGTTGCATAATCAAAACCTGATGATAGCACATCACACACTCAAAGAACGCCATGGGCATTGCACACAAAATGAAAATTAGTTCTAAAAGCCTTTTTGTTCTCTATGGCATAGGGTGCCCTTCTGCTGGCTACGTATATGCAAGAGGATCAGACGCAAAATGGAAAAAAAATACTATGACTGTGAGTGAAAGCAAAATCCAGGGAAAATGGAGAGCATTGAGGGTTGAAAAAGAAGAGTGAGCAGCTGTAATTAGCCCCAATGCTAATGCATGAAAATAAAAAACAAAACCACTTTAAAAAACATAAGCAGGCAAAATGCCAGCTCAGATAGTGACTAGGGCTGGTAACAAACGTTGGTAAATCATGAGCACTATGAAAGTAAAAGAGCTTGGAGAAAAAGTTTGACCTCAGTTCCATTGGCTACATTTTTCGTAAGTTACCATCTGCAATAAAATTCATTCTGCTACATTACTTTTTACTTAAGATAGCATTTAATCCCAATAGTGGTTGTAAATAAAGGCAGAATGTATCATCACATACCTTACACGAAATAGACACATAAGGCAATTTTAATTACCTTTTGTTTAGGGAAGAGTGAAATTTCCTGTGTTTATACATATTTTCATTTTAAGAAAATAGTGCAAGGGTAATCAAGATAGCGAAAGGGACTTCTCCCCAGTGCTCAGCATTGATTTCTGCCCTGCTTGAAACCTGGTTGCCTTAGTCAATTAAACAAACTGACCTTGCAAAAGTGTTAAATCAAAACTTGCCTATGCATTTCTTTTTTTTTTTTTTTTTAATTTTTTTTTCAACGTTTATTTATTTTTGGAACAGAGAGAGACAGAGCATGAACGGGGGAAGGGCAGAGAGAGAGGGAGACACAGAATCGGAAACAGGCTCCAGGCTCTGAGCCATCAGCCCAGAGCCTGACGCGGGGCTCGAACTCACGGATCGCGAGATCGTGACCTGGCTGAAGTCGGACGCTTAACCGACTGCGCCACCCAGGCGCCCCTATGCATTTCTTATTTGTGCATACTGAAAGCTAGAACTCTTCCAACATGAAACCAAACATTATTATTGAAGGTTTCATGTTCACTTCTCTGACTTTAGGTGAAAATATGCTCAAGCCATGTTGGTAGGAAACACATACATGTTGTAATAATATGGCTCTTAACACATTTAAGACAACCAATTTCTTGAAATAATTTGGGGTTTCTTCCAGATCTGTTTAAGACAGACACAGGGATAAAGACATCTTGGGACTGCCACTGTGTTCCCTCAGTTTTATTTATCTACCCACAGCACCCACAGAGTTAATTTTTTTTTTTTTTTTTTGCAAAAAGGGCTGTTCCTTTCATGTGACTATATGAACAGACTCCTATACATTCTAAGAGGTGTGTTTTATAGTGAAGGGAAAGACCAGGGAGTGACTCCAATGGCATTTTGAAATTAATTCATGAAATAAGCCTGTGGTCATCATGAGTCTGACTAAAAGACTCATCAATAGATGAGTGCAGAAAAAGCATCTCCTTTTAAGTTGAGGACTATGAATGCCCTAGCTGTCTCCATTTTTTCATATTTTTCTTCTTGACCACTTGATAAATATTTGTTTATTGACTGATTTCCCCATTCGAATGTAAGAACCAAGAGGAAAGGAGTTTGTTTCATGCACTGATATATCCTCAATAGCTAGAATTCATTGGAGTTGCTCCACAAATATGTTGTGGATGACTGAATGGAGAAAAACCAAAATTGATAACTTGTCATGCCTGAATTCTACATGTACCCCCCAAATTCTTCACTTTCTGAAACCTGCACTCTTGAAATCCTTAGGGTACCTCACAATTGTACATGGAATGACTGACACCAGTCCTTACTCTTGTCCGTCTCTCTATTGCACCTCCTATATATAATTACCAACTTCTCTTTTTAAAATTTTATTGGTTTCCATCATACTCCATTTCCCTTAATCCTTTTAATTATCTGAAAACTCATTCCCTTGTCCTTTACTGGATTCTTTATAAGATTAATTGTGGGAATGCCCTAAGCATAGCCTTTGTTATATGACTCTTCTCGTCTTGTATCATCTCCATAAGAAGGCTGCCCACGCTCTTGTCTTCAATCTTCATTGATATGCTATACATAGATATAGAAATACATAGATATTTTTCTACGGCAATTATATAGCTCCAAATTTTCTTTTTTTTATAAGAAACAAGATGGTGGGAGCTCCCATTGGTATTGCCCATTCCATTTCTTTCTCCAGACCTGCATATTTTCATTCATAGAGTCACTATTTTTTCTTTGTATTATTCCTAAGACGAACAATATCTAATCACTCACAAAATTTTATTCTTTTTTTAATGCAACTAAACCTAACTGAAAATCTCTTGCCCCCATTTCCCTAATCTTGAGATGTGGTTCCTAGACACTTAACAGCATCTTTATGGCCTTCTTGCTTCACTGCACCCCTCTGCAATCTTTCTACAACTATTAGAGCCCTGCTTCAATCATACAACTCCCCTGCTGATTTTAAAAGAAGGCCCATCAATGATTATCAGAGTCTACATTCTTGGCACAGGTTTTAATGCCCATTACAAACAGGGTCCCAATCTCCCTTAACAGTTTTTCTCATAACTGTCTTTCATGAATCACCATCTATACCCTATCCAGTCAACTTAATTGTGTTTTCTTACTTACATGTTTACTAATACTTCTCTGTGGAACAGTTTCTCAGTAATTTATATCTATTCAAATCTTACTCATTCTTCAAAAGACAGTTCAAATATAATTGCTTTCGTGACCTCCATTAAAAGCCCCCTGGCTAACAGAGCTGGAAATACTCTGCTCTCTGAGTACCTTAACATGATTTTATTACTCATTGAAGGTCTATAATTTACTACATGGAATATGTTTCATCTTTTCATGAGTGTCTGCTTTCTGTCTTGTATTAAAATTCCTTGAGAGCAGATTCTGTGTGTTGCAGATCTATTAATTTTCCTTAGTTCCTGGCACATAGTATGAATGTATTCAATTAATATAGATTGTGATTCATATGTTGAAATAAAAGATCTATTATCATATTTAATTCAATGGAGACCATTAATAGAGTGATTTACTTCATATTTTGGCATTATAAGGAGTTTCATGCATTTATATAAGAATCTAAGACTCCAACCTCTCTGGTATTCCATCCAGAAGAAGAAAATTACATAATTTTCTTATCCTTTTGGCATATGCATCATCATATGACTCCTATTCCAGTTCTCTAATCTTACAACAATTTTTAAAAGTCAGATTTCTGAGCAGTTGTTCAAGAAGTTATATTTAGGGCTTTCAATTTTGTAATGTTCCCAATGAAACTGAACTATTATTAACTTCTGGGGTTTCTAAAATCATTCATATACTTATTTTTTTCTAAATTCATTGCTTCTATAAATCACTGGAATATTCTAGTGACATTTACCCCATAAACAATACTGTCACCTATAAATTATCTATGCTGGCGCAAGTTTGCCCCGCATGTATAGAAGCATCTGGGAACAAGAAAGGTGATCTATAAGAGGTGATGCCATCAAGGCCCATCTTAGCCCCAAGTAGAAACTTAAACAGTGACTCAAGAAGCAAACTTGAATTTCATTTATCTTTTCCAGCTGTCAAGGTTGAATTTTCAATATGTTTCACTCAAATTTTCCTCTATTAGCATTAGAAATCTAAAAGCTCTAGTTTCCTTTATATAAGCAAGAGATTGCTTGCTGTACACCTTTTCTCATCAAAATGTTACTTATAAAGAAGGAAAGGTCAAAGAATTTTATCTACATGTACCTTTGAGCAAATAAGTGCCTGCCACAAGATGCTGGAGTACTGATTTTAAGAAGAAAGATGAACATATTTTATAGAGCCTTATGTACATACTAAAAATTACAAAAATCCTTAATATGTTATGCAAACATGGCACCTTCCAAATGTAACATTCAAGATTGTACTAATATTCTGGATTGCATATGAAAATTAAACATTCAGCAAAACTCTCCAATATTTTTAATCCAATAAACAGGATTTTAATTCGACTCTTACTATTCTCCCCTCCACTTACTCCCTGCCTTTTACCTCCCCTGGCGTGCTATCAACTGTATTACAAGTTTGGCTGTGTCACAGGTATTTCTCTGTGTCTGACAATTGTCTGACTCCACATTCTTTTTTATTCACTTTGGAACATTTGTTTGTGTTTACTTCATCTATCTGGTAACACCTGTCTCAAGAACTGCAACTATATCTTATTTGTCTTTGGACTTAAGGACATAGAAATATTAGAACACAGTTAGTGCCAAGTATGTTTGCTAAATCGAACTGCATAAGAGAAAAGGAGTGATCCTGCCCCAGAACTTCCTAAAAATGTGCAGTCTACAGTTCGCTCCTGATCTTTTAAGCAAATTCTTGACACATCATTTCTGTGATCTCCCCTTAATTCTACTTCTGCCAACACCAACTCCTTACGCTACTCCCACCGTTTCCAAGAGTTAACTGCACATCCAAAACTCACTGTTAATGGGACAGAGAAAGGTTGGGGCTTTTCACCTATTTTACCTTAAAGCCTCTGCTTACATCATTCTATATCCACTTCTACCTTAGAATAAAAATATCCTTGGGGAGCCTGGGTGGCTCAGTCAGTTGAGCGTCTGACTTCAGCTCGGGTCATGATCTCGCAGTCTGTGGGTTTGAGCCCTGCATTGGGCTCTGTGATGACAGCTTGGAGCCTGGAGCCTGCTTTGGATTCTCTCTCTCTCTCTCTCTCTCTCTCTCTCTCTCTGTCTCTCTCTGTTCCTCCTCCGCTCATGCTCTGTCTTTCTTTCTCTCTCTCTCTCAAAAATAAATAAAGCTTAAAAAAATTTTAAATGATAATTTAAAAAATCTCAAATACTTGGAAATTAAGTGACTTACTTCTAAGTAACCCAAAATAGAAATTAGAAATTATTTTGTACTATAATGGTAAGAAAACACAACACATTAAAATATTTGAGATACAGATAAAATAGTGCTTAGAACAAAATTTACAACAGCAGATGCATGTAGAAAGCACAAAACCCATGATCTATGCATTTAAAGAAGCTAGAAAAAGAGGAGTAAATTAAAATAAGATAAAGTACCTCTTAATCTTGTTTACCCATTTCACCCATCCTTTCATCACCCCCCACCTTTTGGCAACTACCAGTTTATTCTCTGTATTTATGAGACGGTTTCTCTCGTTGTTGTTGTGTGTTCAGTTTTTGCTGTTGTTGCTTTTTGGATTCTACATATGAGTGAAATCATATGCTATTTGTCATTTGTGTCTGGCTTATTCCACTTAGCATAAAACCCTCTAAGTCTATCCATGTTGTTGCAAATGGCAAGATTTCCTTCCCGTGGCTGAGTAATATTGCACTGTGTATGACAGATGGCAAATATAGTCATCATTGTGAGCATTGCTTGATGTATGGAGTCATTCATTCATTACACTGTATGCCTGAAATTAGTATACATTGTATGTCATCTGTACTTAAGTAAGAAAAATAAAATAAAAGATTAACATCAAATAAACAATAAAAATGAGCAAAGCATACCATATGTGAATTGTATCTCAATAAAGCTATTTAAAATAAAACCAAAATAAGATAAAGTAAAAGGAAGAAGATAATAATAGCAAATATCAATGTAATTGAGAAGAAATATATAATAGAGAAATTGAGCAAAGCCAAAGCTGGTTTTTTAAAATGACTAACACAATTGATAAACTCCTACAAATACCTATCAAGAAAAAAAGAATATTACTAATAATCAACAAGTGAAGGGGAGCCTGAGTGACTCAGTTGGTTAAGTGCCCAACTTTTGGTTTTGGCTCAGGTCATGAACTCACAGTTTGTGAGTTTGAGCCCTGAGTGTGCTGGGCTGACAATACATGCAGCCTGCTTGGGATTCTCTCTCTCCCTCCCTCTCTGCCCCTCCCCTTCTCACTCTCTCTATCTCTCTCTCAAAATAAATAAATAAACTTAAAAAAAATTTTAAGTGAAAAGGAGATACACTACAGGCCCTACAGACATTAAAAAGGTAATAAAAGTATATTGCAAACAAATTCATACCAATCAATTTGAACAATAATGTAAATGTACAAATTTCTTGACGACATAAATTTTAAAACTAACACAAGAATAAAAATAGAATTAGCTAATAAATTTTTTTTAATTTTTTTTCAACGTTTTTTATTTATTTTTGGGACAGAGAGACAGAGCATGAACAGGGGAGGGGCAGAGAGAGAGGGAGACACAGAATCGGAAACAGGCTCCAGGCTCTGAGCCATCAGCCCAGAGCCTGACGCGGGGCTCGAACTCACGGAGCGCGAGATCGTGACCTGGCTGAAGTCGGACGCTTAACCGACTGCGCCACCCAGGCGCCCCTTAGCTAATAAATTTTTAAATTTTCCTTTCTTTTAGAATATTTTTTTAAGTAATCTCTGCACCCAGTATGGGGCTCAAACTCACAACCCCAAGATCCAGAGTTGTATACTCTACTGACTGAGCCAGCCAGGCACCCCTATATTCTTAAAATATTTTTAAAATATTTCCATAAAATATGTTTTCAAGGAAGGATCAATATGTTTTATGAAATCATTTCAAACCCAACATCAAAACACGACATGGCCTTTATAAGAAAGGAAAATTACATGTCAAACTCTTCTATGATTATAGAAGTAAAAATTCCATCCAACATTATAGTAAACTGAATCCCTCAGAATAGAAAGCATTGATGCTGCAGTAGAACTTATTTTAGGAATAAAGCTTTCGTATAATAATTTAAAATCAATCACTGTCATTCACTATATTAATTGGGAAAAAACATTCCAAGACATATAGAAAAAAATTATTTGATAAAATTCAAAGTTGATTCATCAAATGTTTCATTTTGTTTTTGTTTGTTTTTTGGGTTTTTTTTTGCAATATAGTAATAAACGGGTTCTTCCTAATTCTGGTAATATGTATCTCTTCCACATCAAAAAAACAAAAATAATTACTGTAGCCATAGCAGTCATTGTAATCCTTGTATCGTTATTGTTTAAAATCTGTAATTCCTAAAAGATGTTATTGAGAAGATGTTTAGTAGAAGAAATTTTTAGGCTTAGATATTTTCAAAATAGTTTATTTTGAAATGTATAAAGTGGATTCTGGGAAGATGGCGGCGTAGGAGGACGCTGGGCTCACCGCGCGTCCTGCTGATCACTTAGATTCCACCTACACCTGCCTAAATAACCCAGAAAACCGCCAGAGGATTAGCAGAACAGAGTCACCAGACCCAAGTGCAGATGAGAGGCCCACGGAAGAGGGTAGGAAGGGCGGCGAGGCGGTGCGCGCTCCACGGACTGGTGGGAGGGAGCCGGGGCGGAGGGGCGGCTCGCCAGCCAAGCAGAGCCCCCGAGTCCGGCTTGCAAAAGCGGAGGGGCCTGACGGACTGTGTTCCGACAGCAAGCGCGACTTAGCGTCTGGGAGGTCATAAGTTAACAGCTCTGCTCGGAAAGCGGGAAGGCTGGAGGACAAAGGGAGGGTGAGCTGCGGAGCCCCCGGACGACAGAGCTCAGTTTGGCGGGGAACAAAGGCGCTCGCCAGCGCCATCTCCCCCGCCCATCCCCCAGCCAAAATCCCAAAGGGAACCGGCTCCGGCCAGGGAACTTGCTCGCTCCGCGCGAACACCCAACTCTGTGCTTCTGCGGAGCCAAACCTCCGGCAGCGATCTGACTCCCTCCGGCTGCCACAGGGCCCCTCCTGAAGTGGATCACCTAAGGAGAAGCGAGCTAAGCCTGCCCCCCCTGCCGCCGTGCACCTTGCCTTCCCACCCCAGCTAATACGCCAGATCCCCAGCATCACAAGCCTGGCAGTGTGCAAGTAGCCCAGACGGGCCACGCCACCCCACAGTGAATCCCGCCCCTAGGAGAGGGCAAGAGAAGGCACACACCAGTCTGACTGTGGCCCCAGCAGTGGGCTGGGGGCAGACATCAGGGCGGACTGCGGCCCCGCCCACCAACTCCAGTTATACACCACAGCACAGGGGAAGTGCCCTGCAGGCCCTCACCACACCAGGGACTATCCAAAATGACCAAGCGGAAGAATTCCCCTCAGAAGAATCTCCAGGAAATAACAACAGCTAATGAGCTGATCAAAAAGGATTTAAATAATATAACAGAAAGTGAATTTAGAATAATAGTCATAAAATTAATCGCTGGGCTGGAAAACAGCATACAGGACAGCAGAGAATCTCTTGCTACAGACATCAGGGGACTAATGAACAGTCACGAGGAGCTGAAAAACGCTTTAAAGGAAATGGAAAACAGAATGCAAACCACCACGGCTCGGATGGAAGAGGCAGAGGAGAGAATAGGTGAACTAGAAGATAAAGTTATGGAAAAAGAGGAAGCTGAGAAAAAGAGAGATAAAAAAATCCAGGAGTATGAGGGGAAAATTAGAGAACTAAGTGATACACTAAAAAGAAATAATCTACGCATAATTGGTATCCCAGAGGAGGAAGAGAGAGGGAAAGGTGCTGAAGGGGTACTTGAAGAAATCATAGCTGAGAACTTCCCTGAACTGGGGAAGGAAAAAGGCATTGAAATCCAAGAGGCACAGAGAACTCCCTTCAGACGTAACTTGAATCGATCTTCTGCACGACATATCATAGTGAAACTGGCAAAATACAAGGATAAAGAGAAAATTCTGAAAGCAGCAAGGGGTAAACGTGCCCTCACATATAAAGGGAGACCTATAAGACTCGTGACTGATCTCTCTTTTGAAACTTGGCAGGCCAGAAAGAATTGGCACGAGATTTTCAGGGTGCTAGACAGCAAAAATATGCAGCCAAGAATCCTTTATCCAGCAAGTCTGTCATTTAGAATAGAAGGAGAGATAAAGGTCTTCCCAAACAAACAAAAACTGAAGAAATTTGTCACCACTAAACCAGCCCTACAAGAGATCCTAAGGGGGACCCTGTGAGACAAAGTACCAGAGACATCACTACAAGCATAAAACATACAGACATCACAATGACTCTAAACCCGTATCTTTCTATAATAACACTGAATGTAAATGGATTAAATGCGCCAACCAAAAGACATAGGGTATCAGAATGGATAAAAAAACAAGACCCATCTATTTGGGTCTACAAGAGACTCATTTTAGACCTGAGGACACCTTTAGATTCAGAGTGAGGGGATGGAGAACTATTTATCATGCTACTGGAAGCCAGAAGAAAGCTGGAGTAGCCATACTTATATCAGACAAACTAGACTTTAAATTAAAGGCTGTAACAAGAGATGAAGAAGGACATTATATAATAGTTACAGGGTCTATCCATCAGGAAGAGCTAACAATGATAAATGTCTATGCGCCGAATACCGGAGCCCCCAAATATATAAAACAATTACTCATAAACAGAAGCAACCTTATTGATAAGAATGTGGTAATTGCTGGGGACTTTAACACCCCACTTACAGAAATGGATAGATCATCTAGACACACGGTCAATAAAGAAACAAGGGCCCTGAATGAGACACTGGATCAGATGGACTTGACAGATATATTTAGAACTCTGCATCCCAAAGCAACAGAATATACTTTCTTCTCGAGTGCACATGGAACATTCTCCAAGATAGATCATATACTGGGTCACAAAACAGCCCTTCATAAGTTTACAAGAATTGAAATTATACCATGCATACTTTCAGACCACAATGCTATGAAGCTTGAAATCAACCACAGGAAAAAGTCTGGAAAACCTCCAAAAGCATGGAGGTTAAAGAACACCCTACTAACGAATGAGTGGGTCAACCAGGCAATTAGAGAAGAAATCAAAAAATATATGGAAACAAACGAAAATGAAAATACAACAATCCAAACGCTTTGGGACGCAGCGAAGGCAGTCCTGAGAGGAAAATACATTGCAATCCAGGCCTATCTCAAGAAACAAGAAAAATCCCAAATACAAAATCTAACAGCACACCTAAAGGAAATAGAAGCAGAACAGCAAAGGCAGCCTAAACCCAGCAGAAGAAGAGAGATAATAAAGATCAGAGCAGAAATAAACAATATAGAATCTAAAAAAACTGTAGAGCAGATCAACGAAACCAAGAGTTGGTTTTTTGAAAAAATCAACAAAATTGACAAACCTCTAGCCAGGCTTCTCAAAAAGAAAAGGGAGATGACCCAAATAGATAAAATCATGAATGAAAATGGAATGATTACAACCAATCCCTCAGAGATACAAACAATTATCAGGGAATACTATGAAAAATTATATGCCAACAAATTGGACAACCTGGAAGAAATGGACAAATTCCTGAACACCCACACTCTTCCAAAACTCAATCAGGAGGAAATAGAAAGCTTGAACAGACCCATAACCAGTGAAGAAATTGAATCGGTTATCAAAAATCTCCCAACAAATAAGAGTCCAGGACCAGATGGCTTCCCAGGGGAGTTCTACCAGACGTTTAAAGCAGAGATAATACCTATCCTTCTCAAGCTATTCCAAGAAATAGAAAGGGAAGGAAAACTTCCAGACTCATTCTATGAAGCCAGTATTATTTTGATTCCTAAACCAGACAGAGACCCAGTAAAAAAAGAGAACTACAGGCCAATATCCCTGATGAATATGGATGCAAAAATCCTCAATAAGATACTAGCAAATCGAATTCAACAGCATATAAAAAGAATTATTCACCATGATCAAGTGGGATTCATTCCTGGGATGCAGGGCTGGTTCAACATTCGCAAATCCATCAACGTGATACATCACATTAACAAAAAAAAAGAGAAGAACCATATGATCCTGTCAATCGATGCAGAAAAGGCCTTTGACAAAATCCAGCACCCTTTCTTAATAAAAACCCTTGAGAAAGTCGGGATAGAAGGAACATACTTAAAGATCATAAAAGCCATTTATGAAAAGCCCACAGCTAACATCATCCTCAACGGGGAAAAACTGAGAGCTTTTTCCCTGAGATCAGGAACACGACAGGGATGCCCACTCTCACCGTTGTTGTTTAACATAGTGCTGGAAGTTCTAGCATCAGCAATCAGACAACAAAAGGAAATCAAAGGCATCAAAATTGGCAAAGATGAAGTCAAGCTTTCGCTTTTTGCAGATGACATGATATTATACATGGAAAATCCGATAGACTCCACCAAAAGTCTGCTAGAACTGATACATGAATTCAGCAAAGTTGCAGGATACAAAATCAATGTACAGAAATCAGTTGCATTCTTATACACTAACAATGAAGCAACAGAAACACAAATAAAGAAACTGATCCCATTCACAATTGCACCAAGAAGCATAAAATACCTAGGAATAAATCTAACCAAAGATGTAAAGGATCTGTATGCTGAAAACTATAGAAAGCTTATGAAGGTAATTGAAGAAGATTTAAAGAAATGGAAAAACATTCCCTGCTCATGGATTGGAAAAATAAATATTGTCAAAATGTCAATACTACCCAAAGCTATCTACACATTCAATGCAATCCCAACCAAAATTGCACCAGCATTCTTCTCGAAACTACAACAAGCAATCCTAAAATTCATATGGAACCACAAAAGGCCCCGAATAGCCAAAGGAATTTTGAAGAAGAAGCCCAAAGCAGGAGGCATCACAATCCCAGACTTCAGCCTCTACTACAAAGCTGTCATCATCAAGACAGCATGGTATTGGCACAAAAACAGACACACAGACCAATGGAATGGAATAGAAACCCCAGAACTAGACCCACAAACATATGGCCAACTCATCTTTGACAAAGCAGGAAAGAACATCCAATGGAAAAAAGACAGCCTCTTTAACAAATGGTGCTGGGAGAACTGGACAGCAACATGCAGAAGGTTGAAACTAGACCACTTTCTCACACCATTTACAAAAATAAACTCAAAATGGATAAAGGACCTAAAGGTGAGACAGGAAACCATCAGAACCTTAGAGGAGAAAGCAGGAAAAGACCTCTCTGACCTCAGCCGTAGCAATCTCTTACTCGACACATCCCCAAAGGCAAGGGAATTAAAAGCAAAAGTGAATTACTGGGACCTTATGAAGATAAAAAGCTTCTGCACAGCAAAGGAAACAACCAACAAAACTAAAAGGCAACCAACGGAATGGGAAAAGATATTTGCAAATGACATATCGGACAAAGGGCTAGTATCTAAAATCTATAAAGAGCTCACCAAACTCCACACCCGAAAAACAAATAACCCAGTGAAGAAATGGGCAGAAAACATGAATAGACACTTCTCTAAAGAAGACATCCAGATGGCCAACAGGCACATGAAAAGATGTTCAGCGTCGCTCCTTATCAGGGAAATACAAATCAAAACCACACTCAGGTATCACCTCACGCCAGTCAGAGTGGCCAAAATGAACAAATCAGGAGACTATAGATGCTGGAGAGGATGTGGAGAAACGGGAACCCTCTTGCACTGTTGGTGGGAATGCAAATTGGTGCAGCCGCTCTGGAAAGCAGTGTGGAGGTTCCTCAGAAAATTAAAAATAGACCTACCCTATGACCCAGCAATAGCACTGCTAGGAATCTACCCAAGGGATACAGGAGTACTGATGCATAGGGGCACTTGTACCCCAATGTTCATAGCAGCACTCTCAACAATAGCCAAATTATGGAAAGAGCCTAAATGTCCATCAACTGATGAATGGATAAAGAAATTGTGGTTTATATACACAATGGAATACTACGTGGCAATGAGAAAAAATGAAATATGGCCTTTTGTAGCAACGTGGATGGAACTGGAGAGTGTGATGCTAAGTGAAATAAGCCATACAGAGAAAGACAGATACCATATGGTTTCACTCTTATGTGGATCCTGAGAAACTTAACAGGAACCCATGGGGGAGGGGAAGGTAAAAAAAAAAAAAAGGACGTTAGAGTGGGAGAGAGCCAAAGCATAAGAGACTGTTAAAAACTGAGAACAAACTGAGGGTTGATGGGGGGTGGGAGGGAGGGGCGGGTGGGTGATGGGTATTGAGGAGGGCACCTTTTGGGATGAGCACTGGGTGTTGTATGGAAACCAATTTCTCAATAAACTTCATATAAAAAAAAAACTGACAAAAAAAAAAAGAAATGTGTAAAGTATCTACAAAAAGAGCAATAACGATTATCTTTTTCCATGAAAGCAAATAACATTCTACATTCTAGATTACTATGAAAAAAAAGATTTCTATAACAGTCTTTTCAAAAAAGCTGTATGAAAATCTAAAACCTTTAAGATATTTATTTTAGAAAACAATGAGTTTTTAACACTCCTTAATTTTATTGTACAAATAATATTCTTATTTTTCCACATTTCCCATCATTTAGTGATTAAAAATTAAACATTGTACAGGGTGAGGTATTTCTACTTTTTTGCATGTTACATTCAATTTTTATTATTTTTACATGTATTTCTTTGAAAGATTCTCTAAGTTAAACTAATACAAAATTTTTAAAATGTATTCATTACTGTACTACTGTGTAATATCATAAAGTCTTTAGAAACTTCTAATTTTCTATCCAGTAATGTTTGAGTTTTACTTAAAAATCTACAGATTCACTAAAAAATAAGAATTAAAAACATTACTTAAAAAATAAATCAATATAACTTTAATTTATGAAATAAGGAATTTGTTATTGTCACATTACAATGTGGTCAATTTTAAGAACAAAACACTTGCTTAGACATCAAATGCCCCTATTTTTCTCTAAATCCCCATGAGACATAGTAAACCATTAATATGTGTCAAAGTTCAATCCATCTCTATTATACATCATAAAAACTCAGTTCAAAAAGGAAATCATGAACATTTTAGTTACAAATGCAAAACCAAACAATTTAAAAAAAAATATCTTGATCCAGAAGAATTTTCAGTGTGTCCCTAGCAGAAAGAAGTGGGATGGATAATTTCATATTTATTGATTACCGCGCTATAACTGCAAACAGCTAAACATTTAATGATGTCAAAGAAAAGTGCCAGCAGAATACAAACTTGAGCAGGTATCATGTGGTTCCTGTTCGTAATCCTAGGACCTCGTGACTTGAAACTGGTACTTTTTATCTCTTTCTTACAATTGAAAAATAGTTTCCATGCTATCTTGGAAGGTTTCCAAATAAAATGGGGATTTACTTTATATAATCTGACCTGTAGTCAGATGTGTTAGAACATAGTTAATTTGCAAAAACTTTTAAAGCTTTAATCCATTAGGAATGTATTGTGCCCTAATTTGTGTCACCCAATACCATATGGTTTTCCAGGACTCCCTCCAGAAAGTATATGCATGTTTGTCTCATTGGCATTGGGTTTGGTTTATCCAAACGGTCCCAGCAGCATTTATTCTTTCATCATTTCTTTCCATTGATTGAAAGTATTGACTTTATCTCACAGTCTTCCACTAAAATATTTAATAAATTAATAATTATTAAACCATTATTAGTAAATATTTCATAATTATTGAGAAAATAAGTGAATAAATGATTGAATTTTACACTAAATTTTGATATATGCTTGTGTTTGCTACCAGGTGTTTCCATTTACTTCTATGAACCCAATCTATACACTAAATACTAAGTATGAATCAAAAAATGAGCCAATAAATCTTTCTACTTTCATGGAGACTACAATGTATTACTTGTTATGGCTAATATTCAGATGAAATTTTATAAATTTATAAACATTGCTTAGTTTAACCCATGGCAATTTCCTAAAAAATAAATAAATAATAAGTATAGTTATTGCCTTATTGTTAATATGTATATGGCTTCATAGAAAACCTGTAAACACTTTGTACATTTTATCATTAGCTGATTTACAGTGAAATATTGATTCTTTTTGATATACTACACCAACACAAATACCAAGAAAAAGACATAGACTACCTGAGGTGAGAGTATAAAAATACAATATGTTTCTTCACTAAAGAACAAAGTGCAAGGTCAAGTACTGATCTTCTCAGAGTAGAATCCTTACCAGGCATCCAACTAAAGTCTGAGCAGAAATTAGAGAGGAAATCAATATTTCACCACTGAGTATTTTTAGAGTTTAAAATTATAGGACACAGAAGGCTCTGACACAGAGCAAGTGAATGGTGCACAGTGTGTGTGTGTCTGAAATGTCTAAAAATGCTTCACTTGACAAAGCCTCAGAAGAGGTTATCCAGAGTGGCCAGCTTTGATAACTGCTTTTAACTTGTTTTTCCTTTAGATCTGGACACAGAGACAAAATGTTGTGTCCTGTGTAGGCAATGTCTACTAAAAACTACGTGCTTGCACCAAGTCCATTTTTTAAAATTTATTTCAATTACATGCAATGTCTTTCCCTTGTAAAATAATTAGAAAAATGCAAACTGGCTCAAAGGAGAAGTCTATTATTCAATAATTAGAAATAATCACAGATAATATAATGGGCATGTCGAATTCATTGAGGTGTGTGACTTCACAAAATGGCTTGAGAACCTCAACTGACTTTATTTATATCACAATGGAATTTCATAATGTAATTTTTAATGAAATTACAGTATTTTATTATATGGAGAACTGTAATTTAACAGTTCCCAACAACTCCAATGGGATATTGAAAAGATATCCAGTGTGGTGCTTTTATAAGCCATCGTGTCATGAATGTCCTTGTAGTAAATTTTTTTTTATTTTATTGTATTATATTTTTATATTTTGAACAAGATATAATGCTAGCAGAAAAAGCCCTGATAATTAAAGTGAAATAATCATCAGAGAAGTTAAAACAAGAAATTTTCCCATCTGGACCTAGAATTACTATTGCATTATTAATATGCATTTTTATTACTTGAGTTGAATAAGTATATGTTGCTTGTCATTCTAATGCTTTTGTGAATTGCCTGTATATCTGGTGATAGATTATATTCTTGTTTCCAAATATTTGCTCCCTTTCTCTCTGTATAGATTGTATAACTCCACCTAATGCTTTTCGGGGCCTCCTGCAGAAGACATATGCATCCCTGTTTCATTGGCAGTGAGATCCCTGTGTGTTGTATATATGTTCAGTCTTCTATATATTATGATGTTTTGACATCTAAACCTTTTCTGGTTAGGGAAAGATTACCCCTCCTAGAGTTAGCTAATTTGGGGGGATGGAGAGGGTTTGAACAATAAACATTACTCTGGGAAAATTTATTCTGAATTTCAGGTGGAGATGCCTAAAACACCTCATTCTCTACATTGGTGGTATATCAGGCAGGATATGACTAATGACTCCAAAATCTTCATACCTCATAACCAGTCTTTGTCTGGCTGTCCGTCTGTCTGTCTATCTCCCACCTCCTGTCTATCTCGCACCACATTTTTAAAAAAAAGTTGTTTGGACATTTTGCTCCATGTCTTCTCTCTCTGGGATCTAGGCTGATAGAGTAGCCACCATGTAAAAAAAAAAAAAAAAAAAAAAAAAAACGGAGGAGGAAAGAGATAAATGATAAGTTGCATAGTGGCTCTTAAATATTCTACCCAGAAAAAAAGCACATTATCTCCACTAGCATTCCACGAACCAAAACAATTCATATGATTCTAAGGGGAAACAGTGTACAGGCCTATTACAGAACTGGAAGGAACATCTTAACTATTTACGGCACAGCTCTAATGACCACCACTGAATAACCGTGGTAACTGAATACAAGACTTCCCAGGCTGGGGCTAGATGGAAATGCACATATGCTGGTGTAGAGGGAGTCGTAGTGTGGTTAAGAGAAAAGGGAAGGAAGATTCTTAGTAATTATAACTCTAACCACTCAGCTCTGTGACGGCACTGTGGAAAAACCTGTACAGTTCAACCGCAGTTTGGATGAGTGATTTCTAGAAACACCCCCAGGATGTGTGTATACTAACTTGTTTGTTTGCTTTTGTTATGGTTTTTTTTTAAGACTCGCATTTATCCTGCCTCTCAGTTTCTGGGAAAAACAAAAACAAAAACAAAAACAACTCCCACACAAAACTCTATTTGTAAAAAAAAAAAACCGTTTTATTCAGTGTCTTGAAACAATTCCTAAGCGCATGTCTTTTTCTTTACTAGGTCAGCAAAAGGTTTAAGATATACTGGTACCAATGTATTATGGTCTTGGCAGCCTGTAGGCAGCATAGTGAGGGTGAAGGAATCGGCCAGCCTTAAATTGGGAATACAACTATTATTTAATTTCTTTCCATGAAGAAAAGATTCTTACAATTTTAAATAGAAAACTTGAAAGAAAAATAGTCCTACTTTCCTTCTGTCTTTTAACACAATACACATTAAATTTAATGAAAAGAAGTCCTTCATTTTGAAAAGGATCATTTAAGAAATGAAAATGTCCTAAGAAAAGAAAATGAACGTTGGAGTCTAAATTCCAATAAATGTCTTCTCTGGTTGATTCAGTGTCATTCACTAAATCATGTGATTTAGTCACAACTGCCAAGAGCCTGCAAATATCTTTGTCCTAGGATGAAATTAAAAGAACTTAGAAATATGTATTATATACAATACTCTAGGCACCACTCCGGAGTCTGACCTCAGTATACATTACAAGAATATATATTATTAAGGTAGTTAAAATGTGTACTTTTCTTAAATAATATGTATTTTTAACATATACCCAACAAATATAAAAAACACAATTAATAATTACAAATACAGTAGATATTTAGGTGGAAACAATGAACGGTATTTTGTTGTATCTGGCACATATTTGATTCTTTTGCACACAAAGAAATAGAAATCCTGCCCACAGGCTTCTGTGGGAATTGCAGTGTATTTCATAACTAATATGAGACAACATGGCTAGTCAAAAAGTACCTTAGTTATGTAATTCAAGACCTGCTTGATTAGTTTTACACTGCTATGTCCCCTGCATCTTTTAGAAATGATCATTTTGCTTTATTGGTCTCATGCCTGGTCTCCATAGTTTTAAGCAGCCAACCAGAAACCCCAGGAAATTCTGTTCTAGACATGGCTTCAAAGAGATAGTGCCCTAGCATGGCATGTAGATAAAATAGGAGCTGTTTGTTTTATGGTTCACTATGACTAGCTGATATAAAAGCCCACCCGTAATGGGCTTCCTGTGAGTTACAACATGGTAAAACAAATCACAATGACACAATATGAATAGAGTGTGGATCTCTGAAATTTGGGGGGAAAGACAGACCACAGCCCCAGCAAGCATGGAATCCCACAAGCTAAGAGAGTATGTAGGTCCATATCTTAATTCATGACTGTTCTGGGTTGTCAGAAAAGTTGGTAAGAAAAGCTTATTAACATCATTTCTCTTTCTGATGCCTGATACTTGGATGTTTATCCCACATCCTAAATTGGTTGAAAATATGATCACTTTATTGTATAGTTATAAATATTATGTAGTGATTAGCTCTATGTGTCTTAGAAATTACCAACAGTCTCCTTTTTTGTGCTCAAACTACAAATAAAATTCATGTAGACCCATGTATTTTATTCTTCACCTTTGTGAAAGCCAATTTTCCTTGAAATAAATTGTGAGACCATAGTCTCAGAAAAAAAGCAGAAATGAAAAGAGAGGAAGATGTACAACAATTACCACTCCCCTCCTAGTTTCTCAACTGCTATGCTCAAACTACTACAAAGAAAGGAAAACCATAATATAGGCAAGTATAGTTTCTTCCTTTCTTTAGAAAGAAAATGACAGTCTCATTGACCTTGGCTCACCTGCTGGCACATCTCAGACTTGCTTCAGGGTACTTATGGTGTAAATATCCAGGAACAACACTAGTTCGCCATTTTTCTAATAGAAACAAAAACACACCAATTTGAGAAGATGAGAGCAAGAGAATATTATCGGAAACAATCTACTGTGGCTATTACCCCCCAAAATGCCTGAATCTGTCTCAGGAATAAAGCTGCTGAAGTAAAGAGTCCAGTTCCTTCATTTTTAAAAGACAGATATAAATGAGTTTTGCAGTCTTATTTTTTTATCCCGAGCATCATGTTCCAATGTGGGACATGCGCTTTTGACTCCTAATATGTTAGTGACCTCTTTCTTCTTAGTCCATCTTATTTGCCACATTAATGTTCTTCATATTCATAAAAGGAAGTGAAAGCAGGATACTTTTCTTGTCTGTTAGAAATGAATCATGACCTCACATACTGAAGTATAAAAAACACAAAGTAAATTATACTATGATCGTAATTTGGCAGAACTAATTTTTGATATTCTTTTCCTGAGTTAATGACCATGAAGAGCTTTTCTGCAATCATGACTATTTCTCATAAATCTTGGATATAGAAGGTGTTCAATAATGTTTTTAATGAACTCATAGATATATATGGCAGTCATATCCCAACATGAATAATATTTCTGCAGAAGTGTATTTCAGATAATGTTAGGAGATGAAGATAATGAGAAGATATTATTTTCAGTTCAGGGAACTGTTAATAGATATTGAAGAAAGATATTGTGAACATATTGAATTTTCCTCAGAAGATGTAATTTGTAGTAATTTTGATAAAAACATTAATGAATAAAACTCCATGTGTCAGAGGCTGCCAGCTGATTAGAAAAGTTATTTCTTCCTCTTCCAGGGACAGAGCTAGACAACATTCTTCAGGCTCCATCAAAATTACATGTGGCCATGTGATTGACTTCTCTTCAATAGAATATGAATGAAAATAATGTGTGCTACTTCCCAACCTGAAGGTAGAAAGTTCCTCCAAGATAAAGGAACTGAGACATTGAATAACCACATAGATGGGTGCTTATTAGGAATCACTATTTCAGACTTCATGTGAACATTAAAAAAACTTCTGTTTGGGAATAACAAAAGAAGTTGCACATATGATATGACGGACTAAGCTTCTACCAGACCAGCCTTTCCACAGAAAACAACTGTCGTAGACTCTGGGTCTAAAGTTCTTTCTTGTCTAGCAAGAAAGTGGGACACAGGATTTAAAGCGAGAGATGGCTAATTTCCAGGAAAAGGAAAGAGCCCCAAATAAGGGTCCTTGCCTTGTTTCTTCAGGATCAGAAGGCTTATAAACATGGTGATGGACTTGTACAAAGAGACAATGAATCTGTGAACATTAACTTGGGGATATGAGGAAAAGCAGGTCTTGAAGATACTCAGGGTTAGGGGTTTGGGTTAATACAAAACAAAATCCTAGCACCAGGCTGGCAGAAGGTTGTTTACAGCAGACATGAGGCACCACCTCTGTTTATCTTAGTCAGCCTAGGGGATGAGACAGATAGAGCAGGTAACCTCAGGGTTAACAAGGCACCTTGTCTTTTGCTAATCAGCTCTGCTCTGGGTAGCTTCACCCGCAGTGCAGCAGTCTATAATCCTATTTACCTGTTTACCTAATTTGGTCCTTCCTTCTCCTGAAAGCAGCTTTCTGCTACAGTACTAAATTGGGGCGGGGGGGGGGGGCACCTTTGCCTTGAATACCTAATCTTGTTTACCTCATATACCTTTGTATTGGGGACCTTTGCCCTACCTCTCTATTCTGGGGGCCTTACCCCCCCATCTTTATTCACCTAATCTTGTTTACCCAAACTTGGGTCTGAGCATCCTATGAGCTTTGTAATTCTTTATGCCTTGTTAACCCATTGGTGCAAGCCCAGGGAATTTCTAAACTTATTCCCCACAGTTTCCCCTTTTTGTTTTTCTTGGTTCTTCTAGTTTTGTGTTTGAGGACCATCATGACAAGCTCCTGGTCCTTCTTTTGCTTTTGGGTGGCCTGAAAAGTGATTCTGCAAAGACATAAAAAGAGGCATAGTAAAAGCATTCTGCTTCCCAAAGTTATCCAGAATTTGAGATGGGTGCCAGCCGTAAGTGAGAAAGGATTTTGGTCGTGCCACATTTCTCAGGAATCAGCCTGTTCATTTTTTAAGCTGATCCTCTGTATATGGTAGCTGTTGGCGCAAAGTCATAGCTAAATCTTCTATATTGTCAGAGAGGTGGGAAGAAAAGACGCTGGAAGGTGTGTCTGGACAGCATCCCAAGCTTGGGAGTGATTATAAGGAATGCCAGTGGTGCAGATATGCTGGTAGTTAGGATTACAGGGCATTTTAGAGTGGAGGAACAAGGCTTTCTGTCTTTTTCCAATAAATTCCACTGCAGCCTCAAGAGCTTCGAGGTGGGCCAAAACTTGTCTATCAATAAAAGTTTGGCTTATAAATTCTTTGGTAGTGTTGACCATAAATTTATTAAGGACATGGGCTGTCTGGATAGTATGATGCAGTGGCAGAGGCGATAACACCTACTGCTGCTAGGATGTCCATGATTAACAGGCCAACAAATCCTTTTTGCCTTGCATCAGAATGCCAGTGTCGAATAAGCTTGGAAAGCATGCCTAGTCCTGATGGATGCATATAGGGTTCAGAACTATTAACAGGAAACCAGGCTGAGACGTGCTAAGTACTAATAAGGAGGAGATATTTGAGTGATGTTATTATCACTTATGCAGGACATAAACCAGCCCTGGGAGGAAGAGATATTGTAATGATTTTCTAGTTGGTTCATCTGTAAAGTGGAAGTAGCAAAGATAATGTAGGGAGAAGGGATACAAATAGTGGTCCATACAAATTGATCGTTGTGCAGGGAGGCCCAAGTTAGGTTAGTATGCTGATTTGCGTAAATTTCACCATGGCTAATAGTACGAGTGAAGAAGGGAAAACCTAGCTTCCAAAGATTAACAAGCCAGGGTCCTTTTAATTTCCCTTTATGTGCAGAAATCATAGGGCCAGACAAACCTCTGTCTTTCCAAAAAAATATTCTCCCTAGTAAACTGGTCAAAGGACATGGTCTTATTAGAATATTTTGTTTCAAGAAGTCCTCTAGGACCCCTGTCAATAATAGTCCAATTTCCCCAGTGAAGATTATGCTCAGTCTCTCCATAACAGGTTGTCCAATGAATGTTATTCCAGGGGTGGTCTGAATGTTTGAGACTACTGGTAAACATGAAATGAGATGAAACATGTAACAGGACTTCAAAAATACTGGCTCCCTTTCCTTCATAACCATAAATATCCTGGTCCCCTGAATCTTATACTCTAATCTTAAGAATCTAGTTTAATCTACTGAATTAATGGGACAATGTCCCTACCTAATAAATAAAAAATTCTTGTGAAGACCCTAGAAGTAGAACCTAGTTTTTCTGAAAAACCTACAAATGTTTTCTGAAAAACCTGGAAATTGATGAGGAAAAAGACAATATGGTCTCTATGCCCAGACAGGAAGGAGATTTGATTTATTTGGAGAGAGGATAGGAACTGAAATGAAAAGGGCAACTTTGGGAAATATGCAACATTCAAGGAACAAAGACTTCATAAAGCTTTGGGGTCCTCAGACAACCTCAGTCTCATATTTGGGAAAAGATATATTTTCTGTACTGCTACTGATATTGGTCCTGACACAGCAAGAAATAAAGGAATTAGCAGCATTCGGAAACCCAAAGCTTTTACATCTTGGGTCGCATCAGGAAGCAGGACCCTAGAAGAAACCTTAAGCCTCATGGAGCATTTTTGTAACAAAAGCCACAGCAAAGTGTTTGCCTCAAGTAGCTATAGAAGCAGGAAATAGCAGCAGGTTGTCTGACAGTAGAAGAACATGAAGTGTTGGCCATAAGTATACAGAAAACCCCAGAGACTTTCATAAATAATTGGAAGTTTTAGGAAAGGTAACAGCTAAGGCCCTACTTTTATTCAGGTGGGAGATAATGACCCAGCAACATTAAAGACATTAATTTTAATATGATTATTCTTTGTTAGTCATGTAACTCCATATCTGTAGAGATATGAGTTACCCACATATCGATTCAGTTCAATTTCTCTCTCTCTCTCTCTCTCTCTCTTTTTTTTTTTTTTTTTTGATCTGATATTAGGCATACGTTCCTTTGTTACATATTTGGGACCAAGTTCTGGTGGTATAAGCTGGAACTACAGGATTATACCTTTCCTAAATTTCTGCAGAAAAATTAGACAAATTCCTTTAGCTTCCAAAGGTAAAATATTCTGTCCCAGTGAGCTTAGGAAAATGGCCCAATAGAAGGTGCTATAGAATAATAATTTCTATTTGAATATGTAAAAGAAAAAACAGACATGAAATTTTGGTGGAGAGACAAAGGCAACCAGAAATAATCAGTGTTTCCTTTATCCTGTATTCTTCCAGAAAGGCTTTCTTGTTCCGATTTATAAGTCAGTCCAGTAGTTTCCTTTGACATGGCATTTAGTGTGGGTAGCAATTCTCCCATTCAATTTTACTATCTTTGAGGTAGTTATTCTTATTACCTGCATTTTACAAGTGAGGAAACAGGCTTAGAAAGGTTAAGTAACTTGTCCAAGTATGCTATTCATGTGAGTTACAAATTATATTCTTTCCAGAAGCATTGAACTGAATATTTAAGCTCTTTTGACTCATAAGTTATAGAAAAATATGCTTAATACCAGAAATAATTTTTCCAGAAAGTTTATCTAGATATATCAGAGGATCTTAATCTGTATTGCCTTATTATTGTCTTTGATTAGATGATGATGATCAAACTCCATCAAGTTGAAATACATAGTAGGTGAAACTACTTCAAAACACTGTTCCCAAAGGAAAAACCACTCTTAACAAATTGATGTGCATTCTTCTAGATAAATGTGTATGTTTTAATTTATAAAATATTGCATTTATTTTAGCTATATCATTTTCCCCTTAACCAATTTCCTTGTGAATTGAATTGTTTCTAGTGTTTTGTTTGGGTTTTGTTTTTTGTTTTTGTTTGTTTGTTTGTTTGCTGCTTCAAACAATGCTGCAGTTGATTTTGATTTTGAAATTACTTCTAAAGGATCAGTTTATGTATGAAATACTTACTACATTTTTCTGTATAATTAATGTATATTCAGAAAGGGCATACTTTTCCGCGAAAACCTGAGTAAGAAGAGTAAAATATTGGTTACTTAATATCCAGGAGTTTGACTCCATATAGCCAAAATGCAGACCCACAAGTATCACTCTTTTCCTTAATAGCTGAAATAAGGCCAAAATCCCTGAATGGCCTACAGAAAAAGGAAGGACAGAGAGTGAAAGTACAGAAGAAAGCACTTGTGTGATTGATTTCTAGTTCTCTAATGGACCAACATCCTTTAATTAAATTTGTTATAAATGGGATGTTAATTATTGTTTCTACTGAAATTCAACCTCTCTAGTTTTATGAATAATTTTATAAAAGTACCTATTATAAATCTGTAGCAACATCATGATCAATTCCTCCCTATCTGGCAATTAACTTTAACACATTTCCATGAATTAAATCCCATGATAATTGCAGACATAGGAGAAAAGTTGAGATCCAGTAAAATAGATCTACCGGGTGAAAGCACTTTCTAGAATAGACCAATAATAGTAAAATAATATTATGTATGTCCACAGATTTTTTTAATATCAATTTTTCCATCATACCTAACAGATTATGAAAGTTTCTGTCTTCTTGAAGAGAGGAATTTGTATACTTTATGCATATCCACAAGATACACAAACCTCAAAAGTTGCATGACCAAAGATATACTAGGCTTCATCTCACTACTTTGTGAATTGTCAGAATAAGTGGGAGATCTGAGAGAATACGTGGATATGTGTATAGTTGAATGATAAATGGAGTAAATGGAGGAATACACAGGCAATTGGATAGATGAATGAATAGATAAGTACATAAGTAGATACTTTAATTGAATGCTTGTATATTCTAAGCACTATAATAAGGTTTTTATGTAAATTATCTTTCTTAACCTTTATAGGAGTCCTGTGAAAAAGGCATCTTAAGTGAGAAAAGTGAGTCTTAAAGCTGAATTCCCCATGATCTTGTAGTTAATGAATGGTGCAGCTAGTATTCAAACTTGAAATTTAAAAACAAAGACACTCATTCATTCAATATAATTGAGTGACCATTATGTACCAGAACCATTCTAGGCACCACAGATAAATAGCAAACAAGACAGACCATGCCTCTGCTCTCATACAGTTTATATTCTACTTAAAAGAAGGCAATAAAAATATGTAACTATGTAATATATTGGGGGCTAATGAACACAATGGAAATGTAAAAAACCAGGCGAGGGAAAAGATCCTGAAGGCAGGGAGTCTACCACTGTTTTTATATAGAAAGGGAAGGCATTTGAGCAGAGATCTGAATGAAGTTCAGCACTGCCGTCAAGCTATCTGGCTGAGCCAGATTTCTTGCAAAAGGAAAAGATTCTCTCAGGTCAGTGTTGGCTAGATGTGTGAGCAAAACTGCAAGGAGGTCAGCACTGGCTAGAGTGGGATGAGTGGAGAGTGTTGCCCGAGGCAGGGAGGTAGGGGGTGAAGCAGAGAAGTTATCACCGGGGAAAGCACCTGGCCCTTCATCTGGCATTTTATTCAAAGTGAAATGGGAAGCCATTTGAGCACTGTTGGGGGGGGGGCGTGGCAGACTGTGCTCCAGTGTTAATAGGATAACTGGCAGCTGTAGGGAGAGCCCATGGTAGGGAAGCAATAAAGAGACAAGTTAGGAGAGTGATGTCAACCCTGTCCCACCCACTGCATTTTTTAAAGTGTTTTTTTAAGTCTATTTATTTAGAGAGAGAGAGAGAGAGAGGCAGAGAGAGTAGGAAGAGAGAGAGAATCCCATACTGGCTCTGCACTGTCAGCAGGGACTCCAATGCGGTACTTGAACTCACGAACCCATGAGATCATGACCTGAGCTGAAATCAAGAGCCGGACACTTAACCAACTGAGCCACCCAGGCGTCCCTATGTTTTTTAAATTAAAAACAAAAACACCACCTTTACTACTCTAAATAAAGTATCTATACAGCCAGTTACCAAAATAAGTCAAAATTTAGAATAAAAATTCAAAAGCCCTATTTATAATACCAGAGAGCAACAAATGTAAAACAATTTATTTTAAAAACCATACGTTTGCATAAATGTCTTTTCCCGCAAGAATACATTAGAAAATTACTGGTCAGAAATGACTACTGGCCTGATTTTGACACCCATACATATGCCTGTGGCACATGTGAAGCTAAGAGGGCCAGCCAATACAGGTGTTTTACGCTGGGAACTCACAGACCAAAAACAGCACAGCCAATGTTATTTTCCGAAATGGTGAAAAAGTCCTGTTTCAAACAACACCAAGTACAGCCTTTCTTCAATTTATACAGTAGGTTCATTCCTTGAAAAGTCCATGTACGTTAAAAACAAAAACCCACTCCGTGTTTATGAGTAAAATGAAATCAGATTGTAGGCTCAGAAATGACTGTGAGTGTGGAGCATTTAAAGGGCAGCAGGATGGGGGATAGCGACTTGGGGGCGGGGAGACTGTCCTGTGCTTTGAAGGGCATTTGGCATTGCTGCCCTGCCATTAAAGACCTAATACCCTCTTCAATCGCTCTGACTGATAAATTCAGTTCTGCAAGTTTTGTGTGTGCTTCCAAGGGAGGCATTACCTACGTTGGGAATCACAGAGTCAGGAGACCAAAGTGAAAGACCACTTGAAAGATGAGTGGCACTGGCGGAGGTGACAAATGGCAGATTCGGGATGTGAAGTCAGAAATGATAGGATTTGCCAATGATTGGATGTGAGACATGAGGGAACGAGAGGAGTCAAGGATGACTCCAAGAATTCCTGCTTGGGAAACTTGGAGAATGGAGTTACCACATTTAGAGACATAAGCCCTTCCTCACTATGGTTACATCATCTCTTTATGTGTACGTAATAATCATGAGGGTACTGGGAAGGCCCTTCTTGGCCAAATTATTTTCTCACTAACTATACGCAGTGCTGATAGGGTTTGGGGATGATGGTGGGGTTTGGAGCTGACGACCAAGAAAGAATTCTTGAAGAATTCTTTAGTGCAAAAAAGCGGTTTTATTAAAACATGGGACAGGACACATGGGCAGAAAGAGCTGCACTGGGGTTGTGAAGAGTGACTGATTATATACCTTCAGGCTGGGAAGGGGGTTAAGGACAGAGTAAGTCTCTGAGGAATTTTGGAAGCAAGGTTTCCAGGATGTTGAGGGACTAGCTGTTGTTAGGAAAATGTCATTTATTACTGTTTAGTAACAGCTCAGTCATGAGACCCTTCGGATGTATACCAAGGGCCATATGTTTGGAGTATAACTGCCAACATTTACATGGGGGTTAAAGACAAAGGAGGTTTGCAAAGGAATTTTTATGTGTTAAAGGAGACTCAGAGGATCCTGGGGGGTCAGGAATATGTAAAGATTCCCTTTTACCCCTAGCAAAGTGTCATCATCGAGGCAGCTGAACTCCTAGAGGAAGGTCACTCTCCCTGTTTCAAGGACTCGTCAATGAGCTGTAGGAAGTAACAGAATTTTTTCATTTGCCTTTGTTTTCCGCATCACCATGAAGAACACTTAAATCCCCTTACATCTCAATGAAGGTGATATTAGGGCCCCAGGAAACGGAGTCTATAGGTTTCTGGAGATAAGGCTATGGGATAAGATTGCCTTTTTCTTGCAGTTTACTAAGTTTTCAGTAAACTGAAGGAGACTCCTGTCCTGCATGACTGTGATCTCTATCAGTTAACCATTTGCTTTATTTCCTTTTCCCTGTTCTTGGGCAACCAGGAGTGTCTGAGGAATATCACACATATCCCCCTGGGATGGGGGCGGGGGGGGGTTGTATGGTGTTAGCCTGTACTTTGCCCTCAACTTGCCCCCACTCTCCCTCATTAGTGCCTAGAAATACTAGGCATCTTTGTAATTATGACCAATATTTTCAAAAATAGAGTAAACTAGATTAAAATTTTCTACAATAATATTCCTTTATTATTGAGTATAAGGAAATGGGTATTTTAATGGAAAGAAAAAGAAACAAATGGAAAGAAAAAAGAAAAAATGGAAAGGAAAAGTAAATGGGTATTTAGTGGGTGTGTACTTCCACATGAAAACTGGTCTGGTTAAAAATCCAACACTCATTCATGATCAAAACATTAGTCATTTATATGAGTAACTTAGAACTTGTTACCAATAAACTTGATGTTATACTAATAGGTGAATTATAAGGATGGATAGGAAAAATATATAGCCTACCGATGGCTTCAAAAATTTAGAAATTAAGCTCATGATGCATTTAGTTCATGGGCACACTTGCATGTATTTGTTTATATATACGTCTCTATTTTGCTGATTCTGCCCATGTAGATGTTATGAGGTTACATAAATCACTTTTAATGCACTATATCATATTGTCCATTGTGTTATTCAATACCCCTTATATAAAGTTCTGTATAATAAGTTCCTATAAGTAGAAAAAAACTGGTCTGGTTAGGGTATATACGCAAAAGGATACCCTACATACCCTGAAAGGGGGCTGAAATGTGAAAAGAACTACAGGAAGAAGTATATGAGAGTGATGAATTTGTTGGCTTTGTTACTTGGCCTAAGACTGGTCATAATCAGTGATATTCCCATGGCTGCCCTGACATATGTCAGATAAGTCTCACTGAGCACCAGCCCATTACAAGAAAAATAACTAGGTCGGTTTCAATTGAAAAAAATGCAGTAAGTGTCTCAGTTTCCCCTAGGAGCTTAACCACAGGTGGGGCTACCACCCACCTCTTAAGGAGAGCAAGATATGGTCACAGGCTGTTGTAAACCGTGACACGGTGACCCATGAGTCCGTGGTGGACACCATTCCTCTTTAGGTCAAAAGAGCTTATTAAATTCTTTCCTTGACCTGCCCGCCCACCAGTCTGTCCCCTGACCAAGCCACAAGTGTATCAAAGGAGAGAAGAGAAACTCAGGAAAGTCTTTCATTCCACACTCCATCTTCTGAAGTCATATTTCTTAATGTAAATTTGAGTAAGAGTCAAGGATAAGAGCCAATGTTTTAATTTCAATGTTATCTCAATCCTTTCATATACAGAGTGCTCTCAAATAATCCATGGTATTATTTCTCAAAACACCTAAAAACAAAGTCTGCTTTCCTACACTCACGAAGGTCAGTTTGATTTACATAACAATTTGCTTGCAATAAGGGGACTCTTAGTTGGTGAGACAAATCCAGAGCTTGAAGCAGCTGCACTGAAAAACAGAAAAAGTATGATATTACCCTCTGTCAAACACAGAAAATGATTTTTCAGTGGTTTATATCCTGCACTATTGTTTGACAAGCATGATGTTGAACTGCATTAAATATTAATTTGTATAATGCAGTAGTCATATAAAACTAGGCATAAAACACAGCAGGGGAAATTGCATTTTCTTACCGTTAAGACTATTGTTACAGTCTTCTGGTACCTCATGCTGTCATCCTACTTAGTAGATTGATGTTTATTTTCCTAGCACACACCGACTGCCATCAATAGCATTACCAACTTGTCTACTATTATGTTGCCCTCAGAAGTAATAAATCTTGCCAACTGTGAGAGGATCTTTGGATTCAAGAGACTACTCATAATCTCCTGACATGAATTTAATCACAATTCAGAAATGACACGTGAATGCTTGCTTCTAACAAACACAGTTTATGTTAAACGTAGGCATAGCTTTGGTTTTGACTCCATAACTCATTTTATAATGCAGGGCCAGGAATAACTTCAAAGTTTTATTTTCCTCTGTTTTCACATGTGCCGTCTGTATAAATAAATGTCTCAATTCCCTCCTAAGTCTCACTAAAGAAGGGTATTTGCCAAATAAGCCTGTTCACCCTTTCCACAGGTACCATTTAATCTTGTTCTTGTCATACATAAGTCATGAAACTATTAGTTTGATTCCTTTTTTTTCCAGAACACCTACAAGTTTTTTCAATAAAAATTATAAGGATTGAAAACATTATTTAAAGGCAATTTCCTCTTTCCCTTTCTTTTCTTTCTTTTTTGAATGTTTATTTTTGAGAGAGAGAGAGAGAGCACAAAGCAGGGGAGGGGAAGAGAGAGTGGGAGACACAGAATCTGAAGAAGACTCCAGGCTCTGAGCTGTCAGCACAGAGCCCAAGATGGGGCTCCAACCCACGAACCGCAAGATAATGACCTCAGCGGAACTCAGTCGCTCAACCATCTGAGCGACCCAGGTGCCCTTCTTTTACTTTTTTTTTTAAATGTTTGTTTATTTTTGAGAGAAAGAGCAAGAGCATGAGCTGAGGAAGGGCAGAGAGAGAGGGAGACAGAAGGTCCAAAGCAGGTTCTGTGCTGACAGCAGAGAGCCAGGGCTCAAACTCCAGAGCCATGAGATCATGACCTGAGCCAAAGTCAGGAGCTTAACTGACTGAGCTACCCAGGTGCCCCTTCCTTTCTTTTATATTTGGTTCCCCTCCTGTCTCTTTTATTCTCCTTTATTTTTGTATCTCAATATATATTCACATCCATAAGCTACCTCTCACCACTCCAACACCCTCTCCAAAGAATTGCCTCAGGCGTTCTTAGGTAGAAGCTCATCTTTAAACTTTCAGCTGATGAATAGCAAGAAAATGTGACTCAGAAGGAGATGGTTACAAATGTCACCAGACATGGTGCTATGTCATGTTTCTCTACATTCTCCAATCCATCCACCTTGGCAAAATTTAGCCTTTCGTGATCTTCATTTCTATTTTAGAAGGAATCTCAAAGTCAGAGGCTCAATTTTAACTCAAACTGAAGCAAAGAGAAGGGCACCTGGGTGGCTTAGTTGGATAAACATCTGACTCTTGATTTCGGCTCAGGTAATGATCTTATTGTCATGAGATCAAGCCCCATGTTGGGCTCCATGCTGGGTGTGGAGCCACCTTATGATTCTTTCTCTCCCTCTGCCCTTCTCCCACTCTCCTGCTCTCTCTCTCAAAAAAACAAAAACAAAAAAAACAAAAAACAAAACAAAACAAAAACAACAAACCTAAGCAAGAGATAGAATAAAGAACAGGTACAGAATTTCAGAGAAAAGAGGTTATTTTCATGCCTTTCCTTAAAAACATATATTCATGTTGCATGGATAGAAAAAGGCAGCATGACCTGAGTTTTGGAATTAACTTTGAAAGTGTCTAGTGAGTTACATATGCCTCAAATATTGCCTAATTTCACCTAGAGTTTGAAGGATCAGAGATACACTCTTGGGTAAAGTTAAACTTACAGTTTCCAAATAACTTTGGTTATTCCTATTTTTATTTCTCTAGAGAAAAAAATCTGCTTTATTTCACCTGTCATTCACATTCTTATGTAGATTTCTGCATTAATTATGATATTGTGTTTGCTTACCCATCTCATTTCTGCAAGTGTCTTGCCAAAACATTATGTGATGCTGACCAGTGGACCTTAACCACTTAGAATTTCCAAGGAAGAGGAGCTTTAAAAATTTGAGGTTGAGATAGCTCCTCGTGTCTAAAAGCTTCCTGGAGATGTTGATAATAATTAAAGTGTCCGGTTGTAAAATCACTAATACATAAACACTTCTATGGTTTGCAGTCTCAAAAATTTAAAGCAATATTAAAATAGTTATGTATTGGGGCACCCAGGTGGCTCAGTCGGTTGAGCGTCCTACTTCGGCTCAGGTCATGATCTTGCAGTCCATGGGTTCATGCCCCATGTCAGGCTCTGTGCTGACAGCCCAGCCCAGAGCCTGGAGCCTTCTTCGGATTCTCTGTCTCCTTCTCTGTCTCTGTTCCTCCCCCACTCATGCTCTGTCACTCTCTGTCTCTCAAAAATAAGTAAATGTTAAAAAAATTAAGTAAAATAATTAAAGAAAATAGTTCTGTATTTATTCCCATTTTATTGCACTCTTTTTATATTATAAAAATTTCAGGGGTGCCTGGGTGGCTCAGTTGGTTAAGTGTCCAACTCGGCTCAGGTCATGATCTCATGGTTTGTGAGTTCGAGCCCCACGTGGGGCTCTGTGCTGACAGCTCAGAGCCTGGAGCCTGCTTCAGATTCTGTGTCTCCCTCTCTCTCTGCCCCTCCCCTGCTCATGCTCTGTCTCTCTCTGTCTCAAAAATAAATAAAACACTTAAAAAATTTTTTTTAAATAATAAAATAAAAAATAAAATAAAAATTTCGAAAATGCCAGGTAAAGACTCTCCTTATTTATTTGAAATTATCTACTATCATCATTCCTCCAAAAAAAAGAAACCACAAAAATAGACCCACCAACATTGCCTATTTCAGCATTATTTAAAATAAAATTTCTCCCAGATAAAAAAATAAAAATAAAAAAAAATTTCTCCCAGATATAAAAGTGGAGTTAGAGATTTAAAAGTGACAATTGAAGTTTTAATCATCTAAACCAAGAGATCAACTGGTAAATCTTCCCATGATAGCCTATGAAATACACTAATCACAAGCCACTGGGTCAGTGGACATCCAATAAATAACAATTGATGAAGTTGAAAATATGTTGCTCTAAGTTCACTCTCCAGTTTTAAATAACCATTCTCAAAACTGCACCTTAGAAATGTCATGAGCATAAAGAATATTTATGAGTGACGGGTCTTTTCATCCCTTCCAAACAAATGAGTTAGTTCTGGCAGATAATACTGGGTCTCCAATATTCAGGTTTTCATTTCTGAAATCCAACATAAGAATAGGAAAACACCGTGAATATGCAATGCTACCGTCAACCAGAAAACTAAGTTGATATTTAAATAATAAAAATTGATTGTGTCTATAGTGGAAACGATTAAAATAAAAAAAAATTAAAATCAAGAAACATGTCCTAGTGAAATGATTTAAATAAAGGAATACAGTTGGAAACACTGAAACTACAGACATAGACAAATGTAAAATGCTTTGGGAGGGTGGCAACAAAGGATTGTGATAGTCAGCATTTTCACTCTGGCATCTAAATTAAGGACTACAACTCATGAATATGAATCAGAAAAGCGGGTTTTGGTTACAGCATAAGAAACAGTTTCCTCACTTTAGCCTCAATAAAACACTTGGACAATTTTTTATATTGAGTTATGGAATATCTTTATTAAAAACACCCTAAGGATAGATACATTTAAGATTAAATAATTTGGTCAGTTTGTCATGAATCTAAGTAAAGCCTCCGACTTCAAACTTCAAATTCCTGGGTCCTCTCTTACACTGCAACAGCTTATCAGTGGGGCTTCTCTTAAGTAAAGTAAGGTCTCCATTTTTTTATTCTACTAGTAAATTATAGTTTTTTGTGCAAAAAATACCAACACAAGTCTTCTTGACTCCCAACAAGAATCAAAAGCAGAACTCTAAAACCTCCCATACTCAGTGTTAACTTTGTTTATACGATACCATTTTTAATAACTTCTAATAAATAATTCCTGTGTTGTATCAGAAGATTTCATTAAAACGGTGTAGTTTGTTATGACATCTGATTATGTTACCAACACTTTCTTTTATTTGAAGATTTAGTTAAATGTCTTTCTAGAGAACTGATTGCTGAAATCTCAGAAAAATTTGATACCGATAACTCACACACTATGTTTCATGTTAAGATCTGCTACACATACACACACACACACACACACACACCCCACAGAAATCCAAGCCTGTACCATGCTATTTGTGCTTTTGCAACACTCCTTCCCTGTTCTTCCAGTGCTGTGCTTTTCATGTTTGTAACTGTGCAAATAACTGAAATACTCTATTTCCTGCTCTGTATCCACTTGGAAAGGTCACAGGCATCTCTCAAAATTCAGCTGAATTGATTCCTCCTCTAAGAAAGCAAAAAAGCCTTCACTACCATGGGTGGGGTCATGACCACTCTCAACCATCTTTTCATAATTTCCTATACTCCTGTGGCATTTCCCGTAGTTTACTGAAATTTGGTATAGGAGAAGCTATATAGAGAAAATTGTAAAAATGGCTATCAGTTTAAATTCTAAAAATATGACTTATGAATTTATTAGCTATGTAACTTTAATCAAATTGTTTAACTCTTCAATTGTTTAACTCTTCAAACAATTTAATCAAATTGTTTACTTTTGAGAGAGAGAGAGAGAAACAGAGTGCGAGTGGGCAAGGGGCAGAGAGAGAGGGAGACAGGATCCAAAGAAGGCTCCAGGTTCTGAGCTGTTAGCACAGAACCCAACATGGGGCTCCAACCCACAAACCGCAAGATGATGACCTTAGCCGAAGTTAAATGCTTAACCGACTGAGCCACCAGGCACCCATATTTATTTATTTTTTTAAGTAGGCTCCACATCCAGTGCAGAGCCCAGTATGGGGCTTGAACCCACAACCCTGAGATCAAGACCTGAGCTGAGATCAGGAGTCAGATGTTCAACCAACTAAGCCACCCAGGTGCCCCAGTTTCTTATCTTTAAAGCAGCACAAAGTATGCTTACCTTACAGGTTACACTAAAGTTTAGGTAAGTTCATGCTTGTAAAGTCCAATGCACAGCATCTGTACTGTGTAAACAAGAAAGAATAGTTATAATGATTTATGAGCATAAAGATGGGGATGATGATATACCCACACTAGACTGTGAGATCTTTGAATCTCTGAAAGACTTGAAGTAAACACTACTGATCTTGTTATCTCCAGGGCCCAGGACCTACTACATTGTAGATTGTCAACAAATCTTTGTTGAATTAAAAAAAAAATCAACCATAAATAGCTGGCCAGGAGGTGATGTGTAGCAAATAAGAAAAAAAAAAATGAGTAAGAAGAGGACAAATAATTAAAGACTACATATGGAGGGTAAACTTAGATTTTATCTAGAAGTCAGTAAGTAAACACTGACATATTTTTTAAAATATTAAATATTTAAAAAATCAACATAACAAATATTACTATTTTAAAAAATATAGACAGTCTAGAAAATAGATTGAACATATATTCTATGTATAAATGGAAATATCAGCATTAGCCACAAGTTCTCTTTTCTGTTGTAGATTTTAGAAAAATAATTAAATTTTAAATTATTTTCAAAGGACATTTTTGTTTGTTTTTATAAGTATTAAATACTGTTAAGTTTAGGATTTGCATCTTTTTCCCTTGTAATCTCATTCTCTCTGCCCTCTATATGTTTTTGTGAGAGTTAAAGATGAAAAAAATGTATGTAAAGTTGAAAGTTCATTAAAGTGCTTGTAATTAAATGTTAAAAGCTAAGTAATTACAGAAAAATAATGTAGAATTATAATAATTTTCTAGTTGTTATTTATAGGGGAAGAAACCTTGCAAGAATAGAAAGGGCCCTTGGTAGATGAGTGGGGCATTAAAAAACATTCCATTCATATTTCTGCATTACGAGATAAGAGTTATTAACTTTCATACTTTTTGATGCACTTAATACTCTGTAGAACTATCCTTGAGTCTCATAGGCTATTTACTTTTCTCTGCAATGTACACATGTGTCAACCATTAGAGACTTAGAAAATTTGAACAACAAATCCTCTAAAGCAAATGGCGTAGTATTCTTAAGTGTATCAATTTGCTAACATGTATTTAATCTTTCTCATTACCATTATTCCTGCAATAAAAGCAGAATATCAACTGTGAGTTAGGCTTCAGCAATTTTTTTAAAATAGCAAAGCTAGTGATTCTTACAGATAAAATGCCATTTTTATTAAAACATTAGACATGAAATATTTAATTACCATCCATTGTGGTTGGATGATATCACTTTGTCCAATTAACAGTATTTTAATTAATCATGACATCAAATAAATTTAGCCTCTAAGCAGGTCTCTTATTGAAGTACATTTCAATGAGTCTCAGTAATACAGCTTTCTTTGAAATGTTGGTAGCTAAGACCTGGAAAAATTGTCCTTAACTACCTGTAATGTAACCAATAATTAAAATTGTAATTTCTTAGGAGCTACGATGTGGCTTCACCAAGCATGTAAATATTTTTAAAAAGTAATTTGTACTCTAGGAGTCAATGGAAAGAAAAAGATGTATCAAGGGTGCAGGAGAATAGGTCTACATATTTCACAGCATAAACATTGTGTCAATCAGAGGAGTGCTCGTTAGTCATGGAAGCTGGTGGAAACAGTCACCAAGGCAAATGTTATGAATGCCTATGTTCCCATTACATAAAGAAGGAAGCTTGAAATTCTGTACATCCAGTGATAAAGGTGAATGTAGGTGATTGTAGCCAATGAATTTTAAATATTCCGATCCTAAAAATGAAAATGAAAAGTAAAATAAAATTATTGAATTGGATGCCTCAAAATTGATAACTTTTGCTCTTCAAAAATTAACATTAAGAACAGGAAGACAAGCCACAGACTAGGTGAAAGTATGTGCAAAACATATGTCTGATAAAGGATGTTATCCAGAATATATGAAGAATTCTTACAACTCAATAATAAGAAGACAGTCCAGTTTAGACAGTGTCAAAATACCTGAATAGACAGTTCACCAAAGAAAATATATATAAATGAAAATATGCACATGAAAAGAAATTTAACATTATTAGTAATTAGGAAAATGCAAAATAAAAATACAAAGAGATACCTCTACACACACACTATAATGGCTAAAATCAAAAAGACTGACAATACCCAGTGTTGGCAAAGGGATAGAAAAACTGCAACCCTCATGCATTGCTGATAAGAAAAATGTAAAATAGTATAATCACTTTGAAAAACAGTTTAGTAGCCTGTTAGAAAGTGAAACATACACTTACTATATGGCCTACAAGAAATGAAAGTAAATATTTGCACAAAGACATATACAAACGTTCATACCCTCTTTATTCAGAATGGACAAAATATAGTAGCAACAAAAATATACATATACAGTTCAATGACTAAACAAATTATGGGCATTCACACGTTGGAATAGTACTCAGAAATAAAAAGGAAAAAGTCCTGACACATGCAACAACATGGAAGAATCTAAAAAATATACTAAAGATGTCAAACACAAGTATTTACACATCTATACCTATATCTATACAAATATACACACATAGTTTCATTTGTAAGAGATTTTTATAAAATGTAAAAAAAAAAAGATGTAAATCAAATCAGAGGTTGTCAGGGATAAATGATGGGAGTCAGGCCTGGCAAAAGGGCAGGAAGAAATTTGGGGGGAAATGATAGAAATGTTCTAAAACTAGATTGTAATGAGGGTTGCACCATGGTATAAATTTAGTAAAAATCATCAAACTGTACATCTATTTTTTTATTTTTATGTATTTTTGAGAGAGAGAGAAAGAACAGGAGAGGTGGAAGAGAGAGAGAGAGAGAGAGAGAGAGAGAGAGAGAGAGAGAGAATCCAAAGCAGGCTCCAGGCTCTGAGCTGTCAGCACAGAACCCACCACACAGGGCTCAAACCCACGAACCATGAGATCATGACCTGAGCTGAAGTTGGATGCTTAACCGACTGAGCCACCCAGACACCCCAAGTTTTTTTTTAATTAATAACATTAAAAAACGCATCCTGTTAAGTGATATGTAATATTTATTTTTTTTTAAAAATTTAATGTCTATTTTTGAGAGAGACAGAGACAGAAACAGAGTACGAGCGGTGGAAGGGCAGAGAGAGAGGGAGACACAGAATCCGAAGCAGGCTCCAGGCTCCGAGCTGTCAGCACAGAGCCCACCACACAGAGCTCAAACTCACGAACACCAAGATCATGACCTGAGCTGAAGTCAGATGCTTAACCGTCTGAGCCACCCAGGCGCCCCCAAACTGTACATTTAAAATGGGAAAAATTAGTGGCTATAAATTATCTCTCAAAGCTGTTAAAAAACATTAGCATGACATGAAGGTTTTATTTTTTAATTATTTTTTTAAATGTTTATTCACTTTTGAGAGAGTGAGAGAGAGTGAATGGAGGAGGGCCAGAGAGAGAGGGAGACACAGAATCCAAAGCAGGCTCCAGGCTCTGAGCTGTCAGCACAGAGCCAGATGTGGGGCTTGAACCCACAAACTGAGAGATCATGGCCTGAGCCAAAGTCAGACGCTTAACCGACTGAGCCACCCGGGTGCCCCTATTTTTTTTAATTTTTAAAAAAATGTTTATTTATTTTTGAGAGAGTGTGTGTGCATACCACATGAGCAGTGGTGCACACAAGATGGGGGGGGCGGTGGGGGCAGAGAGGGAGACAGAGGAGCTAATGCAGGCTCTGTACTGACAGCAGAGAGCCCAATGTGGGGCTAGAACTCACGAACACGAGCTCATGACCTGAGCCAAAGTTGGAGGCCTGACTGAGCCACCCAGGGGCCCAGAAAAATCTCTATTTTAGTCTTATAAAAGAAATAAACATTATTTAGAAACTCATAGGAGCATAAAATAATTTTAGAAAATGAGAAAAATTTAGAATTTTTATAAAATGAGGAAATTTGAGTGACAGTGTGCAAAACATCAAATTAAAAATCAATTAATAGTTGGATGCTTCCTAATTCTATCCTCCAATTGGTTCATTTTTTTAAACTTTGAGATGCACTGAATTAGTTGAGATAATGTATGCTTAATTAATTAATCCTAAATGTAAAACTAAGAATTAAATAGATGCTGGTGGTATCTGGAAGATTTTAGATAATATGGCAGTGATTTAACAGAAATAGTCCCCTGAAAGAAATATATGTTAAGAATCATTTATCACAGGGTCACCTGGGTGGTTCAGTTGGTTAAGCAACCAACTCCTGATTTTGGCTCAGGTCATGATCTCACAGTTCATAAGTTCGAGCCTCAAGTCAGGCTCTGTGTTGACAGCTTGGAGCCTGCTTGGGATTCTCTCTCTTCCTCTCTGCCCTTTCCCTGCTCTCTCTCTCTCTCTCAAAAATAAATGAATGTTTTTTTTTTAATTGAAAAAAAAAGAATCACTTATTACAGCTCTGAATCATGTTTTTTAGCCATCAATCATAGGTTAAAGTATATAAATTGATCCCAATTCAACTCAGAGTGGCTCAAGTCAGCTGTGATGATTCATGTTAATTCATAATAACCTAATGTAGACAGTGAAGTACAAATGCCGTCCCAGTGTCGAATCTACCAATGAAAATTCTGACTGGAAGGCTGATACATCCATTTCTCAACTTGATCCATACTTTCACAGGATTCTCCTACTCCACAAAACTATTTACACAATTTCTTGGGATTCATAAATTCATATATAAACCAGTTTCCTGGGAGACAGTGCTGCAGAAGTATCTTGGGTTTCTCCACATCCTGCATAAAGAGCACTGGTATCCTTTGGTCACATTTGGACAGTGAACAGCCTTGGAAGATAGAGATAGTGTCTCTCTGCAGCAAAGGGTGGGTTTGCTAACTGCCTGTAAGAATAGACTCAAGTTCCAAACTCAAGGGTCCTCTCCTGTAACACAGCCCAGTGTAGGTGCAGATAATACCTGGCCCTCTCTTCTTCACCATGTAGGATCAGGGAGACAATGAAGAAACTTGGAGATGTGGAGAACTGTAGGAAATGGTGATACTTGAACTACTGATCTGCTGGGAGTAGTAATGTTTTTTTGTCTCTGTCACAGGAATCTTGTGGCTTCTGCCAGCAAGCCATGTAACCACAGCAGTTTACCTTACTAGCCTGCAAGTCAGCTAAAAACCTCAAACTTCACAGTTCTTGATACAATTCCACTTAAAACCTTCCTTATTTGGCTGTCAACTCTATTCCAGAGCAGAAAAGCCAAAATTTGTTTGGGAGATAGTATAAGCTGGACAATACCAGATCGTTCAGTTGTTTTAACAAAAGCAGAATGTAGGAAATTTATACTCAATAATTTTTAGTTGCTCTAATATGTTGGTGTTATTTCCTAAAATAAATGTTTTTTATAGGAAATTCAGATAATAAAGAGTTTTATGCAATTAATATAAAACATTAAAGATAAAATACACAAAGAATGTCAGTGAGATTATACATTTACTCCAAAATTTTCAGCTTTTTAAGCTACTAGATTAATTTCTTAACTGCATGATTTGGAAACCAAACATACATTTTTTTTCATAGATCAAGAATACACATTTCATCCTAAAATCTAAGAAAAAGGCAATGCTCATTAAACTAATGTTCATCATCATAATGGTAGAAATTCAAAGATATGCCAACTACGAATGTTAGAGAAAACACAACACAATTTAGCCAATTTAAGTAAACAGTATTTTGATAACCTGAAAGCCTTAAGGAGTAGTCTTAAGAAAAGGTGCCAATGCAGGTATAGCCTACTCATTTAAAGATTGCTGGTTCAGAGACTTTACTGTGACATGTACTTAGCAAAGCAGTCATTATTAAATACAGTTTCTGGGTTGAATCAATAGTCATTGATAAGATGCCTTCAAAAGAACATGTATCATTTTGTGCAGTTTTGAAGTGCCACTTGCAATAAATGTAGCCGTGTCCTTAATCTTTTTGGAAAAAAAAAACAAAGTGTATTATTGTCCCTATAATGACAGGAATGGCAATTATTAAACTGTATTTCTAGGAGGCCAAACCTATTTTTTTTCCATTGATACCTCAATATCAACACAATTACTTTGCTTTGGAGAAAAAAAATGTTGACTTTAGAATGTCAGAGCCTGGAAATATTTTTTCCTCAGGACTTAATTTCAAGGACTCTCATTTGGAGCATTTTGAAGAATTCTGTCCGGAATTACACACACACACACACACACACACACACACACACACACACACACAAATGAAAAGGTACTTGCTTATTCATAAAGCTAGGTTTACTAGCTAAATATACTAATAATCAAAGACACACATTATATGAACAAACACAGCCAAAAGATAGCTTCACATTAACAGCTCTATGTGTAAACAAATACCTTTCTTTATTAAGTTCTGTGATAAGCACATAGGTGCTATACAATGAAATAAGAGTTAAAGCAATTCTGAAATTCTTAATTATATAATAGTAATATTACATTTTCTTTTCCTTATTACATGTATGTTTTGAATGTAACTCAATATTTTGTGTTATGTATTTTATTATTTTTTCCTTCTCATCTGTGAACTTATATGCTAAAATGCAGTGATGCCAAGGGGTGCCTGGGTGGCTCAGTCGGTTAAGTGTCTGAATTTGCCCAGGTCATGATCTTGTGGTTCATGAGTTGGAGCCTCGCATCAGGCTCTGTGCTAAAAGCTCAGAGCCTGGAGCCTGCTTCAGACTCTGTGTCTCCCTCCCTCTCTGCCCCTCCTCTGCTCATACTCTGTCTCTCTCTCAATAAGTCAGTAAGTAAATAAATAAATAAACAAACATTAAATTTTTTTTAAATGTTTAAAATGCAGTGATGACATAATAAAATATAAAATTTTCTAAATAGTTTAAAATTTTGTATTTTTTTGGTCTTGGAAACTATTTTTTGATAACAGAAAACATATCCAAAGAAATATAAAGTCAGTCAATATGACTCCTTTTATGTATAAATATGTGAATGTACAAGTAAGCATATACATTAACTGTGAGGTTCAATATATAAAATCAATTGAGAAAGGGAAACTAGAAAAATGTTATCCTCAGTTTTATTACAGGAAGTTCAAGAAAAATTATGCTAAAGACTCACACATAATGTAAATCCTTTCCTTCCCACGTTATTTTTGGCATGGAGCATACTTGACCTAAATGCACAGACCCTCGATCTAACTCCTTTGTAGTTTAGGAAACTTACTGATCTTCTTTATCCCATTTGTCAAAAATGCAAAAAGCAAAAATGTAAAAAGCAAAATGCAGCTGAATTTAATACTGAGATGATGTAAAAGCAATTGATAAATCAACTATGAAAAGCAGTTTTCCTCGGTCTCAACGTGTTGAATTTGATAATTAGCTAGACTGGTTTAATCGAAAATTATAATTTTCTGTTTTTGATGAAAGGCTTTCCAGCCAATCCTAGCTAGGGAAGAAAGGGCTAATAATTAATTGCAAATGTATGCATTAAATGTCAGCATGACATTATTTTTAAGAAAGCAATATGGTATAACAGTGACATATTTGGCATGGGGCTTTGTTGTCAGAGAAACATAAGCACATCTGAACCCCAACTGTGACAGTCATTATTTACATGAGTTGGAAATTACTTAACTTCTCTGAGCTTTGGTGGGGGTGGTGGAGAAACTATTTAAAGTCAAAACAGTGTATTTTCCCTTTTGCCATTAGGAAGTTATCGGGCTGGGCATAGGAGGCATCATTCATAGAAGACGGAAAATAAATCTCAAAACTGCTCCATTCAACCTACCTAGGACTGAGAAGGAATGGGATAAAGACCTTTCAAATTTTGGCCAGTTCTCTGGTGCTTCCGGGTAGTAACAGCAGTGGAGGACTGTGTCTTCAACAAGAACATCAATCATTTGGGGTGAGGCCACTGTGAGTCCAGATTCTCATTAGAAATAGAAAGTTAAACTGTTCTGGCTGATAATATTAGGATATTCAATTACATAGAAAAGTCCCAGTGGAGGGTATCTGAAAGAGAAGCACGTGAAGTGAGTTAAGGGATGAGGTAGTAGGCTGGGAAGATCAATTTTTGAAGTGTCTGGAGCCTACAAAATAAAATGTCCTATGAGAAATTTGGGACAATAAAAAGCCTTTTAGCAATATAATACATAATAAATAAGTAACATTAATACAATAATTAATATTAATTTTCTGCAATGTAAACCTTATCCACAACCAGGATAGACCCATTTTGTCAAAGTACCTTATGGGTACATGCCTGTTGCTCTGGTTATACTTCATCAGTCCGCCTCCGATTTCCAGCACATCTGTGGAGACAGCTCCACCAAGCCTGAACATACTAACCAGAGCCACCCTACATGCCTGTACCCCCACCCTGGGGCATTCTCCCCAGAGCCTTCTCACATGCCATGGAAGCTTGTTCATCCTGACACAACCCAGCCCAGAATGCGGCTGAGTGTGCACAGCCATGCCAGCCTCCAGCCACTGGGGACAGGAGATGGCGAACCGTTGCCAGCAGGCTGGGGCAGAAAAAAGGCTTAACGGAAATTTGGACTCCAAGCCAAACTTGGATCTTGAGAAGCACTAACATTCCTGTATGAAGTGTGACAGGAGGTTTGACACAATCTTATGCATAACTCAAATCATAGGGTAACCTTAACCAACTTATGGTTAAACAGTGGACTCCCAGGGGCACCTGGGAGCCTCAATCAGTTAAGTGTAAGACTTCGGCTCAGGTCATGATCTTGTGGTTTGTGAGTTCGAGCCCCGCATCGGGCTCTGTGCTGACAGCTCACAGCCTGGAGCCTGCTTCAGATTCTATGTAAAAAACAGTGGGCTCACAATCAGTGGAAGATGATTAATGTAATAAAGCTGATTGTAATGGTTAAGAGTTTTGCATTCTGAACCAGATTATTACCGTCAAGATCTTAACACTCAGATTCAGCTGATGAATTTCCAAACTTCAGTTTGCTTTTGTTAGCAAGTATAAATTTTAGTGAGATATTCCCCAGTTCAGGGGTGGCATATTTTGAATCTTAGGGCTGTTCTAGGAGTTGGTAACAGTCTGTCTTTCAAAACTCACTATTTCCTGAAGCTCCCATTCATTACTATCTGAGCCAGATTATTGTATTTATATACATTTTGCATCTTACCATTCCTTATATTTGGAATATCCACCATCTTTATGTTTTGTTTTGTTTCTGTAATACCTATCCATCTCCCCAGGCCTGCCTGAATAGTACATCATCAGTAAGAACTCCTGAACCAGACCAGGCTGCATCTGTAAGCTTCATGGTAGTCATTTACCTCTTAGTAAAATTGTTTATATTTTTGAATTTCTCCCATATCACAGGACACTAGTTATGGATTCAATCATCTTTTACTCATATATTTTCTGCATAGAGTTGAAGGTTAGACTTGATCAACTTGTTAGTCTCCTTCAATATGCTGAGTAAATTTTACATCCAAGCATGTTGTTACCAGCCTTTCTTACTGGCCTCCAAATTTTGTTGTGCCCCATTCCACAAACCACCATTTCACTCATCCTATTGTGAAGCCTCATTTTGACTTTTGTCTCTAAAATAAATACCTACCTGTCACCAACATTTTGTTTTCACCCGGATTCTTATGTCTCCTCGTCTTTATAGGATAAACACACATACAGTTTTGTCTAGAACGTCTCTACATTAAGCCTCTCATACAAATGTAATTATAGCATCCCCTTTTACTCTTAAAAGTTTCCAAGTTTGGGGCACCTGGGTGGCTCAGTTGGTTAAGCATCTGACTCTTGATTTCAGCTCAGGTCATGATCCCAGGGTCTTGGGATGGAGCCCTGCATCAGACTCTGCACTGAGTGTGGAGCCTGCTTAAGATTCTCTCTCTCTCTCTCTCTCTCTCTCTCTCTCTTTCTCGGCGTCTGGGTGGCTCAGTTGGTTGAGCGTGTGAATTTGGCTCAGGTCATAATCTCATGGTTTGTGGGTTTGAGCCCCACGTTGGGCTCTACACTGACAGCTTGAAGCCTGAAGCCTGCTTCAGATTCTGGTGTCTCCCTCTCTCCCTGTCCCTCCCCTACGTGTGCTCTATCTCTCAAAAATAAGTAAATATTTTAAAAAGATCTCTGTCTCTGTCTCTCTCTCTCTCCCTCCCTCCCTTCCTCCCTCTCTCTCTCTCCGTCTGCCCCTCTCCCCTGCTCATGCTCTCTGTCTCTAAAAGAATAAAAAATAAAGAAGTTGCCAGGTTTGGAGAATAGATTATACATTCGTCTTATTTATACAGATCACATGCTTTGTTGCTTTTCCTTCTCCGTGCTTCACTTCTTCCCACACTGCGTTGCATATTATATACCCACTATTGCAGAATATATAATATTTTTAAAGTGAGGGAAATTGTCATGTAGAATGATGTAACATAATCAGTTTGCTCCGGGCACACAGAAAGACTTTCCTGTGACCAACATTATAAATGTCTGAGCATTATTAAGTCTGAAAAGCGGACACAAACCAGAATGGGTGGGAAGAGAGATTGCATTTGGCACAGCTTCAAAAACATCATTTCAGGAAGAAAAATCCAATTCAATTTTCAGAATGACTGGTTAGACCAATCCATGACAGGTCTATATAATCAATATCTACTGCCACTTACCTTGGCAGCATTCCTGGAGAGATCATTTTCCAAAATTGTCCTCTTCTCAGCCACTTTCCATTGTGTTTTATGTAAATTATTTTGGCTTGTCTACTGTATCTTTTTTTTTTTTGCTTCTACTACAACAAAGAACTTAACCAAAGTATTGCATTAAGTATGAAATGATAGATATGTTTCAATTCCTGCATGCATTTCAATTCTTTGTGCAGTTAGTTTTAATGTGATTCTAAATTATGAGAGATAGATCAAAACGTTTTCCCATTTTCAGGTTTCATGAGGAAAATTCTAACCCGACACTAACACCAAGTATTTCTATCTCTATTATTTGCCCCACTTTTACAAATGGGCATGCACACTCCTTCCTTACCCCATGCAGAAGCATGTCTAGACCTCCCCCTTGAAGGAATTTGTATTTTCCTGGCCAACAAAGTTTTTCTGGCAGCAAACGCAGCCACTGCTTAAGGAACTACTGGTTTTCTCCAAAATCATCTCTGGTAAGTGCCCTCAGATCAAAGGACAAGCACCCCCGGTTAATATTTGAGGCTATTAAACAGAAAATGGATCCAGAATTGCTTTCACTCCTCCACTTCAAGACACCTCATAATCCTCACCAGCTTCCCATAGCTAGGAGAACAAACTCTGAATCTAGATCCCTGGCTGCAAAGTCCTTGCATGGTCTGAATGCTGCCGCCAGCTCATCTACTCTCCACGAACACCATGTTCTAGCCACACTGGCCTCCTTCCTGTTGCTGAAAGAAGATGCTAATCCCTTTCCCTTTTCTGCCCAGAGAACTTTCTTCTCAGCCCTTCCAGTAAAAGGCTCATTCTCATGCTACAGTTTCTCAGCTCAAGGGTCACCTCCCTGGAGAAGCCTTCCCTGACTGCATCTCAGAATTCCTCCAGTTTATTTCTTTCACTGCCCTCTTAATTTCTCCATAGCTCTTATCACAATTAATTTTCTTACATGCTTACTTAATTCATTGTTATCTGCCCATAAGGGACTCTGTCTTTTTTACCCCAACATCCCAGTGGCTAGTATATAATGGGTGATCAGTGAATATCTGTTACATAAATGACAGCCCTAAACAAGACTGATAACAGGCAATGTTTCTCATGGCATCATTTTTTCCACCTCCATTTCTGCTACTATCTAGCACCTCTCCAGTCAAGCTATCAATTCCCACCAAATCGCTGGATCTCAACATTGGTTGTTGTGAGAAAAAAATTAATGCAGCTAACCTCTGATCTATGGCAGGGCAGGATGATGAATGAGGGAAGGGGCACACTGGAGGAGATGAAAAAAGGCAGGTGACGTTGTTTAATCCTCATGTCAATTGGACCTCCAGATAAATAGACCAATAATATTTAATAGGAGAAACACACTTTTTGTCTGAAATGCCCTTAGCAAGCTATCCCTGGTTAACAATTAGTGAAAGTAAAAAAAAAAAATAAAAACAAAACAAAACCTAGGATCTATAAGCCATGGATAATGTTACACGTGCTATATCACATATGAAATTTGTCTGCTTAATAGTTTGAATACCCTAGCATGGGAGGCGATTCCTGCAAACTCACATGGACGTATCATCTATTATTTGGGTATAAAGCTCATATCCATTAAGGCAAGAAAGGACCTGAGGATCCACTCATAAGTCCCCACACCTCTCTTTGCTCTGTCTGCACCTCCTGATGGCCTGTTATCTTTGAAAGTATTTAGTAAAAGTGGATAATGAGTAGGATATCGGATTTATGAAAATCTGATTCGACTATCCAATCATGTGTGTTCACTCAGCTGTGAATTAGAATCCCGTGGGTAGTTTTATTTTTTTCAATATATGAAGTTTATTGTCAAATTGGTTTCCATTTCTTTTTAATATATGATTTTTTTTTCAATATATGACCATGGGTAGTTTTAAAAATACCAGTGTCCAAGAATTGTAGGAGGAAAGAAAAAGAATCTGCTGAAGTTTGGTTTTCTATTATATGAGCCTGGCCCGGGGTTCAGGTGATACCAATTGTACGTGATACGTAAGAGCTTCAGGTAATATCAAAAGCAGGATCTGAATAGCTGCCCCCCCCCAAGAGGTGTTGTCTACCACCTCACTCCTGCAACCTATTGTCTTCATAAGCTCTGGCTGCCAAAACAAATTACCGTAGACTAGCTAGCTTAGACAACAGGCATTTTATTTTCTCACAGTCCTAGAAGCTAGAAATCTTTCATGAACATGCCAGGAGATTCAGTTCCCAGTAAGAACACTGTCCCTGGCTTGCAGATGGCTGCCTTCTTTGTCTTCACAATGGAGTGGGAGAGAGAGAGAGACAGAGCTCTCTGGTGTCCCTTCTTATAAGAATGCTAAACCCATTGGGAGGACTCTGCCCTCATTACTTCATCTAAACCTAATTAACTGCCAATGGCACTGTCTCCAAATACCATGATATTAGAGGTTAGGGTTTCAATATATGAATTTTGGGAGGACACGATTCAGTCCACATTACCTTTGAATGTGACCTTACATAGAATAAAAGGTCTTTGCAGATATTAAGGATCTTGAGAGATCTTGGATTATGCAGGTGGGCCCTAAATGCAATGAAAGTTGTCTTAGAAGAGAAAGGTAGAGGGAGGTTAAGCACATCGAGGAAAATGCCATGGAAACACACAGACAGGGATTGGAGTCGTATAGCCCCAAGCCAAGGAATAACCTGTAGCCAACAAAAGCTGGAACGTGCAAGGATTGTTTCTCCCTTAGAGCCCCCAGAGGCAGCACAGCCCACTGACATTGATTTTGGACTTCTGGCATCCAGAACTATGAGACCAACTTCTCCTGTAAGCCAAGAAAGGAAAACAAACAAACAAACAAACAAACAAACCACTGTTCAAATCCACCCCAACCCAATTAAATCATTATCTGCTAGAAGTGAAGTCTTGGCACTGCTATTGTTTGAAGCCCCCAAGGTAGTAACGCTGACATATAATCAAGGTTGAGAAGCTCAAACCTGAACTGTTACTCCTTCCAGAGCTATTTTCATTTTAATGAGGGTTTCTGCATCCTGAAAGACCAAAAATAGTCTTGACCTTCTAAAAATAATGCCCAGTGGCAGATTATTTGTACTAAGGAATGTACTAGAAACTAGGGGTAGTGATAATATACGTTAGAGACCTATGGATCCTTTAAAATATATTGTCACTTTTATTCTGAGTTAGTGAAATGACTGGAAAAGAATTTCTTGAAATAAATTTGAAAAATAGGCTGAGGAGCACTATGAAACAAGGAAGCATTTTTATTTCTTGATATTGCACTAACAATAATGACTCTAAATCAGTCTATAGAGTTACATCAAAAACATGTTTTTTTCCTTTTTTTATGCAATAATTTCCTATAGTTTTTCTCTCCTAATCGATCATCCCAATCAATAGTGAATAAATCTAGCTATACCAAATGAAATAAAGAAGCAAATAATCATAGCCTTACAGGGAAATACAGACAGTTCATCTCACCCCAATCCTTTCCTTTTAACCTGCTGTCAGAAGGCAATGCAGACGGCCACCTCTTCAACTCTATTTCTTAAGAAAAGAATTAGTCATACATATTGTTAAACTGGCTTCATTTCCAAAGAATAAATGAGAGATGAACTGCATTGAACAAAGGGACATCACTACACTCAGAAAGCCATTTGCTTGCAACAGGAAATCAATGTAAAGCAGTCTTACAACATTGCATGACATTAAATGTCTATAATCACTTTATTCTGCTTAAGTTGTATAGATGTGTTCCGCCAGCATTCTCCCTCTGTAATCTCTCCCTAGGAAAACTCATCTCCTTTCACACCCGCAGGGATCACTTATAAACTAATAGCTCGCAAATCCCCATCTCTATCCCTGGCATCCCTTCTAAGCCCTGGGGGCTGTTTGGTGCAGTGACTAAGGAGGTGTGTACAGGCTTTGGAGTCAGAGTGTCTGTGCTCAACTCCCAGCCACCACGCATAGGCCGAATTACATCTTCAATAAGCCTCACTTCCATCCTCCTTGAATTGAGAAATTGCACGCAGCCCACCCCAGTGCCCAGCAACAAGTAAGCACTTGATAAGTGTTATATTTACTTTATCATCATTAAGCCTCGCCCCACAGGTGTCCCAGGAATACCTTAAATACACAATTGTCCAAAGCTGAATTCATTATTTTCCCCCAATACTCGATTCCTCTCTGTGAGTTCCACCGTATTCGGTGCCATCATCCTACCAATTATAAGCCCCCCAGGGAATCATTTTTTAAATTCCTCCCCCCCCCAATTTCCCTCTTGTGTTTAGTTACCCCATTCTGCTGCTCTACGTCTGCAGGTTCTTATTAATCCATCTTTATCCATCTTCATGATATGACCTGAATTCAGGCCATTGTCACTTCACAACCTCCTTGTAGATGGTCTCCTGGATTCCAATCTCTTGTCCTCACATTGCTGCCTGATTTCTTTTTTTTTTTTTTTTAATTTTTTTTTCAACGTTTATTTTTATTTTTGGGACAGAGAGAGACAGAGCATGAACGGGGGAGGGGCAGACAGAGAGGGAGACACAGAATCGGAAACAGGCTCCAGGCTCTGAGCCATCAGCCCAGAGCCCCACGCGGGGCTCGAACTCGTGGACCGCGAGATCGTGACCTGGCTGAAGTCGGACGCTTAACCGACTGTGCCACCCAGGCGCCCCGCTGCCTGATTTCTTCCAGCAACAGAGATATGAACTAAAATAACTCTCCAATGTAATCCAAATGCTTTACTTCACATGTCATCCCAGGACTTTCAAAATCAGGCCCCAATCAACCTATCAAACGTCGTCTTTCTTACAGTCTTCTTAGGAGAATCTCAACCTCCCCCTACTTGTGATAAATGATACTAATAAGAGTCACCTACTCCTGTGGGTATTTTAAGAGATAAACATAATGCCCTGACCACTGACTGTGAATCCCTACCTCAGGCAAACTGGATAGAATACAAGTGAAATCAATGTTTTATGCGTATATAATCTTAATGTGATTGTAGTTTATATGTCTTAAAGCAAATTATGTGTAAACTTTGGCACTTTATAATTAGTTTTAAATGGATTACCAGATTTTTATCTCCTATTCAATCTTAATAAGCTTCTGGTGGCTATATTAGGATGAGTAATGCTAGCCAGCAACCTAAAACTTAAATTAAGCCTAAATGTCTATTGTGATACCTCCTAGTATGCTCTTTTCTTCCAGTATTCTTCCCAAAACACCTTACACCATAGCCCACAACCTCACATCTCTGAAATACCTAAGCATATGGTGTTCCCTCTGTCTCCCATGCCTTATGTGCCCTTTCTTATTCTTATTTATTTACACTTACTCATCCTTCCACTCTTAATGAGTATCCTCTCTTTGAATGTTCTTTTTCTTCCACAGTTAATATCATGATTTATTTCGTGTTTCAAACCTATTTTAGTTATTCAGTAATGCTACATTTTAATGGGCAGCAGCATGCTTTAATTTAGTACAGGTTAGGAACTTGGATCTGTGACAAGCCAGTTACCAGCTGTGAGAATGACTGATTCTCTCCTCTCCTTGCCCACCCCCTCCTTTGAGGTGACTGCCAACAGGGATAGATTCCATTCCGTTCCACAGAGCAGCACACAAAGTGGCTCCATGTGTTGTATTTGCTGGTCTTTCCACTCTTTTTGTGTGTGCTTTTAACACTAAAGGGTTAATTTTTGTGTAGACAGATTTATCGATTTTTTTCTTTATGGTTTACAATTTTTATGTTTCATTAAAAACACCTCTCCTTAGCCTAAGATAATAAAAATATTATCCTATGTTATCTTCTCAAGGTTTTTTGGTTTTGCCTTTCACACTTGTGTCTTCTATCCAGCATGAATTAACATTTGTGTATGGTGTAGCAACTACTAGAAAACAATAATGACTTTAATACCATTTATAATAGCAACAGAATCATTAGATGCCTTGTAATAAATCTGATAACGTATGTCCAAGATCTCTACAGGAAAGCTACAAAATATTGCTATGAGAAATTAAAGACATCAAGGTAAATTAAAAGATTCATGGATTAGAATTAGGAAACTAAATATTTTTAACATATCACTTATTTGAAAGTTCTCTGACTTCCTGGAAGACTGGGTGCACGTGTCTCCAATTGTTTGAACCCCAGACAGTGCTGAAATTCTAAGGTAAAGATAGGTCTAGCTCAGGTTGGACTGACCCCTGAACTGCAATTTGCAACACCCATGTTAATCCAAGAGAAAGAGTGTAGGAAAGAAAGCAATACTGAACTCCGGAAAATGTACAAGTGAAGCGACTGTGGGGGGGTGTAGGTATAAGACAACTGGATAGAAATTTCAATGTTGAATCAGAGAAATATTAAGTATACACAGGAAGTTTGAGCTTGCAGAGATTCGAAGTCCTCGATGATAGCCATTGATGTTTTTACAAGTCATGTAGGCTCCCAGCCAAGAATGGAGAAAAAACTCTCAGAGAGCACTGGCACTCCAGTGCAATGTATACACATTTTGTGTTTTATGGCAATTTATGATTTTTTTTTCTAAGTGTGGAGAAAAATTCTTTAGGCGAAGGAATTAAGTGTAAATTATCAGGGACAAAAATAAACTATGTACACTGGTATAGAAAAAATGGACAGAAAAAATATATGGGATATTTTAATTACTGATGTACTTAGGTATTCTAATGTAGGCAGATTTCAAAACAGAATCAGGTTCTACCTTGTATTTCTAGGCTCAGGACAGAAAACATAGCTCTTAAACTTTCCTATTATAGAGATGTCCAGTTTGTCCTTGGTGATTCAAAATATAAAGTAAAATTTTCAAAACTGGACTATAAGGGGACAATTTTGAATTAAAACACCAAAGAGCCAACTCTGATTCCTCCAGGCAAAAAATCTCCTTGCATTAAAAAGAAAATCTCAATTCGGAGGGGAGAATAGGTGAATTAGAAGATAAAATTAGGGGCATCTGGGTGTCTCAATCAGTTACATGTCCAACTTTGGCTCAGGTCATGATCTCATGGTTTGTGGGTTCAGCTCCACATCGGGCTCTGTGCTGACAGCTCAGAGCCTGGAGCCTGCTTCGGATTCTGTGTCTCCCTCTCTCTCTGCCCCTCCCCCACTCATGCTCTGTCTCTCTCAAATATAAATATAAATTAAAAAATTATGGAAAAAGAGGAAGATGAGAAAAAGAGAGATAAAAAAAATCCAGAAGTATGAGGGGAGAATTAGAGAACTAAGTGATCCAATCAAATGGAATAATATCCGTACCATAGGAATTCCAGAAGAAGAAGAGAGAGAGAAAGGGGCTGAAGGTGTACTTGAACAAATCATAGCTGAGAACTTCCCTGATCTGGGGAAGGAAAAAGCCAATGAAATCCAAGAGGCAGAGAGAACTCCCTTCAGACATAACCTGAATCACTCTTCTGCACAACATATCATAGTGAAACTGGCAAAACACAAGGATAAAGAGAGAATTCTGAAAGCAGCTAGGGATAAACACCCTCTAACATGTAAAGGGAGACCAATAAGAATACTGACAGACTTATCTACTGAATCTTGGCAGGCCAGAAAGGGATGGCAAGAAATCTTCAATGTGATGAACAGAAAAAATATCCAGCAAGTCTGTGATTCAGAATAGAAGGAGAGATAAAGGTTTTCCCAAACAAACAAAAACTGAAGGAATTCATCACCACTAAACCAGCCGACAAGACATCCTAAGGTGGACTCTGTGAGTGAAATGTTGCAAGGACCACAAAGTACCGGAGACACCACTACAAGCATGAAATCTACAGATATCATGATGACTCTAAACCCATATCTTTCAGTAATAACACTGAATGTACATGGACTGAATGCTCCAGCCAAAACACATAGGTATCAGAATGGATAAAAAAAACCAAGACCCATCTATTTGCTGTCTACAAGAGACTCATTTTAGATCTGAGGACACCTTCAGACTGAAATGAGGGGATGGAGAACTATCTATCATGCTACTTGAAGTCAAAAGAGCACTGGAATAGCCATATTTATATCAGACAAACTAGACTTTAAATTACAGGCTGTAACAAGAGATGAAGAAGGGCATTATATAATAATTACAGAGTCTTTCCATCAGGAAGAGCCAACAATTATAAATGTCTATGCACTGAATTGAAAAGCACCCAAATATATAAAACCATTAATCACAAACATAAGCAACCTTATTGATAAGAATGTGGTAATTACAGGGTACTTTAATACTCCACTTACAACAATGGATAGACCATATAGACAGAGAATCAATAAAGAAACAAGAGCCCTGAATGATACATTGGAACAGATGGACTTGACAGATATATTTAGAACTCTGCATCCCAAAGCAACGGAATACACTTTCTTCTTGAGTGCACATGGAACATTCTCCAAGATAGATCACATACTGTGTCACAAAACAGCCCTTCATAAGTATAAAATAATTGAGATCATAGAATGCACACTTTCAGACTGCAATGCTATGAAACTTGAAATGAACCTCAGGAAACAGTCTGGAAAACTTCCAAAAGCATGGAGGTTGAAGAATATCCTACTAAAGAATGAATGGCTCAACCAGGCAATTAGAGAAGAAATTTAAAAATACATCGCAACAAATAAAAATGAAAATACAACAATCCAAACACTTTGGGATGCAGCGAAGGCAGTCCTGAGAGGAAAATACATTGCAATCCAGGCCTATCTCAAGAAACAAGAAAAATCCCACATACAAAATCTAACAGCACACCTAAAGGAAATAGAAGCAGAACAGCAAAGACAGCCTAAACCCAGTAGAAGAAGAGAAATAATAATGATCAGAGTAGAAATAAACAATATAGAATCTAAAAAACTGTAGAGCAGATCAATGAAACCAAGAGTTGGTTTTTTGAAAAAATAAAAAATATTGATAAACCTCTAGCCAGGCTTCTCAAAAAGAACAGGGAGAGGACCCAAATAGATAAAATCACGAATGAAAATGGAATTATTACAACCAATCCCTCAGAGATACAAACAATTATCAGGGAATACTATGAAAAAGTATATGGCAACAAACTGGACAACCTGGAAGAAATGGACAAATTCCTAAGCACCCACACACTTCCAAAATTCAAACAGGAAGAAATAGAAAACTTGAACAGACCCATAACCAGTGACAAAATTGAATCAGTTATCAAAAATCTCCTAACAAATAAGAGTCCAGGACCAAATGGCTCCCCAGGGTAATTCTACCAGACATTTAAAGCAGAGATAATACCTATCCTGCTCAAGCTGTTCCAAAAAATAGGAAGTGAAGGAAAACTTCCATACTCATTCTATGAAGTCAGCATTACTTTGATTCCTAAACCAGACAGAGACCCAGGAAAAAAAGAGAACTACAGGCCAATATCCCTGATGAATATGGATGCAAAAATTCTCAATAAGATACTAGCAAATCGAATTCAACAGCATATAAAAAGAATTATTCACCATGATCAAGTGGGATTCATTCCTGGCCTGCAGGGCTGGCTCAACATTCGCAAATCAATCAATGTGATACATCACATTTATAAAAGAAAAGATGAGAACCATATGATCCTGTCAATCGATGCAGAAAAAGCATTTGACAAAATTCAGCATCCTTTCTTAATAAAAACCTTCGAGAAAATCGGGATAGAAGGAACATAGTTAAACATCATAAAAGCCATTTATGAAAAGCCCGCAGTTAATATCATCCTCCATGGGGAAAAACTGAGAGCTTTCCCCCTGAGATCAGGAACACGACAGGGATGTCCACTCTCACCACTGTTGTTTAACATAGTGTTGGAAGTGCTAGCATCAGCAAGCAGACAACAGAAAGAAATCAAAGGCATCAAAATTGGCAAAGATGAAGTTAAGCTTTCACTCTTTGCAGATGACATGATATGATACATGGAAAACCCAATAGACTCCACCAAAAGTCTACTAGAACTGATACATTAATTCAGCAAAGTTGCAGGATTATGTACAGAAATCAGTTGCATTCTTATACACTAACAATGAAGCAACAGAAACACAAATAAAGAAACTGATCCCATTCACAATTGCACCAAGAAGCATAAAATACCTAGGAATAAACCTAACCAAAGATGTAAAAGGTCTGTATGCTGAAAACTATAGAAAACTTATGAAGGAAATTGAACAAGTTACAAAGAAATGGAAAAACATTCCATGTTCATGGATTGGAAGAATAAATATTGTTAAAATGTCAATACTACCCAAAGCTATCTACACATTCAGTGTAATCCCAATCAAAACTGCACCAGCATTCTTCTTGAAGCTAGAACAAGTAATCCTAAAATTTGTATGGAACCACAAAAGACCCTGAATAGCCAAAGTAATTTTGAAGAAGAAGACCAAAGTGGGAGGCATCACAATTCCAGACTTTAGCCTCTACTACAAAGCTGTAATCATCAAGACAGCATGGTATTGGCACAAAAACAGACACATAGACCAATGGATTAGAATGGAAACCCCAGAACTGGACCCACAAAAGTATGGCCAACTAATCTTTGACAAAGCGGGAAAGAACATCCAATGGAAAAAAGACAGTCTCTTTAACAAATGGTGCTGGGAGAACTGGACAGCAACATGCAGAAGGATGAAACTAGACCACTTTCTCACACCATTCACAAAAATAAACTCAAAATGGATAAAGGACCTGAATGTGAGACAGGAAACCATCCAAACCCTAGAGGAGAAAGCAGGAAAAAACCTCTCTGACCTCAGCCACAGCAATTCCTTACTTGACACATCCCCAAAGGCAAGGGAATTAAAAGCAAAAATGAACTATTGGGACCTCATGAAGATAAAAAGCTTCTTCACTGCAAAGGAAACAATCAACAAAACTAAAAGGCAACTGAAGAAATGGGAAAAGATATTTGCAAATGATATATTGGACAAAGGGCTAGTATCCAAAATCTATAAAGAGCTCACCAAACTCCACACCTGAAAAACAAATAATCCAGTGAAGAAATGGGCAGAAGACATGAATAGACACTTCTCTAAAGACATCCAGATGGCCAACAGGCACATGCAAAGATGCTCAATGTCACTCCTCATCAGGGAAATACAAATCAAAACCACACTGAGATATCACCTCACGCCAGTCAAAGTGGCTAAAATGAACAAATCAGGAGACTATAGATTCTGGTGAGGATGTGGAAAAATGGGAACCTTCTTGCACTGTTGTTAGGAAGGCAAACTGGTACTGCTAGTCTGGAAAACAGTGTGGAGGTTCCTCAAAAAATTAAAAATAGATCTACCCTATGACCCAGCAATAGCACTGCTAGGAATTTACCCAAGGGATGCAGGAGTGCTGATGCATAGAGGCACTTGTACCCCAATGTTTATAGCAGCTCTTTCAACAATAGCCAAATTATGGAAAGAGCCTAAATGTCCCTCAACTGACAAATGGATAAAGAAGATGTGGTTTATATATACAATGGAATATTACTTGGCAGTGAGAAAGAATGAAATCTGGCCATTTGTAGCAACGTGAATGGAACTGGAGAGTATTGTGCTACGTGAAATAAGTCAGGCAGAGAAAGACAGATACAATATGTTTTCACTCATACGTGGATCCTGAGAAACTCAACAGAAGACCAGGTGGAGGGGAAGGGGGGAAAACAAAGTTACAGAGAGGGAAGCAGACAAACCATAAGAGACTCTTAAATACTGAGAACAAACTGAGGGTTGATGGGGGTGGGGGAGAGGGGAAAGTGGGTGACAGGCATTGAGGAGGCCACCTGTTGGGATGAGCACTGGGTGTTGTATGGAAACCAATTTGACAATAAATTATATTTAAAAAAGAAAAAGAAAATCTCAAGCAAATTTTCATTGATTTTAAACGTGATGATCTCTGTTAAAAATGTTCTCTATAATATTTTAAAATAAAAGTAAATGTTGTAAATGAAACTTACTGCTGTCAAAAACAAAAATACCAACATCATCAGAATAGATGAAGAAAAAATTTGAACCCTATGTTTGATAGGCATATGTTGATTAGATAGATAGATACATAGATATTTAGGTAGGTAGATATTTACTAATCAATTTTTAGTTTGTTTTTTAAAAACTATTTTAATTTATCATATTAGTGTTTCAGTTGATCCTCTCAATGAAAAGAAATTCGCACTCCTAGCAGGTACAAAGGTGACAACCTAAGATCTATCCTGTGTTTCCCTAGCCAGGTCACATGTCCTAGTTTAGGGCTACATCCTGGAGACAGCAGCATCTTTTTCTAATTCACACCAAAGCTAGCAGCAGATTTGATAGCTCTATAATAACTCCAGTGTCTGCATGGCTCATGATACAAAGTGAGAGATAATACATAACATCACATGGCATCTGATACCCCTTTACATTAAGAGGAAATACTTGTGCATGTGTGCATGGGTGCATGGATATGTGGACTAAATAGCAATTAAGCATCTAGTGTGCAGCACTGCTCTTCTAGGTGTAGTAGACACAGCCCAGAGCAAAACAGAAAGAAATCTCTATTCTCATGGAGCTCATATTGTAGTGAGGAGAGGCAGATTCTAAATGGGACAAATTAGTAAAACAAAGCACTAAGAAAACATTAAGTGATACATAAATGATAAGAAAAAAAATAAAGCAAGGAAAGGGGATAAAGTATGGGAAAGGTGAGGAGGGCATTACAATTTTGGAGACTGTGTCCAGCGAAGGCTGACACAAAAGATAGCACTTAAAAATTTTTTTTAAATGTTTATCTTTGTTTGTAAGAGAGAAAGAGAGAGAGCATGAATGAGGGCGAGGCAGAGAGGGAGACACAGAATCCAAGGCAAGCTCCAGGCTCTGAGTTGTCAGCACAGAGCCTGACACAGGGTTCGAACTCACAAACTGTGAGATCATGACCTGAGCTGATGTCTCAGAGGTTTAACCCACTGAGCCACCCAGGCACTCTACAAAAGGTAGCATTTGATTAACTTAAAGGAAATAAGGAAAGAGTCCTGCACTTACCTGTGGGAAAGAGTGGTCCAGGTAGAAACCGGATAATGTGCAAAGGCCCTAAGGTGGGATTATATCTGGTGAGTTGGAGAGTTGTACTAGCAGGCATATATAGCAGTTACAATATGCAAAGCAGTACTCTAATTATTTTACAGAAAACACTCATTTAGTCCTCCAGAAACCCTATGATACAGTGGCTGCTATTATTCCCATTTTATAGGTGAGTGAAGTGTGGCATAGGTAGTTAGGTAACTTGCTCAAAATCACCCAACTATTCAAACCCCAGAAGTTTGGCTCGAGGGCTGATGTTCATTGTCACTCTACTGTAGTATGCCTTAATAACTTAGCAATTTTAATCACCAATGAATGCAGATTATGACTATATTTACATTAAAATTAAAAAGAAGAAAAAAGTTTAACAATCCAGTAAAATTGATCATCCCATCGGGCCAACCCAGAAAATCCATAGCAAAGTAGATATCCATCCATTTCTCATTTCTATAAAATGGGGTTAATAACACCAATGACTTCACAATGCCGATGCAAGGATTACATGAGTTAATATATGTATAACCCTTAGACCAGTACCTGGTCCATAATAAGTATTATGTTTTTGCTGCTATTAACATTATCATTATATGCCATTTAGATTTATTGAGGAAGTTCATTCATTTCTCTTCCATTTCAATTCAAAAAGATGAACAAATTGTGACTTCTTCTTAAACACGTTTCTTTTTATTGTGACTCAGCATAAAAATGTTTATAACAAGCTTCTTTCTGTCATTCAGAAAGAAATGAAAAGTATACTGTGAGAGTTAATGCATTATACTTAATATAGAGAAAATGTTGAGGTTGTGCTAAATTATTTAGCCACTTCCCTGAAAAGTACGCTCCTGCAAACTTTCTTTCCTCTACTCATTACTACCATGAAAATTGAAGTAGATTTAATTTCATATTCCCCATCTATAATTATCATCATCTTTCTGAGAAAATGTTTTAGTATTCACTCATATCTGACAGTAAAACCCTGATAACATATAAAGATCTATGACACGTGTAATTTTTTCCTTATTATAGGAGAGTTTAGGGCCTCGACTTAATTACATACAAGGGACAGGAAACTGAACCATAGCTGTAGTTAGCCAGACTGTTACCAATTACTGTTTGCAGGGAACATGTCCTAACCACGATTTCATTTCCGAGCCTCCACATCCAAACTGCCATGAGATTGCCTTTGAGCTCTTCAGACATATTAGGCAAGGTGTTTTCTACAGAGAACATTACCTTCACCCTTTATTCAAATGACAAAAGAATCTGCCAAAGACCTAAATTGCTATATAACCAGCTTGGTTGACACACTCAGCAGAGTTGGCAAGACAGAACAAATGTGATAACAAATATCCACTCCTGATACTGCCCTTTAAGGGAAAACACTTTGGCTCTATTTCATGCTTATCATGAGCCTGGGCAGGGGAAAAGTCCATGCAGAAAATACCTGATGAGTGCGAAAGTGCCTTGAAATGTCAGTATAAGACCATTATGTTAAGGAATTCTGAATATGGAAATTCTATCTCAGACCTCATAACAGTTTTAGTTACCATAATGATCTCATTATGAGTGATTTTACCAAAAAATAATTCTACTATGTGAATTCAAAGCTGATATGGTTATTTTGAAAGCTCATTTTGAAAGCTTCAATAAAGATTGTAATTTTCAGTTACTATAGATACTTTTTAAAATCTGAAATTCAACTATACTATTCTAATTAAAGAGTGAAGCAGGGAGTGCCTGAGTGGCTTAGTCAGTTAAGTGTCTGACTCTTGGTTTCAGCTCAGTTCATGATCTTAAGGTTCATGAGTTTGAGCCCCTCGAGTCCCACATCGGGCTCTGCACTGATAGGGTGGAGCCTGCCTGGGATTCTGTCCTTTCCCTCTGTCTCTGCCCCTACCTGGCATATTCTGTCCCTCTCTTCAAAAAAATTTTTTAATTAAAATATTTTAAAAAGTGATGCAGTAATTATGAATTGATATTATCATTTAAAATAACACGGACAACACTTGGTAAAAAGATCAAAGTATAAAATCTCTCTCTGAAATTTAGAGAGAAGATTCTTTTTTGTAACCAGGAAAGCACATTTTAATAAGTTTTCATAACTTGTTTCTGATTAACGTTTTTCAAACATTTTCCAATTTGTATTCCCCTAAGGGATGCTACAGAGTTTCTCCAGAACCTATTCAGAGCAGTGGTACTTAACTTGCTTTGATCTTTCAAAACCTCAAGAACCTTAAAACTAAAGATTAAGGTATGGATAATATACATACAGAAAGATATGCATATGATAAAAGGGGTTGATTCCAGATATCAGAAAAAAATATTCTTGACTCCACAAATTATGGATTTTCCTTTATTCAGTATTTTAAAAACATTATTCAAAAGGCATTTTCTGTGGTTTCCATTTTGTTAGTTTATGGGCCCAAAAACTGATGTGTTTGACTACAACTCATAACAGTGTATGAATCTCTTCACCATCTCTGAAGTTTCACTGCATATGATAGGACATAATCTGGCATTTAATTTGTTTGGAATTGGAAATTCACTATAATTCTGTCATGGCAAAAGGTTCAAGGCTTCCAAAACCATTCTAGAAAGACTGTCTCTTCTCAGTTCATTATCTTTGCTAATATCTGTAGTGACTATTACTAGGAAATTAGTAATCTATTCAGAGAAGTGGCCCCTTGTCCATAGGGGATACATTCTAAGACCTCCAGTGGATGACTGAAACCAGTTAGTACTGAATCCTATACATACAATGTTTTTTTCCTAAACATAAATATCTATGATAAAGTTTAATTTATAAATTAGCTAAGTAAGAGATTAACAAGTGTAACTAATAATAAAAGATAAATATTATAGCAATATACTGTAATAAAAGTTATGTGAATATGGTCTCTCTCTCTCCCTAAATATATCTTATTGTACTGTACTCACCTCACTTCTTATGATAATGTGAGATGATAAAATGCCTACTTGATGAAATGAAGTGAGGTGAATGACATGGGAATTATGACGTAGTGTTAGGCTACCACTGATCTCCTGACGATATGTCAGAAGGAGGATCATCTGCCTCTGGACCACAGTTGACGCTGAATAACTAAGACCACAGAAAGCAAAACTGGAGATCGGTGGAACTACCATATAGTGTTTCTGGAGGCAAGAGAAAACTACAAAAATCCAGAAAACCCACCATATCCCAGGTCCTCTCTAATATATTTAATAAAGAAATATACTCATCTATTTAGAAATTGAAAAGGCACATAATTAATTTTAATTGCAATCACGAAATTCCACACAGAATTGGGAAGAAAAATTTTTCCAAATCTCTATCATAGTTTAGAAAATTTTAAAAGAATAATCCCTTCCTGGTGTCTAGATAGACATTGGAAGACAACTCTTTTCTGTTCATGGATCTTCAAAGTCATTGAGAGAAATGACAGTGCCCAGCTCCCCAGAGATTCAATTTCAGAAGAACCCAAGGCCAGGGCCCTCTGAAAAACACTCCCTTATTTTAATTCATTCTGTCCTCTCTATTTCTTCCCCTTGGAGCCAACTGGTTAAACTATATTACTTCATTTCATTCTGAAAAACTGCTTTCACATCTATTCCTGCATACATCCTAAAGCTCTTGAGTCCTCTAGATTTTGGATCTTGATATTTATAGAATGGACTTGGGAATTCAGAGAGTCTTTTTCTCTTGAGTCTGATCCTTACAAATGAAAGTCTGACTTTCATGACTCTTTCTGCAGTACACTTTAAAAATGGTGTGGTATAATACAAAAATATATTTGGTCTTTGTCCTTAGTTCCTGATATAGACCTCCAAAACCCCTTGAACTTTCCTGAGCAAAAGGATTGTCCTTTTAATTCATAACCAGCTCTCTTGGGTCACATCTGAGTTTATGATAATGAGGTGGCTCAGGTATGGTCCCTCTTCAGCCTTGGTATGGGAGAACAGTCATAAGAAATACTAAGTGATTAGCGAGTTGGAACCTTGATCAGCTCCACTCCTGACCTCCTGGGGGGGAGGGGTGAAGGGGACTGGAGAGTGACCTCTATAAAAACTGAATAATGAGATTCTTCAGAGAGCTTCTAGGTTGGTAAACACATCAAAGTGCTAAAAGAAAGGATTGTTCCCCCAGAGAAGGGAAGCTCCACACAACTACTCCCCCATATCTTGGACTGCGCATCTCTTTAATTAGTTGTTCTTGCAGTGTATCCTTTATAACAAACCAATACATATAAGTGAAGTTTACGCACAGAAAAGTTTGTTCCTGAGTTCTGTGAGCCTTTCTACCAAAGTGTTGAAACTGAGGAGGGGGTGTAGGAACCCCTGCTATATAGCCAATTGTCAGAAGGTTGTTGGAACCCCTACTATTTAGCCAGTTGTCAGAGGTAGCCCAGAACTTGTGACTGGCATCTGAAGTGGAGGCAGTCTTGTGAAACAGAGTCCTTAACCTGTGGAGTTAGTGTCAGAATTGAGTTGAATTCCTGGGTAGCACTTGGTGTCTGGAAAATCATAGAACTGGTTGTTGGTGTCAAAAAACACCTTAGAACATGGTGATTCAGAAAATCTAAACTAAGCAATGCCTTCATCATTCTTTGCTGTATTGCCACTGCACCCCTTCCCCAATTCTATCCCAAAAATGTATGTTTCAACATCAATAAATGGAGCTCCAATAAAGCTTGAGTATTACTTGAGGTGGAAACTAATTTTGTTATGGACTGAATTGTATCCCTCTAAAATTCATATGTTGAAGCCCTAATCTCCAATGTGACTACATTTGGAGATAGGGACTTTAGGAGGGTAATTAAAGTTAAATGAAGCCATAAGGGTAAGATCTGAAGCCAATAGGGCTGATGTCCTTATAAAAGAGGCAGCTTTAATGTCTCTCCCTCTCTGCACACACCCAGAGGACAGGCCACATGAGAATACAGCAAAGGAGCTGCTGTCTGCAAGGCAGGAAAAGGACTCTTGCCAGAAACCAAACCAAATTTGCCACCAACTTGATTTAACACTTGTAGTCTCCAGAACTGTGAGAAAATTGTTTAAGCTACCAGTCTATGGTATTCTATAATGGCAGCAGACTAGTACAGTCTGACAAAATTCAAAAATATTAACATATTCTAAAATTCTAAATTCTAAATATTAACATAATCTAGTCAACATCAAAATTATTTTTGCCTAAAGACTGACTTTTTTCCCTCTACAGATAAAACAGTATTCTAATATCAGGGCTGGGGCAGATAATTCAATTATTTTGACTCAAACACTTCTCTGAGCTGACTGCTAAAATAATTTTAGATTTTTTTTTGCTTTAAGCCATAACACTATAGACTTTTCAAATAAAAATAAAAATTAAATCATTAATTTCCATTTTAACTTCCATTTAATAATTTCCATTTAATGTCTAACTATAGACATAGTTCCTTCCTTCATGCTGTTTACATTTTTGTAAGAGGATAGACATTAACCAAATAACCACACAATTCCCAGAGGTTCAAGAGAATTTTGTAATACAAGTACATTACTCTGTATTTATTGGTGCCAGGTTGATGCATGAAGACAAGGAGAAGAGTCCTATGAGAGCTCCTCTTTTAATAAAATGCACAGAAATATGCTTAGTCTTGTCAGAACTATATTATGCTTCAGAAACATATTGAAGTTATATAGTTTTGTAATTAGCATATTATGTGAGAATTCAAGAGTGACCAATAAAAAGGCCAGTAGAACTAGAAAGACTGACTTTTGAAGAAAGATTGAAAAGAGTAAGTGCTTGTAACTGGACCACACAAAACTGAAAGAGAATAGAAAACAGAAAATATAGAAATAGAAATAGAATAGAGAATATGGCCATAGAAAAACTTAAAAATGTTTAGAACAGAAATTTCGATAGTGAGAGAATAGCAGGGAAATCATTTTTACATTATAGAAAATAAGCACCAGCTTTATTATCAAACTAGAAATGCAGTTAAAAGATCTTTAAAATGAGGCATGAGCTCAAAATTGAAGGAAAAAAAACCAACGACAAGTATATTTCGTCACTAAAAGCAAGGTAGCCATGGGACAATTTATCCATTCATGGTTATCAACACTCAAAGCATTTATGGTGGTAGAGACACTAGGAGAGTTTTCTAATAGATTGGGAAAACATTTACCAGGAAAAAAAATCAAGGAAAGTTAGACCAAAAATTCTCAAAGCCAAGAAGTGTATATTCCTGTTCTGACATATAATTATTTCTTAGAAAATTCAGGGATGAATAGAGTATTTTCTTTCTGCTATAAGAAAAAGCCTCAGGACCCTATTAATGACGGTGCCAGAAATGGCACAGTGACACCTTTATGTTGCTTGTAAAACAGACTTCTGGCAAGTTGATATGGGGAAAGGGAAAAAGCTGTGATTCTGCATGGATCTCTAAGAAGTACTTCACCGATGAGTCCCCAATACACTTACCATACTCAACAAATAAAGTAGATTTACCTAGAATTAAGAACTGTTGAGATGAATTATAATATTCCCCATTAAAAAATTAATTACATGATTTTAAATTGAGCCTGTAAGTCTATCAAATCGGTTAAGAAAACCAAAAACCTTTTAAAACTACACAGAAGAAAGAAAAATATTCTGATAAATATTTAAATAGCACTCAAATATTAATAGTACAGTGTAATGTTTGCTTCTCCCCGAAATAACCTCATTTTTAAAGATGCTTCCAAGAAAAAAGAAAATGGAAGAAGCCAGGCAAACACATTGCTCTAGCCCCAAGCTAACCCAGGACTTAACGCCTAAGGCATTCTATGCCTAAAGAGCAAAGGTAAGACAGCAACCTTTTGGCAAGATTTACAAAGGAAGTCCCTCAGAATATGAATTAATACATTTAAGTAAACTATGCACTATTAATACCAAAGTTGTTTTCTGACATCTTCAAATGTCAAGATGAGCGCTGCAACTGTGAACACTAAGATGCAGATTTTCCTTCTTCTCTTGGTCTCTACTGGAGCTACCTTTGTCCAAATGGAACATCCCTTGGACTTTAAATTCTCTCCCATCATATCATCTCTGCCTCTTAAACAAGGAGACGACCCTCAAAAAGGCTTTGATCTAAAAGTAATGCCATACTTTAAAAAATTGAAGAGGATAGGCAACAGCAATGGTCAATGTGGAAGACTTTGATCCTTGTGAATTAGTCCCTTTGGGATAGCCAAAAAATAGGAACTAGGGTCCAAGTATTTCGTGAGAGAGAAATATGCAAGAATTCAGGTTTATAGGCTCCTCAAACTCAATAATTGTGTGATGTCCTGTTCCCAGCTGTGAATATTTTTCTTTTTATTATTTTTTTTAATTTACCAACTGTGAATTTTTTAATTAATTTGGTAATTCTTTTCATTTAGTAAATTGTTTGGAATTGTCATTAAACTAGAGAATATTATATCATAATTTGGAGAGAAAATTTTCTTCCACCACCATTAATCAATAATTCTGAAGCAAAAACATTTATTTTAATAAGGGACTATTCAAAATTAACAATACCCTCAGAACACGGTGGATGTTATAAGCGGCACTAGATATCCACATCCAAAATTAATAGAAATAAAGACCAAGGTTTTTAGTTGATTTGTCTTTAAGTGATTGCTAGGAATGTATAAATTAGTCATGGTTCTTTTTAACTTATGCTAGAAATAGTGGTTAAGATTTTGGACTCTACAGTGATTTATAAACCATGTTCTAAGAAACCATTGGATAGAGTTTCACAGACAATCATGGACTCCATTAATGTTGAATTTTAACTAGAATTTTAAATGCAGGTAAAACTATTTTAAACTGAACTCACACGCACACACACACACACACACACACTCCCAAAAAAAATGGATGGAGACAGACAGACATGGGTTCAAATTATGACTCTTCTAGCAGTTTGCAATTGAGGAATGTACTTAATCTTCATTCTCAATTTTCCTATCTAGAAACAGAGATAATGCTAGTATATATCTATGAGTTGTTGACTGGATTATATAAGATGCTCCAGAGAGGACTTACAGCATAGTGCTTTAGAGCTCAGGTTCTATAACAGTGGTTCTCTAGGTTTGGTCCCTGTCCAGCTGTGACACCATCATCTGGGAACCTGTTATAAAAGCAACTTCTTAGACCTCACTCCAGTCCTACTCAGGGTGGGTCTAGCAATTTGTGTTTTAACAAGCCCTATAGGTGATTCTTGATACATGCTAGAATCGAGGGCCACTATTTTTTATTATTATTGTGTCACACTGAATAGTTCAATAAAATGCTTAGATTACATTTAAGTTTAAGGTAAAGAAAAAAAAACATTGAAAGCTTATGGCTACATTTGTTAACTTCTATGTATTTTAAAAAGTAAGATCCATAGAATTTAAGAACAAAACAAACAAGGAAAGGGCAAAGAGAGAGAAAGAGAGGAAAACAAGAAACAGACTTTAACTATAGAGAACAAACTGATGGTTACCAGAGGGCAGGTGGGGGGGGGGGATCGGTGAAACAGGTGATGGGGATTAAGGAGGGCGCTTGTGATGAGCACTAGGTGTCATATGGAAGTGTTGAATCACTATATTGTCTACCAGAAAGTAATATTCCACTGTTTGTTAACTAACTGGAATTTAAATAAACACTTAAAACAAAAGTAAGATCCATAGAAATGTATCCAATATACTCACTTCTAAGTTCCAAAGAACTGCTGTTACCTTTTCTTCATAAGATCAAACTTGTTGGAGGCAGACACACTGAAAATTAAATTAATTCACCAGGATCATTCATGTGGTTTTAAAATTCAAAGATTAGAAAAACCCAACGTTCCTTCTAATCTGCTGATTTTATTCCTTTTGTAGTCCAAATGTCCACACAGTGCCAGACTTGAATACTAAGTATGACACATCAGTATTTTTTTTCATCCTTTGTATCTCATAAAGGTTCAAAGAGAGGCAAACGTGCCAATATGCATATGGCCTGACATTTAGTTCTTTAATGCTGTGACAAAGAAGAACGATTGAGGATTAAGATGCAAAGAATGGAGATGTTCATGCTTGGGTGAGATGGTCATGAATACGACAGCAAGCATCTGCTTCTTCACAGCCCAAGGCCCTGGAACTTCACAGCAATCTGATTACTCCATCTGTAAGCGTGGGAACTGTTTTTAAGTGTCTTAATTTGCCGTTTATCATATTTACTCTGTTTTTCCATTATTACATTTTTCCATAATAATAACACATTAAAATCTATACAGCCTGGAATTACCTTTGCGGGAAGATTTTTGGCTAGTAGTTCAGGCTTCCCTCTTTCTTTAATTTGCTAAGTTGTATCTTTTCTAAGACCCTGCCCGTTTTACCTAAATGTTCCCATGTGTTAACCTAACAGGTATTCTTAACTCCTTCACATTACCTTTTTAAAATCTCTGTAACATCTGGAATTAGGCCTCCCTTTTCATTCTAATATCATATGTGCCTTATACTTTATTGGTCACTATCATTGCTCAAATTTTGCTTTTTTAAAATTAATTTTTCAAAGAACAACCATTTGGCTTTATTCAACTTCTTTGTATTTATTTCTATAACATTAACTTCTGCTTTTATCTACATTATTAGGCTCCTCTTTTGCTTGGATTTTTTTGGGGGAACTCTTCTTTTAACTTATGAAATTGATGTGTAGCTCATTAATTTTCAACTTCTTTTTTTCTAAATAGTGTCTTAGCTGTTTTCTAATAGTTTAAAACATAGTATTTTCCTTATAAATTTCTTTATTTGTTAGTTTTATGTACCTGTGATGATTTATTTCTTAACACATGATTTTTTAGTTAATCTTTTAATTTCCAAAAATATGGGAATATTCTACTTAATTTCATTATTGATTGCTAATTGAATTCTAGCATAATCATATAGGGATCATGATAGCCATCCCTCAAAACACGTGAAAACTTGCATTATGGTCAAATTCTGTATGGTTGACTTTGGTAAATGTCCTATGTGTATCTGAAAAGGTGTATCCTATACGTATGTGTTGTGGCATTCTATTTGTATCCATTAATGACCTAATTTGTGATTTGTTAGTCACATCCTATAAATCTTCTATATTCTTAACTAATTTTGTTTGCTTTCTATCAATTTTTGAAGTTATTTGTTAAATTCTACTACTATGATTGTGGGTTTCTCAGTGTTCCCTTCTTTTTTGTATATTCTTTGTGTATTTTGGGTATCTCTCTGTATTTTACTTTTAACAAATTTATTTAATCCAGTGTGGTAGAAAAGACACAAGTCCAATAAATGCATCATTGAAGTTTAAATGTCATTCCCTGGCCTTGTCCTTGTTCTTCTTTAAAGACCCTCACTGGCTCTACAAATATCTTAATCAACACAAAGAAAAAAATTTCAATTAGTGTTTTACAATGAAAATATACGTACCTTTGTGTATACACAACATCCCCATTAAAATAATTTTTATTTTTAGATACACAATATAAATTTAAAATCACTTTATATTTCTAAGACATTGAAACTCTTAGTACTATAAAGTGACTATTTTTATCTCTAATAATGCTGTGGATCTTAAATTCTATTTTTCCCTGATATTCAAATAGATTTTCTAGCTTTGTTTCAGATTGTATTTGTATGTTTGCCTTTTTCACCCTTCTGCTTTTAGCATTTAATTTTTTATATAGTCTTATAGTTTCGATGTGTCTTCCATAATGATTTTCATTCAGACAATTTTACTTAACAATCTTTTTATCTAAATTGGGTCAGTTAGACAATTTACATTTAATATAATTACTGATTTATTTGTATTTAAGTCTAGCAGCTTATTTTAAGCTAATCGCCCTTCTTTATTTTTCAATTCTATCCTATCATTTCTTCTTTTGGAAGGAAGATCAATAATAATGATATCACAGTGGGTTAAACTAGTAAGAATTAAAACACACACACAAAAAAAACAATCTATCCATTGGGATGAGACTAAGTGTAATGTCCTTGTATTATCCAGGAAGAGACAAATTTTATTGATTAATGTTAGAAAAATGAAACATGCATAATTTATAAGTAAACTGATAAAAAGAATGAAGTACCTAACTTTTAACTATTGGAGGGAAAACATGGAAGGATGAAATGTATTAATCCATCCATCTTTATTGTTCTTCACATCTTTGTGAAACTCATTCTTTCATGATCCAACAAAACCTCCCAAACTGCATAACTTCTCTCTCTGCAAAGTATGCTCTGAGTAATTTCTTCTGATGTTTTCTTCTACTAATTCTTTTTCAGCTGTATGTGATCAGTTGCTAAACCCAGTCAAGTCTTCAATATTTGTTGTTGTAATTTTTATTTCTAGAAATTTTATTTCACACTTTTACAAATCTGTTGGTGGGTTTTTGATACTTTTATGTTCTCTTCAACTATATACAAGTTTGTCTTTTACTTCTTTGGACATAAAAATAATAGCTGTTTCCTAATCCGTGGTTGATATATTTCCAATATATTAAGTGTTTTGGGGTATATATCAGTTTTCAATTTTTTTCTGCCAGTTGTCTTCCTGTACCTGTATGTATGTTTATTTTTGACTACTGCTGCTTAATGTGCTTCAACATATTATGTGTGAGGAATCTTTGATACCCAGAACAGAAATGATATTTTTCCAGTAAAATTTCTGTTTGTTTTTGCCAAAAACAGGGGAACTACATGTCTGGGTCTTTTTGAAGATAACTTTGTGGCCCTACTCCAGGACTTTTGAACGACCCAGCTTATGTGAATTTGGGCTCCAAAACTGCATAAGAACCATCTAATTGTGATGAATTCATATGGATTAATTTTCACCCTCCTGACCTGCTGAGCAGAAAGGCATCATTTTTGTAAGTTCATAGGTGCTGGGCATGGGGTCTTATTGTTGTTCAACTCTTCCTGAAAGCCTTTGGATAAATCATTCTGGAATGGCAAAGATTATCAAACACTTCTGACCATGGACCAATTGGCTTCAACAGATGATGACATCTGTCAACAAAAGATAACATTTTGATCTCTTAGCTTTTCTCATTTTACTGTAAAGAAGGTGTATACTTCTTCTTTTGTGTTATTTGTTTCTCTGGTTTTTAAATGAGCGGTCCTTACTTAAGAGAATGGCATTTTGTTTATTTATTTGTTTAGTGTTATTTATTTTAATGTTATTTATTTGAGAGAGAGAAAAAGAGAGAGCGCAGGGGAGGAACAGAGAGAGAGTGAGAAAGAGAATTCCAAGCAGGCTCCATGCTATCAGCACAGGGCCCACATGAGCCCAATGTGGGCTCCATCTCACGACTGACTGTGAGATCTTGCTCTTAGTGAAAATCAAGAGTCTGATGCTTGACCAACTGAGAGCCACCCAGGCACCCAGAGAATGACATTTTAGATGTGAAATACAGGCAAAAATCTTCTTTATTATAATATGATTTCATCACTTTTATTTGACACTAAAATAGGTATAACTCACATCATTTCTGCCTTATATTAACATCATCCATATACTCATCCAACCTCATGTTTATTGAATGTCTACTGTCTGCTATTAACTACTGAAAGTGTACCTTTTATCACTGAGGAACTTCTTAGAAATATTGAGTAAGTCAGTTTCAATTTTTTTAAAGCAAAATGGATACTAAAGTGTAATTTTAGGTCATGGTGAATGTGATCTAAATCTCAAGAATAAATGTATTATCAAATAAGACAAAGAATAAAAGTATTATGATCCAAAATTTTGTAGGAATCTAATATGCATTTCTTAGACATTTTTGATACTGTTCAAAAATATTTTGTTTTAAAAAGAAAAAAAAATTGAGAAGTTGCTCAAATCAAAGTTGAGCTCTAGCAAGAACGTCTGAAAATACTGTGTGATGAAAAATGAAATCTTCACATTCATATTTAAAAGTGCCACATTTTTAAGGTGCCTAGGCAGCTTAGTTGGTTGAGCGTCCAACTCTTGATATTGGCTCAGGTCATGATCGCAGGGTCGTGGGATTGAGGCCCATGTTGGGCTCCATGCTGAGAGTGGAGCCTGCTTGGGATTCTTTCTCTCTCCCTCTGCTCCCTCCCCGACTTTACTCACCACCACCACTCCCCAAAATTAAAACAAAACAATAAAAGTACCACATTTTTGTGTCTTCTAATCTCAGTAAGAGTCTGTGACATAGAAGTATTAAGAGTACATAAAAGAATTTCCTCAAAAGTTATTTTTTAAAGTGCATGGAACACTTACTTCATAAAAGTTTGGATAAATGGAAAACTCAATGAACAAAAGGTTATCTAAACATCAATTCTACTGAAAACAACTTCAGGACCTAATTTTAAAGCATTCTGTAACATAATTGAAGCAGTAATTACCTGATTTCAGGATGAACAGTAGGAGACATTCACTTTTTTTCCCAGCATATCACATAATTTTTACCTAAGAAAATACTCCCTTTACATTTCTAACAACAGTTTTGATGGATAGGAACAAGAAGCATTTGCACTATAATTTTTCAGTGCATTATAATAAAGTGAATGTTTTCTAAATGTCATAGTTTAAATTTCATGGGGCGTGAAATCTCCTTTGAAATGAAATTTAAAGCCTTTTTCAAATAAGAAGACTAATCTTACAGTCAAAAACACTTTATATTCCAAGACATTATTAACCTTGGAGTACTGCTTGCAAGACGATAATACCTTCTGACATATTAAGATTAAATTTGTCTTTATATAATTATGTTAAAGAATACATTTAAAATAGATCAGATTGTGAGAGAAATGGTAAGTGTGTGCAATAGTAAGATTTCCATTTACTAATAATAAGTTTAACTATCATCATTTATATGGTAATGTTAACACATATTTGAGTAGATCACCTCTAAGGAAAACTATTTTGGGGTTAATCGTGGTGCTTAATGTCAAAAATGGCAACACTGAATGATAATCTAAAAAAGAGTTGACATTACTTCCCATACTACTTATAAATATGAAAAAGCACATAATTATTTTTATAGATAAATTGCAAATGATTTTCATACAATCGAGAGCTATTTTAGTGCATCCCAGAATACTTTAAAACATGGTTTAAAAATACATTAGTGTAATTTGAACAGCTAGTTTTCACAGTTTGTTTTTAATGACAACTGGATATACCTGAAATTTTTGCAAGAAGAATGCATGGTGACTGGCCACTTTCCTGAGACTAGGCTCTCAATGCCAAAAACCATTTCAAATATAAAAGACAGTGATGCGATCATGTTTTTATCTGCTTCATGTCCTTGAAATCTTAAAGACAATATAAAGTATTATGTATCTTTTACAATTTTTATTCCTTGATAATAAGACTAATAGCAATTTCAATTTTCATGAAACTAATGTTTTAAAACACAACCATAGATAAAAAATTCGTTGAAAAACAGTAGTAAGGACTGGCCCGTCAACTTCATACTCAGCATCTTCTGAAAACTCAGCCTCTTCTAGGGTAATAAATATTCCTTGCTGCCTACTGACTTCCACCCCTCTCATGGCTTTTTCACCCTACCTGGTCTTCTAGGCACCTGACAATTACCAATTCTTCTGGGCCTTTGGCCCCACCTGCTGGTTGGTTAGGAGAGTTCATGACCCGATTCTCCTAATTTCTCAGAAATCTATGCTCAGGCACAGCTTCCTTCACTTTGTTTCTGTTTGTTTGATACATGTTGTACTAAATTTTGTTAATTTCAACACAATGTTTACTCCCTGCAAATTCCTTGTGTTTTTCCTCTTGCTTTCCCTATGCTTCATCCGTGCCTCATGAAATCTCTTTTCTTGTTAGCCATTGATCTTATCATGAATTTCTCCTTGTCTCTCAATCTCTCCAATTTTCGCCTGAGAACAAAAACAGCATGGCTGATAAAACATAATATTAATATTACTAACAACCTGAATCAAGAAATAGAAAAACCATACAGCATATTTTAAGCCCTCCAAGGAATTGAAAAAATCCCCCTCTTTCCTCACAAAACTGTCCAACTGCCTCTTCTAGAGAAGCTGATATTCCTCAACACTAGGATTCAAATGGCAAATACATCTTTTGCTTTTCCCTGTTTTATATGTTCCATTCTTGAGCTATATTAAGGGGAAACTTTCTGTAAGGGGTGTGTATGTGTGTGTGTATGAGTGTGTGTGTGTGAACTAGCTTTATTCTCTTAATATTCAAAGCATAACTTTTATTAGAAAACAGTCGTCAAGTTATAGTAAACCAACTTATATAAACTGTGTTTATATTGGATACTGCTTATATTAAAGCCTTTTATCTTTATTCACAGTTTAATTTTTCCCCAGTAAGAGAACATTTTGTATAATACTCCAAGCACATGGACACAAGTAGCAATTGGCAATAAAAACATTTATGCTAACTTACTTCCCCCAAAGAGCTACTTTCACACTTTTAATGGTTTATTATGTATTAAAAGTATTGATCATTACCAGAAGAATTAACACTGTTTCCTGGGTCACCTTTTTTCAGGTCCAATAAGACCCACGAACAAAAGGGATTTGTATCTTTAAAACAAGTTTATGTAATTGGCAACTGCACTTAAGGCTACCATTATTACAATGTCATTCTAATTTTAATCACTTGAAAAGTGAACTTTATGTCCAACTAAATCCTTGAAATGAAGCACAAACTCTTGACTTTAATTATCTAAACTTAAGTGAGCATTCTCAATTTTGTTGTTTAGGAATGCTTCATAGAGCATTATTTGAGATGGAATCCTATTAGGATTCCCAAATGATGGCTAAAATAACTAAGTATCCTGGACTGGAAAGGAATCAGCTGAGGTACTTGCTCTCCTATTTAAGTTTCTGGCACAGGGAAGAATGTTTTACAGGATGCTCTGCTTTACATCATTTGTTCTAATAGAAGGATCCCTGAACTCGGAGAAGATTTGAGCTGTTTATTGTTTGGCGGGTTTGTTCAGCATTTTACAGTTTATGAAGTGCTTTAATATTTTTTATTTCATTAAATGTATTTCTGAGTTCAGCCTCTCTAATAGACTTGACTACATTTATAAAACTTTTCTATTTCAGTCTCCAAATCCATAAATCCATAAACCAGGATAATGAAGAAATGTTTCTGATTCTAAAAAGAATACAAATTTGCACTGTGTGGGAAGCTATTTTTACTTGTTGTTTGTCCTACTCAGACATATTGCCAAATAGTATTGATGTAGAAAATAGTTTTGTATAAAATAAAAATTGCTCAATATAGAGAAATGGATATCCAGTAGGCTGAAACAGTTACTATTTTTAAATTGTACATTCTGGAACCTTATTATGTATTATGTAGAGTTTTAGCCAAAAATATATTTGCAGGAAGAATTATCACTGTCATCAAATAATGTCACTCCAAAATTGTTACAATAATTGTTTGTTTCTCCATTAGCCATATAGTTATATAAAACTTTGATAGAAGACGTTAATGTGGCACTATTTGAAAGCCATGATTTATTTAGAGTTCTATTTATAAATGTTGAAACATACAGCAAAGTTAATATTTGACAGCCATTTGAAAGCATATCACAGAATACACTGACTTTTGTTTTAAATAAAGATAAGCTGATTTTAATATTTGCAACATGTTATAGGACTCAGATGGAACAGTAGAAAAGTTATTATAGTCACTTGAATGCTTCAGAAAATGTACAAAGCTCTATTACATTTACTAGCTCTTGAAAAATACCATTGAGACATGACCTATAGTGACATGTCTCCACCACATATTTGTCACTCATATGCTTTATGCTCAGCTAAATTTAAAAGTGAAATATGTCATTGGAGCATAAAGACTCTGAGTCAGACTTTTAAACTATGAACCATTCAAGGTGAGCTGGTTTTATTTTCCAGGGCATCTGCCCTGCAAAATCAAATAGAAATAATTCTCTTTATCACTGCCTACCAAATAGTAAATGGCTCTTCTAATGGAATTAGCATATTACTATTGATACAGATTATAAAACTTGAATTAGTTACTTTGGTTACTATGAAAAAAAAAAAACATAGATAGGGTGGCTTCAACAACAGACATTTATTTCTCGGTTCTGGAGACTGGAAGTCCAAGATTAAGGTGCCGGCTGATTCCATTCTTGGTGAGGTCTCCCTTCCTGACTCCTGACTCCTTACTGTGTCATCTCACAGAGGAGAGACAAACAGAAAGATAGATAATGAGAGAATTCACCCTCATGACCTAATTACTTCCCAAGATTCCATCTCCAAATATCATCACATTGGGAGTTAAAGCTTTAACACATGAATTTTAGGGGTGGTACAGTTCAGTTCATAGCAAAGCTGGTTCTCAATTGTGGCACCTCACCCACAGGATTGGTAGAATTCATTAACGGGTGTAGCAGTCTCTCCACCCCTAACTAGCCCTTGTCCAAAATGGGTGTTAGGTCTTTAAGACAATTATTTTTTTTTTCATTTTCATTACAGCCATTAAAGAAAAAATAAAATATTAATAGGGCCCTCTTAAAAAATTACTAAATGCTTGTAACATAGGTTCTCTATCTGAAAACAGAGAAAGCTGTTCCATTAATACTTAAGCCTCTTTATCCTATGAATAGTGTAGAAACCAAACAGGATGTCAAGAACACATCTCTAAATTTTCTGCTTAATATGATATCTATTTTAGGCTCCTGAAAATATACATACTAATTAATGGAACCAAGTAATAGACTTAGGATATATTTAAAAGCCTATGACAGCCAAATGTGATTGGGACCTCATTAAGATTAAGATTATGCATTGATGACTGTAATAAATGCTCTCATTGGCAATGGCATGAAATTTCGGTTCTACTGGAAGTAGCATACACTTCTAAGGAATTACTTGGGTAACATCTCTTTCCACAAAGTAATTACCTTTTTATGTTTTGACATGGGTGACACGTGTTAATGGCAAAGTCTTAAGGTGTTACAAATGCATAAATCACTGTCAGATACTCTCAATTACATAACATGGGGTATTTTTATACTAACACCATCATCATCAAAAAAGTACTTAAGTTACTCTAAGAGAATTGCATAAATGCCTTTAGCAAGGAGGATTTCCATATTGAAAACAATAACACATTTGTGAATATACAGAGAAAAGACCTAAGAACTGCATAAAATAAGGTACAAAATCAGAAGGATGTTGAAGAGTCTGGCAGAGGTAAGTGTGTTTTGAAACAGAGTGACATGTTTTTGTTGGTGAGGTGAAATTGTAGTGAAATTCAATGGTGGTGAAAAGCTATCTTTAGTCCTACAGATATGAGTATGATATCTCAGGTGAATGCTAGTGTATTGAGCTCATGTTCTGTACTGACCTTATCCACCGATGTGTAGGACCAGAAAATAGAATGGCTTATACACACTAATGACTGGAAACATGCTGCAAGTACTAAAATATGTACGTTGAATTTGAAACATGCTATTATTATGAGAAGAGGATTACTTTCCTAATTATATTTTAATATGAGTTGGCATTTCCAGAACACAGACTGTGTATTGAAAAGGAAGATGTTTTAGATATATGCTAATGCCATCCAAATATGATAGACACATGGGATTTGGTCTGTCGCCACACACACACACACACACACACACACACACACACACACAGAATTTTATCTTGAATCTGCTCCCCTTTCACAAGGACTTTTCTTACAGAATGCATTTATGCCTTCCCTCTGAAACTACTTGCTCTAAACTCCATCTATAGCAAACTTGTCAGTAGGACTGTCGAAGGAAGCAGTCAAATTCAGTATACAACTGTTTTCCATATGATTAACCACCATTTTCCTCTCCCATCACAGAGAAATAGATTGCCAAAATTGAACCTTTGTTATTTGTGATCCGGTCGTGGAAGTGGAAGCTTAATTCTCTGATGAACTATGCCCACAAGTTTGAAGGGGCACCAAAGTCTGTGGGTGGGCAGGGAGTCAGCACTGAGCAGAGGTGCAAGATAGATGGGAAAATGAAAAATTTTAAATACAGATGAGAGAATAGGAAGAAAAAGAAACCAGAAAGTAAGGCTCTGAAGAGGAAAGAAGACGAAAGCAAAAGAAGCAGAAGTGTGTATTTTGCACCTTGTGAAACATTCTGTGTGTGCGGTATAGGGTGGAACAAAGAGCTTTCACAGTCTCCACAGAATGTTCAGATGGAGTATGTGTTTCTAAAAGAAAGCTCATAAAAAGTGCCTTCACTGCAAAATTCTGCAGCAACAACAAACAACAATGGTTACTGCCGTCTGAGTGCTGACTGTATCATAGATCCTGGAGGCGTATACAGACATGTTTTCCAGTTTCCAATCTTTAAAACCAAACCCTAATGTGGTTATTTATGCTTACTTCAGCTGGAGACAAAAAGGATCAGAGCATTTCAGTGACTTGCCAAAAGCATCAGAGCTCTTAAGTGGAAAAGTCCAAGACTCCCCTTTTGCTACTATACCATTTTGACAGATTTATTTGTAATATTCTACCTTTGCATTATTTCTGATACAATAAGGCAGCATTTGAGTATAGTTGTATTTAGGGCACAGACCCTCAGTGAAAGTGTTTCTGATTGATATCATTGCTTAATCAACATAAGATAGTAGGGCCCACTTTGGGGGATCTGCTTTTCTTTCTCTCTATTCAAGGAAGACTGGTAAGGGCAAATGTGTACAGTTCCAGACTCTCTAAGCCACAGTGATTGATGCAGAGATGGCCATGTGGCCCAGCATGGTTCAAACAAGTGGTTTTTCCTATTATTTTTCTAATGGGAACAGGTGGTAGGGAGCTGTTGATTATGAGACTGTAAAGTCTGGAGTTGTCCGGTTAAGTGTCTGTGACTTAACCAAGAAGAATATGTTCTTCAGGCACTAGATGAGATACGGAAAGAGCCAGATTCCTGGCAGCATTTGGACCTCTAATTCCAAGCATCTCTCTATCTAAGAATGCCCTTCTTAGAATTTTTCCAGTCAATAGTTTATTTATTTTTCCTGTTAGCAATAGTGATTTTAAGACACTTAAGAAGAATGCTGACTTAAATATAAGTGAACTCCTGATTTAAAACCAATACAACTTTTTAAATGGCAAAAAAACAAACAAACATATCATTTTACTGCATAGGAAATTGATGTTTGCTTAGAACATAAAAATATATTTTTTAAAATGACTATCTTGCTTTCCATAGGAAAAAATGGGTGATATATGTTATGAAAGTAATAAAGCAAGAAAGGAAACAAGGAGGAAGAAAGGAAGATCCAAATTGTGCAAATAAAATAGCATTAATGTGAATTCTGTCTTTTATAATGCGATGAGAAAACATCGAATATCAGTTCTAAATTTTTGATTGGTGGAAATAAATTCTGATAGCCCCGACCCAAAGGTGAATAAAAGGATATGCATTCAAATCTGCCATCTTGCTTTATTCTAGATGAGGGTAAGTTTGCTCAAAGGAGTAGCAGAGTTCTGCAGTACTCTCAAGATTGAATTCTGTTCACATCTTTCCTTGGCCCTTCAGTCAGTGAGGTCGTCTTTGGCTGGATCTGCACATTGATAATGATATATTATCATGAAAAAGACCAGGAATCCACATTGCATTTATGATAAACTCCTGCCTGTTTTTATTTGACCTCCCCACCATGTTGTTCACCCTCAATTCACATTCTTCAGCAAATCCAAGGACACCAAGGAAATGAGGTGAAAATCACTGACCAGGAAGACAGGTGGTGTGTCTACGATAGCACCTGACACAGAAGATTGAATTTCTAAAATAAAATAAAATAAAATAAAATAAAATAAAATAAAATAAAATAAAATAAAATAAAATAAAATAAAATAAAATAAAATAAAATAAAATAAAATAAAATAAAATAAAAAATAAAATAAAATAAAATAAAATAAAAATCAAGAAAGAATAAATATAGAGTAAGTAATACTTCTGTTGTATGCAAAGCCTAAGTGTTTCCTTAAAGACAATTTATATAATAAAAAGATGAGGTCTCTGGAATAGGTGTGGACTGTCAAGTATTGTGCAGTATGATTCTATTACCTTTGGTATTGTGAGCTGCCCGTTGCAAAAGGCATGAGGAATTTGAGAAATGTATTTGGAGTATTAGAATTAAAATTGATGGCCATTTAAAAAGTTTAAATTAAATATATCAAATTCAAATTGTGCCTTGCCACATTTATTATTCTTTTAGAGTTTTTTAAATGTTTATTTATTTTTGAGAGAGAGCGAGACACAGTGCAAGCAGGGGAGAGGCAGAGAGAGAGGAACACACAGAATCCAAAGCAGGCTTCAGGCTCTGAGCTGTCAGCCCAGAGACCAAAATGGGAGGACCCACGGACCGGGAGATCACGACCTGAGCTGAAGTCAAACACTCAACTGACTGAGACACCCAGGCGCCCCTGTTTTGCCACATTTATTTTGAAATGTAAAGTTTGTTCTAATTACTTAGTGTAATATTTCTTTTACACTACGTCAATTTATATGAATAATTACGTTTTCATATAAGACTAGATTATTGCCATGTAGCATTAACATCTACTCAGAAGTCAGCAAGAAAATAATTTGTTCAAGAAAAATACCAATATTTGTAAATTGCTTTTAAAAAAAGTTGATCCTTCAGAGGACATTTTTGCTTTCCTATAAGCTTTCTCTTTATAGATTATAAATAAATTATTAAAAAAGAAATTGAATTATTATTATGAATAAAGATTGGTGAGGGAAGTGGTTGTACCAACGTTATTTAAATTAACTACTATTAGTTTGATTATATTATTACGATTATATTATTATGATTACCAGGATCTTTCTTTTGTGAGAGGAAATAAGATTATTTTGAACAGGTTTTTCCCAGAAGAATAAATACAAATTGTCAATAAACATATAAATCTATGCTTATCCTCACAAATAAAGGAACCCAAATTAAAATGAAATAGTGCTTCCAATGTAAATTAAGAAAATTTTAATGAAATTAAACCATCTAAGTGCAATAGGCAATTAAGTATAAAACACTCATTTATTTATTCAATAAATATATATTGAGTATATACTATATATTAGGCATTCTGTACCCTAGGGAAGTAATAACAAATCATACAAGTTTCTGCCCCCATAAATCCTACATTCTAAAAGAGAAGACTAATAACAAACAGGTAAACAAATAAATGATACAAATTTGGAAAGTTTTAAGTTCTATGAAGAAAATAAGGAATAGAGAGCAGTTAAAAGGCCAAGTAGTCAATGAGCCGTGTCTCTTAGATAAGAAAGGAGAAAACACCGAAGGAAAGACATGAATGATGATGATGGACCAGCCATAAAAATACCTGGGATAGGTCATAGTAGGCAGAGGAGAAACAAAGATAAAGGTTTGGAGGAAAGAATAGGAATGGCATAACCATGAAGCAAAAAGATGACTAGTGCAACTACGTTCGATGAGCAAAGAGAAGAGTAGTAGGAAACATTAAGATGTAGAGGCAGGGACCAGATTGCTTACGGCCTTCTGGACCATAAAAGGACTTCAGATACTATCCTATATAAAATGAGAGGTCTTTGGATGCTTTTTACTGGGAGATTTATATGATCTGATGTGCATTTTTAAAAAGCACTTTTACATCTGTGTGGAGACTGGACTGTAAAGGGGCGTGGGTGGAAGCTACGTGATCAGTGAGGAAGGCATTGCTCAAGGCTTCATGATGGGTGATAGTGGCTTAGATTAGGGTGGTAGAAGTGGAAGCTGTGGGAAGTAGCCAGATTTGAGTTATATTCTTTTTTTTTTTTTTTAATTTTTTTTTCAACGTTTATTTATTTTTGGGACAGAGAGAGACAGAGCATGAACGGGGGAGGGGCAGAGAGAGAGGGAGACACAGAATCGGAAACAGGCTCCAGGCTCTGAGCCATCAGCCCAGAGCCCGACGCGGGGCTCGAACTCCCGGACCGCGAGATCGTGACCTGGCTGAAGTCGGACGCTTAACCGACTGCGCCACCCAGGCGCCCCTTGAGTTATATTCTAATGTTTGAATCTGTAGCATGTGTGATGGATTAAATGTCAGTGGTGAGGGGAAAAGATCAGAATGACTCCTAGATCTTGGCCTTTGTAACTAGGTAAATGGTAGTTACCTAAGATGGAAAATACTGAGTGGTGAGAAAAGAGGGGGAGCAGAACCAAGAGTTCCATTGTGAATTTATTAGGTTGAGACATTGGGGAGCAATGTTAGACATTAGAGTGGAAATTTTAGGGAGACAGATATAGAAGGTTGAAGTTCAACTAAGGAATTGGGGCTAGTGATAAAATGGGGGGGTATCAAATTATATATGATATTTAAAATCATGGAGCTGGAAGGAATCAGTAAGGGATAATACAGAAAAGAAAAAGATCTAGGATTGAGTCTGAGAATACTTCAATCTTTAAGGGGCAGAAAGAGGAGGTACCTGTAAATGATGGGAAGTAAAAAGTAGCAAAGTGAAAAAACAAAAACAACATGTTTAAAGTCCAAAGTAAGAAAATATTCCCATGTACTATAATTATGAAAGAGGACTTCTTTGTAGTAGAAAATTTTGAGCGTTGGGTGGAATTTGGAATTCCTATCACTCTGGTCTCAGATATTTATAAGTGCAAGTATTAACCACCATACTTTTTGGTCAAGTATGGTGGGAGATTTATGATTCTTTGTAAAAAACTCATTTTCATTTCTTACATGGTATCCAAAGTACATTTGGATCAAGAAATGTGAGTGATCAAGAAATGATCAAGAGTGATCAAGAAATGGGTCATTCTTTGGGGTAGGCGTTACATAAATTCAGATTCACTTGAAGTTTTTTTGAATTTTTTAACATTCCTCAAAGATGATAAGAAAGTGCTCTTATTTATTTCATGCCTTTCCATCACATTTTAATCTTCTCATATGCCATAGTGTCTGAAGGAAGTTTTTAGAAGTCTTCTGGAGTCAGGTTAAAAGAAGACTTTTAATCTGATACTAGACGTCAGGCTCCAACTTCCATTTATGTTCAGGGTAGAGTGGTCCTGAGGTTTTCAGCACCATGAAGAAAAAAGCAGGTAAAATCAGCCTCATGTGTTGATGGAGCAGGGAAGCCCAAGACAGAGAATTCGAGAATAGCAAAAATTCACAATACACACATACACACCCCCCCCCATACACTCCTGTCTCTGTATCAATATTTGCCCAATAGTCACAAAAACTTTTAGACTACACCTTGTCAGTGAAAGCTTTCTTTCTAAAGCACCAATTGCTCTAGATTAAAGTGCGATGAGAAGTAAAATGAACACAGGCAAAACCATACAATATAGACAAAATCCATTGAAGGCAAAGATGCTGATATTACAATACTCTGTGGTGAACAATTGACAGGTTTAATTCAATGTTGTCATATTTCATAATTGTTTTATGTCTTTCTCTAATTAAAAATCCTCATTTTTCCAAATGATATTGACATACCAACATGTCTTACCTGAAACAGAAGGAAAAAGTCCTCGGAATAGCCTAAATAGATAAATGTATTTCATTACAAATACAAACGCAACCACTTCATTGGCCAAAACCAAACAACAACAACAACAAAAAAAACCCCTCTTACCCAATGGTTAGATAAGCTATTGCCCATGGGCCAAATCTAGCCCACCAGCTATTGTTGTAGATGAAACTTTATTGGCTATTTATGTGTGGTCTATGACTACTTTCATGCTACTGTGGTTGGGCTGAGTAGTTACAAGGGAGAATGTATGACATCAGAACCTAAAATATTTACCACCTGACTCTTTACAGAAACACAACACCAACTCCTATCTTAGAACTTCTCTTAGCATCTATATACTTCTATTTTACATACAGCTCTAACGAGTGGTATTATTTATTCTCCCAGGTTGAATCAGTAAAAGGGAAGTGAACAAACATTTGTAAATGAAAGCATTAACCTTTCTTCTTCCCCTCTTCCACGGCAGACACTGAGTATAATAATGGCCCTTGGCTAAGAGCTTAATTGAGTTCTCACTAGAACAATTACTTCAAACTTTCAGTTTTGAAACTAAGGAAGCTCTAAAGAAGAATGTGGATTCCTTTCTAAATCTCGGAATACTTAAAAGAATATCCACGGCAATTAGGGCAAGTGCTAAACACTATCACACGTGATAAGGTAACTGACTGACTCTATGTAAAGGCTAGTACCTGGAAAACATTTGTTTTTCTCAATATAGATTTAGCCTACTGTTTATGTTAATTAGTTTTATTCTTGGCACATCTGTGTGAATGTGTCAAACAATTCTGATCTTTACTCTTTGAAAATGTGAGAACAGAAACTGACAAGCTGAAGTTGATGAAGGTGGATACAAAGCAACAAAGACCTGATCTGATTAGAATGCACAGGTCACACTGGCCCTTGTCCCTGGTCTGTTCTGTGGACCTCTGGATGTTTACAGCCAGCATCAATGATTTGGCTAAAGGCTCATGGAATTAACCCAGTTTGAGTGATCGCCTGGAGAAATATATAATGAGAAGAAGGGACTGGATCCTTCAGTAAATTCACTGGTTAATCTTGAACACCATGAAGGATGGGTGGGGATCTCCCCCGGCCCCCCCCCCAAAAAGGAATATCTTTGATAGCCCAAAACAGGAAAAGGGGAAAAAGAGGAGTAAGCATAAAAATTAGGAATTTGCCTCTGACTTCTTAGGTGTTTTTGCTTTCCAATCTGGAAAAATCATATTTCATGCACAGCTTTAACTATTTCTTTTCTTTGTTGCTTAGTAATAAATACGAAAGACTTTTAAGTACAAAATGATTACCCGTGTTTTCAGTGGCAGAGTACGGTTTATTCCCTTCAGGATTACCTGAAGATATGAGGCTGTTGTGCCGTTCATAAGACAGACACATCTTTTGTTAACCTGCCCGTCATTTCTCCGCGAGATTTGCACGGAGCCTTGCTGAGCAACTACTAAAGGACCCTCAGCTGGCGGCCGTGGTAAATGCCGCTGGGAACTTCTGCGCATGCGCAGCACCCTGTCCCATGAGCACCCCCGCGGGCTCGGCCTGATCTCCCCTTCTGAAAAACTCCTGAAGAGATTGAAAAGGAGGAAGCCGGCCACTGCTGAAAAGGCCAGGACTAAGGAGGGATTTCAGGGTGAATGGACTGCCCTTCCTCCCAAGTTTTGCTGTTGAGCCCGAGGTCACAGACGCGTCTGAAGGCGCACAGGTGCCCTCCATGCCTGTGATGTGGCTTCTTACGGAAGAAGGGAGCAGGACCGTGCCGCCGGATGCCGAAGACCCGCCTGCAGCTCCCCCTGCTCTAGCTACCGAATGGGTAAGAACCACCACGGAGTGTGGTCTCAAGCTGTCCTTCCACATTAAACAAAAACTGGAAATAAGGTTGACAGAAAATATGCAGGTCCCAAAAGTTGTGTCCGTGTACCTGCCAGTCCTTATCCAGCCCCAACAGTGCTTGGCCCTGGTCTCACAGGGCTACATCCTGCACCAAATTTGTCCCTTCCTGTGCTTTTGAGACCATATGGTTTACCCACAGATCCAGCTGCCGCTGGGCCTTTAGGTGCATGGTGATCCATGTCTTCTGGACTTTGGACACCAGGAATGGGAGGGCAGTATCCTGCCTCTGATAGGGTATACCATCTTGGGGGGGCTCCGCAAGTACCAGGGGCAGCAAGCACCGTCCCATTGGGCACTGTTCCACCTGGAGTCTGGGGATCACCAGCGCCATATCCTGCCTCTGCAGAGTAATATTCCACACCAGAACTGTATCCCACTCCCTGTAATCCTTTTCAAGTGCCTCCAGGACCTTCTGGTGCTCCACTGATGCCTGGTGGCCCCATTCTTACCATTAAGTTAACACTGCAAAGATGATGCTTTGCTTTTTGAAATGTGTGTGTGTATGTGTGTGTATACATGAATGCATATAAGAATTGCTGGTTTCACTGTTCTTAGAGGGCGTTCATAAAAGAGTAAGTCTTGAACCTCTCAGAGAAGATATCTGCCTCTTGTACGTGGATGTGCAGTATAGCAGATGTGTACAATCACATAAAAATGCAAAAGAAAAAGCAATTCACAGCTCTGTAAAGTGTAGATAACTAGATTACTGATACCAATGCAAATGTCTCTTGTCCATATATATGCAAATAACTTCTGTCTAGAAGAAGGACAGCTGATTATTCTACTGCCCACCACTACTACCCTCCCGTTAAAAAAAAAAAAAAAAGTTTTGTATCTGTAAATCCATTTTGGCATTCGTGATTAACACGGATATGTGTGGCACTTTAAATTTTCCTTTAAGCTAATTATAACATCTTACTGGAATCTTCTCAAATTAACGAGTGAGATTAAAAAATAAATTTTGACATGCATTTGGTTTATATTTTTATAATTGTCATGGTTGTTAAAAGATAAACTGAGGCATATTAAATTTTTTGAGAGTTTATTTGAGCAAGAATCTATTTGAACCAAGCAGTGCCAAACCACAAGTGTTTAGGAGCTCTTCACCAATAGCTAGGGGACTTTTATAGATGAAAGGTGGAAATAAAGCAAGGAAATTATTGATTGGCTATAGCTTAAGGTCTATTTGGTTGTTTGTGATTGGTTGTTCTTAGGCTTTTATTTCATAATTTCGAGGCATTTACAGGTTTAAATGTTTTTTTTGTTGTTGTTTACATAGGTCTCCATGGCATTACAGCACATCAGTCCAATAGCCTCTTTGTTTAATTAATTTCACATGGTTTTATCTTTTTTAAAAACTTTTCTTTAATGGTTGTAATCCCATTTTTAAAACACCAACTCCACAAGAAAAAATATCCTATTCATCTGTCCAACCTTGGTAGTCATGGTGGAAAGATGATTAAAAGGACAAGGTGGAAAGGCAAATGTGGCCTACTCATGTCTCTCTTTGACTTGCCCTCTAGAGGGAGAATGCAATTTCCTGTCCAAAGCCCTGAATGTGGAGCAGCCCTTGGTGGGGCTGGGAGTTCCACAACGAGAAAGAACACAACACACTGAGAATTAACCATCAAATAGGCAGCTCTGGAAATATACTCGGGAAGAAATTCTGATTCCCTCTTGTACACTAAGGGACAAGGACCTCCAAGAAGGGAACACTATAATAGGGAAGGCAGATACTTGGATTACACATGCATTGAGAATTACACGTGTACTCTACTGAGTCATTTGTGAACCCTCATTTAACCTTCATTAAAAACATATAGAGCAAATTTGTTTATCCCTTTCTGCAGATTTGGAAACTGGTGCTAGAAAACATTGAACACAGATGAAACACCAATTAGGAAGTAAAAATAAAGTCATGATTTCATGCATTAACAGTATACTTCTCATTATAGTACCGGGACCTGGGACCTGTAGTGCACTTTCCCAGAAAGTTCGGCCAAATCCGTCTCACACATACCTCTGGGTACAGTACTTTTATAGCCATGCAGTGCCAATGGTTCTGCTTATCCCCTTCCTGTGGCTTCAAAACTTCATGATAGCACTTGCTGCTGCTACCATTGTCATCTTGCTTTCTTCTTACTTAAGAAGAAACACTGTGCGAGTATTATGTTACACTCAACATTCTTCCACTGGGTTAAGACACTCTGCGCTAAATGCAAAAGTGTAGTGCTGGTTCTGGCACTGGCATGCAGACTGGTATTGAGGCCTTCAAAACCAGTGAGACTGCAGGTGATGCTGGCAATGTAGATTCCCACCAAAGAGGAACTGATGACTCTGCTGAAAGATTTTTTTCTGAAGGAAGGAAATACCTTTCACTCGCCTTCTTACCACATTCAGATAATAGTGTGATAAAACTGCTCCCTTGAGTCTTTCATAGAGACTTTGAATGAAAATTACTCATTATTGTATATAGATTCATAGGGCTTGTTTATTTTTTAACACATAATAACTTTCCATATATTCCAAGTTGGGCATAATGCCATGGGGAGCTGAGCTGGGGAATGAATGATTTGAGGGGCAGAAATCATGCCATAATTCTCTTGAGTCATTTAGCCTAAAAGAAAATACCTTGTATAACTCACCATCTCCTAAAAGTATAACTGAATTACAGTTCACTGTATTAAAATTGATTCATTTCATAATTCTAAGGCATTAAAAGGGTACACTCTGGTCAGTAGAGTGTTTAACATAACAAGAAAGTGTGTAATTTTTTCAAACTTAAATTCAAAATGGTTTTAATAAATTAAAATCTTGCTACTTGAAACAATGAGCTTTTGTCATTGGGAAATCAGTCATAAGGAACACGTCTTTCACTGAAGATTCTGGATAATGAGGCATCAGTAGGAAACAGGAACAGTATCATATTTATTTTCACAATGTTCACCTCAAAGTAGAAATCCAGTGTTCAATTGATTCCTGAATTTGGAGGAAGAATATTAGTTCAATCCAAATAATTGAGGTAAAACATGATTAAATATAAGCATTCAATATGTGGCTATATCAAACCATCTCTACTCAAGCTGTGAATACAATAGTGGAAATGATCCCAGTGACCAGACCCTATATTCTGAGGGATTTGGAAAGAAAGAAGCAAGCACTTCCACAGGAAAAGCAAATCCTACTGCCAGATGGAATAGATTGGAACTGTTTGGTGAGGTGATTCATCAGGTATTACATTCCCTTGTGAGAGGGGGTATTAAAAAGTTTAGCTTTTGCCCAGGAATGCATCCTTTTCCCAAGACCCTAAGATTGATACATGATGGCTTGAGGGGAAGGACAAAAGAGGCAGCAGGTCAGCAAACTGTAGCTAGTGAGCTAAACCCTACGTGTGGACTGTGACTGTTTTTTAAAGAAAATTTAATTGAAACACAGCCATACCCATTCACTTGCATATCATCTGTGGTTACAGCAGGGGTAGAGCTTATTGATTGCCAAAGAGACCGTATGGTCCTTTATAGAAAATGTTTGCCAATCCCTACCTTAGTATAACAAGTATAAGTGTGAAACCTGCATCATAAATGAAATACTTATCTGGAAATCTCTGAATTAACAAGCCTTAGCAAAAGTTGCTATATATAGATCTTGACCTTAGAACCAGTAACTAGACTTTGGGGAATAAATTCCTGACTGACTTCACTTTAATTCAAGTTTATCCTACCAGGTACCAGAAAGTTCCCTTGCTCTCTTCTCTACAGTAAATCAAGTATTTCTGGTTATATGCTGTTCTTTATTCAAATCTATTTGGGTTAAGGGATAGATTGTTGTTCTGAAAATTATTGCAGTTGAATACACTAATGTTGTTAAGTTGAGCATTCCCTGCAAGCTGATAGCTGCCAAAGATAAAATGGATAGTCTCTTAATCAGCTCAGGCTGCCATGGCCAAATTCCATGAACTGTGTGGTTTAAATGACAGAAATTTATTTCTCACAGTTCTGGAGTCTAGAAAGTCCCAATCAGAGTGCTAGCCAATTTAGGACCTGATGAGAACTCTTCCTGGTTTGTACATGGCTATCTTCTCACTGTGTTCTCACACAAATGCTTCTTTGTGGATGTGCATGGAAAGAGAACCAATCATCTCTCTGGTATTGTTTTGTTTTGTTTTGTTTTTCTATGAAGCGTTAATCTCATCATGAGGTCTCCGCCTCCACAACCTCAGAAAACAGTATCTACAGGACATTTTCACAAATCAGATCAAATTATAGCTCAAGCTTGCTTTGAAAAGCAACTACTACAAAGTTTATTTTCTCCCTTTGTTTGTTGATAGTCATTGATTGTTATTTTGGTTGGCAGATACCCTGCACTAACTTTGGTCTCATTATTTATTAATAGGTTTTTTCCTCAATTTAGTACTTGAATTAATTCTAGATATAAAAAGAGAAACTGCAATTGTCAAAGTACTTTTCTGCTGTGTATTAAACATATATGTTTACTTATTGTATCAAGGCTCTACTTTGGGGATAGTTTTAAAATAGTCTATTTTTTATAAGACCTACATGCAGAATTTTCGTTTATTTTTTTCTAAAAGTGGTTTAACCTAGTCTAACCTTACGTTAAAGATGACTCTGACAAAATATATATATATAAATGTGAAGAAATCTTTTTAGTAGGTGAAAGTGTAGTTGACTTTCTCCTGCAGCCCCACCATGAATGACAACAGATGGATCAGGAATTTCTATCCATCTCTTGAATGTAATCAAAGAGACACTGAGATATGGAGTCAGGAAGCTCTGGGGAGCCAACTGAAAGAACAAAAGCTGAGTTAAATTGTGGAGAGCAAAACAGACCACACTTATAAATAAAGGCATAAAGGAGACCATTTTGCCCAAAGGATACTGAAAGAACAAACTTGGTGGCAGACAGAAACCTTGTTTCCAACGACAGTCCCCAAAAGACCTGATTGTATTTATCCAAACCTCTATAATACACTTCTCTTTTTGTTTAAGGACTCTTCAACAGGTTTCAGTTCCTGTCTGGAATAGAAATTGGTACCTATGATACCATAGCAAGATAGAGATTCTCAATAGTATGAATTTGTTTAATGTTTTGAGAGAGGAGGGAAGGGAAAGGCTGGAAGAGCTAGGATATTGTCTGTAGGATACCCTGGGGACTTACCTAATTAATTTGTTTATTGTAACCTGATGGGATTTAAGTCAGACCACTGAAAAAATTTTGGGGTACTAGGATGCAGAATATAAGGTTAATGTAGGTATTTCTTATGACCTTAAATAAAGTTTTAGTAAAGGAAAAGATTTGCTGTAGTCCAAGGTGACCCTACTGAGTGTTGAGAATGTAAAGCAGAATGCTCACACTAGTGTAAAAGCACATAGGATTGCTATTAGCAGAAAGATGAAGGGTCCAAGAGTAAAGGTGACTCTGCAATGGGTGGGGGAGAAGGTGTGGTATTTTGTCCTCTGAGAAAAATATCTGTTAAAGAGTTCCAGAAGAATCAGGGATTTAGGGATTCAGGGAGTCAAGCAGATCCAAGAATCAGGGGAAAGACATTTAAAAAGCAAATCTGGTTGAGGGGTGCCTGGGTGGCTCAGTCAGTTAAGCGTCCCACTCTTGGTTTCAGCTCAGGTCATGATCTCACGGTTCATGAGATTGAGCCCGGCATTGGGCTCTGTGCTGGCAGTGCAGACCCTGCTTGGGATTCTCTCTCTCTCTCTGTCTCTCTCTGCCCCTTCCCTGCTTGTGCTCTCTCTCTTGAGATAAATAAACATTAAAAAAATTAAAAAACATAAAAATAAAAAGGAAATCTGGTTCAAATTACAAAGCTGGCATAGCTATAAAGTGGACACACTAAGCCTTCTTGTGACTTTATAACACTCTCATCATTTGTTAAATTCATTAATTCCTGTATGCTTTCTTACAATTATTACAAGTAAATTGTTTACAAATAAAAATGGAGTTCAGTGCTTTTTAAAACCAGAAATCAGAGTTAGGAATAAATGTTCTATCCCACAGAGTCCTAGAGAAGAGAACAAAATCACAGGAAAGATTAAGTGACATCTGGAAAAGTAGGTCAAAACATGGGGTATAGAAGAGGAGAATAAGATGAGAAGGATACAGGATTAGACCTCATAAATAGTCCTGAGCTATTAACTGGCAAGAAACTCCTGTTTTTCCTATGAAAAGTGTGGCAGAAAGCAAAGGGGCAGGAGCTAGGAGAAGAGAGTTAAAGGACAAGAAACTTCTATTAAAGCAGTTCAGAAGATAGGAGAGGAGGCAGAAACAGCATTCATTAGTCTCCAAAGTATACTTTTAGCAAGCATTGTTCTCTACTTTGGGACAATTCTAAATATCTGACATCTGAGGGAAACACCTACACTTTATGAAACTTCTCTTTAATCTCTCACTAAAGTGAAATTTGAAAGAAATAACTTTTCCCCCCCTCTGAAAATTCATAAGTAAAACAATTACATACTCTGTACTAATTCAATCTATTGTCAAAAGTTTAGGGTTTTTCGGTTCTTTTCATTGTATAAGATAATCTCTCAGTTGATAGTGCTTAAATTGGGTCAGAAGATAAACCTTGCAAAAAAAAGGGGGGGCTCTATTTAGGCTCTGACATAATTCATTTTATTTGCAACTATACATGAATGCTGAAACCCAAACTTATAAATGCACTTTTATATGGCTGTCAAGAAACATAAACACAGCCACTATTTATCTGATAACATTGGAGAGAAATGCAGTTCCCAAATGATGTGAGGTTAAATCTACAAAGATGAGGTGAATTGTGAAGGGAAGCACTTAACTGGTGAAACCAATCAGCATAGACAAGCAATCAAGACGGCATTGTCACTTTTTCTTCCTTGAGAAAAAGGTTTATCCTGCTGTGCTTTGGGGACAAAGTATCTTAATTATTACATCAAATGCTTACTTCACTTTGCCTGTCTACAAATCATTAAGTCACCATGTGCCATGAATCTGATTGTTGGTGATTCTAAGCAATGTCAGCTCAAATATCCCTGTGTGTTTACTACCCTGTATTATTTTTTTAAAGAGTTCAGGACACATCAGGTTTCTTTAGCATTTTAAAAAAATGTCTATTTTTGTATTTATTTGGAGAGAAAGAGATAGCCAGCAGGGGAGGAGCAGAGAGAGAAGGAGACAGAGAATCCCAAGCAGGCTCTTGCAGCTGTCAGTGCAGAGTACAACATAGAGCTCAAACTCATGAACCCTGAAACCATGACCTGAGAATTAGATGCTTAACTGACTGAGCCACTCAGGCCCCCCTACCTGTATTTTTAGTATCTACTCACTTACCAGCCTCCCTCACCTGTAACTATGAACTCTTTGAGGACAAGGATAAATCTAATACAGTAGCGTTCAAAGCATGGTTCCAGGACCAGCAGCATCAGCACCAGCATTACCTAGGAAATGGTTTGAAATGCAAATTCTCGGGCCTAAGCCCAGACCCTGATCCAAAGACTCTGCTTTAAGGAGTCCTCCTGGTGATTCAGATACCTACTAATGGTTTTGAGAACCACTAATGATGAATCACATTCAGGCACCAAGCACAATACCTGGTAGAGTGTAGAATCCAGAAGGGAAAATGAGGTCTATGGGGAAACCTATCTTGTGTTGCTTTCAGCACATTTGTAGCATACAGTGTCCCATTGCCCTAAATCCCATACAAAAAAGTAGGTAATAACCTGTCTACACTATGGAACCATATTACTCCTTTCTAGGATCTTTTCAATATTAAAAAAAAAAATACTAGAGGGGTATCTGGGTGGCTTAGTTGGTTAAGCTTCTGACTCTTGACTTTGGCTTAGGTCGTTCAAGCCCCGCGTTGGGCTGTGCACTGACAGCAGAGCCTGCTTGAGATTCTCCCTCTCTCTGCCCCTCCCCTGCTCACACTCTCTCTGTCTCTGTCTCTAAATAAATAAACAAACAAGCAAACTAGAAATAGTAATGCCTATTGTCTTATGTAGAATTCATTTCAACTTTCTTTTAGAACAGGGGTATCAGGGAAAGCCTCTGATTTAGGTAACACTTCTTTTACTCCGTAACATCTTAAACTGCATTAGGGCGTTTTCTAGATTTTCTCCTTTCTTTCACTATGTGCTCCTTAATGGCAACTACTATGCTCATTTCTTAGACCTCAAGAGCCCAGAACTGTAAGTAGCATGTGGTAGATATCTACTATATATTAAATAAAGGAATGAGTAAATGAACCCTGTAGAAAATCAACTTTCCATTTATAATTACCTAGTCCTGAAATTTATAGATAAATACTTTGGGAATAAGTTCCATCTTCAGAATCCCCTACTCTAATGCAAGCTGAAAAAGTTTTAATCCCATTCACATTGGATAATGCTTATTATCAAACTGTTCAGTCACTCTTTGCTGAGAAAATACAACATGCTGTAGTTCCAGGGATTAAAAGCATTTACGAGCAGGGTTATTCATATTTATGCCCATTCTCTTCAAAACAATAAGCTACTTGAAAGTATTAAGCCAAGAGTTATAAAGCAACACCTATTAACAGAAGTATAACTTTATGAGTGATGTTATTAAGTCACTAAGAAATAAGACAGGTAAGCTAGAGACACCTAGATGGCCATGTATTTATTTTAGGTTTAAGTGAAAATGTTCACACCAGGTCCACCAGCTCGTTGTTTAAATGTGACCAAGGACAACAACCACTATAGTTACTAAAAAGACACAAAGCTCTAACTCTTCTTATCTTCCCAACTATCCATACTCCAAGGAATGAAAAGGGGCTTCAAAGGCCTGGATACACTCTTTTCAAAACCACACTTCTATATTGCAGAATATAGAAAATATTCACTAGCATAGAAAATTCTTTGATCTACAGAATTTCATTGAGCATCATTTCAGAATACAGTCTCACAAATTTGTAGAACTAATTCTGATTGTTCACTCTCACTCTAAACACCAGTTTTACTTTTTTTACTGTCTGGATAGCATCTTTCTTATTTCACAACACATAAACTAAAACCTATGTAAAACAATGCCTTTTTTTCCAATTATAAATATTATTCAAATATTCAATATGTTCAAATATTTTCCAGCCTCATATCTGTGACTTTTTCATGTACTATAGAAAATGGTCCCTGCAGGGGCACCTGGGCAGCTTTTTGGTTAAGTGTCTGACTTTGGCTCAGGTCATGATCTCATGGTTCATGGGTTCGAGCCCCACATCAGGCTTTGTGCTGACAGCTCAGAGCATGAAGCCTGCTTTGGATTCTCTTTCTCTCTCTCTCTCTCTCTCTCTCTCTCTCTGTCTCTGTCTCTGTCTCTCTGTCCCACCCCTGCCTGTTCTCTCTGTCTCTCTCAAGAATAAATAAATGTTTAAAAAAAGAAGAAGAAAGAAAATGACCCCTGCAAAGGGATCTTTTGCAGCTAAACTATTTCCAAAATCCTACCTCTTCTACCTCTAATTATATTTCAGTCGATCCTGTAATTAAATGACCCTGTAAATAAAATGTAAGAAAAGCCAAATTCCTTTTCTCAAGCCTGATGAAATTCTGCTTATTCTTTAAGTAGCCGAATTTTGAAACTGCCGACCATTTTATTGATACCCTCTTCTGATTAAATCCATGGCTGTAGGTACCACCTAGATGCTGGTGATTCACAAATGTATGCTTCATCTCTCCTGAGCTCCAGGCCCATGAAATCCACTTACCATTGGATATCTCAATGTAGCTTTCAAAATACTTCTATATGCCTACAACTTTACTTATAATCTTCTCTGTCAAAACCCATTCCTGTTACTCAAGTCTTTCCATATATGGTTTGCAATCCAAAATCTGGTCACCTTCTTACCCTTTATAGCCAAACCATTTTCCAAATCTTTCTCATCCCAGCTAAATATATTTCAAATCTATCTACTTGACAATATCTCTACTACCACCACCCTAGTCCAGGCCACTTTTATCTCTGACCTGGATCACTGCAATTGTCACTTAAATGGCCCCACACCCACACTTGAATCTTGCAAGCCAGCAACCTGACTAGATACCTATAACCACAAATCCAATCATGTCACTCCAAAATTGTAACCTGCCCATGGCATCCTATTGCCTTTACAACGAGGTTTGTATTTTTACCATGATCCATAAGACCTTGCTGAAAGTCTCAACTCTTTACCAAGGTCTAGAAGGCCTTCCCTCTCTGGTTTTACCTCCTGCCTGTCAGCTCTGCACTCTCTGTGACCTAGCCAAACTGGTCCTCATTTTGTCAGTTAAGCCAAATGGGTGCCCCAACTTAGCATCTTAACTCAGACTGCTTCCTCTGACTATAATGCCTTTTCATATCCATTCCCTTTCAATCAGCTTCAAGTTAAATATCACTTTCTCAAAGATATTGTGTCAGGTTATATTTTCTTCCCCAAGTGAATAACAATATTCATAGAATAGCAATACTGTCATCTTATATGTCTTCCCAGAAGCTTGTTTCTTGTCCATCAAGAGTTGAAGTCTATTTCTCCTCCTCTTCAAACTTGGCTGCTTTGTGACTTCTCCAACCAGTGTGGCAACAGTGGTGCTATGTGACTTCTGAGGCTAAGCCATTAAAGAGATGCAGCTTCTGCCTAGTACTTTCTTGGGACAGTTACCTTTGGAACTCATTAATACTGTGAGGAAGCCCAAGCATACGTAGAGGCTTTATTTAGGTGTTCTGGCCAGCTGGACCAACTAAGATCTTAGCTAACAGCACTGAGCGCCACACAGGCAAATTAATGTTCTTCAGATAATTCCAGCCTCTATGCTCTGAGTTCTCCAACTGAATCCCCAGTTATCAAAGAGGAGAGACCAGTCATCACACTGTACCCTTTTGAATGCTTGACTCACTGAATCTGTAGGCGTAATAGTGCTTGTTTGATGCACTAAATGTGAAGTTAGTTTGTTATGCTTCCCTAATAATTGGAAGCTATAACTCCCCTGGTCCTTCCTTGAAACTAGGTCCTGCTGTCATAGACATCTCAGCTTACTTTTCACTATGTCTTTAATGTCTGTCTTCTCTTTTACCTTAGAAGTTTGATGAGGATATGGGTTTTATCAGCTCTGTTTACTGCTATATTCACAGTGTAGATATTCAGTAAATATTTGTAAAATTATTGAATAAAATTCTGTTAAAATATATAAAGAAAGAGGAGTTTAGCATTCGGAAATTGAAAAAGAAGCTACAAGGAGTAGCAGAGAAATTATTTTCAATAAATTCTTTAGAAACAAATGAAGGTAAAAGACTATAATGCTGTATTTTGGAATTACATATTGGTGGTATTTGTATTTCTGAGATAGGAGGAAGCTAAATAAACATAAGATGGGTTACAGCATATATTTTGACATAGAGCTGAGCCAAGACCATAAAGCCCTGGGGATTGGGGAAAAAATGGAAAATATGTTAGTAAGTTAAAAAAAAAAAAGGCCACCCAAAGCTTTTTAAAAGTCAAATGTCCAAGCGATTGCATTACTAGAAAAATTGGGGAAAAAAGGGACAAAAGGGCATGGAGGAAAAACCAGTATCAGAACCCTGTTGTCAGCAGTTCTAAAAAACAAGATCAAAAACTATTCACAGTTAGATTGAGGCCAAGACACAGAAACAAGCATCAAAGAGCTTCTCTGCCTGAATGCTGTCTTCAACAAAGGAAACAAATTATAAATATTTCATTGAAATTGACATGGATAGAGACCTTAACACTTTCTTCTATATCAAATTTGGTAAATCAATGATAGAGGTCTCTTTTCTAATAATGTCAGATGTGAAAGTTATATAATATAGGTAAGTTCTCTAATACGATTTGCACTACCAGGTCATCAGGGCTTCAAACCTGATTTTTTCTTTTGTTGAATTTTTCAGGTTTCTAATTCTCAAGATATATTAGGTCCATTTGTGTTATGATATACAATTATGCATTTATGAAATTGACTTAAGAGAGTGTTTAAAATAAAAGCAAATATGCATATAAAAAAGAAATGGATGGATATTCATACTTTATGTTATTAAGAAAACCTTGATAAAATTATTTTCATGGATACTTTAAAATCTCAATGTAATTAAAACCTGGATAAATAAAAAATTATAGTTTAAAATCTATAAAGGGAAATCAGCATTTCTTCTGAAGAAAGAAAGGGGAACAATGAGGTACTACAAGGACTAGTGCTAAAATAGATTTGTTTTAACTGATGTAGAAGAGCAGACAATAAATTCTCTAACGTTATTTCAAAACCAAGCACTTTAAGATAATGAAATGCCCAGTCAAATGGGTTGTCCTGAAAGATGTCTACAGTGGATAGGAAAAGCCAGCAAAGCTTTACTATAAGCATATGTAAGATAATGTATTAAATAAAAAGTAATCCAAATCCATTTACCATCTAATTGGGTCTCAGTTATCAGCAAAATTCAAGAAACAGTCAGAGAGGACTTTGTAGATTGACAATCCCTAAAGGCATCAATGTAATGCTCTTTTAGTTAGCACCTTTAAACAGAAAGTCTTCTAGAACACCACACTGAAAAAGTAGCCAGGCATACAGCCTCTATTCAAAAACTAATTCCTGAACTGCCCAAATCAATCTCTCAGCTCATCCAGTCTTGCTCTAATTTTCCAGCAATGAACCCCAGTATTCATTTCCCCTTATGGTAGTCAGCTCTCAGATTTGACAACCTGAGCTAGCTCCAACTAAAATCCTGCCCATCTGCCCACTGCAAAGCCTCACCAGCAAGCTTCGTCATATCTATTCTTGCTAGATGTGGCTTTTCCCTAAGCACAGCCCCCTACCAAGTGGAGGGTGCCTCACAGGAAGAGCTGGACATAGTGTCCTGCTGAGGCCACAAGGACAAATAAAGCAATGGAGCAATGGGCATTATTTACAACATGTATTATAGGAAATATTTTTTAGTGGAAATACATTTAACTTTATATAATGAAAACAAAAAGAAAATTAAGTTTTACCTCACTGAAATTTGGTTGTGTATATCCTTTCTAGATAGCATCAATGCCAGGAAAAAAAGCTGAATTTTGCCTAATTTATGTTGATGTTGCATGAATATAAATGTCACCATCCTTATTTCTGAGCAGTTACAATCACATCACTGCAGAATATTCTTGGTTTAAATTACAGTATTGTCAAATTAGCAAGAACATAAATAGGCAAGAATAGCAACGAAATCGTTAAGCATATATGCTTTCTAAATTACAATATGTGCAATAATATGTACATTCTTTGGGAAATGCTGTTATCGTATAACTGAAAAATGGCAATTGAATATAAATGTCTTATGTCTTTCTGTGTCTTTTAACTCCCATTGCAGAACACCACTATCTAAACAACTGATCTTCATGGTTTATAATTACAAAGTGCCATATGCCTTTCTTTTAATTAAAATAATTTCCATATTATATCCACTCTGTTTTATTAAAATAAAACCAAAAAGAAAAAAGAAAAAAAAAAAAGCCTGAGTTGACTACAAGATTAACACACAGGCATAACTTAATTCTGCATGAGATCACTCATTTCTATGAACTATATATATATATATTTTAATTCTGTAGAATATCAGCAAAACCTGTCTGAATCAGAGATGTCAATGATGGAATGCTACAATTCCCTTTACATTCATGGTGTCCCAAACACAACAAAGGCAGATTTTTAAAACAGGCTGAGACCATTTGTTCATGCCTTCAATATACATGTTTTCAAACTTACTTGTCTGGTGTATAGTATGCTTTTGCCATCTACTGGAACAATGATACACTGCAGTTGCAATAATTTTTGCAGCGGTAAGAATGGAAACAATGGTGATTAAACCAGGTTAAGCAGACATTTTAAAGATAACTTCTCAGGGTTCTGAGAAGAGTAAACATTCACTTTCAAGAATTCTAGGAAAGAGATCTTCCAAAATTAGAGACCTTCATGGATGCCTAAGACCTTTCCTTTATCATAAGATTCCTTTCTCTTTCTAAAGGCTCTTTTAAAATGCAAGTATGTCTGTTTTAAATGTGCGACGCTATGAGACAAGAGAACAAAGTATTGACTCCCAAAAGCTGGATGCTTAGATAATAGAGGGGAAAATCAGACTGAATTATTTTCAGTTAACAGTAATTTTTGCTGAAGATTAATTTTGAACTTTTCCATAAATATGATCGATCTGAAAATTTCATCTTTATTTGACAGGTTTCCCATGGTTTCCTTGCATTTAGAGACCACTGTTAACATTCCACTGTATTTTTAATTTATAATAGCATTTTAATCTTGCAATTCTCTGAAGTTAGTAGATTCAACATTATTACCATCATCTGAGTGGTTTGAAAACTGAAGTTGAGAGAATTGTAGCAGACTGACTCCAGATGGCCTCCAATGATATTCATGCCCTTGGGTAATTTTCTCCTTTTGAGTATAGGCTAGAGCTAGAGAAGTGCCTCTAAAAATAGCATACAATAGAAGAATGGAATGTCACTTGTGAGATTGGGTTATAAAAGACTTGACTTCTTTCTTTCTCTCTCCCTCTCTTTCTTCCTCTGGCTCTTCTTATTGGCTCGCTCTAATGAAGCAGCCACCATATTGTGAGCTGACCTATGGAGAAGCTACAGGGAATGAAAGAATGCCACTGACCAACAGCCAGTGAGAAACTGAGGCCCCCAGTCCAACAACCCATGGGAACCTGAATCCTGCCAAAAGAATGTGAGTAAACTTTATAGGGGATCTTTCCCCATAAAGAACTTTGAGGTAACTCCGCTCTAGAATCATCTTGATTAAAGTACTGTGAGGGACTGTGAGCCAAAGAACCCAGCTAAGTTACACAGATGTTTCATGCATGGAAACCATTTAAATCAAAAATGTGCTTTTAATTCTAAGGTAATAAGTTTTAGGGAAATTTGGTATGTAGCAATTGATAACTAAAACAAGAATGGTAAGTGATTTCCCATAGATATCAGACTGGCTAATGGTATAAAGGAAATAAACACTGTTAAGTTATTTCAGTAAGTCAACAAAAAGTCTCATCCCAGCAAATTAAAAATTAGTCAAGAACAAAAGAAACAAGTGATGGAATGCAGCAAGAGTTTATTGAGCACCTGATTTTGAAAGGCCTAGATTAGGTAAATAAGAAAAAAATTTAATATTGAATGGGAACTATTATAGACTGAATGTTTGTATACCCCTGAAATTTATATGTTGAAATCTAATCCCCAGTATGATAGTATTTGGAGGTAGTCCTTTGGGAGGTGGTGAGGTCATGATGGTAGAGCCCTCATAATGCAATTGGTACCCTTATAAAAAAGACCACAGAGAGCTCCTTTGCCCCTTCCACTATGTGACATTTTAATGAAAAATCAGCTGTCTGTGAACTAGGAAGTGGGACCTTACCAGACACCAAACCTGCCTGGTGCCTTGATCGTGGGCTGTTCATCCTTCAGAACTGTAAGAAAAAATATTGTGTTATTTATAAGCCACCTATTCCACAGTAGTTTTGTTATAGAAGCACAGATAGAGACAGGATATAATATAGGTAAAAATGAATCAATATTAGGATGATTAATGTGAAAGATATAAGTAATGATGCTAATGTTAGGAAGGCTCAAAGAAAAATATTCTCCCTGGATAAAGGTTGAAGAGGACATTATTGAGCAGAGAGCTTTTGAAATAGGCCTTGTAAGGAAGGCTACGATTTCAAAAGGGGAAGAATTTTGTGTAATAGTTCAAACATTAGAAAATACACAGAAGTGAGAAAATGGGGCATATTTAAGTAAGAATGAGTGGTTCATACATGGAAAGATCTGAGGCAATAATCTGCAGCAGTCAAATGTGTGATTGGAGTCCTGAAACCAGGCCTGGGAAGTTTGCACTTAATTAATTCTTCAAGGACCTATTGAAATTGTTTGCGAAGGAGGAGCTTCTAATTAAGAGCAAATTCATATTAGGGTGCCTAGGTGACTCAGGCAGTTAAGCTTCCGAGTCAGTTTCCACTCAGGTCATGAACCCATGTTTCATGAGATCAAGCCCTGAATCAGACTCTATGCTGGCAGTGCAGAGCCTGCTTGGGATTCTTCTTCTCCCTCTTTCTCTGCCCTTCCCCTGCTCACACTCTGTCTCTCAAAATAAATAAATAAACTTTTAAAAAAGACCAAATTAGTATCTTAAAAGAATTATTTTGCAATAAAATGAAGGATGGGTCCAGCTGCTATCAGAAAAAAAATTGTGAAAGGCTTTGGGTTATGAATATTTTTATATTTGTAAAAGGTTATAACATGAAACAAAAAGCAAAACTGGGATGAATAAGTGACAAAGAGTGTGTGTGGCCCATAAAGTCTAATAGCTGGTCCTTCACAGAAAAATTTGCCAACCTCTGGTCTAAAGAACATTCATCCTTCCAGCTTCTAAAGCTAAGAGATTGGCATTTTTCATGGTATGTCGAAGTATTTTACAAGTCTACAAGTTAGAGATAATTGATAGTACTGCAAATAACTCTTGCCTTTTAGCATGTAAATAAATTCTATCTGATGGAGGGAAATTTTATTTCTCCTCCCTAACCCCATTTCCCCTATCCCTGTAGAAAATAGTCAATTTTACTATAATGTATAAAATCATCATAATGCCTAAATGTCTATGCTCTCTGAATCATCTTTTGAGCTGGTTGTAACATCTGAGTACATCCTAAATTCATGAGTTAAATCTTTGACATGTGTTCACTTTATGTTTTTTATGAAAGTCAAGATTTGACATTTGTTTTAAGTTTTTATTTATTTATCTTAAGAGAGAGAGAACATGCGAGCAGGAAGGAGGCAAAGAGAGAGTGAGAGACAATCCCAATCAGGTTCCATGCTCTCAGCACAGAGCAGGTCTCAAACTCACAAACCATGAGATTATGACCTAAACCAAACCAAGAGTCGGACCCTTAACTGACCAAGTTACCCAGGTGGCCCCAAGATTTGTTTTTTTAAATAAATTTATCCTTTAAACAATGGAAAAGAAAGAGATAACAAATCAGAGATGAACAAAGCTATCTCTAAGAACCACAAATACCTCAATGTATCATTAAACACTGTTGAGCTCTGAGTGTCTCTGGAGTTGATTAATTTCAGTTACTCCCCACACATATATGGAAATTAGACATGGGCAGGAAACTCAGCCCTTTCTTGTGTTCTGGGTGTCATGAGATGAAGACCAAACAAAATCCAGTAATGCAGAGTAGCACTACTCCTACTATATAGTTACCCAGTGGCTAGATGAAGGGAGAACCCTATCCAGTAAAAAATACTAGCATAAAACCTGGATAAGGTAAAGAAAGGCTCAGTGGGTGAGGCCAGATCTTTTACCTGGACAGGTCAGCAGTGCCCCTCACAGTCGTCCTCTTCCAAGTCTACTCAACAGGGAAATATGAGTCCTTTCCTTTCTTGAAAATCCTGAGTCTTTTCTTTCTCTTCCCTCGTCCTCTAATCTCCTTTTTAGGCCATGACATGACTTCTTCACTCAAATATTTTTCCTTCCTTCTTGCTTCTTCAGACACTTTTTTTCTCCCTTCTAAGTGCTATGCAAAATTCTTTTCCACAAATTATTTCTCAATGGACTCAGTCCATTGAAACCAATATAGCAAATAACTATTTTTGCTGTACAGCAGGAAAAGTTTAATTCTTTTTTTTAAGTTTATTTATTTATTTTGAAAGAGAGAGTGTATGTGCAAGTGTGGAGAGAGAGAGCAAGAGAGAGAGAATCCTAAGCAGGTTCCATGCTGTAGCACAGAGCCTGATTCAGGGTTTGATCTCATGTGAGATCAAGACCTGAGCCAAAATCAAGAGTTAGATGCTTAACTGACTGAGCCACCCATGCACCCCAGTAAAGGTCTAACTCTTAAACTCTGACTGAGTTGATACTTAGGTGTCTGGCATGGTGAAAGTGAGATATTTAAATTTTCAAAGTAAATATTAGTAAAATATGAATTAGTAAAATATGAATTAACTTACCTGCTTATGGGCAATGGCAATGGTACTAGGGAAAAACAAGGTGGATTAAGAAGGAATTATGAATGTGTAATATTTATAAATTGTCATTTTATGGAAAATAGAGATAAAAGAATTGCTGTAAGAGCTATTCTAGTATATGAAGCCTGGTTCATCTGTTAATAATATTTATAGATATGGGGAATTCAGGTCAAGACACTAGTTTGGGAGCTGTTTGGAGAGATTATGACAGGGATTTTTCTCATTGTAAAGACTAATTCGAGTTGTAGTCATTCAACAGAAAAATTTTAAATAGTGATTAGGCCTTAGAAAATGAATGGTGTGAAGTTAATTCTCCTCTATACCACAGATAGGTCATGTTTTGGGGTACTTATTTTGTCTTTTTCACCTAGAGTGGGAACTTTTTCCTGCTCTCATAGAACTTTTCTGTTTTATCCCTATATTTGAAAAACAAAAACTACAATAAAAATTTTATGTTTGGAATATAATTATATATAAATAATATAATTTTATGTTGGAATATAATTATGGGTTATTCCCTATTTTAAAAAAGCTTCTCCGGGGCGCCTGGGTGGCGCAGTCGGTTAAGCGTCCGACTTCAGCCAGGTCACGATCTCACGGTCCGTGAGTTCGAGCCCCGCGTCAGGCTCTGGGCTGATGGCTCAGAGCCTGGAGCCTGTTTCCGATTCTGTGTCTCCCTCTCTCTCTGCCCCTCCCCCGTTCATGCTCTGTCTCTCTCTGTCCCAAAAATAAATAAACGTTGAAAAAAAAAAAAAAAACTTTAAAAAAAATAAAATAAAATAAAAAAGCTTCTCCATGCTCTGGTTTCTCTTCAAATTGCATAAATCTTTCGCCTTTTACTAAAAAAGCTTCTCCATATAGCAAAATATGATTATGAACTTTTATTAATCTCTGAAAATTTTAATATCATCATTAATCTTTATTAACTGAGTCCATGGATAATGCATCTCTACAAGATCAGTCAGCAACTTAAGACAATTTTTATCAGTAAAAACTAACATTGGGGGCTGAAGAGATAAGTCATATATCATTTATCAGACTAAGTTTATATTTTACTGTTGTTATGCAGATATTGAAAAAAGGGAAGACCTCAGGTTTTCTAATTTAGTTTTCTCTGTATGTGTTTTTTTTAATCTGTGGCAAAAAAAGAAGTTCAGACTCCTAAATTTTCCTATACCTTTTAAAATAAATAAGTAAAAATTAGAAGTATTTAAAAGTCTGATTTTACTTAGTTTAACATAAAAAAATTGTTTTAAACATCCCCCAATTCTTTTCTCCCCTCATTATTTTGTACAAAATACAATTTCATTATACAAGAAAGGTGTTAAGTTTTTTAAGAAAATGGATTGTATTCTCACCCATGGCAAATCTATGGAAATCAGCACTCAGTCAAATGAATAATATAAATCCTAGTTTCAGGACTTGCTTTAGGCAAAATATGTCAAATAGGCAATCTCTTCTCGCCTCCCTGGAGACCAGGGTGAGAATCTGACAGGGTAGAAACCAGAAAGCACATTACCCTCAAACTGAAATATTGTTTAGGCCCCAGCCGTTTCCTATTCACTTTAAGAAAACTAAGACCCACACACTGCATGACAGTTAATTCCTTTCAAATAAATTTATTTTGTACAGATCCAGTGGTGAACAAAGATTAATCTTCAAGTAAAATACCAAGAAGAAGCATAAACATGTTTTTTTCTACCTGTTCTAATGAATTAAACATTCTTTTTTGAGGTAAAACAAAGGCTTAGCTGCCTTTGAATGGCCTAGAGCTAATATAGTGACGTACACACAAATTTTTTTTTTCATGGAACTGATTTATTACAGTCCTTCAGCATGACCAAGAGCGCACTCCAAACTAAATCATTTCACTGCTGTCAAAAATAGAATTTGCCAAACAGTATTTAAAATGCAAAAACACTAATCAAAATGAATCCTTAATGAGTTATTACATATATACTTTTTTAACAGAAACTTTGCTAAAGCAAAGTACTGAGGATCTCTTAGGGGTGTTGCATGCAATTAATCATAAAGATTTTTTTTCTGGGAAAATAAATCTATGTAGTTTTTAAAAATATAGTATTAAGGAGCCTTTTTATCATGAGTTGTGGTAATTAAAGTTTAACTTTGTAAGTAGGACACACAAATCTTTTCAATAGTAAATCTGTTTATTTCACATGTAGTCACACAGGTCAATGCTTTCTAAAGTTTTATGCTGGCAAATTTTCACTAACCATGCTAAGCTTCCTTTTCTGTACAAAATAATTTTTTATACTGCAGGAACAACTACTGCAGCATATCAGAGGCATGCCTTACCTCCAAATCAAACTTATATTAAGCATGGGGTTTAAATTATGTATAATAATTTAATATAGTCCAATATTATAAAAAACAGTTTAATGAAAATATTTTTTATCCAAATGTAATTAATATACAGTGTTATATTAGCTTCAGGTGTACAGTATAATGATTCAGCAACTCTATACACACCTCAGTTGTCATCAAGATAATTGCACTCTAGGGGTACCAGGGTGGCTCAGTTAAGCACCTGACTCTTGATTTCAGCTCAGGTCATGATCTCACAGTTCGAGAGGTGGAGCCCCATGTCAGGCCCTATGCTGACAGCATGGAGCCCGCTTGGGATTTTCTCTCACTCTCTCTCTCTCCCTCTCTCCCTCTCTCCCCCACTTCTCAAAAGAAATTAATAAAAGCTTAAAGATAATTTTAAAACAAGGTAAATGCACTCTTAATCTCCTTTATCTATTTCACCCTTCCCCCCACCAGACTCCCCTCTGGCAAGCACCAGTTTGTTCTCTGTATTTAAGAGTTTGGTTTTTTGTCGCTCTTTTTCTTTGTTCATTTATTTTATTTCTTCAGTTCCACATATGAGTGAAATCATACGGTATTTGTCTTTCTCTGACTGACTTATTTCACTTAGTCCTGGCCATTGTTGCAAATGGCAAGATCTCATTCTTTTTTATGGCTGAATAATATTTCAGTGTGTGTGTGTGTGTGTGTGTGTGTGTGTGTGTGTATGTAATCTCACAACTTCTTTATCCATTCATCTGTTGGATACTTGGGCTCCTTCCATATCTTAGCTATTGTAAAAATAATGCTGCAATAAACATAGGAATGCATATATCTTTTGGAATTAGTATTTTTGTTTTCTTTGGGTAAATAGTAGTGGAATTACTGGATCATGTGGTAATTCTATTTTTAATTTTTTGAAGAACCTCCATACTGTTTTCCACAGTGGCTGTACCAGTTTGCATTCCCATCAATAGTACATGAGGGTTCCTTTTGTCTACATCCTCACCAACACTTCTTGTTTCTTAAAATGTTTCTGATTTGAGCCATTTTGGTAAGTATAAAGTGATATCTTGTGGTTTTGATTTGCATTTCTCTAATGACTAGTGATAGTGAGCACCTTTTTCATGTGTCTGTTGGCTATGTGTATGTCTTCTTTGGAAAATATCTATACAGGTCCTCTGCCCATTTTTAAATTGGATTATTTGTGTTTTGGTGTTGAGTTGTATAAATTCTTTATATACTTTAGAAATTAACCTGTATATCATTGCAAATATTTTCTCCCATTTAGTAGGTTGCATTTTTATTTTGTTAATGATGTCCTTCACTATGCAAAAGCTTTTTATTTTAGTATAGTCTCAACAGTTTAATTTACTGAACATATTTTAATTCTACAGTCTGTCTCCCTATTTTCTTAAACTCTTTAGGTTACTCAGGCAAATAAAAATATTGCCTTATTTATGTAAGAATTGACTATCTGCTTAGAATAAAATTTGTACAAATACAAATATTTTGAGATTAAAAATTTTTTGAGAGAGGATTAGTGGGAGAGTAGAAAAAGTATGAACTTTTGTTTGGGAGTACTTTCTTCAAATTTGAGTTCTATCATTATTGGCAGTTGGCAATTAGTCTCTGGGAGCCTCAATTTTCTCATCTGTAAAATCGGGCAATAATATAGATTTTGTAGATTTGACAGGCTTGAAAAAGCTGGTCATGTAAATGAACATGCACATGCAGTTGTTCATTGAATTGTAATTCCTTTTTTTGCTGATTACCTGTACCACAAAAGTTTGACAAGAAATGACTTAGATCAACATGCTTTTATTTGAAAGAAATATTTCTTCTAGATTCTGCCTTAGATTCTTGGGACTAGAATACTTTATCAATAAGGCAGGGAACAGGGGCACCTGGGTGGCTCAGTTAGGTATCCAACTCTGGATTTTGGTGTAAGTCATGATCTCACAGTTTGTGAGATAAAGCCCTGCTTTGGGCTCTGCTCTAACACCTCGGAGTCTGCTTGGGATTCTCTCTCCCTCTCCCTCTCCCTCCCACTGCCTCTTCCCTGCTTGCACTCTGTCTCTCAAAAATAAATAAACATTAAAAAGTATTCATAAAATAGAGCAGGGAATATTTCAATTTTGTTTCCTTCAATTTTTGTCTGTTTATTTGTTTAGAACAGACTCCAATTACAGAATCCTGATGCATTCATATCTAGTCATCTTGCATACTGCCTGGCACTGGTCACCATGGACAAGGACGAATCCACTCATCAGATAAATAATTCTAAGCAGAGTACCTGACTATAAGTTAGCAGTTATCAATCAACAACTATGTGATAGCAAAAGGTAGAATTATAAGCTCACTTCTCACACAATTCACTAAAATTGTTGGTAGAAAAAGCAAACAGTATTATGATTTGACATGTCAGAATTATACAAATTACCACATATTCCAAACTTATCTGCCATAATCAGTCATATTATGTTTATTTGAGAGAGGCATGGTGGGTTAGCAGAATACCAAGATTGGATTTTCAGTCCACCCTCCAATAGTAGATTCTGGATATATCATTTAGAATCTTTGATATGCTATTTCTTTATCCATACAATAGCAACAGGGCTACTTACCTTGTCTGTCTTGCACAGTTATTAAGGAGATAAAACACATAAGCTGTTTTGAAATTCCAAAGTATTAAACAGAAATGTAAAGCAGTTGATTTCATTGAACTCAGTATGAAAATTTACTGTAGAGAATATGTGCCTCTATTTCCATTTTAGAAGAAAGAACAATGCCATATTTGGCCTACATGGCCAAAATAACTAAGTTATATTTTGCCAAAAAAAAATGTTTATATAGGAAAGAAATTAATACCTCTTTGTATGCATTGCCTTGTTGATTTATAGTTTAGAATTAACATGTTTACCTCACAATGAAAGTTAAGAATAAAGCAAAATGAAGCTGGTAGAAAAAAACAGGAGGATTTGATACCAAAAATGAATAAAGTGCAAAATTAACCATGAATAAACTAACTGAGACAGTTTTTGCCTTTTTGCCAAAGACTGACCTTGGTAATTAGCATATCTAACCTAGAAAATATGATTCTTTAGAAGTATTCACCACTGTTTGCCTTACCAGCAGTTGCTAGGTTATAACTATACATCTTCAGGTACAATAACATAGCCCATTTTGCTAGTAGCAAAAAAGAGAGACTTGACACTGATGACAACCACAAAAAAGCCTAAATTCTATAATTTGAGAAGCATTATATCTGAGTGAATTTATAACAATTTGTTCATTCCATAAATGTAGAAATCCTGTAAATATTTCTCATATTGAAAAATAACACTAATAGTTTTTTGAGAATAAATTTTACTTACCGTAAGGGAATTTTAAAAATACATTTATTTCTACCCATATTTACTTCAAGACAATTACTTCTTAGTTTCTCATATAGGCTAAACATAATAAAAATAATTTTCCATAATTGAGACTTTATATATAAAGGAACCTAATAATACGGGAAGCATGTAAGTAAAGAGTAATCTTTATCTATAAATAAAACTCAGATCTCAGAGTAAATGTAGGAAATTGAGGGAAGGGAAGAAGCTAACATCTCTTGAGCATTTGCTATGGAGCTAGCTCAGTGCTTTCGATTTTATAAACATTTCATTTTACCCCACAAAAAAGTTTATACCGTATTGTAACGTTTTTTTAAAGATGAAGACTCTGAGGTGTAGAAAGTTTATTTAATGCTATACAGATAATAATTTATGGTGTAAGAATTTACACACTAAAAAGACCATTCATGGTCTTTATTTACTGCATTATCTTGACTAGCTATCCAACTCAATGCTTCATTACTAAATGTGTCTAACTGCTTGACATATCTACTACAGATTCAATCTTCTTTCTTCAGGTTTTTCAGAGGCTATTTATAGTATCAACAAAAAACGAAGCAATCAATATAAAATATTTACACAAATATACAATAAATTTAAAATTTTTTTAACAAATTAGCAAAGTAACAATTATTCTGACAATTGTCAAACAGTCACACAACTTAAAAGGTTTGAAATATTCAACAAAATTACAAAATCAGTTTGCTCTTCTCAATCCTGTTGAGTCTCTTTTGATTACATAAAACACTCAGCAGCAGTCCTCAGCAGGTCAGATAGCTTACACCACCAACTGCCATAATTGCATAGGAGCAACCTCCAGGCAAAAACAAGCTAAATACCAGGAATCTTCCCTCAGGGACAGTACTTAGAAGAGATCTGATTTCCCTTTATCTAAAATGTCTGTCTGAATTGAACAAGTGAAGGTAGTGCCAAATTCCTAAAACCAAAAGTTTAAGCATTCTCACTACTTCATTCATCATTTCTGTCCCAGTCCTCAGACTTCATATAATTAAGATACAGACTTCTGTCCATCTCTGCATTGGAAGCTTAGATGCTTTAAAACCAATATTGAACACTTTAAGAAACTAGAAAAATATGAGCAAATTAAATTCAAACTAAGTGAAGAGAAAAAACAATAATTAGAGCAGAAATCAATAAAATTGAAAACAGGAAATCAGTAGAAAAAAATCAATGAAATTAAAAGGTAGTTCTTTGAAAATATCAATAAAATTGACAAAACATTAGCCAGGCTAGCTAGAAAAAAAGAACCACAGATTACTAATATGAGATGAAAGAGCTGACATCAGTACAGATCCTATGGACACTAAAAAAATAATAAAGAAATAGTATGAGTAACTCTGTGCCCACAAATTTGGTTACTTAGATGAAATGTACCAACTCCTTGAAAAGCACAATCTTCCAAAACTTCACAAAAAATAGACAATCTGATAGGTCTATATCTATTAAAGAAATTTATTCAATAATTAATAATCTCCCTAAACAGAAAACACCAGGTCCAGAAGGGCTCAATAGTGAATTTTATTAAACTTTTAAAAAAGAAAGTATACCAATTTTCTATAATCTCCTTTAAAGGATAGAAGCAGAGGTTATACTCCCTAACTCATTCTATAAGGCCAGCATTACTGTACTACCAAAACCAGATAATGACTCTATGAGAAAAGTAAAGTACAGATCAGTATCTCTCATAAAATCCTCAACAAAATATTAGTGTATCTAATTCAACAATGTGTAAAAAGAATTATACACCAGAACCACGTGGAATTTATCTCAGGTATGCAAGGCTTATTTAACATTCAGTAATCCATTAAGGTAATCCAGTACATTAATAGGCTAAAAAAAAACAAAAAACAAAAAAGACACCTCACATGATTATAGCAATAGGTGAAGAAAAAGCATTTGGCAAAATCCAACACTCATTCATGATTAAAGATTCTCAGAAAACCAGGAATAGAGGGGGAAATTCCTAAGTTTAATAAAGAATATCTATAAAAAACATACAACTAACAAACTTACCAATAAGAAACTCAAAACTTTCCCACTAAGATCAGATACAAAGCAAAGATGTCCCCTTTTATGACTCCTTCTTTACATTGTACTGGAAGTTCTAGCTACTGCAATAAGATAAGAAAAATAAATAAAAGAGGCAGAGTGGGAAAGGGGAAATAAAACTGGCTTTATTCACAGGTGACATGATTGTCTACGTAGAAAGTCTGAAAGAATTAACAAAAGCATTCCTGGAACTAATAAGCAATTATAGCAAGTTTGTAGAATACAGGATTAATATACAAAAGTCAATCACTTCCCCAGGTACCAGAAAGGAACAAGTGGAATTTGAAATTGAAAACACAATCACACTGACAGATGGTAATTACACTTATCATGGTGAGCATTTTGTACTGTATGTAAATATCAAATCACTATGTCATATACCTGAAACTAATATAATATTGTATGTCTACTTATATGCCAATTAATTTTTTAAATACCATTTATATAAAAACTAAAAAAGTGAAATACTTAGATATAAATCTAACAAAATGTGTATAAGGTCTATATGAGTAAAAGTACAAAATGAATGAAATCAATGAAGGACTAAATAAATGAAGAGATATCCCATGTTCATGGATAGGAAGACTCTTCCCAACTTGGTCTATAGATTCAATGTAATCCCAATCAGAATTCCAGTAAGTTACTTTGTGAACATCAACAAACTCATTCTAAGTTTATATGTGAGCTATCAAGTCATGAAAAGACATGAAGGAGGCTTAAATGAATACTACTAAGTGAAAAATCCAATCTGAAAAGGCTACATACTTTACAATTCCAACTATATGACATTCTGGGAAAGGCAAAACTAGGAGACAGTAAAAAAAAAAAAAAAATATATATATATATATATATATATATATATATATATATATATATACTGTGTATATATATGTATAAGAGATATATATATGTATATATATATACACATATACACATACATATACATATATGTATATGTATGTGTATATGTGTATACACATATACACATACACATATACACATATATATATATATATATATGGTTTCCAGGGTTTGGGGTTGGGGAGAGGATGAATAGGCAGAGCACAGAGGATTTTTAGGGCAATGAAAACACCATGTATGATACTATAATGATAGACATATCATTTGTCTCAACTCACAAAATACACAATAGCAAGGGTGAACCCTAAGGTAAATTATGGAATTTAGGTGATTACATTTATCACTATAGGTTCACCAGGTGTAACAAATATACCAATTCAGTGGTAAATGTTGATAATGCAGGATGCTATGTAAGAGTGGGGGCAAGGGGTATATGGGAAATTTCTGCATCTTCCTCTCAATCTTTTTCTTTTTTTTAATGTTTATTTTTAAGAGAGAGAGTGAGAGAGAGAGAGAGAGCATGCACACAAGAAGGAGAGGGGCAGAGAGAGGGGAACAAAGGATCCAAAGAGGGCTCTGTGATGGCAGCAGCAAGCCCAATGTGGGACTTGAACTCATGAACCATGAGATTGTGACCTGAACCAAAGTCGGGTTCTCAACTGACTGAGCCACACAGGTGCCCCCCTGAATCATTTTCTGAACCAAAAATGCCCTAAAAAATAAATCTTTACCCAAAAAAATCGTACTAAAGATAAATTTAATATTTAAAAACAATTTTGAGCATCACATTTTAATTAATGGTATCAAATCACTTAGGTTCAGCACTGACTCAGCAATTTTCTGATGCTTTTGTTGGAAATTAATAGACACAGGGTAGGATTCAAGCTAGCCAGCGATGCAGATCTAAAACTTTTTAGTTGGAGCTGCCATAATAAAATCTAAAATATGTAGTATGTGAGATGAAGTTGGCGGCAGAGGCTAGGAAAAGGATGAAGAAACTGTTAGAGGAAGCTGAAACTGTTCTAGATGGCAACCCATATTCTGTACTGGCAAAACAATTGGTAAAACTGACTCTTGTGGTACCATGGTAACATGGTAACTCTTGTGTACCTAATGAAACTGTTGTACTTGGCAAAGTGATCACCAGGTAAAATATTAAGTATTACATTTAGCTAGTTAAATGCTGGTTGCATTTAGCTCTATAGTCTACAGTAGTATAAGAAGAGATTAACTCAGGCGTGGGGTAGAGAGGATGCCAATTACCAGTTTGAAAGTGAATTTGGAGTAAATAGAGTGGCATAACTTGAGATGAAGAGAAGTATACTTTGCAGGTGTGAGGAATGTGAATAAATGGCTCTTAGAGCAGATCTTCTGAAATTGATTACACTTATTGGCCTAGTTCTTCAGTCCTCTCTGTGTTCATATTCTTTACCATGTGATGTTGATTATTGTCTCACTAAAAAGAAACTATTTTCACACTCCTTAAATCTGGACTAGCCTATACCTTAATTTGTCCAATAGAATATAGCAGAAGTAACAGCACATTAACTCCAAATCTAAACTGAAAGAAGTCTTGTGCATTTCTTCTTGCTCTCTTTGGTTCCTCTACTAGCAGCATAAAAATATGTTTGGGCTAGCTTGCTGAAAAATGAAACATGTGAAAGAAACATAGCTGAGTTTCCTAGTCATCCCAACTAAGACTATCCTAGGCTAGCTGAACTGTGAACAGTTGTTCAAATGAATAAGTCCAGACAAAACCAAAATAACTGTTAAGTTAAACTCTCCCCTAGATCACTGACATATTTAATGTTTTAAAACAGTGAATTTGGGGGCTGCCCGAGTGGCTCAGTTGGTTAGCCTCCAACTTTGACTCAGGTCATGATCTCATGGTTCATGAGTTCAAGCCCTGTGTCAGGTTCTGTGCTGACAGCTCAGAGCCTGGAGCCTGCTTCAGATTCTGTATCTCTCTCTCTCTCTCTCTCTCTACCCCTCCCCCACTTGTGCTTGGTCTCTCTATCAAAAATAAATAAACATTTAAAAAATTAAAACAATTTTAAAGTGGTTTGTTATGCAGCATTATCATGGCAATGGATGACTAATATAGTACAGAAGTGTTCTAATTTCTACTGTTTTAGGAAGCAATAAATTATTTATTAAAAAACAGATATATCAATAAAGAAGGGTCTAAAAATAAAATTAAAAGTCATGAAGTTAACTACAAGAAGAACAAAGACCATAAACCTTATATATTGTCAGCATAAAAGACACACAGGTACACACACACACACACACACACACGCATGCACACAGATCTCACGCAAAAAAAAACTTGAAAAAACCCAGAAGTACATATTAGATTCCAAAGCTACAAGAAAATGCTGTATACAAAGTATACATCTAAAGCAAAGTGATTCAAAAAAGTTAAATGAAAAAGCTAAGATGAGCCAAGAAATACAATGCAATTACAAAGAAACAAAGAATAAAGAAATATTTTTAAAAGACTAATCAACTTCAGGAGTCCCTATTAATATTGAGAAAATATAATCAAGGTCAAAACGTTACATAAAACAGAAAAAGGCTTTATAGTAATAAAAAAATACAAAATACAATAAAAATCTTCAATCAACTTCTGTGTACCAAATAATATGTCAATAATATTCATAATGCAAAACTCCAGTAACTACAATGAGAAGTAATAGAAACACAATATTAAATAGGAGACCATGTCTCAGCTCTCAAAGGCCATAATAAATCAAGTAAATAAAAAAATTACTAAGGATTTAAGGGCACTGATGGCAAAGTTAATAAACTTTATCTGATAAATATAAAATGATTTCAACATCAGGAAATTAGAAACTGTATCTTATTTTCATGTGTCTATGAACATTTCATAAAAGCAAACTAAATATTAATTTTCAAAGAAAAGCTTAATAATTTCTAGAAGCAGATATGGTACCAAACAAGCTCTATGTTTAAAATATGATATAGTTACAATAATTTTTAAAGTAATAATAAAAAAACCTGAAAATTAAAAGAGAAATATTAACTCTTGGACCAAAGAAGAAATTAAAATCCAAACTAAAGAATTTGAAGATATTAAGTATGAAACATATCAACTTATAAGATTCACCAAAACCAATGTTCTTCTCTGAGAAAATTCATAGTCTTAACTAATTGTATTACTAAAACTGAGAAATACTAATATGATAGTGGAAGTTCAATTTTAATGAAGCTGTGTTTGAGGTTTCACCATTTAAAACATGGTGCTGTCTCCTGATTTGGGATACATTTGTTCTATTTCATTTCCAACTGGATATATTGCAATACAATTCTGACATTAAACCACCTGTAGTTAACATCACACTCCACAGGCTTAGGGCTTAATCTGCCTCAAGACTGCCCTTCTTTCAGATGCCAGCTGTGTTTTGGGGGGACATCAGACAATCTGGACTTCCAGCAAACTGACTACAAATTTGAGGGTTCCCATAATCCTTTCACAGAACTCGAGAAAATGCTATAATTAATTATTGCAGTTTTACTATATAAAAGATACACATAGAATGAGTTCTGGAAGGGAACGATGCAGAGCTCCCACGCCATCTTCATGTGGAGGAAGGACATGTCACCTTCTAAGCACATCAGTATTTCCCACTAAGCTTCTAATTATGGTTTTATAATTTAGTCACGATTGACTAAATCATTGGCCATGTGATTGAACTCAATCTCCAGGTCCTCTTTGCTCCCTGGTGGTCAGGCTGACTCAAAGTCCCCAATTCTCTAAACATGTGCTTGATCTTTTGGGGACCAGACCCCATCCTGAAGTTATGTAGGGGCTTACCAAGAGTCTACCTATTAGCATAACAAAGAAAAATTCTAAGTGTTTTTATAGTTCTGTGCTGGGAATCTTGGACAAAAACCAGATAATTCTCTCTATTTATATAATTTACTAATGTAACACAATATTTGGACATGCTAAGAAAGCTCCCCATCTGAACCCATAACAGAAGGAAAACAGATGGCTCACTGACATTAAGATAACTTGGTTTTAACAAGGAGACTATTAAGGTAAGGCTGGAGTATTGAGGAACCTCAAAGGGAATTTCCTTAAACCTGGGATTACCCTAAAGATAGAAGGGAGGAGATTGAAGCATTTACCAGAATTCAGAGGGAGAGAATCATGTACAAAAGCCACCTTGAGGGAAGCAGCAACTTTTTTTTAAGGGATAGCTAGAAGCAATGCTTCAGAGAGGAAACAGGAACTAAATATTCTGACCTCATTCTCCTCTCTGTGATCTGCTTCTGGAAGGCAGGCATTTTCATTGACTGAGCCCAGCTAGACCCCAGGGGTTATAACAGTCTTTTTATGGAGTCTATACAGAAGAGCTTCCTGGGGGCATAGAGTAGGGTAAAGAAATGATCTAGAGGGGCAAATGTAATATATTCAGCACACCATGAGAAATGAGTGTTGAGTTCTATATAAAGCTATCTCAGCATCCATGGACAATGATCTTTTGAGTTCACATTTGGTCTATAATGGTAAAAGCTGCCTAAAATTGAGCCATTTTTAGATTTCCCCCCAAAAAGTTTACTTGGTAATGATGCATTAATTTTTCATGGGCTGCTGGATGCTAGTGGTTAACTTTGAGGATTTTTACATTGATGTGCAGAAGAAAGATGGCTCTACATTTTTCTTATTGTTCCTAATATCTTCTATTTGTATAAACGACGACTCATTTAAATTGTTTCCAAAACATGAATACAAAAAAATACCAAACTAAAAAAGTGAAAACCCTAGTGTCCACCTTTAGGAATACAAAGAACCAAATCTTGGAAGCTTTTCAAACCTAGGCTTTCCTTATCTACCAACCTTTGCTTTAAAGGAAATGGTAAGGGGAGAGAGAGATTCTACAGGGACCACAGCTTTGTTTGTTTGTTTGCTTGTTTGTTTTTTTTGTTTGTTTTTAAGTCCTTCTCCTTACACTTGTATTGTAGGCTTGTTAGAGTAGGTAGTTCTTTGGGCCATGTTAGGGCCAATAAACATTGCCCTTTCTTTTACTCGGTTGTTTTCTCAAAGCATCAACATTAGAAGGACTTATTATCTTAGTAAATAGGAAGTTCAACATTATAATTTAGGAGTTGCTCAGGATTAAATTAGTTGATGTGTAAAAAGCTATCATCACAGCCTCTGGTACAATCTAAATATCTCCCTTTTTCTTTTATAGAAAAAATTCAGTGGTTAATTCTACAAAGAGAAATTCAGGTAGTTTGTAGCATTGGTCATTCTGGCCTTTCTGTGTATTTATATATACTTGACTAATTCTAATAACTAAGATCTTAAAGAATAAAAGTGTGTATGAGCACACACACACACACACACCACCCCATCTGCCTAGTAATGATACTATTTTACCATCTCATTTATTTTTTTTCTTTTTTTCTCTTCAAGAAATGTGCTTAATAAACAATTAGTAGAGATAATAATTGGCCAGTTTCTCTCCTTGTGCAGATGACATTTGAGTCCATAGTAGTGGTGAGACAAATTCAAGGGTGTATATTACTAGCAAATAGGAAAGATTCTGTGTTCCTCTCCCCAGTCCAAAATTTTAATTGGATGGGTCAGATGCCTCCAACGTGAGTAATTTAACATCTGAAGAGCATATTCTTACAAATCAGAAGAGGTTTCTCAGATATTTCAACATAGCAATGCATATTTCAAAATATCTTTTATATTTTTTCAGGGACATTAAATCTTTCTGAAAAATGAAGTAGGTTAGAAATATTCAGGACAATTCAATGAGTAAATGAACAATGACACGTTTGATATAAAACCAAACAGTTAAAATATTACAACCTATTTGTCACTTAAAACCACTGCCGCGTACACTTCTTCATCCTCTTTAAATGTATTTGCCCACCCTTTACTTTAGTATATTGGCAGAAATGTTAAAAAATATAACTAGCATATAGATCAATGTCAACTCTCCTGAATGTTCTGAGAGTCTTCTTCAAAAAGATGTGCACACATTCCAAAAGGCCTGTGTGCTTATAAGTTACTCTAGCTCAAATGCCGACTATATATTCTTGGTGCTAGTCAAACACTATGGAAATATTTAATGGTAAAGATAAACCAAGCATTTCTAGCCAGTCACTTTCAACTGAGATCAATACAGTGTAATGATGATTTAGGACGCTTCTTAGTTTAACTTAAGTAATTTTCCCTTCTCTCCTTTGAGATTGTAAATCTGACTAATTGCTTTACGCTCTCTAAAAATGCTTCTTCTTGCTAAGTATAATTGCTATGTCTGGATTCTTCTATGCCCCAAGTAATTTTATGGAGGGCTTACCTACTGATCTCATTATACTTCCAACTCTGATGTATCAGGCTCCATGCTGATATTTACCTACTTCAGTATACTTGATAAATTAAAACCAGACCTTGTTAAATTTACCCATTTGAAGCACAAGTATCACAATCTAATATGGATTAAATTAAACTAATAGACATTTTGGTTCTTCCACCATGGAATATATATTACTTGAATTCAATTTGACTACTGAAATACTAGTACTGAAGGAAAAAAATAATAAGGCTGTTTGTGAAATAGATGTGTTTGGGGAAAGAGTATTCTAGGATAATTTTTGAAGTAGAAAGGTGAAAATATTCTGTCATGGCTTATTCAGCTCTGAACTATAAAAGTGGATTGCATGGAAGATAAAAAGGAAAACGAGAATGATAAGAGTAGTAAAAAAGTAAAAAATAATTGCTACATGGTGCTAACATCCCATTGTAAAGCTATTATTTTGATAACCACAAAGAACTGCCCTTTTAACTTCAGCTGAACAAAGTTTATTTTTTTCACTTAGACCAGATTATTTCAGTCCCATTAAGAAAACCAATCCAATTTGTTGAACTTTTCTATTGCTTTGCTCCTAGGCTCACAGCTAGGGGGAGGGACAGTCCACAGGTTGTCAATTGGAGCCCCACTTCTTTGAAGTTTGTTAGGGTTATAGTTCCCTATGAAGATTTAATCTTTTGACTGTTTTCTCTGAGTAAAACCTTTGAGCAAATACATTTGCATCCACAGTGAGGTTTCACTTACCTGAAACAGTCTAAGAACAAGTGCTCTCACCTTTCTTAGTTTATCTTTGGAACATTTCTCTGCAGAAAATGTGTAGTGTATACCATTTAGAATATGGAGTAGATGTTCAAGTCAGCTCTGAGATTTAAATGTTAAGGAAAACACAGCCTTTCCAAGGGAAATTATTCCTCTAATCAAAGCTTTAGGACTTGGCATGGACATGTTTTTCCTACAGAGAATTCTTAGATGCAAACAAAAATGGACATTTCTAACTTGGATTGGTGCCACTTTAAGGGGAAAAATAAAATAAAAATTTTAAATGATTTTCAAAAATATAAAACACAATCTATTATAAACAGAGTTTCCTGTAACATACAATAGGGATTTCTTTGATGAATGGGAAGTTCTTTGATGAATGTTAAACCAGACAATAAAGCACTTTGTGTCTATATTATTTATCTATTATTGGGTAACAAATTACCCTCAAACTTAGTAACTTAAAGTGATAAAAATTCATAAATCTTACAGTTTTAGTGCATCAAGAATTAGCGAGTGGCTTAGCTGAATGATCTGACTCAGCTTTTCTCATGAGGTGATACTGGATGGGGCTGTGGGAAGCTAGTGGTTTGACTGGAATTCAAGAATCCTCCTCTAAATATGCTGACTTATGCAACTATTAGCAGAAGGTCAACACTCACACAGTTGTTGGCAGAAACCCTTGCTGACTTTTGACAGGAGCCCTCAGTTCTTTGCCACAGAGTGCTTTAATGTCCTCCTGACAAGGCAAATGGTTTCCCCCAGAGTGAGTAATCCAGGAAAGAGCAAAAAGATCACAATGCCTTTTGTCTCAGAAGTCATACACCATTACTTCCACCGTATTCTATTTGTTAGAAATGAATCACTAAGTCAAGTTTAGTTTCAAGGGGGAGTGGAGATGAAGGGGAAGAATGTAAAAAATTTTACAGACATATTTAAAAACCACTGCAGTATCCTTCTCACCTACTGATATTTTGACAGGTAACACAATATTGTACTCATGGGGACAGATTTTAAGATGGCCTCCATGAGTTCACTGTCAGGTCTTTATGCCTTTGTTTAATCCTCTTCCATGAGTGTTGGCAGAAACTGGAATGTGGGAAAGGTGATGGGATATACACAATTAATGTAAGAGTACAACACCTGTCCTGCTAGGGTCTCTGTCTATCTCTGGCTTTGAAGAAGCAAGCTGACTTGAATCCTACTGCCATTAGGAAATGAATTTTGCCATAACCTGAGCGAGCCTGGAAGCAGACTTTTCTCCAGTTGAGCCTCCAGTGGAGAATGCAGCCTTGCAGAGGACCAGCAAAGCCATTCCTGGACTTCTTCCCCCAGACACTTTGAGTTAATGGGTATTGCTTTACACCACCAAGTCTGTGGCAATTTGTTATGCAGCAAAACTAATACAGTATTGAAGCCAGGAAACTCAAGTCTGGTTTATATATGTTTTTAAATGTTTTAAGCCATAATACTTTGTAGAAATAAGTCTCTTCACATCTCAGAGCCTCAGTTTCCTCATCTGTTAAAAAAGAGGGGGAGAGTGATTTTAGTCAGATCAATGATATGCCAACTGTTTTAGGTAATGAAACATTACATGAGAGGTCAAGACATAAAACAGCTAAAATAAATCTGTTTATTATGTAGGGAGAAGGTTGCTCAAATATCTGTCCCCCTACATTATAATCCAAGAGTTATAAATAGCATAGATTGAATATCTTTGAATTGGATTGTTTTTAAAGAATCTAGATTCTTATAGCTTAAACATTTTGACAGATTCAAAAGAGAAATAAAAATGAGGAAGTATAATACACACTCCTTCATCAAGTAGAAAAGAGAAATTTCAGGATATAGTATAAAATTTCATTTACTACTGGATAGCATAGCTTCTACCTCTGCTCACGCTTTCCTGATTTTGCCTGTCTCTATGAGGTATGCAGCAAACAAAAAATAGTAGAGGCGTTTAATGCCATTATCCTTTATGATTTTGATTTAAAAATAAAATATGGGGTGTCCGGCTGGCTTAATTGATAGAGCATATGACTCTTGATCCTGTGTTCATGACTTCAGGCCCCACGTTGGACTTAGAGTTTATCTAAAAAATGAATCTAGGGGCACCTGGGTGGCTCAGTCGGTTGGGCGTCTGACTTCGGCTAAGGTCATGATCTCACAGTCGGTGAGTTCGAGCCCCACGTCGGGCTCTGTGCTGACAGCTTGGAGCCTGGAGCCTGCTTCGGATTCTGTGTCTCCCTCTCTCTCTGCCCCTCTCCTGCTCTTGCTCTGTCTCTCTCTGTCTCAAAAATAAATAAAAACATTTAAAAAAATGTATCTGGATCTAGATCTAAATATATATCTGTTTCAAGGTCATGTGAAGTAACATAAACTTTTAAAAACAAACCAGAAATCCACCCAATCTCAGTGGGAAGACATCAGTCAGCTGTGTGTGTGTGTGTGTGTGTGTGTGTGTGTGTGTGTCTGTCTGTGTGTCTGTGTTTGCACATGCACACATATTGTTTGGGGAGGAGGATTAATAGTACTGGTAACAGTCTTATGATTGGTCCCAGTTCTTAACTCTTCCCTTTGTTTACACCCTTTGATTAGAGAATTTCCAGTTCCTCTAAAAGTAGATTATATTTACCTACCCCTCACATTGGGGCTTGGCCATGTGACTTGTTTTGCCTGGTGGCATATGGGGCTGACGGGGCAATGTGCCAGTCCCAAGACTAGACCTTAAGATACCTCCCATCTTTTCTTATGTTGTCTTGTGCCTCTGTCATTTCCATGTGGAGGACATGCACTATCAAGCCAGTTGGTCCAAGGAGGATGACAGACACATGACCAGAGCCACCCTAGACAACCTATAGATCTGTGATTAGAAGCAAAATTGCTCAAGCTGGCCCAGCCTGAAGAAGAACTGGTCACCCGAGCCAGTCTAAATCAGTCAGGTCTACTGAACCACAGATCTTTGCAAATAATTGATAGCTGTTTTAAGTCATAAAGTGTTGGGGTAATTTGTTACATGGTGTTATTGGTGTATAGCTAATGTATACACTGAGCAAAGGTGTTAGAAAGAAAAGTTGTTCTCTCTTGCATTTAGCTTCTCAAAATACACTATATACCTTCCTTCCCTTATGTGTGCTAATAATTTAAAGCTCCTAACAGTTTTATTACTGATAGTTTTTATCTGCCCAACTAGTGACTCTGTCCCAGAGAAGCATTGGTAAAATTGTTCCATAATGGAAAAATGTCAATATTGAAAACATTAAAAGGCCAAAGAACACATAAAATTGATATAGAGAATTAATGATCATTAGAATATTGTAAATAGCTGTTCTCTTCAATTGTACAAAAAGCATTGCTATCAAACAAGTTTTTAGAATATGAATCTTCTTGTTTGGTGCATACGCACGTAACATTGCTACACCTTCTTGGTAAATTGACCCTTTTATCATTATGTAAAGTTCCTTTCTGTCTGGTCGTCATCTTTGCTCTGAAGTCTATTTTATCTGCTATTAACATAACCACTCTTGCTTTCTTTTGATTAATGTTTTCATGATACATATACGTTGAGTCTACCTGTATCATTTGAAGTGGATTTCTTATCAACAGAATATAGGTTAATAATTTTTATTCATTCTGTCAAACTTTTTTGATTAGTGTATTATACCATTTGTAGTTAGTGAAATTACTGATTTATTAGGGTTAAGCCTACAGTTTTGTTTTCTGTTTATTTACTCTGCTTTCTTTTTCCTGCCTTCTTAAGGCTTCTTTGAACATAGTTTAGAATTCCACTTTATCTGTAGTGTTTTTTAATGTCCCTGCCACATTCTTTTTAACAGCTTCATAGAATTCCATTGTATGGATATACCATAACTTATTTAATCAGCTCCTAGTCCATTCTTTGTTCACAAACATAGCCTCTTTGAATTGATCTAACATCTGCAACTCCATACCTTTTTCAACTGTGATATTTACTATGTTAAGGATTTTTTTTTCTAACATAGTATTTACAGTTTATTTTCCCTAGTAAAAGTGGTAATATAATTGAAAAAGTTACAACCTCCTTGGGCCTCATTTGTCATATGCAATATAATGTGTACAAATACACTTGTATTTTCTCAGACCATACTAGTTATAAAATAAAAAATCATATTAATAGGAATAAAGATTGTTTTGCCTCTAACAGTAGCCTCTATTATGAAACTCCTGAAATAATCCCTACATATATTTTTCTCAATGGCTATGCACATGCCTCTTGTATCTAATAATACAGCCCTCTTGTCAGTAATGTGGCGGGGACTATTTTTCTCTCCTTTTCTAGCTTTAGTTTCCTGAAGTGATGTGACAGAATATCTGAAGTCCATTGAGTCATTCAAAAGATTCTCAATACCACTAGTGCAATTTCTCCTAAAGAGGGTTTTTGTGTGTATCCAATGTTATCACACTGTGTTGGAGATTTTTTTGGTATTAGAAGTAGAATTACTATTTTCTGGTTGGGGAATTGATTTTATGTTTTTAAGGATGTGTCTATGAAGTGCCAAATTCAGTGTACAACTTTTTGTTAGCCAGCTAATTTTTAAACTACAGATCTGAAATGGTTTATGCTTAACCAACTAATCAACTTAACTATCATAATTCCTATATCTTAAACTATGTGTTGCATGCTTATAATTAAAATTTCCATACCACTGTTTTTACTGAATATAGCATGACCATGAGTTGTTCATAATCAGATATATAATTTCTCAAATCAATTAATCAGTAATCCTCAAAAAAATATTTCTTGAATATTGGCTCATTCACGTGGCAGTAGTTTCAATGGTCCTGCATTACAGCCTTTGACTATATCATGAAAAAGCAGCAGATGCATTATTATATTCCTTTAAATTGGTGAGAAGTCAGTATTCAAACTATTAAATAAGGTGTTAACACTCTAATTCAAAGTTCTTCAGCTTTAGGGCATTGAATTGAATCTTCTAACAGTGTAAAAGATTTTTTTCAAGGTAATTTTCTATTCCATTACCATATGTGATGCACAAGAGTATAGCTACACGTCATCTTGGTTTTGGGCTGATAGGTTTTTTACTGAGTATTTATAGAGCATATTATCCCATGTTGTAAGGCTTAGTGCATCATGCAGATCTTTTCAAATTTATTATTATGACTTCCTGCAAGAGCCATATCCATTTCAAAGATGGAAAAAAACCTGCAAAAACTTTGACCTTTTGATCCAGAGAATTAGCACACAAATGCAGACTTCTTAACCAGGAAGTCCAATTTGACATGCATTTCCCCATAAAGCCTCATCAGGTTGTCCTCACTGCACTAGTCTGAAAGAACAGTAAGTCTCCTGCAAACTTACATTTCATGGGCAACTTGCATTAATATAATGTCTGGCAGGAAGAAATGGGAGCTTTGCAGTAACATGTATAAGTTTTAATAAAAACAGTCATACAATTTGCATGTGACATTTTTGTATAGACATCATTCAGACGCATAGGCTGAAGTCTGGAGTCAGACAGCCTGGATTAAAATCCTGGCTTGGCCACTTAGGAATCTGAATTTAAGACAAGTTACTTGTTTATTAGGCCTTATTTTCTTCATCTGTAGAATGGGGCTAGTTTTAATACCAACCCTCATGTATTTGTGAAATCACTAAATAAGATTATTCACATAAAGAACTTAGCAGAATTCCTAACTCTTATGCAAAAAATGTTAAAAATCACAATTATTGTTATATTTATAACAATATATACTGTAAGACTTGATATATACTGTCTGATATTATTGTCTGATATATACTGTCAGACTTACTAGTGCACTATCATAATAATTGTACCAGAAAATGTAGTTAAAGATTATTTGAGGAACAAGAAGAAGAGAAAAATCAAAGTTCTAAATGCCAAAAGTCATGTGAGATCTGTTGTTTTATTTGCTAGGGTATCGATGTTATAAAAATATAATACTCAAGAGCCCACATCATCTATAAAGGAACACAAAACAGGCATTGCATCTTTATAAATAGGTAATTCTGGGGAGTAAACCCATACAATAAACACTAAAGTAAGCTTCAGAGACAAACACTTAAATCATCATTCTCAAGTTAACATTTTCCAAAAGCTCATCTCATGTTAGTCTTTAAATCAGAATGTACCTTACTAAATATGCCTTATTTCTGCCTCTCAAGATGCCATTACATTTGCTTACTGAGCTCCTTCTTGAATGTAAGAAATAAAACGTACCCATTGCCTTCCAGAGTTCAAAATCATATTGGCTCTTTAAATTAACAACCATCTCTCCAGCAGAGGGAGCAAATAAGTTTCTGCATTTTCATTTTCATTGCTACTGAAAAGAACTTCCCTGAATTCCAATGGGCCATTGGATAAACCATTTTGAATAAGAGGCTATATTAAAGAATATATTTGTAATAAAAATGTATGTAAGTAAACTCAATAGCAGATATTAAATGCTGATGAAATATTCATATGTGTAGGTCCTAAGCTTTTTATTTTTCTAGAGGCAATAAATTTGTGAAAATTAAATTCAAAATATTAGCCAAAGAAAAAATATTTTTAAGCTCTTGAATACTAAAGTACATATATTTCATTTTCAGCAATAATCTGTTCTGGAATTTTTTAGCTTTGTTTTATTTTTACTTGCCTCTTAGAAAACAATTAGGATAGAAGCATGTCAGATAAACAGCATCTTCTAAATTATTACATCTTCTGGAATAAGCCATTTATTATATAATATTTAATCTACCTTAAGACATTATAATTTATTTAGGCTTCAAAATCACAATATTTAGGTTTGATTAATATCAAATCATTTAATAATTTTAAAGTGGCTTTAAATTTTGATTTAGTAAAATACAAATAGTTTAGTGAGTTTTTTATATCTTATTTTAGTTTTTCTTTCATAGTCTTAGTAATAATGAATTAATAGTCTTAAGAATTAATGACTGTTTATTCTGAGAGATCCTAATAAGGCTTGAAAATTTATTATAGACTAAGTATAAATTTCCATTATTGTAGAAAAGATTTTTTATATATACTAATGAATTTAGGTATATAAATTTAGGTATACATAAATTTTTAAATTTTCAATATGTATCCTGGAACTAGGTCTAATTTGTTGGATTTCTTGAGTCAGCTGATCTATATCTAGCTATATATGTAACATATAAATTTTATATAAATATACACACACATATTTATAAATATATAGCCAGGTGCAAGCAGCTTCAAACACTGGTAGTACTTCTTCTATTTTAATTACAAATATGGGAGAAAAGAACATATAACTCTAGTTAAATATCCCAGTCTGATGTTATCCTCAACATGACAATGTACTTACTGTAAGAGAAAATTATCACCTTCCCTAAAAAGGCTTACCAGGGCTTATTCACTAGGATTCTAGTTCAAGTCTGTGCTTCAGAGATGACTTCCATTTTCTTGTTCCACTAAATGAGAAAAAGAATGACTCTCTCCAATTCCAAATACCTAAAGGAATTTGGTGATGATTTCAATGACTTTATTAAGTTCCTTGGCTCATAATTGGTATCTCCTTTCTGCTGAAGATAATATACAAGGAAAAATAGTGACCCTTTTCTCAGTGAGTGCCACCTCTCTGCCTCTGGTCCAAGCCAGAAAGCCCCAAACCCTCTCTCTCTTAAACATATCAAACACTTTGCTCCTCCCTCCAAAAGTCTGAATCTGTCTTCTGTTTTCTCTTTTCCTCCTGCATTACCCTTTCCCAGGACAGTCTCTCATTTGTAAGCTAACTAGACTCCAGACCAGCCCATTCCAGTTCACTCTACACACTGAAGCCAAACTTATTTCATTAAAATGCAAATCCTATCATGTTCATTTCCTATTTTAATCCTGATTTCTAATTGCCCTAGTATAAAATCTAAACTTCTTCACATGGCTTACATGATCCTGAGCAATTTAGACTTGCTTGACTTTCCAGTTTCCTTTCTGCCGTTGCTCTGTGCTCTAGACAAAGTGATCCTTTATATCAGTCTTTGAACCTCTTCTTAACTTTGTCAAGCCTTTCCCTAAGTCAGGTTCTCTCAAACTCAGCACTGTTGGCATTTTGGGTGTGTTCATTCTTAGCTGTGGGGGCTCTCCTGTGCTTCTACCCACCTGGTGACAGTAGCATCCAGTCCCTAGACAAACAAAAATGTCTCCAGATCTTGCCAGATATTCCCAGGGGGTCTACATCATCTCATATTAATAATCATTGACCTAAATGAACTAACCCAATCCGTGATTTTATATGCCAACTATGACAAGAGTTTTAAAAGATACATTTCTTCTGTTCCTCTTTCCCTCACCCTTCTTTCTCCCTGTTCCTAACCCTTTAGTCTCCCTTTCTAATAACAGTCCAGGGGTGAAATCTTTCAATGTTGACATGATAAGTCCAAGACCGTTGGGAACCAAGTTTTCTTCTTTGGCTTCATCAAAATAAGAGTCTTTCCTTCATCCACATAGCCTAAGATGGTTTACCACCACTGTTTACATTCTAGCCAACAGGAAAATATAAACCCAGAGAAATGAGTGTGTCCTTTCCTCTTAAGAGCACAACCTCAATGCACATGTCACTTCTACTAGCTTTAAAGGAAGCTGGGGGGGCGCCTGGGTGGCACAGTCGGTTAAGCGTCCGACTTCAGCCAGGTCACGATCTCGCGGTCCATGAGTTCGAGCCCCGTGTCAGGCTCTGGGCTGATGGCTTGGAGCCTGGAGCCTGTTTCCAATTCTGTGTCTCCCTCTCTCTCTGCCCCTCCCCCGTTCACGCTCTGTCTCTCTCTGTCCCAAAAATAAATAAAAACGTTGAAAAAAATTAAAAAAAAAAGGAAGCTGGGAAATATAAAAACCAAGTTTCCATTACAAAAATAGTATTAATAAAAATAAATGAATGAATAAAAAATTGAAGTGGGGAGAATGCATATCAGGGAACAGTTATTACTTTTTGCCACAACTTATTTCTTGATCACCAAAATGCCTTATATGCACCTTACTTAAAAGAAATATATTCACCTCTTGCCCAAAGAAAACAACTACAAAATTCCAACCAGTTACTACACCTAGATCAAAGTCCAGGATCTCTGAGAAATAGTCTTCACTATAAGCTTCAATATGGTTTCTCCTGATCAAGTAACTATGAAGTAAAAGGGATGTAATATATACCCCATCACTGTTTACACACACATGCTCACAAACTCAACACCAATGATGTCATACGAGCAAAATAACAGTAGTTTTAAAATAAATAAGAACTTTCCTCCAAAAGAGGTAAGAATAGAAAATGCACAGTTATCTCTGGTCCATAGGAATTATCAACTCCTGCTGGACAGCAGCTGGGAAGATGTTTAGCCTAACAAGAGTGTAGTGCCTGACCTGGGAAAGCCTATCTGGCAGCCCAATTCCTACACCCTTAATTTTGCTACTAGGATTTTTTTGTTCTTATTCTCTGTGGTCACATCAATAGTGGGAAAGAAAGGGAATTATGCCCTTTCTAGGGGGCTAGACTTTTGCAGCATGTTCCCTGCTAGTTGTGGTTTGGATCCCTGAGGAGCTGAAATAATTACAGGTTTTTCTAGGTCAGGATTATGGGATTGTTTTGTTTTGTTTTGTTTTGATTTTTGTTTTGCTTATGGTAAATTTCTTTTTCTAGTATCCATTAGCAAGATTTCAGTAAGTTTTGAACCTGAAGATTTTTACTTGCTAGACTCTTGCCCTTCTAGTCTCCCTCTTTTCTCAACTTAATTGTGGCTTCCTTTGGAAGTTGAAAGAATGGGTTTACAGAAGAAGGCAGAAATCTGCTCTTTGCTAATTACTGACAGAAATATATAACAGGACAAAATATTGGAGCCTCAGTCTTACCTCCCACTAAAGCAGTCTCCTCAGAGCTGCCCTTTACAACTGCTTTAATTAATTTAGGGTAAGATGTAGTTGATGTAGAGCCCCGATGACTAGCCTCATTCAATATAGATCATAATATTCTTGTAGATATTTTTTCTATGTTCACCAGCATCTAACACCAACTGTGACTTTTAGCAAGTGTTTAGTAACTGGCTTCCAGTGAACTTCAAAAGTAACTATATAGGGCCTGTGAAAAGCACCAAATTGGTGGAAGGCTTGGGGTAAGATGTCTAAAGGAGAGATCACTATGGCTGTGATTGCTACAGAATCCTATGGAAGGGTAGGATTTATGGAGAATTTTCCATGTCGTGGACTTTTTTTTTTTCTTTTAACTTCGTTATGTCATTAAACCTTCAGATCAATCCCGTGAGATAAATGATACATTACCAGTTTACAAATGACAAAACCGAACTTCAAAGCTTCCTTCTTTTTTTTTTTTTAATTTTTTTAACGTTTATTTTTGAGACAGAAAGAGACAGAGCATGAATGGGGGAGGGTCAGAGAGAGGGAGACACAGAATCTGAAACAGGCTCCAGGCTCTGAGCTGTCAGCACAGAGCCCGACACGGAGCTGGAACTCACGGACCACGAGATCATGACCTGAGCCGAAGTCGGCCGCTTAACCGACTGAGCCACCCAGGCGCCCCAAAGCTTCCTTCTTTTTAAAAAATAAAATTCAGCAGCTCCTGGGTGGCTCAGTCGGTTAAGAATAAGACTTCAGGGGCGCCTGGGTGGCTCAGTCGGTTAAGCGGCCGACTTCAGCTCAGGTCATGATCTCACAGTCCGTGAGTTCGAGCCCGGCGTCGGGCTCTGTGCTGACAGCTCAGAGCCTGGAACCTGTTTCAGATTCTGTGTGTCCCTCTCTCTGACCCTCCCCCGTTCATGCTCTGTCTCTCTCTGTCTCAAAAATAAATAAACATTAAAAAAAATTAAAAAAAAAAAAGAATAAGACTTCAGCTCAGGTCATGATCTCACAGGTCATGACCTTGTAGGTTTGAGCCCCACGTCGGACTCTGCACTGACAACCCAGAGCCTGTAGACTGCTTCAAATTCTGTGTCTCCCTCTCTCTCTCTGCCCCTCTCCCACTTGCACACTCTCTCTCAAGAATAAATAAATAAACTTAAAAAGAATAAACTTAAAAAGAATAAATAAACTTAAAAAATAAAATAAAAAATAAAATTCAACTGAGTAAGCTTTAAAGATCTTATTGGCCTTATACAATGATTTATTAATTGGGTAGTATCCAGTCTAACAGATAGAAAGTAGTTCCAAGGAACTATATAAAATTAAAAACTTTTATAGGCAGACAGGAGCCAAAACAAGGAAGTTATACCTGACAAAAAAAAAATGATTTGGTTATTATTGCAAGGTTACTTTCCTTTAGCAGATGGCAGGAATCTCTTAGACAGATGACCTAACTAGTGTGGATCAGGTGATTCCTGGATGACTGACTTAAAACTCCATTTCTGAAATAGTTTAAATTGTAATTTAGTCTCAGTTTGGTGACATGGGGCTTAGTTTACATAAACAACTCCATTTGGGGTCTACTCTTTTGTTTTTAATGTTTCTCACTGTTGCACCACTAGTAAGAGGCAGAGGTTGTATTCAAACCCACTTTTCCCAGATTTCAAAATCTTTGGTCTTCTTATTCTCTAGAACTGTCTCTTGTGATTTAGATAGGCCAATGAGAAGTTGGGGAGACTATTCTAAACACAGGATAGAGTCATAAGCAAATATTACCAAAGAGAAAACAATGTTTGGAAGATTATTTATATATATAGATCAGCCTGGATTGGGGGGGAAAGCAGGGTTTTGTATAGAAAAGAAGAAATTAATTAGAGATTAAATGGAGAATAGGGGCACCTGGGTGGCTCAGTCAGTTAAGCGTACGACTTCGGCTCAGGTCATGATCTTGTGGTCCATGAGTTCGAGCCCCACATCGGGCTCTGTGCTGACAGCTCAGAGCCTGGAGCCTGTTTCAGATTCTGTCTCTGTCTCTCTCTGCCCCTCCCCCATTCATTCTCTTTCTCTCTCTCTCTCTCCCTCTCTCTCTCTCCCTCTCCCTCTCTTTCTCTCTCAAAATAAATAGACGTTTTAAAAAATTTAAATGGAGAGTACCCTGACATCAAAAAGTATTTCAAGTAGTTTGATAACTAATGTTCCTTGAATGGGCCTCCATTTTGCTGAATTCCAATACAGAACAAGTTGTACAATAGCAATCTTTTATTTTATGAACCAATTTTTTAATGTTAATTTATTTATTTTTGAGAGAGAGACAGAAAGATGGATTGGTCGTGAGCAGGGGAGGGGGCAGAGAGAAAGGGAGACAGAGAATCCCAAGCAGGCTCCCCACTGTCAGCTCAGGGCCTAATGTGGGGCTTGAACGCATTAACCATGAGATCATGACCTGAGCCAAAAATCAAGAGTTGGATGCTTAACCAAGTGAGCCACCTAGGTGCCCCTGATAGACTTTTTAATGATTACTTTTATGAGGTAATTATTGTTTGATTATCTGGAATAATGGTATATTGTTTTTGCTACATTAAGGAAAAATTGAATTTTTTTCCTTTACAAATATAATTCATGGGGCACCTGGGTGGCTCAGTGGGTTAAGCAGCCGACTTCGGCTCAGGTCATGATCTTACAGTCTGTGAGTTCAAGCCCTGTGTCAGGCTCTGTGCTGACAGCTCAGAGCCTGGAGCCTGCTTCTGTTTCTGTGTCTCCCTCTCTCTCTCTGCCCCTCCCCCATTCACGCTCTGTCTCTCTCTGCCTTTCAAAAATAAGTAAATGCTAAAAACAAATGACAAATATAATTCATGTTTAATATTTATTTTCTTCATTTATTGCTACTGCTACAAATAACAATGAAGTAAATTATGTTTTTCATTTTCCTTGAAAAATTTTTAGAAAAAATTATTTAGTATTGGAACATAGAATTATGGCTCTTTTCTCTGAATGCTTTTATCTAACATAAGAAATACAAAGATGCACAAATGAGTTGATTATCTTGGTACCCATTTTAGCAAGCTGGTTTCATTATTAGTGAATTCATTATCATAGAGGAGTTTCGAAAGAAAAATTAAGGTATTTGAGGGTCACTTAATTAGATAAATGGATCTTGGTAATTAGACTTTTTGGGAAAGATAATGTATTTGTCAGATGTATTTAGGCAAGTTTATTTAATAAATATCCCCAGGATGTTAGTTCCTCTTGTATTTAATTGTAATGGGTTTCTATACATATCCTGAGGATATTAGGGAATTTCCTGTTCTGTTAATGGGCTGCTCCAAATTTTCTCTTAGTTTCAGACATGACAGAGATCTCATCCCAGCGTTAATGACTATTTAAAGAATATTGACTGGAGTAGGTGATTAGCAACAGGAAATAGGGTTTATGTAATTGAAATTTATCTTGAACCAAAGGAGACAGAGAAGGCGGGGAGAGAGGAAGGGCTGCAAGGTCTAACAGTTTCTTACTTGCCATTGGATATTGAAGACTGGAAAAGAATACCTTTCTCTTAAATCAGTGTTACTATCTCGCTCATTTGAATCTCCCTTTTAATCTACAGAAGGGCTATATGTATGTATATATACACATACACACATATAGTAACTCATGTAGGCAAGACAATTTCACTTTGTATTCAAATGAGCCATTCGCCATAAACCAATAAAAGTCCCGAAATTTATAAAATGGAAAGAATGTGTTAGTGTTGTCACCAAGCAATCAGTAACACATAATCACGTGTGGCACTTTTTAGAGGAACATCAGTTGTCTAAAAACATGCAAAACAAACATGTTTTGTTTGGTGTTTAAATACACATATTTATAAAGTCAAATTGCAGAACTAAACTTTGACCCATGTAGTGACAATAAAGAATTTACATGATCTAAAAAGGGAAAAGAAGAAAGATGCTAATAAGGTTTATTATTGTAAGTGTGGATGGTTACATGTTGAGAATAAATTTCCGCTAGAATAATCAAGTCAAATCAAATTCAGGATAATACAGTGTATGAAAAATTACCTGGTATACTTTCAAGTCTTCACAAATGTGAATTAAATGTCTCAAATCTTGTTGAGGTTCAAGCTGGCACATATAAACAGGCGAAATAATATATGAGGAACCATCATTACTTTTATTTCTCAAATTTAATCAGACTGATTCTTTAATGATCAGTTTGATAAGGTGAGGGTGGGATACAAAATTTCTACAGCAATTGAAGTAATAAAAAGAGCAATTCAAGCGTTTTTCTTATGTGCTGCCCTTGATATAATTTGCAGGAAAAGTGCAGGCTAAAAGACCTGTAGCAGAATTCTCCCAGCAAAATGCAGCAGTGGGGGTGGCAGATGGCAGGTAACCTGGAGTAACAGGAAAAGTAGAAGCTCAGGCATAGGTCAGACCTGTTTGCATCCACTTCCCCCATTTATAGGGCATGACTCCGGGTAAATCATTTAATTTAGTATAACCTCAGTTTCTTAATCTCTGTAGTCTCTGAAGTGATGATGATAATGCACGTCACAGGAAGGATAATGAGACAAAGACCTGAGCATTTGTACAAAAATGATTACACAATTCCTGACACATAATAGACATTTTTTTTTTAGAATATGATATTCCTTGGGGCGCCTGGGTGGCGCAGTCGGTTAAGCGTCCGACTTCAGCCAGGTCACGATCTCGCGGTCCGTGAGTTCGAGCCCCGCGTCGGGCTCTGGGCTGATGGCTCAGAGCCTGGAGCCTGTTTCCGGTTCTGTGTCTCCCTCTCTCTCTGCCCCTCCCCCGTTCATGCTCTGTCTCTCTCTGTCCCAAAAATAAATAAACGTTGAAAAAAAAAAATTTAAAAAAAAAAAAATAGAATATGATATTCCTTTTCCAACTAAATGAAACATGAAGGGCTTATTCTTATAATACAATTGGAAAACTACAAAACCAAAGTGACATTGTGGCAAGCAGAGAATATAAATTAGCATTTATTCTTTTGCTAATAATAAAAGTTGAAACATTTTAAACTCCAAGTTTACTTCTATATAATGGAGGCATGGTATATTTCTATATAATCATCCACTGATGATAAGGCTAATATTATATATTATCATTCAATTTGGTTAATAAACTAGCCAGAATCCAGGCTCTGTCTCCTGTTTTGATTTAAATGTCAGAATATGAGTTATGTTTTTCAATAATGTGCATTTAATCCATCTTAAATCACCAAAAATGCAGTTGCTGGAAATTATGCCTTGAAAGACCTGTACTTTCTCACCTTTAATTTATCATATAGTAGCACTCTTTTTTCCCCCATATTTCTGTATGTCTACATGTCTTACCAAGGCTCTGGAAAATGTATTAGGCACAGGCAATATGCTTCCATGTAGATCATGAATTTTTAATATAGGTATCTACAGCTCTAAATTTCCTTCTAAACACTGCTTTACCTACAGCTGCATGCACAAATTTTGTATGTGTATCTTCATTTCTACTTATTTCAAAGTATTTTCTAATTTCTCTTTTGATTTCTTCTTTGACCCAAAGGTTATTTAGGAGTGTGTTGTTTAATTTTTACATATTTGTGAACTTTCCTAATCTTCTTATTGGATTATATCTAACTTCATTTTAATGTAGTCAGAGAACATACACTGTATGATTTAAATCCTTTTAAATTTATTGACATTTATTACATGGCCTACCATGTGTCCTATCCTGGACAATGTTCTACATGTACTCAAGAAGAATGTGGATTCTACCATTGTTGGGTAGAGCATTCTATACACATCTCTGAGATCTAGTTGGTTCATAGTGATGTTCAAGTCCTCTGTTTCCTTGTTGATCTTCTGCCTGGTTGTTCTATTACTTAAAGTTGGGTATTGCAGCCTACAGTCATTACTTTTGACTTTTGGCTTGGCTGCCCATCCATCCATCTTTGACTTTGAACCATCTGTCATACTCCTACACTCCACATGATTATAGCAATGGGGCTTCAAGTGGCCATGTTTGTACAATGTTCCTAGGTCCCACTCATAACCCACAGATTGAGAGAGGTCAGGAGTGAGCATCCAAACCCAAACTGATTCTATCAATTATCCCCATTTCCTAAGGAAATTAGGAAGTGGACCAGGAACTTGCCTACATTATTTTCCATGGAACAAATAATGGCTTATACAAGGAATGGGAAGCTGAGGAAGACTGACTTAAAGCAGATTTTCAAACAGACAAAGGAAAGAAGAAACACGTGTACCCAAAAGATTTCCCCGGTCATCTTTTGGGCCTCTATTCACCTCTATCTGTTGTTCTTAACGTCTGACCATAACTCTGACCTTGAGTCATTGAAACACCTCAGCAACATCAAAATGCATGTCCCATTTTATCTTACTCTAGCCTCAAGAAGTTTCTATTTATTTCTACCAGAAAATATCAATAAATATACATTGGAAATATTCCTATTGTAGTAATGAACAGTTTAGTTGATAAAATAAAATTTAGGCTGAATTGAAGATATCACCTAGAACTGGCATTCCCAAAAGAATGCCAGTTGTAGAAAATGGAAGAAATTCCTTTAATAAAACATTTCCAGCAAGAGATTTAAATCTAGAAAGTTAGCATAAGAAAATCAGGGATAAATACAAAAACATATATGTACAAGTAGACCATGGTCACATTATTTTTAGTAGCAAGAAATGTCAAAAAATTAGAAATTACATGTTCAAAATTGTGGAACTCATTAAGTATTATAAATTACTTCACATTCATATAAAAATATCTATACTATAATAAATTTGTGCAGCTCTATCTACCAAAATATGGGAGAGTTTCTGTAAGTTATTAAAGAATCCAAATAATTTTGTAAATAATCTCACTTTTACAAATAAGTCTATAGTCATGTATGTGCATGTATGTGTGTGTGTGAACTAAAAAATATTGCATGGATGTATGGCAGTGTATTAACAGTTATTAATTCCTGGTTTGTGGGATAAAGGTAAATTTTTGCTATATTTTAATTGGTAGTTTACATTACTTATAATAAGCATATATTATGTAATTATAAGAAATAGGCTATTTTCAATTTAAGGAGAAAAAAGAATGAAATGTACATTACCAGAGAAAATTTTTATGTTGAAGAAAAGCCAGAGAAACTCAAGGATTAAAAGATAAATATAAAGTAGAGTCAGAGACCAAATCTTGGGACACAGAGAAAAGGCTTAATTTCCAGGTAGTGTGAAAGAACTCCTGAGGATTAGGTTTTGTTTCTCTTTTAATAACTCTAGAAAGGTAAGTAGGTCATTCCAGCAAGGAGTAGAAAGAGAAGATCAAGTTCGATGAATAGATTTTTATCCTAAATATCTTGAAGAAAAGCTTTAGATTACCTTACTGGAATAAAAATTGATAGGAATGCTGGTAATATGGGCTTAGGCAATTTGAGTTTAAATTGCTTTAAATTGATGTAACAACTCATCTTTTACTGTACAGATCTTCCATTTGCCCCTATGTGTTTCCTCTGCCCCATCTCAACTCTGCTCAGCTCTGTGAGTTCCAACTGGAACCAAAGCAAGAGCATCTGCTCTGTCTCCTTGTTTGGCTGATGGGAGCCAAGGAAAGGAGCGTGGGCAGCAGTGAGACAGAGTACCAGTTCTGTGGGCAGGCCTTCCTGCCCACGAAGGCAGAAGAACAGAGCTTCTCTTTCCACCACATTTCTGTGTTCTTTCACTTCATGCCTTCAAGCCAAAGGATGGAAATAAACCCTCTGCCAATACTGCCCTCATCTTCAGGGAGTCTATGCTCACTTCCCCCACTTCCATAAATAGTCCCTTTATTAAACTCCTCAAATCACTGGATGTGGTGTGTCGTTTGTTTCCTGCAGGACCCACACTAATACAAACACTTCTCTGTAAAACAGATTAGCAAGCTCTACCCCTTTATTCTTTATAGGAAACTACTTCATTAGATAATGTTTCATCAGCTTTATGGTTGCTTGTGGAATGTAAATGGTCTTACAACAGACCTTGTCAGCTCTTTGTCCCTATCTCCTACATCTTTTTGCTGGTTTCCTTCATTTTCAGTCCCTAAACTTGTACCTGTTCCCTCCAGTGGCCAGATGGAAGTGCCTAGAAATTTACATACCTCTACTTCTACCCAGCAGCTACTGATTAATGACTTGTGATGTGCTTGTATAAATACTTCGGCTCCCTCTTTCCAGATAGGGGACAGATATACCTTGCTGGATTGAGCCATGGGAATTATCTTGATATTGCAAATTTGCTTGAATTCCTCCCCACCCCTCCCCATTCTCCCCTTCCTTGTTCCCACTCATCTATGTGTTTTTCCTGGATATATTTCCTAATAAACCACTTTCACCTAAATCCTCATCTCAGGGTCTGCTTCAGGGCAATCTAAGTCAGAAAATAAATGTTTAAAAATATAAAATGATAGGGACACCTGGGTGACTCTGTTGGTTGAGCATCCGACTCCTGATTTCGGCTCAAGTCATGATCCCAGGGTGGTGGGATTGAGCCCTGTGTCAGGCTCCACTCTGGGCATGGAGTCTGCCTGAGATTCTCTTTGTCTCTCTCCCTCTGCTCCTGTCCCCTGCTTGTTCAGGGGATTCTCTCTCTAAAATTTAAAAATGAAAGACAGAGAGAGAGAGAGAGAGAGAGAGAGAGAAAGAGAGGAAAAGAAAGAAAGAAAGAAAAAAAAGAAAGAAAGAAAGAAAGAAAGAAAGAAAGAAAGAAAGAAAGAAAGAAAGAAATCTTTTATAACCATTGAAGGCCAATGGACATGTGTTTGAAAGACATTCCTAATCAGGGATGTTTGTTTTTTAATCGATAGTGATACAAAATAATTATTAGCATTGACAGAATTTTCTAAAAAGCAATACACAGGAGAGAATTGATTCACTTTCTCTGACATCTTTTTAATGTTGAGACATTAAATCCTAAAAGCAGGAGCTTTGATGAGATCATGTTATCCCTTACCTGTGGATGTGTCACTATAAAGAGTAAAGATAAAGCATTTGCTGTCTTTTCATAATTCCACAGGGCTGGGAAGAAAGTCATAGATGCTCAGTGAACTAGTTACTGTTGGAAAGGTCTCCTGGTCCCTTTTTCCCATACCAGGGCCTCCTGACTCATCTTCATCCTCTCCAGGGGAGAACAGGCATGTTTGTAAAACCAGAGTAACAGAGGGAGAAGAGACCAACAAGACACAGTTCATGATTCTCCTATTTCAGCCTTTACTTTGATAAGTAAGGGCATCAAATCCCAAGAGTGAAAGTGGTTTACATGGAACTATTCAGCTGGTTCATGGAAGGGTGGGGACTTAGCCCCATGTCTCCAAAGTTCTAGTTAAGTGCATGTCCATTGCTGATACCATCTATCCACTTTTAAAATTACATAAGTATTCTCCAAGATTCTGAGAGAGATACAGATTTTATCTTTCACCACCTTTTGATTTTTTTAAATGGATTTTTTTTGTAATTTTATCATAAAGTTAAGTGGGTTTGCTTAGTTTAATTACCAAAGTTGATTGAGGTTAATTATTGATAAGTTCACTAGAAAATTTTACCTTTTCATTATCAGCCTGACTTAAAAGTGAGGGATGAAGGAGTGTGGGTCACCCTGTCTTTCCTCCCAGAAGGTTGGTGGTATCATCACCTCCTTCCAGGAAAAGAGCCATGTGTCACCAGCAAACAAACTACTTTGGAGAGACTGTTTGATGTAAAAAGTCATTGTTATAACCAAAATGTAAAACATACATTCAAGTCAGTAAAAGTATTAAAATAGTCTTCCCTAATCTTTTTTTATTTGTTGATAGAATCAAAAAGATGATTTTCCCTGCTTTAATTTCTAAGCAGTTTATCAATTGAGAATGAATTAACTGAATGAATAATTGCATTCTTAATACACCTACAGAAAATAGTACTGATGTAAGTAACTTTTTCAAAAAAGGTGGTTTCATAAATCCAGGCACCTAAATTAGTTCTCATTGGTAGATCATTGCTATATTTTTCAAATCTAATAAGCAAACATAAGACCTACAAATGAGTTATCCCTGTGCACTGGCATTGATTACAGTGAATATTGTGTTTGGCTCTAGTTTGTGTTTTAGATTAGTCATGGCTAGTTTTGACGTACTTGTAAAAGCCATTCTAAGTTTACATGCGCTTCAGTGACTGTAAGTTAAAAGTAAGAATTCATGGTATGTGGTGTTCTCTTTACAAACAAATCTTAATGATAAAGTTTAAAAATACCTTACAAATATACTTTAAAGGTATTAAATTTTGTTTGTGATTTTAATCAGTTTGAATAGCATACATATTGTAAATACAGGTTTTTAATTATTTTGTAAGTCTTCCTTTCCAAGATATGAAGCCATTGTTAGTAGGAGATTTTTAATCGTTTACAAATTAAAATGCAGCAATGTTATACTGTCCTATGATAAATCTACACATTCTATTTCTGTAAAACTTGCTTCTACCTACATGCAAACCTAACATTATTTGTCAGAGGAAGATAGGGAGGAATAATTAATATCGCAAAAATAAGAAAACAAACAAAAAAACTATACATGTAAGCAAAATCACACCACTTTGAGAGTAACCACCTTATAAAATTAAAGTCATTTTGCAGAAATTTAGTTCATATGTTTGTTTTTGTTTTATATAGACTCAAAATTATCTTTGAGGTGTAACCTTTATTAATCTCCTCCAACATTAACCCTGACAAGAGAGCCTTGAGCCAAATGTGAGAATTCAAACCCGCATTCACTGCTCACCAGAAGTGTGACCTCAGGAAGAATAATTAACATCTCTGAGCCTCAGTTTTCCCATCTATATAATGGGGATGTTAATAATAGTAATTACTTCCCAGCAATGCTATTGATTAAAATAAATCAATATATATAAATACTTAGAAGAATGCCTGGCAGTGTTACACTATATATGTTTTTATTATTGTTATTCCCAGTGCATCATATGTGCTTAATAAAAATTTGTTGAATAAATACCCCTTCAAAATAAAATAATACATAGCAGCTCTAATCAAGTAATATCACACAAAATATTCTCGTACTTGATAAATATTCAAGTTCTAAGACTATAAGAAGTTCAGAAACTATTCCAGAGTTTGGTATTCACAAAGCAAGATATTATTTATGCAATGTTATCTGAGGGGCTCTGAGAACCCCACATCATTCCTACAAAATCAGCTCTAGTGCCTAAAAGCCCACCCAATAAGACTGGATACACCAAGAAAAGTCCTTTTTAGGAGACAGACGTTAAAGAGCAGAAAGAGGTCATGTTACATATTAAAACATAGTTAACCACTTAGAACAAAATGAGGATTAAAATACTATGTACTACAAACTATAGTTTATTAGATTAGGCAACTACTTAGAAACATTCTGGGGGATTATAGCAAAGAACAAGGATGCTAACAGGAGAGTGCTAGAAGGGCTTTGTGATAAGGTGAGAGGAATAAATTGCCTACTTATTGTTATTCTCAGAGGCTAGTACTCCTCTGTCATCTCAGAATGCTATCAATACTATTTTAAAACAAGAATTTTCAACCTCAGGATGTATGTGATAGTGTGTCTAGCTTTTGAAACGACTGACAAAAAGATCTGATAATGCTCCATGTTATGACACTTCCATTATCCCACAAACTAAAGACTTTCTTGCTCTTGAAAAAAAAAAAAAAGGTGTTTCCATGCTTCAAAGGAAAAGCTTGTCTCCACCTAACACTGACGGTTTCATTTGTACTATGTGCAGAGTACAAATTGTAGTGCAGGAGCTAGTGTGGATCAGTCGGTGACACAGTTAGAGAGCCTGACAGTGGGTTACAAGGGCAGACACTGCTGCAATGTAACCCTGACCTGTTACATTCAAAGGTGGGGAAAGAACTGAGAAACAACTAGTATGCTATGTATGAGAAGCAAATGGCACTAGTTTTTCATAGGCACCTACTGTACTAATTCCAGAAAGTTCACAGTGCTATAGTATTACTTTGAGTTTTAGGGTCTGGGTTAATATGCTCAGAGTGTGTCATAACAGAAACTAAAGGTTGGAAGATTTATCGTAACCAATTGATACTTCTGTTAATTAACGATTATATAAATTGGGGCAGCTTATCTGTATAAAATACTCCTCTCTTTCCTTACCAAGTCTGATAAGATAGACACAGGAGTCAGACTGATGGAAACTGAAGTGTCAGCTCTCTTCTAAAAGATAACTTGGAGGGCACGAGGCATGTGTGCCCACAGATGCTTGCTAACATGTGTGAATTTGCCTTCCACACTTAACAACCCTGAGATGTGGCCTGAAGCAAAGTCAACTCTGCTATTCGTGGAATAGAGCAGACTAGAATATACTTTTGTTACAGATAGGCAGTCCACCCCCAGAAAAGAGAAAAGATAAGCAAAACACTCAGTGAGTTAAAGAATGCACTTCTCTTCATATGGAGTTTAGAGAAATGTCCAGCATGTGGCTTTCAGCTAGAAATATCCCCTAGGGGACTTTGGGAAAGGCATATGGCTGCTCCCGGCATTTGGCGAGTGAGTGCCAGAGTTGCTGAACATCCTGTAAAGCACACTACAGTCCCAGGCAATGAACAATTATCCTGCCTAAAATCCAACAGCACTCCTGTTGAGAAGCTCTGCTGGGAACCCTTCCCCAGGTAAAGGGGAGCAAGGAATGAGTCACCACAGTTTTGTGAGTGGGTGTGTGTGCACAGGCACATCTGTCCCTATGGGAACACAGCTAAATTTATGTGAACTATTTCTTTTTAATGAAGGTATAATTTACATTCAGCAATCATCATCTGTTTTTGTGGACTTGACCATCATCAGGATATAGAAGAATGCTATCGCCTCCAAAAACGCCCCCTTGCCTCTTACTGTCAGCCCCTCCCATCTCAGGCTTCTAGCAACTGCGATCTGTTCTCCGTTCCCATTATTTGCCTTTTCCAGAATATCATGTAAATGGAAGCACACTTTCAAATCTAGCTTCTTGCACTTAGCATACCGCATTTACGATTGATTCATTTATGTTTCTGGGTCATTGGTCCATTCTATTTGTTCTTTACTAATATTCCTTTGTGTGGATGAACCACAATTTGTTTACCTACTCCACAGTTGAAGGGCATTTCATGTGAAACTTGAACCTTTAGAAATTTATGTTGCAAGTAAAATAAATGTCCTTAAAAAGTTGGGTCCAAACATGAACTTGCTGCATCCCTTCTCATATTCTCCACCAACTCCCCCAGAAAGTCATTCTGATTCATTGAACCCAGATTTCTCATATATGCTACTGCCATGTTATTTACTACATTGTAATAGTTTCTCCTATAAACTTCAAGCTCATTGAGGTAGGAATGGTGTCCCATTGAATATTTCTATCCAAAGCACAAGTATAATCGGAGCATATAGGGTATTAATGTTTGTTGAATAACAATGTTTGAACAAATGAATGGCAAACTAACATAAGGGTTTTTATATGTGATATGTCATCAAAAAATAACATATCAGTGGGGCACCTGGGTGGCTCAGTCAGTTAAGCATCTGACTTCAGCTCAGGTCACGATCTCATGGTTGGTAGGTTCGAGCCCCACGTCATGCTCTGTGCTGACAGCTCACAGCCTGGAGCCTGCTTGGGATTCTGTGTCTCTCTCCCTCTCTTTCCCTCCCCCTGCTTACACTCTGTCTCTCTCAAAAATAAACCTAAAATAAATAAATAAATAAAAATAACATTAGCTAACAACTCAAATATTTTGTTGTCTAATTACATTGAAAGCAGAAAGTTTGAAACCACACGATCTTCAAAAGTATTTGTTGCTTAGTGGCTTCTGGGTGACTCAGTCGGTTGAGTGTCCAACTCTTGATTTCAGCTCAGGTCATGATCCCAGGGTCATGGGACAGATCCCTGCTATAGGCTTCGTGCTGAGCATAGAACCTGCTTTAGGTTCTCTCTCTCCCTCTCTCTCTCTCCCTCCTCCACTTGTACATGCTTGCATGTGCTTTTCTCTCTCTCAAGATAAACTTTAAAAAAATTTTTTTAAAGTATTTATTGTTTAGACATTAGAATTTAATGTCTTAGTGTCTATACCAGAAAAAGTTTACAGAAACTTAAGGGACTATTAATTATGACTGTAATTCTTTTACTTGGGTCCACCTTTTTATCTTTTACCTTTATTTGGAATCCTGTGAGGCTTCCTACTAAATCATCAAACCTAGAAGTGGTCTTGGGGAGCCTCAACACACCTGGCATACTCAGAAAGGGTTGGAAAAAATAAAAACATAGTTCATTTCAATATACTTTTCCTAATATAATATTTTTGATAACTTTCATCACATCAATTAAGTATATCTCTAAACAAACCTTGAACTGGCATATTGTGATTAGTCTATTTATGGAAAACGTCCACAGTATAATCTAATTGGCCAAATGTGACTTGCCTTTATGAGAAATCAGTCACTTTGTAATATTGATTGCTAAAGTTTGTCTCATCAAAATTAAGCTGATAGAGATCAAAATATATTCTACCCATGTTATAATTTTACAAAATGAAGAGAAAATATAGTTTCTTTTTACTTTGTAATAAGAGTGATATAAATGAATATACACTATAAGAAGCTAAAATTAAAAAAGTTATTTATAAGATAGAGAAGATATGTTATGGTATTCTTTAAAAAAATGTTCATGTGCAGGTATTGAAGTCCTACATTTAACTTTATAGAATAATTAGATAACAATCAAGTATCAAAATCAGAAATCACTAAATTAACTGTATATTTCATGATCAAACTTTTTTTAAGTAATGAATGAAGTAGAAAGACATATACCATCAAAGTAAATCCATCCTTGAGCTAGTATATAATTTTAGATTGTCTATATATGGCAGAAAACAGTCACTATTGTATAAGGTGAAATACGATAAGGGTTAGCTATAACTGTAATAAATATTTCACAATATGACTTATTTTTAATCTCAAAAAATCATAACAAAATCATAGCCTTAGACTTCTAACCAATTACAAATTAAAATTTTGGTAGCCCTTGAAAATATTTCAGTTAGAGTTCAAAAGTCAGTGTCAATAATCTATTTTGTTTGGTCTTTCCAAGGATGAATATTAAGAATAGTTGAAAAGGAATGGCTTATCTTTATATACATGGCAAAATTTTTATTGCTCATTACTTCTTACCAATATTTACTTAGGGATGCTTTCATGAGAATATCCTTCAAAAGTAGTGCATTTTTCATTACAGGACAGAGGATGAAAAAAAAACAAACAAACACATTTTATTTTTTTTTTAATTTTTTTTATTTATTATTTTTTATTTTTTTAATATATGAAATTTATTGTCAAATTGGTTTCCATACAACACCCAGTGCTCATCCCAAAAGGTGCCCTCCTCAATACCCATCACCCACCCTCTCCTCCCTCCCACCCCCCATCAACCCTCAGTTTGTTCTCAGTTTTTAACAGTCTCTTATGCTTTGGCTCTCTCCCACTCTAACCTCTTTTTTTTTTTTTCCTTCCCCTCCCCCATGGGTTCCTAAACAAACACATTTTAAATAAAGGTGGCCATTAATCCCTGAGTAGAACTCTACCAAATACTTGAACTCGGAAGATCTCACAAAGATCCCATACAGACCCAAATACCCTGCTTTCTAATGCTGTGCTATATGCTTAAGAGAATGTGTACAAGGAGGGAAAGATGGAAAGCCCTAAGGGTTTTTTGCACTTTGCCAGTCGTTAAAGCTTCCACAGGGATCCAAGGGGGTCTAAAGTTCCATTTAGATTTGGGACATGAAGGGATGCTTTATTTTAATAAAATGGAAGAATTATTATGAAAGCATCACAGACTAATTTTAGGAAAGAGTTTATATGTAGAAGATCTGAAACATATCCCTGAAAAACACCTGATCTCTCTTACCCTTTGGAAAATTTTGTCATATTCGCTGATTATATGTGTACCAGTTTGAAGACCACTGGTGACAGGTGCTTCCCTAAATATTCCGAGGACTCTTTATAACCTAACTCTCATATCCAGTTGCAAGTAGGAATATATTGCTGACCCTACCTGTTATGGACAGTACAGGATAAACTTAGAAATTGAGGATTATGCTTACCTTGGTTCCTGGACCTACTTTCTAATGATTTCTGTCATTCCCCATAGGATTCCACACCACTCTACCCCTAATTTGCTGGCCATTTTTAACTGTGTCTTGTCAGCCTAGATAGCAGCTCTATTAACCTCCTGATGACAGTAATATGATTGACACTAAGAGAATAGTGTTATCAGATATAAAATCTCTAATGGCAAAAATAGATACCCCCCAACATTAATGCAGTGATTTGTTTTTAAATCTTACTGTGAATGGCATTATAACACATGCAAATACATAAATTTCCAATTTTGAATAAAGTGAGGTTTTTTTTTGAAACTTGGGTTCTTTTATGGAAGAATTCATAGTACTTAAAAGGTTATAAACTGAGAACAACTGGTTTAGGAAATAGAAAATCAATTTGGTGATTACCAGCCCCTGGTTGGTTCCCTTTCATATAATCTCTGGTCAGTGATTGCAGAATTTTGAACCATGACTTCCTATAATTTAGTCAATAGTTTTGACTCTCAAACTAAGTGAAGTGTATTATCTTTAATATATTTCTAATCAATCTTTTTATGTATGTGTAATGTTAAGGTTATCCAGTCATCTGGCATCCAGAATTAGTATCATCACTCTCTGTAAAGTGCTTAAAGTAGTAAAGTGAATTGGAAACTGTGATTACACAGAGATATATATGTAGAAATAAAATCCAAGACAACTTTTGATTCAGTAATCTATTACCCTACCACAGTACATTTTTTTGTAGTTAATAATTATGACTTTCCTCAATTACATTTTTATGCTCTTTGAACCATCAGTCCTTCAAGGGGATAATCTGTAATATATTTCAAAAAGTGGTCTTTACTTTGTTTCATATATGTGATATTTTCAGCACACCCAACACTGAAAGAAGAAAGAAAGAGAGAGAGAGGAAGGTGAGAGGAAAATAAAAAAGGATGACTGCGAAAATCTGGACACAGAAGAGTATCATGTTAAATAAATTATTATATATAAAGTAACCATTCTACCTGTTAAGAGAAAGAAAAATGGAATCATTTCTTTAAACAACCTAATATTGGGTCATCGTTTTTCTGGTATAGAAGGTTTGATATGCTAACAAACATATCCACATAAAACAATAGTTAGCACCAACTGACCTAGAATTGAGAGTAAATGAATCTCTGATAGATTCCTTAAAAAGCCTAGAAAAACAACTTTCTATTTAATTTATATTTGTAATTTGTTAGTGACCCAATTCACCCTATCCAGAAGAAACATTTCTAATGCATATCTGTAATTCAAATATAAAGCAAAAGAAACAGGTATAAACTATGCAATCTGTTGCCATTTTATTTAATTTCTTTTGCTTTATTAAGCACATCCTTATCTAGCTCTTTAGAAACCAGTTCTTTATCCAGGATGACAGTTCAGGAATTATGTATAAAGTTTTTGCGTATTTCTTGCTTAAAATTTCAACTGGACCATTTTACAGTTTCTAAAGGATAATTCAGACCAATCTCATACACAATAATGTGCACTTTTTTCAGAAGAACTGATATTTATGTGCTTAGCCAGTTTTTCAGAAACCACAGCTATCCCAATCTCGATAAATACATAGTAAGAAGTTATATAAACAATCTATATTCTACATATAAGGTCAAATGAAAATATTAGGGAAACTTTGGAGTATATGAAAAAGTTGGGAAATCCATGTGAAGAAAAGTTGGTCAATTTACTTGAACTTCTTCTTTCAAATATCCAATACAGTCAATACATTGTGGTTATGCAGACATTAAATAAGCTGAGAAAACCTCCAAACATTTGAAATTCACATTTTTCCTCAGTCTTAAATTCCTCTGAGAATTGTACTCAACTCGGAAATGCTTGGGAATGCAGCTCCTAATTCCCCCAAAGAGAAGTTCTTTCCATTTTGATTTTCTCAGCCACAAGCTAATCAGTCTTAATTGCTCCCAGCTGTGATTTCTTCTCTCAGGGGTTGCTTCCTGCTGGTACCCAAGTAGTACAGAATCATGCAGTTTTGTTAAACTCCAATAAATACATGGGAGCTTTGTAAAATCTAATTTACTATACAACAGTTCAAGCACTGTAACTATCAAGTAAACTTTCACTCAACTTTGAAAGCTGATCCCATAATGAAGAGGACCCTTTTTCAAAGAGGTTACAAGGTATTGAGCAATTGGAAGTTATATTTTTACCATTAGGGATTACAATGAAATATTATTTGTACTTGTATTTGTAATGGGTGTGTGTTTGTAGTGTATATCTATGTATATATCTATAGATATATAGATATGTTTGTATATATGTATTTGTGTACATAATTCATATTAAATTCTTTGTGTTATATGCAAAACATTTTTCTTGTATATTAGGAATTCTTATTATTATAGCAAAAAGAGATTTAAGGAATCAAAACTGCATGCTGTCTGGAAACAAAACACTGTGGTAACACCAAGGAAGTAAATTAAAATAGGAAATATTGCCACATTAAAGTCTTCATAAAATTAAATAATTGGGTCTCCCTGACATTTTATACTATGTCATCTGAAAAACTGGGGGAGAAAGATTATAAAATCTTTTATAATTCAAAAATTATAATCCTGGTTATAAGAAGAGCATTTAAAAATGATATCACCTGAAAAGAATGAGATTTTATGTTTTTTAGTTTACTTATGGTATAAACACAACCATCATGTTTAATGAATCATTTTCTATTAATTATTTTCATAAAGAAAAAAAGGAAGAAAGAAGAAAAAGATTAAAGGAAATTAACTACATCTGAAAGTGATTTAAGAAGTGACTGTGGGCTTTTTTATTAAAACCAGTGAATCTGAAGTTTCAATTAATGAACCACAATTCATGGCTATTAGCTTGACTAATAAACTTCGTTATTAGACAAAAAACTGAGGGTAATGAAGACAAAGTATCGAAGCTTGAGAACAGGTTGCCATTGGCAGAAATTGAGCAAGTTTAAAATGCCTAAATGAGAAAGTTTGCAAAACAACCTTAAGGAAACCACAAAAATAATTGTTCTTTTGCATCCATGTTCTTAATGAACTCACTTCATATTAAAATATAGCAAGGTTTATTTGTGCTCAAAATAGTACATACATGGGATCAACATGCTGTAATACACACACAAAGGTCTATAAGGCACTATAGAATTGTATAATAATGAGAAAAAATTCATACATTTTCAGAGTTAAACAGAATTTCTTAGTGTTATTTTTACTTCTGAAAGTAATTTTATATGTAATAATTTATAATTCATGGCTAAACATGTGCCATATTTATACTAATCTCCATGTCAGAAAACCCACTGTTTAGACAGAAATCAAATCTAGAAAGTCTAAACTAAGAGAAGGATTAATTCATGCCATACTAATACTTCCACAAAGAACAACTAAAAAAGGCAGATAAATACAAAAATCCTTTACTTAACGCATCATATTACGTTAAGCAATAAAAACAAGCAACTAAGACGTTGGATATGGGAAGACCATGGAAAAGTGAGCTTATGATAGGCACCCATTCTTTTGGGGGCAGTTTGTCTTCCTGGGGTGCCAGGAAGGGGGAGAATCTGGCTAGTGTAGGCAGGGAGCCGCTATGGGAGACCAAAACCTGTGGAGTGTTCAGTAGTTGTACAGCTCTGGGAAAACGCTATTGTAGAGTTGAGTAGCCTCAGACAAAAAGCCTGTTTTGTCCAAAGACATGTGGAATAATTCTAAGACTTACAGGAAAGAAACAAAATAGCTAAGCCAATAACTTCTAAATAGTAAAGCAAATTATTCTATATGTGATGCCAAAGGGAAAAGACCCTCCAGATGAAGTGGTTCCAGTGAACACAATTATTTTCAGTTGACAGTCTTGGAAGGAGTGGTGCATTGTTGATCCACAGCTGTATTTTCAATTTTTTTTTCTTCTAATGGGGAAAGTAAGGGATTGAGAATTCATTCTTTTTCCTGGCAAAAGAGTGAGGTTCAGAAAAATCAGCAGAAACATTTGTGGTCCCGTAGGGTAACTATGACAAAATTGAAGACTGGAGGGTTTCTCCTTTAAGACATTTGCTGAATTCTTAAGAAGCCTGAAGAAGAAAGCTAATGAGTAATATCAAGGAATTTTCCTCATTTACTTATTGCAAAAGAGAGAAACATCCTCCAAGGATGGTGATCCCAATGAACACTTTTGAAAACCTGTTCCGAATTGGGAGGTCTAGAGTCAAAAACAAAGAACAAACCAGAAGTACAGAGAATTTGTACATCAACTCAGCTTAGAAAATGGAAGATTTAGGTGCCAAACCCCCTTTTCTATTCACTAAATAGAGACAGTAGAGATGCTTCTCTCATGGAAGATAACTTCATCTGAGACCCCTATGGTTTTTCCTTTATAATGTGTGCCATTCAATCAAAACCATTATGTACCAATTAACTAAAACATACCTACTGATGGAATTGTAAATTGGTACAACCATTTTGGAAAACTGTTCAGTACAATGTATATGAGCTGTATGTATGCATGTCTTATGACCCTGCAATTTCATTCCTAGTTACACAAAGAACAGAAATTTGTATAAATGCTTATCAAAACACATATGCTAGAATGTTCACAGCAGCAATAGTCCTAGCTGACCCAAGATGGAGAAAAAAAAATCCATCATCACTAGAATAGATAAATAAATTATAGTGTATTTATGCTATAGATGACCATAGGCCAATAAGAAATTAATAAACTACAACTACATGCAACAGGAATAAGTCTCACATATAAAATGTTGAGTAAAAAGCCAGATACAAAAAAACTGTCTAGTGTATGATTGCATGCTTATAAAGTTCAAAATCAGGCAAAACTAAGCTGTCTGTCTTGAGGGTATATGGACTGGAGAGGGAACAAGGCCGCTTCCAGGATACTGGTAATGCTCTCTCTCTTGATCTGGGTTCTTGTGTCACAGATATGTACACTTTGTGGAAATTTTTTGAGTTCTACATTTATAATTAGTCTTCTTCAGTATGTATGTAGGTTTTACTAAAATGTTTACATAAAAGTGAAAAAAAAAGAAAGAAAAATTCTTATTCTGTGTTTACTATACCTATCTCTATATATTTAAGTCTGCATAGTCTGAAACTATCTCTGGAAGTTGTTTAAATTGATGGCCTTTGGAAAACATCTTACGCTGATCACTAGATATGGCCCAAAAGAAGAAAATAAAAGTAAGGGAGAAAAAGAGTAGCTTAAAAATACCAGGCAAAGGGGACATCCAGAGTAAGTTTTCTTCTGCTGCTGCCCCACCTGACTGAGCTGAGGTTTTGAATATGGCAGTATTGAATGGAAACATATTTTTTAAAGGTTTTATTTATTTATTTTTGAGAGAGTAAGAGCATGAGCAAGAGAGGGAGAGAGAGAATCCCAAGCCGGCTCTACACTGTCAGTACAGAGCCTAGTGTGGGGATCGAACCCATGAACTGTGAGATCATGACCTGAGCTGAAATAAAAAGTTGGATATTTTAACAACTAAGCCACCCAGTGCCCCAAGAAAGTATTTTAAAGCAATTGTCTATTCAACTTCTGTTTCATGTCAGGCAAATATTGGACTGAAATTTAAGATGAATATTTTATATCAAATTAAGATATATATTTCAGATTTAAGCATCATCCAAAGATAGTTTCAGATACATTCTATGTACCCCAAATTTACCATTTTTACAGCTGCTAGGTATATAGTCTTTCTCCCATTTGAAGTCCTGACATGAGGGATATATCTCACATATGATTATAGTTTCTACCAGTTGTTCTGAAGCCACTTTGTTTTAGAGTCCTCAATCCTTGCTGTCCATAAACTGGTGTAGTTCCTTGTTCTGTATCTATGCTCCTGCTCATCTCCACATTTTTGGTGATTTTTTTTTTTGGTCTATCTTGGGAGATAAAGAAGGAATTTCCACATCTATATATATCTATATATATATCTATATCTATATATATATATAGATAGATAGATAGATAGATAGATATATGGATTCATATATCCCAAATATATATATATATATATATATATATATATATCCCCATATATATATCATATATCCCCATATATATATATATATATATACAAAGAATCCCAATTATATATAGTGTTCAAGTTCTTTCTCAAGGAACTGGTGGATCCTCTGTGAATCAAGGACTGTTACTGAATATGTCATGAATTAGGAGACTTCTTTGCCAGATGCCAAAAAAGTTGCTGTCTCTACCCATAAGTATATCAAAGTCTAACTGTGTACTTTCCAAGATACCAAAATGTCAAAAAATCAATTTTGCAGGACAGGCAAAGGGATAAATCAATGCAGAATTGTTGAAAGAACAGCATCTTAAATTTCAATCCAAGACTAGCCTGACTTAAAACAAAGACTGAATGACAACTTTTCCAAAGATTCCTTCCTAATTAATACCTCTGTATTCAAACTTCAGCTCAGTCATGTATGAGTGACAGCAGAATAGGAAAACATGCTAAGGATTGCCCCTTTGCCTGGCATTTTTATGCCATTCCTTTTCTCTGCTTTTATTTTCTCCTGTTTTGCCATTTACAGTGAACAGCATGAGAGCTCTTCCAAAGGGTATCAATTTTAATTGCAACCAGTAATAAAAGAAAGAACTAAGAAATATTGAAAATCACTTAATTTGCCTACTTCAATCTTTATTTCCTCCATCTATAAGACTACAATTGTTTTTGTTCATATAAGATATTAAATTGGCTCTAGTGAATTGCATTCATTATTTAACTTCAGCTTCAGTTTGGGGAAAACACTGTTCATGATAGGTCAAGTTCTGGGGTAACAGAAAACCTCCAAATCTCAGAGGCTTAAAAAAGTTTTATTCCTTATAAGCAAGTAGGCAGTGGGTCTGGCCAATGTTTAAGAGGATCTGTCTCCTATGCAATGGTTCAGTATCACACCTCCATGTCAGTATTTGCTCCTATGACAACCGGCAAAGGGTGAAAGAACTGATGAATCTCAGAATGAAAGGATTCATCCTGGAAAATATGGGTCATTTTGTTCATATTTCATTCAGAACATAGGTCAAAAGCCACTCATAACCTTAAGAGAGCAGAAAAGTGTCATCTTTCTCTGCAATCCTGTCTTAATAGAAGGCAAATATTAACTATTAAATAATTTTTTCTTAAAGTTCAATACTTTATACCAGTCATACAGTTTAGACCAAGTATTAATTTTGAAATAATACAAAGGAGAAAGAAATGATTAAACATGAAGAAAGTGAACACCAGATAAGGAAAACGGCATTCTGCTTATTACTGCAATTTAGCATAGCTTCATAAAACACTGACTTGAGAAGAATTCTGAGGCCAATCTTAGCTCAGTAGGAATGAGTGATTTAACAGGTCAATGATATCTGCTCTGAGCACAAGAATGAAGAGTATTGCTATGTCATAGATTGACTTATTGATCTCAATTCCAACCCTCTTTTTGCATCCATACCTTTGTGTGGACTTCTCCATCACTTGACTTGGGGTTGGCTTGTAACCCATTTTGGTCTATGGCATGTAAGTAGAAGTATGAAGTTTCTGAGACAAGACTTTAATATCCTCCTGTGTTTCCACTTGCTCTCTCAGATCCCTGCCATTCTCATGAGAACATACCACAGGTAGTGCTCTGGTCCCAGGAGAAAGATAACAGATACAAGAAAGGGAACCATCCTGGTCCCCACAGCCTGTAGCAGAGCTACCCCAGGTATCCCATAGTCCTGCACAGAGTGAGAAGTAAAGCTACAAAGCTGAACTTCCACCAACTTTCGGAGAGGCAAAAACAGTTATAAATGATTATTGTTTCAAGCCACGGAATTTTTGGGCAATTTGTTATGCAGGAAGAATTAATCAATCTATGCTACATGTGCCAGCCACTGGCCACTCATAAAGTTTAGTGAATGAAAGAAACAAAACAGAATCTGGAAAACAAAAAGGATGGGATTTGTCACACCAAGGAAAAAATTCTTGAGGATTAGAAAAAAATAAGAATGAATGTATTTAATGTGACTATTTAAACAATTAAGATACATGAACTAAGAATGTATTCTGATTTGTGACTATATTTACATGAACAAAATTTAAAATTACAAAACTTAGCATTTTTATGTAAGAATTGATTTTATTTTAAAATCAGAAAAAAATAAACTGGAATAGTACCCAACAATATATATTAATGACCATTAATAATCAGTCTCTAAAATTATAAACTGAGCATGATTCCAAAATCCTGTTGTATTAGAATTAAAGGGATGTCTGAGTTTGAAGGAGATGATTGTTGGGAAAACAAACCTAAGCATTATTTCAAACAGTAAAACTGTATAATTTAGTGACAATAAAATACATACAAATGTAAATAGGTTTTTCGTAGTAAATTTCAGAATGGCAGTTTTTCAGATGAGATAAAATATTTAAGAAGGCTAATTTGAAATACCTACTAAAATATCAAGAGAGTAGCTAAGCCCCAGATAATGTATGGGAGCAAATATTGATTTGGTCAGATTATTCATCCAACCCAAACTTTTAATATTTTCATAAATATGCAAGTGCAAAAGCAAATAAAAAGAATAGTAAGAGGCTTAGGAGTAAATAGGGATCAATAGTTGAAGTATTCAAAGTGGCCCCACGCTGATTTTCTTTCATTAATGTTACTAAAACTCAAGCTCAAGGATTCCCACATTCACTTTGCATCAGAACCACTTGTGAAGCTTTTTAAAATACAGGTTCCCAGGCCTCACCTCAGATTCCACTGGGCTGATATTGTTTTGTTTTTTTTTAAAGACCTCAGTGCCATTTTAAAGTGTAACCAGGGTAAGTAATCATAACTACTTTGACCTATTCCGAGTATGCATAAGTCAATTAATGATTAATTACAGTTAACAACTCTCCAATTCCAGGCTGTTCCCAGTCTCATTGCATTCAACCCAGTTTCGTCATATGTTCTATCAAAACCTGGAGAAACTATAATACTATTAAATATCTACAGAGTAATACAGTAATATTTTTAAGCTGTGTTCACAGTAAAGTGAATTATGTAACAAAGGCAAAAGATTACCAGGTAACCCCCAAAAGTATCTGCTATCTCTATAGAAATGAATTTTGCAAAAAGTACTAGTTTCCAATTATATGAAGCAGAGTACCTGTTTAGTTTCAGCATTATGCTATATAAGGTACTGAACAACAGGAAAGATCTTGAATGTATAGGTTCAACTTTTGGAAAACAGGATACATTTTAAATATAGATACTATATTGAATATTAAATTTACAGGTGATTTATAAAAGTCACAGAAAAAATGTTAACTGAATATTGACTAAAGTCTAGCGTTAGGACCTACGTACATGAAATACAAAAGGGCACAAAACTGACCCTTTTACCAAAAAGAAAGGAAGGAAGGAAGGAAGGAAGGAAGGAAGGAAGGAAGGAAGGAAGGAAGGAAGGAAGGGAGAAACAAAGGAAAGAGGTAGAGAGGGAGGAAGAATAAAAAGGAAAATAACTTTTTCCTTTCGATTTTGGAGAAAATCAAGCAAATAAAAAAAATGAAACTGAAACTATTTGCCAACCTTGCTACTTGATTGAAGCAATTACATTAGAAAACTCTTTTTGGAGTTTTCTGTAAGTAAATAGATGTGTTTGCAACTATAGAACATTTCTAATACTCTTACATTTTCATGTAGCCTAAAAACAGAGAGTATAACATAGGTAGTAGACCCTGAGCAGCTTTAGCAAGAAAAAAAAAAGTTGAACAGTAAGGACTGTGCTATCCATGTTTCTCTTCCAAAGAGCAAGCTTGATTATAACTCTTCAGATTTGCAAGTTACTCATCAAAAGGGGGGAGATGTATCAGCCTTCTCTGGCCACAGCTGAGCAGGTGACAGAGCAAACTGGCAGCAGGAAACATTAACAGAAGGAGCCAGAGAGTTTCCTGCCCAGGCCAACAGAGAGGAGAGGGAAGAAGAGGAAAGAAAATGGTAACAGAAATGTTTCTAATGCCAGAAATGTAAGAGTGCCTTTGTTATAAAACACAGGCATCGATTTCCTGTTTCCATAACTTGTGATTGGTGAGTTATTTTTACATTTATCTTAATGAGGTTACACCCTGCTCTGAGATTTCATAAGCCATTTTCCTGCCTCTGAAACAAACAAAATATTCTTCACTCCAATTCCATTTCTTTGTTGACCTTGGGAAAACTGAACAAGAGAATAGTGTGGGTTACACATTAACCTATGTGTCCAAGATTGTGGGGGGAGAAGGAGCAATCAGGCTTTGTGAAAGCTGAGAAATTATTTGCCTGCAAGACTTGGTTCCGTGTTTTTTTTTTTTTTACAAACTTTTAATTGTACCTTGAAAAGTTACATTTCTTAAATTCTGGAGGAAAAGTTCTCAAAAAAGAGTGTAAATATGTATTTGGCCTTGCACAATGCATTCCAAATCAATTCTGACAAAAATCTTGTGTGGGTGAATAAAAATTAATGGAACATGATTCATTGTGGGCATCAAATATTCAAATTAATAAAGAGCATAGCCAAGTAGACACAATTATTTTATTCTTTGGTTATTACCTGCATGCTGCAGTGGACAGAGGAATTTGGAATGTGTCCTTTATTGCTGCTGTGCTGCTCCGGGCCCTGGCATGAGAATTAAGGATTCATGCTTCTACATAATGATATATGATTAGCACTGTGAAAGTAATTGAACTCTTCATTCTAGACAATCCCTTGCAGTGTCAGCAAGAAGCTGGAACAAACTGTGTCATTTAACAGAGTTATGCTGTAAGTGAGAAAAACCTCTGATCCCTGCACAATTAACTTCCTAATAATTTTAGGTTTTCAAGATTAAATGAGGGAATTAATATAATAGACCATGTAAATGTGCATCAGAGAAATAAAGCAAGGCAAAGACACTAAAAGGGATGGAAAATTTAAGGAAATTAACAATTGCTCTCAAATATAATAAGAGACAGGTGTCAGGCTGTTAAAAGGATGATTGTTGTAACTGGAGCAGCTGAGGATGGTAAATGTGCAGCTGTTACAAAGATTAGTTGTGTTGTAACAGAATACTTGTTTTGCTGGTGCACTCTACTAAACTAAATTATATTACAACGAGCTCATAAAGTATCCTGGAAAGTGAAGTAATAACGATATTGACACCTATTTTCCATAATAAAATACTATACCTCGAATCATTTATCATAACTATGCATTAAAATCTCAGAAAAATGGCTTTATTATTTATGAAATTTCTCAATTTTCTTCATTAAGTGTATGAAATATCTCAATAACATTTTAAGACAACAATAATACAATTGCATTATGTTCCATTAACTTCAAAATGGTCAAATTTTGGTGTTCACTAGTTCTAAACACCCTTTTATTCTGGGAATTTAGTTTTATCAAAATGTTAATTCAGTGTACAGTGATGAGCTGTATTTCAGGTAATTCTGTAAAATGTGATGAGTGTTCCTCCAGCATAAGGACTAGGTTATATTTGGTTCAGTCTAGGACTCACAGTGTCCTTTAGGAAAAAAAGGAAAGAAAAGAGATTTATTCTCAATCTCAATCTCAATTATTCTCAAATGAATTTGTTGCAACGCCATCTGATTAATTAATGTTCTCGTGTACAATACAGAACATTGTGCAGAAAGAAAAAAATGTATCAAAATAGAGGTGACTGTATTGATGGCAGTCTATGGTGTTGGTTTTTTAAAAGAGTCTGAATTTTAGTCAACTCATTCACAACCTTCTGAAAAGAGTGTTATGTTCCTTGGTGGCAGGAAACTGGGTTTATTCAGGAAAGTTTTGTTCATAATATTTTGTTTTGATAAAGTATACAATTTCTCCTTCATGCCTCTCTTAGTCAATACCATCCCATATGAGTTCCATTCACATTAGCAAGTGAATGCTAGTTCTACCAAACACATGAATTGAAAATTAAATTATCAATATATTTAAGCTGATAAATTACTCTGAGAATTGATCACCATTCTTATGCAACTTTGGAAACTCTTCTGTGTGTTTTATGCATACTTGATGGCTGGCTAAATAAACTTGACTCACCTTACCAATGTTAAATTGGCCAGACACCAGACACAAAATACTAGCCATTAATTTGTTAGTGATTAGAAAAACTTTCTATCTACCTGAATAGATTTAAACAAAGCATTCATCTTTTACTATTAAAGTGAATCTGATATGGCAAAATTCAAATGCTTACAATTTTATTCTTTCAGCTTTTTCTGCCTTGTTTTTATTTGTGTTTTTAGTTTTTGCTGGAGTGAGGTTGCTATGCAGATAAGCTTCCGTGAGTTTTTAATAACCAGTGGCTCATTGAATTTGGATACAAGGTTTGATGGACATGAACACTCTAGCTGGTTTCCTTGCAGATTCGTTTGAATAATCAAAAAGACCAATGTGAAGTGATGATGAATTTTTATATTGCTGAACTACTATCCTTATAAAGAATGAAAAAAAAATTATGTTGACTATGATAGTTTTGGTTTAACCTTTTCTAAACATTTCTATAAGTTTGAATAAACTTTTCTATACATTCAAGTGAGCAGTTACCTCACTTGTGAATTCTAAAACCTTAATGAAATTTTACTTATAAGAAAGTGGGTAGGGGGCACCTGGGTGGCTCAGGCAGTTAAGCATACGAGTTTGGCTTAGGTCATGGTTTGTGGTTTGCAAGTTCAAGCCCCGCATACAGCTCTGTTCCTAGAGCTTGTAGCCTGTAGCCTGCTTCAGATTCTATGTCTCCCTCTCTCTCGACCCCTCCCCCACTTGCTCCCTGTTTCTCTCTCAAATATAAACATTAAAAAAAGAAGAAGAAAGTGAGTAGAATACTTCAATGAAAACTTACATTGTTGCTGCTGATATGCATGAGTGTCAAAGGTATATCTTCTGGGTAACATCAGCATTTTGAGGTGGTGAATCTCGTTGTGCCATATTTAATAGTATGCTGTAATCAGTTGACTTTTCTGTTATTATAACACAAGCTACTCTAAATCTTTTGTTTTCATCAAAGTAATTGTGGGTTGAACAAATGTACAGAAATATATGTTTATAAATGTATAAAAATGTATGCAAGTAACAAAAAAGTCCATTATATTCAGTTCTAATATCATGACAAATTCCAGAGCATATAAAAAGCATGCTGTTGCGTCTGAAAAGTCAGCAAATTAAGGCTTTGGGCTAAGTAGTACATCAACAATAAGAAATAATAGTGAGGCATTTTGAAATCCGTGTAATTCTCTATACATGCTTGTGTCTCTTACTTTATTCAAATGTATTTGTTATTTGTTTACTTATCTTTCCTCCCTTTCTCTCTGCCTCATACCTTTTTCCAAAGATGTGTCAATGGCATAAGAATAGGCTTTTGTTTTTCTTATAGTTCTGTGTCCTGCCATGTCCAACAGATTGCCTTTCATTTAAAGAGTTCACGAATAAGTTTAAATGAATTGATCAGATGGACACCCATGGATTCAAAGCTGGAGAACAAACTCAAGATAATGTACAGAAACCAAAGGGGCAGAAAGTGTTCAGAAAGCAATAGGGAAAATAAATGAAAACAGCAGAAGCTCTAAAAAAAATACAGAGAGGCAAGCAGACTGCCTTCAAGAAGGCTGGGTCAGTTGAAGAAACTGGGCATTCATTCCATTCAATACCCAAATACTAGTCATGATGAACACTGAGTGAGAGCAGTGAAAAGAAAAGCCTCTTCCCTGACCTCCTGCAGTTTGTTGCCTAGTAGAAAGATGAAGGAAATAAACATTATGCTTGGGTAGATAATAATGGATAGACAAAGTGTGCAGTGGTCAGCCAGGACTCCTCTGAATAGATGATATTTATTCTGAGACCTAAAAGGTGAGGGGAGGGGGGGGGAAGAACGGTTATTCAAAAGTCGGATGAATTATAGTCTAAACAGAGTGAACGTGTACCAAATTCCTGAGATGAGAGAAAACTTGGAATGTCCAAGGAACTGCAAATAAAAGCCAGGGAGGCTGGAGGAGTGAGTGAGAGATGAGGTTTGGTGGAAGATGAAGATGGAGAAAGAGGCAGTAGCAAAATAATGTAGAATCTTAGAAAACAAGGTAAAGGTTTGATTCTAGGTACAGTGGGAGATGTCATACTGATTCCATGTGCAGCAGAAATCATGACATAATTTAACTTAAAAGGAAAATGAATAAAAATACCCCTCTGGTTGCCATATGAAGAATAGATTTTTAAGTATAGTTGACGCATAATGTTATATTAGTTTCAGGTGTACAACATAGAGATTTGACAAGTTTATACATTATGCTATACTCACCACAAGTATTGCTACCATGTCACCATATACTATTATAGTACCATTGACTATATTCCCTATGCTGTACCTTTTGTTCCCCTTACTTATTCATTCCATAACTGGAAACCTGCAGGGTACTTGGCTGGCTCAGTCAGTAGAAAATGCAACTCTTGATCTCAGGTTCATGAGTTCAGTCCCCACGTTGTGGGTAGAGCTTACTTTAAAAAAAAAAAACAAACCTGTATTTCCCACTCTCTTTCACCCATTTTGCCCATCCTCACCATCGCCCTCCACTTGTGGCAACCATCAGTTTATTCTGTGTATTTATGGATCTGTTTCTGCTCTTTATTTATTCTTTTTTTTTGATTCCGCATTTAAGTGAAATCATATAGTTTTTGTCTTTCTCTCTATGCCTTATTTCACAGCATTATACCCTCTGGATCCATCCATGTTGTTATAAATGGCAAGATCTCATCCTTTTTTGTGGCTGCATGATATTTCTGTATATGTGTGCAGATATGTGTGTGTGTGTATACACACACACACACCACATCTTCCATATGCATTATTCTATCAGTGGACACTTAAGTTGTTTCTGTATCTTGGCTGTTCTAAATAATGCTTCAGTGAACATAACGGTGCATTGATTTTTTCAAATCAGTGTTTGGTTTTATTGGGGGGGTGGATACCCAGTAGTACAATTTCTGGATCATATATATTTCTGTTTTTAATTTGTGAGGAACCTCCATACTATTTTATAGAGTGGCTGTACCAATTTACATTCCCACTAACAGTGTTCCACATCTTCACCAACACTTGTTATTTCTTACCATGTGAAAATTAGATTTTAAGGGAAACCAGAGTAGAAGTGGGAAAGCCAGTTGGAAGGCTGTAGAAGCATCTCTGATGTGAAACTATGGCAGCCTCAATTTGGGCAATCACAATGAAACAGTGAAAAGTAGAGCTGTTTGATTAACTAGCACCTGCTGAAGGATTATATAGCAGAGATAGGAATGGAGAAAGTAAATGAACCACCACTGACTTACAGGTGCCAAGTTTGAGATCAATTAGAAACTGTTGAAAATTACTGCATTTACTCAGATGGGGAACCCAACAAAAGGGAGAGAAAACAAAGGTTGGATAGAAGTATGAATCAGTAGTCCACTTTTAGATATATTCATGTGGAGATATTTACTAGAGGACCAAATGGACATGTCTGCCCCTGTGAATTTGGAGATCAGACGAGGATGTCTTGGCTGAGACTTTAACTTGGAAATCATCAGCACAATATAGTATTTAAAGGAATGGCCAGGCACCCGGGTGGCTCAGTTGGTTAAGCATCCTACTCTTGGCTTCAGCTCAGGTCATGATCTCACAGTTCATGAGTTTGAGCCCCACATCAGGCTCTGTGCTGACAGTGTGGAGCCTGCTTGGGATTCTCTTTCCCTCCCTCCCCCTCTGCCCCTCCCATGCTTCTCTCTCTCTCTCTCTCTCTTTCAAAATTTATAAACTTATAAAAAAACTCATTTATTTAAATAAATGAATACATGGAAATATATGAAATCATCCAGAGTCAAAAGTAGAGAAAAGATCCAAGTACCACCAGCAATTAGAAATGTCATGGAGGGTGGGTGGGTGATGGGTATTGAGGAGGGCATCTGTTAGGATGAGCACTGGGTGTTGTGTGGAAACCAGTTTGACAATAAATTTCATAATCAATCAATAAAAAGAAAGAAAGAAAGAAAGAGAAAGAAAGAAAGAAATGCCATGACATGACTATTCCTGTAAGTTGTGTTTCTACCATAGGCAGACCTCCTTAGACCTTTCCAGCTAGGATCAGCTGCATGGAACAGGACATAGTTTTCATAGGTTCTCCCAGTGGAAATAGGAGATTCATTGCTAACTGAGCAGGGAATATTCATGGCTAGAAAAAAATACCAGGTGTTAATTTTTTAATTTATTTTGTTTAAGTTTATTTGTTTATTTTGAGAGAGAGGGAGAGAGAATTCCAGGCAAGCTCTGCATTGTCAGTGTGAGGAGTCCAATGCAGGGCTCAAACTCACAAACCCCTGAGATCATGACCTGAACTGAAATCAAGAGTTGGATGCTTCACCAGCTGAGCCACCAGGCACCCCAGTATTAATAATCTGAAGTTTCTGTCGTAGTACAACATAGCTTTTGATTGAGAAACATACTATCTGACACTAAATCTGAAGCCTAGTCTACAACCTGGGCAAGGGGAAACCTTTCCTCTGTGTAAACATTCAATCTTCTAAAAGCCTTAAGTTTCCTGGATGCAACTGGTTAAATTTACTAATGGAATGTTTGTCTTTTGCATCCCAAGTCACCTACTCTATCTTACCCACTCCCCACTGGGCATGGTTTTCTTTTGTTGATCAACATCAATCTTAGAAATGGATCCAAAGTTAATTCTGACATAAGTGAAAATGACTGGTAACTTTTAAAATATTACTTTTCCCTGAAGAATTTCTTTTCAACAAAAATTTGGAAAATTACAGTGACATTGAAAACATTAAAGGTTTTGTAATTAAAGCCTCTACTTGTGGAATTTCAGATATTTGCATTCAGGAGAAATTAACTGGGGTGAAGAAGGGAGAAGAATTTTTATGCTACTATTGGTAACGTTAACATATTCAATGAAAAACACATTTTGGAAGCAGAGAATACAGATTTTGCTACAATGCGTATCTAAGATATTTTATTCCCTTCATTTATTGTAACACATGATACTCAACTGAATTCTGTGTAAAAGTACAAATGAGGTATCAAGATTTTCCTAAAAAAATTATTTTTAAAGAACTGAAAACTATGTTTCTCATAATGTAAAAATAATAATGATGGTGCCTAAGGTTTGTTTTATATTTATGCATTTTTATTTTTCTTCCTTTTAAAAAGCGATTTTGAGATTACTTTAAAAATTGCCTTCAGCACCCTTCCTCTTAGGAGAAACAGAAGCAACACACGCTTGAAAGTACTAAATTTAAAAATAGAGCAGAGGCCCTATTATTTGAAACACAGTTCAAGGCAACACAGACAATAAAGCCATTGGCTGGGGTAAAATTTAACTGACCCTTTCAAGGTTGAAATAGGTCTTCAATCAAAATGTTTCTTTCTCAGTAAAGGAAGAGCTCTGCATTGAACTGATTTAACAGTAAAACCTACTGAAAAAGCTCTCACTGGGGAAACATAAGCTAAAACAAAAACAACAACAATAAAAACCCACTACAATTGTGGTAACTAGACTTGTTGAGCTGTATTTCTCTACTCCAAAGGATACAACAGAGGAGAGGATTTTTTCTTAAAGTAAAACAAGCCAGATGGGCAATGTGTTTGTTTTTTTGTTTTTTTGGTTTTTTTTTGGAATTATGTTATTCCTTACTCCTGCTGTGTTTATTCAGAGATTTAGACTTCTCATAAGTAATATTTAAATGAAAAGGCTCTAGTTTTTAACACAAAAGGATATATATGGTTTGCTCTAATGCTTTTTTCTGTCAATGTACTGACCTGCCTTCAGGTTGAATCTGGTTGTAAGTTTTCACTACAGTAAATGAGTCATAGTAAAGACATTAGGTTGTGCTTCGTGGGAAATGTAAAAAAAATTCCTTGGAAGTTGAGGATATAAATTTCATCCTAGTGAAGTATCTTTCATTGGCTCTATTTTGTTTTCCAAGCTCTTGACCACTGTAGTAATAATCACATCAGATGCACAGGCCATCAAGCTGGACATATTAAAATCAATGGGAGGTTTGAAATGATTCAACAAGGTGAGACCAGTGTATCTTCTTGGTTTCAAAATCAAGAACAGCAAAAAGTATTACTTCACTTGTATTGATTCAGGTTGGGAGCAAATCTGATTGGTGCATAAATCCCTGACAAAGAAATGTTAATAGAAGCCATAATTCTGAAACCTCCTCAAGTTGTGGAAAGTGAGTCAGACCACACAACAAACCCAGCTCCATTATTAATTTCATACTTGAGTAAAACCACACAGTTAAGCATTCACCACCTGAATTCAAACTACAGCAGACAACAGGATTCGGTGACAACCATAAAGAAAAGTTGAGTTAAAAAAAAAACTAGAATACAAGGCTTTCTGTCACAAAAAAAGTCATTTTACTAAGATATGTATTTATTGAATTTAATCATAATATATATGTATATAATATGAACCAGCAATAAGGCCAAAGCTTATACCATCCGAATGAATTAAAGCACAAAAGTAATTTTCCAGATAATTCTATAAATGACTATTTCTCTTGCCTGGAATCTGAATTAGGCAGAATTCTGTTAATTAGAATTAACAGTATTCTATTCTCTTTCTTTTCCTGTCCCTAGTTGTTATAATTATTTTTACATTTTGCCCAGTTCTTCACTTTGACAATGCAGATATCTTTCAATTATCAAATTGTCTCAAATAATTTTGTGAACCTTAGAAACCCCATGTAAAGTATTGAATATATAGATCAGGAGAGCACCATAAAAACAGTGGTCTGTGTTACAAATAAGTATCACTACAACCACTGATTGCACTGTTAAATGCATGGCCGGTAGCAGTTTAGAGTGGTACTGGCTTAGGAAAATGTGTCAAGAAAGGAAGAAACGGAGAAATTACCAAACACAAATTTGCTTGCCAATTGATGGAAACTGATATACTTTTTGAAGTAATGTCTTATTGAAATGTAAGAGTTTCACCTGACTTTTAGCTCTTTTCAACATAAAACATAATTTGCATGCGCGCACATGTGCGCGCACACACACACACACACACACACACACACACACACACACACACAGAGCTTCATGCATTTGTCTTAAGACCCGCATCTGTTTCAGGCCCATAAATGAGATCTTTGGGTGGTGTGAATTTCTAGTCATCAGACATGAGTAATGGACTCATGTTCACTTAGCATTTTACTTTCTTTGTATAAGGAAACATGTATTCTAGTCTAAATCAATGTCCTGTTTCCTAAGCTAACCCTAACCCTATCATCAGATGATTGGATGCTGTTAACACAGGTGTTAATGACAAAAAACAACTATAAAGTGAAAATACTGGTTTTAAAAAAAGGTAGCATACTGGGGTGCCTGGATGGCTCAGTCGGTTAGGTGTCCGACTTTGGCTCAGGTCATGATCTCACGGCTCATAAGTTTGAGCCCTACATCGGGCTCTGTGCTGACAGCTCAGAGCCTGGAGCCTGTTTCAGACTCTGTGTCTCTGTCTCTCCCCCCGCCCCCCTCAAGTAAATTAACATCAAAAAAGTCATTAAAAACAAAGTAGCATATCCCTCAAAACTAATTGTTACTGACTTGAGTATTCTGGAAGCCTGTTCCAAGCAAAACCATTTACCAAAATATAATTGGAACCATGATAATTCAAACCCAAACAATGATTTACTGAAAGCAAAGGTGGAAAGCATATGAATTGAGGAAAGCTCAATTTTCTATTTTAAGTTATGTGTATAAATGTGGTCTAGGGTATATAAGTTTTCCCCGTTAGAAAATCACCACTTTATTTTTTTATTTACAAAAAAATTATTTAATGTTTGTTTATTGTTGAGAGACAGCATGAGTGGGGGGAGTGTCAGAGAGAGACAGAGACACAGAATGCAAAGCAGGGTCCCAGGCTCTGAGCTATCAGTACAGCTCGGTATTTATATATATAATATATATATAATAATTATATATAATAATATATATGTGTATGTATATTATATATATTATCTGTATTATATATATTATCACTGTATATAATATTTATATATTATATATATAAACTTATTTGAGATCTAGACAAAGCAAAAGTAAAAAAAAAAGTAAAAATTAAAAAAATTAGTGAAACAAATTTGGTAGTGGTTTTTTTTAATTTTTTTTTAATGTTTATTTATTTTTGAGATAGAGACAGAACATGAACGGGGAGGGTCAGAGAGAGGGAGACACAGAATCTGAAACAGGCTCCAGGCTCTGAGCTGTCAGCACAGAGCCCGACGCGGGGCTCGAACTCACGGACCGCGAGATCATGACCTGAGCCGAAGTCAGCCGCTTAACCGACTGAGCCACCCAGGCGCCCCTGGTAGTGTTTTTGAAATGGCTTTTTGGAAAGATTTATTAGTAGTGACCCCTTGCCTCTTTGCCTTAAACTGTTAAAAGTTGACTAGCTCATACTAAGTCTTACCTCAGAAAGACATTTTTTAAGATTTAGGAATGCATTTGAGCTGTGTTTGCCATTTGATTTATCATTTGTGTAATGAATTTTCTAGTAATATGAAGGGTGGAATTACTCAAAAACAAAGAACATACTATTTTTAAATCTGTTTTCATTAGAATATAGAAAGATACGAGGGTGTGGTTGAAATAATGCTACACTGTTTACCATTTCCTGACCTGTCCCTCCTCCCTTCACTTCCCATATCTCCTCCTGCCCTTGGTCCTGTGTCATAGCCCATTCTATAGGCAGTGTGGTTTTACTACAGCCTGCTGCTGCAAAACCTCTGGTCTGTGTGCCCGTTGTGCTTATGTTCCATATATTGTCATGAGAAATCAATAATACTACTTTTTCTAAGGGGATCTAGGAGGCTGGGGCTTAAGGGAAGTTATGGTCCAATATGACAGTATTTACAACTAGAGAAGTTAAAAAATTTACAAGGACTCTTTATATTCTCACTTCTTAAACATAATTCTAAGTTTATAGAGAAGGCACTTTATTTAATAATTTATATATTCGAAAAAAGGATTGAACAAATAGCACTGATTAATTCTATTCAACATGCATGTACTCAGTTATTTTGGCAGTTAAGTCATAGAACCACCACTCTGATATTGTTTAAACAAATAGAAAGTCTCAAATTCTTTTTTGACAGTAGAAGGATCTTTGAAGATTTGGCCAAATAGATAAAACTATGACAGATATTCAAAATTTAATCAGATATTACTATTATATTTGCAAAAGTTATATGGCCCCAAAGAGATACAAAGAATATGAAACAAATGCGGGATCCCCCCAGTTTTGAATATCTTCATAATTGGCAAAGAAGGCCATTTAAATATTAAGAGCCAAAGAAATGGTAGAGCCTAATCAAATAATGTAGCATCATCGGTGGGAATTTCAGATTTCCATGATTAAAACTGAAAAATAGACTGCTGAGGCTACTAGGGCTATGCCTATAAACAGGACTCAGGGTATCTCATCAGTGTCATGAAAAAGAGTCCAGAGAATATTCTCTCGAATGTCCCTGGTCATTATGCAGTCATAACCAATTGAGAAGTTATCCTCCAAATTGCTTGGGATAATATCATTGTTTATTTAACAAGTAAGATTCATTAAAATGAGGAAGGGTATAAAATTAAGTACAGAAAGGCCTAAGAGAATCAAACATATTGTGTTAATATTTTTGTATTAAGATATGTGGGCATTTAGTTTCTATGATGTGTAATGTTCACGGGAATTTGTGCTATTAGAACAGCCTTGTGATTCTAATTTAATATGTGTCACTGAATAATTGATTTCAACTTGTGATTTAAAGCTGAAAAGTATAAATGAAATGCTAATGAAAAATACTGGACATTTAATAGAACTTACAAATAGTCATTTCAATAAGTTTAATAAGTAGAAGTATTACTTGAGTACTTGAAAGCTGGTTAGTCAGAAAATCAAATTACTTTAAAAGTATATTTGAATACATGAAATGAGAATTTAATTTAAAATATTTACTAATCTTTAAGTTTTAAATATCACCAACTATTAATTAAAGATCTCTTTAAAGTGGTATTAAATTCTTCTAGTATCACAACTATATAAATTGATTTATAAGCCTAACAAAGAACTAAATTTTAATATGTGTAACTTTAATAAATGTCTTTTTATGTACTCTTTTTTCTAAGTTTTTATTTAAATTCCAGCTAGCATAGTATAATATTAGTTTCAGGCATACAATAAAGTAATTCAACACTTCTATATATCACCTGGTGCTCATCCCAACAAGTGCACTCCTTAATTCCCATCACCAGTTTAATCCATTCCCCACCCACCTCCCTACTATTAACCATCAACTTGTTCTCTATAGTTAAAAGTCTGTTTCTTGGTTTGCCTCTCTTTTTTCTTCCCGTTTGCATATTCAATATGTTTCTTCAGCTACACATATGAGTGAAATCATATGGTATTTGTCTTTCTCTGACTTCTTTCACTTAGCATAATATTCTGTAGCTCCATGCATGTTGTTGCAAACAGCAAGATTTCATCTTTTTTATGTCTGAACAATATTCCTCTGTGTGTGTGTGTGTGTGTGTGTGTGTGTGTCCACACACACACACACACACACATCTATCGATGGACACTTGGGCTGTTTCCATAATTTGGTTATTGTAAATAATGCTGCTATAAACATCAAAGTACCTGTATCATGTTGAATTAGTATTTTTGTATTCTTTGGGTAAATACCTAGCAGTGCAATTGCTGGACCATAGTATAGTTCTATTTTTTTTAAATATTCAATGACATTTTTTAAGTTTATTTTTGAAACAGAGCATGAGAAGAGCAGGGCAGAGAGAGAAGAGACAAAGAATCACAAGCAGGCTCCAGGTTGTTAGCACAGAGCTCTTGCTTGTTGTTGTTGCTTGAGATTTTCTTTTTCTTTTTTTTTATGTATAGTTTATTGTCAAATTGGTTTCCATATAACACGCAGTGCTCATCCCAATAGGTGGCCTCCTCAATGCCCATCACCCACTTTGCACTCCCTCCCACCCCAATCAATCCTCAGTTTATTTTCAGTTTTTTAAGAGTCTCATATGGTTTGCCTCCTTCCCTCTCTGTAACTTTTTCCCCCTTCCTCTTCCCCATGGTCTTCTGTTAACTTTCTCAGGATCCACATAAGAGTGAAAACATATGGTATCTGTCTTTCTCTGCCTGACTTATTTCACTTAGCATAACACACTCCAGTTCCATCCACATTGTTACAAAAGGCCATATTTCATTCTTTCTCATTGCCAAGTAGTATTCCATTGTATATATAAACCACAACTTCTTTATCCATTTGTCAGTTGAGGGACATTTAGGCTCTTCCCATAATTCGGCTATTGTTGAAAGTACTGCTATAAACATTGGGGTACAAGTGCCCCTATGCATCAGTACTCCTGTATCCCTTGGGTACATTCCTAGCAGTGCTATTGCTGGGTCATAGGCTAGATCTATTTTTAATTTTTTGAGGAACCTCCACACTGTTTTCCAGAGTGGCTGTACCAGTTTGCATTCCCACCAACAGTGCAAGAGGGTTCCCGTTTCTCCACATCCTCTCCAGCATCTATAGTCTCCTGATTTGTTCATTTTAGCCACTCTGACTGGCATGAGGTTGTATCTCAGTGTGGTTTTGATCTGTATTTCCCTGATGAGGAGTGACATTGAGCATCTTTTCATGTGCCTGTTGGCCATCTGGATGTCTTCTTTAGAGAAGTGTCTATTCATGTTTTCTGCCCATTTCTTCACTGGATTATTTGTTTTTTGGGTATGGAGTTTGGTGAGCTCTTTATAGATTTTGGATACTAGCCCTTTGTCCAATATGTCATTTGCAAATATCTTTTCCCATTCCTTCAGTTGCCTTTTAGTTTTGTTGATTGTTTCCTTTGCAGTGCAGAAGCTTTATATCTTGATGAGACCCCAATAGTTCATTTTTGCTTTTAATTCCCTTGCCTTTGGAGATGTGTCAAGTAAGAAATTGCTGTGGCTGAGTTCAGAGAGGTTTTTTCCTTCTTTCTTCTCTAGGGTTTGGATGGTTTCCTGTCTCATATTCAGGTCCTTCATTCATTTTCAGTTTATTTTTGTGAGTGGTGTAAGAAAATGGTCTAATTTCATTCTTCTGCATGTTGCTGTCCAGTTGTCCTAGCACCATTTGTTAAAGAGACTGTCTCAGGGCGCCTGGGTGGCTCAGTTGGTTAAGCAGCCGACTTCAGCTCAGGTCATGATCTCACAGTCCGTGAGTTCGAGCCCCGCGTCGGGCTCTGTGCTGACAGTTTGGAGCCTGGAGCCTGTTTCAGATTCTGTGTGTCCCTCTCTCTGACCCTCCCCCGTTCATGCTCTGTCTCTCTTTGTCTCAAAAATAAATAAACGTTAAAAAAAATTAAAAAAAAAAGAATAAGACTTCAGCTCAGGTCATGATCTCACGGTCCGTGAGTTCGAGCCCCCCGTCGGGCTCTGTGCTGACAGCTCAGAGCCTGGAACCTGTTTCATATTCTTTGTCTCCCTCTCTCTCTGACCCTCCCCCATTCATGCTCTGTCTCTCTCTCTCTCAAAAATGAATAAACGTTAAAAAAAATTAAAAAAAAAAGAGACTGTCTTTATTCCATTGGATATTCTTTCCTGCTTTGTCAAAGATTAGTTGGCCATACTTTGTGGGTCCAATTCCAGAGTCTCTATTCTAATCCATTGGTTTATGCGTCTGTTTTTGTGCCAATACATGCTGTCTTGATGATTACAGCTTTGTAGTAGAGGCTAAAGTCTGGGATTGTGATGCCTCCTGCTTTGGTCTTCTTCAATATTACTTTGGCTATTTGGGGTCTTTTGTGGTTCTATACACATTTTAGGATTGCTTGTTCTAGCTTGGAGAAGAATGCTGGTGCAATTGTGATTGGGATTGCATTGAATGTGTAGATTGCTTTGGGTGGTATTGACATTTTAACAATATTTATTCTTCCAATCCATGAACATGGAATGTTTTTCCATTTCTTTGTATCTTCTTCAATTTCCTTCATAAGCTTACTATAGTTTTCAGCATACAGACCTTTTACATCTTTGGTTAGGTTTATTTCTAGGTATTTTATGCTTCTTGGTGCGATTCTGAATGGGATCAGTTTCTTTATTTGTCTTTCTGTTGCTTCATCTGTGCCAATTTTGATGCCTTTGTTGTCTGATTGCTGATGCTAGAATTTCTAATATGTTAAACAACAGCAGTGAGAGTGGACATCCCTGTCGTGTTCCTGATCTCGGGGAAAGCTCTCAGTTTTTCCCCATGGAGGATGATATTATCTGCGGGCTTTTCATAAATGGCTTTTATGATGTTTAAGTATGTTCTTTCTATCCCAACTTTCTCGAGGGTCTTTATTAAGAAAGGATGCTGAATTTTGTCAAATGATTCTTCTGCATTGATTGACAGGATCATATGGTTCTTATCTTTTCTTTTATTAATGTGATGTATCACATTGATTTGTGAATATTGAACCAGCCCTGCAGCCCAGGAATGAATCCCACTTGATCATAGTGAATAATTCTTTTTATATGCTGTTGAATTCAATTTGCCAGTATCTTGTTGAGAATTTTTTCATCCATATTCATCAGGGATATTGGCCTGTAGTTCTCTTTTTTGCTGGGTCTCTGTCTGGTTTGGGAATCAAAGTAATGCTGGCTTCATAGAATGAGTATGGAAGTTTTCCTTCCCTTTCTATTTTTTGGAACAGCTTGAGCAGGATAGGTATGATCTCTGCTTTAAATGTCTGGTAGAATTCCCCAGGGATGACATCTGGTCCTGGACTCTTATTTGTTGGGAGACTTTTGATAACTGATTCAATTTCTTCACCAGTTATGGGTCTGTTCAAATTTTCTATTTCTTCCCGTTTGAGTTTGGGAAGTGTGTGGGTGTTTAGGAATTTGTCCATTTCTTCCAGGTTGTCCAGTTTGTTGGTATATAATTTTTCATAGTATTCCCTTACAATTGCTTGTATTTCTGAAGGATTGGTTGTAATAATTCCATTTTCATTTGTGATTTTATCTATTTGCGTCCTCTCCCTTTTCTTTTTGAGAAGCCTGGCTAGAGGTTTATCAATTTTATTTTTTCAAAAAACCAACTCTTGGTTTCATGGATCTGCTCTACAGTTTTTTTAGATTCTATATTGTTTATTTCTGCTCTGATCTTTATTATTTCTCTTCTTCTACTGGGTTTGGGGTGTGTGTCTTTGCTGTTCTGCTTCTATTTCCTTTAGGTGTGCTGTTAGATTTTGTATGTGGGATTTTTCTTGTTTCTTGAGATAGGCCTGGATTGCAATGTATTTTCCTCTTAGGACTGACTTCGTTGCATCCCAAGCGTTTGGATTGTTGTATTTTCATTTCTTTCCATATTTTTTTTAAATTTCTTCTCTAATTGCCTGGTTGACCCATTCATTCTTTAGTAGGATGTTCTTTAACCTCCATGCTTTTGGAGGTTTTCCAGACTTTCTCCTGTGGTTAATTTCATGGTGCATGGTATGATCTCCATTCTTTTACACTTATGAAGGGCTGCTTTGTGACCCAGTATGTGATCTATCTTGGAGAATGTTCCATGTACACTCAAGAAGAAAGTATATTCCGTTGCTTTGGGATGCAGAGTTCTAAATATATCTCTCAAGTCCATCTAATCCAATGTATCATTCAGGGCCCTTGTTTCTTTATTGACCATGTGTCTAGATGATCTATCCATTGTTGTAAGTGGAGTATTAAAGTCCCCTGAAATTACCACATTCTTACCAATAAGATTGCTTATGTTTGTTATTATTTTATAGATTTGGGTGCTTTTGAATTCAGTGCATAGACATTTATAATTGTTGGCTCTTCCTGATGGATAGACTCTGTAATTATTATATAATGCCCTTCTTCATCTCGTGTTACAGCCTTTAATTTAAAGTCTAGTTTGTCTGGGGCTTCTGGGTGACTCAGTTGAGCGGCCGACTTCAGTTCAGGTCATGATCTCACAGCTCGTGAGTTTGAGCCCCTCATTGGGCTCTGTGCTGACAGCTCAGAGCCTGGAGACTGCTTCGGATTCTGTGTCTCCCTCTCTCTCTGCCCCTAATCCACTCACATTCTGTCTTTGTCTCTCTCAAAAATGAAATAAAAAAAAAACATTAAAGTAGTTTGTCTGATATAAGTATGGCTACTCCACCTTTCTTTTGACTTCCAGTAGCATGATAGATAGTTCTCCATCCCCTCACTTTCAATGTGAAGGTGTCCTCAGGTGTAAAATGAGTCTCTTGTAGACAGCAAATAGATGGGTCTTGTTTATTTATCCATTCTTTTTTTTTAACATTTTTAATTTTATTTTTGGAGAGACAGAGACAGAGTACGAGCTGGGGAGGGGCAGAGAGAGAGGGTGACACAGAATCTGAAGGAAGCTCCAGGCTCTCAGCTCTCAGCAGAGCCCGATGCGGGGCTCGAACCCACAAAGCATGAGACCGTGACCTGAGCTGAAGTCAGCCACTTAACCGACTGAGCCACCCAGGCACCTTCCATTCTGATACCCTATGTCTTTGGTTAGAGCGTTTAGTCCATTTACATTCAGTGTTATTACTGAAAGATATGGGTTTAGAGTCATTGTGATATCTGTAGATTTCATGCTTGTAGTGGTGTCTCTGGTACTTTGTGGTCCTTGCAACATTTCACTCAGTCCACCTTAGAATCTCTTGTAGGGCTAGTTTAGTGGTGAAGAATTCCTTCAGTTTTTGTTTGTTTGGGAAAACCTTTTTCTCTTCTTCTATTCTGAATGACAGACTTGCTGGGTTAAAGATTCTTGGCTGCATATTTTTTCTGTTCATCACATTGAAGATTTCCTGCCATTCCTTTCTGGCCTGCCAAGTTTCAGTAGATAGGTCTGCTACTACCCTTATGTATCTACCTTTGTATGTTAGGGCCTATTTATCCCTAACTGCTTTCAGAATTCTCTCGTTATCCTTGTATTTTGCCAGTTTCACTATGATATGTTGTGCAGAATAGCAATTCAAGTTACGTCTGAAGGGAGCTCTCTGTACCTCTTAGATTTCAATGCCTTTTTCCTTTCCTAGATCCGGGAAGTTCTCAGCTATGATTTGTTCAAGTACACCTTCAGCCCCTTTCTCTCTCTCTCTCTTCTTCTGGAATTCCTATGATTCAGATATTGTTCCATTTGATTGTATCAGTTAGTTCTCTAATTCTCCCCTCATACTCCTGGATTTTTATTATTTTTCTTTTTCTCAGCTTCCCCTTTTTCCATAATTTTATCCTTTAATTCACCTGTTCTCTCCTCTGCCTCTTCAATCCGTGCTATGGCCACCTCCATTTGATTTTACACCTCATTTATAGCATCTTTTAATTCCTCATGACTATTTTTTAGTCCCTTGATCTCTGTAGCAATAGATTCTCTGCTGTCCTCTATGCTTTTTTCAAGCCCAGCAATTAATTTTATGACTATTATTGTAAATTCTTGTTCCGTTATATTGCTTAAATCAGTTTTGATCAATTCATTAGCTGTCGCTACTTCCTGGAGTTTCTTTTGAGGAGAATTCTTCTGTTTCGTCATTTTGGGTAGGGTCTACAGTAGCTCCAAACTACAGGGCACTTCCCCTGTGCTGTCCAAAGAAACTTGTGTTGGTGGGTTGGGCTGCAGTCAGACCCGATGTCTGCCTCCAGCCCACCGCTGGGGCCACAGTCAGACTGGTGTGTACCTTATCTTCCCCTCTCCCAGGGGCAGGACTCACTGTGGAGTGGTGTGGCCCCTGTCTGGGCTGCTTGCACACAGCCAGGCTTGTGGTGCTGCTTCGATGGGACCTGGCCAAGGGCATATTAGCTGGGGTGGATCAGTGCACAGGGGAGGGAGGGGCAGGGTTAGCTAGCTTTGCTGTAGGTGGTCCCCTGTGGGAGGCCCTACAGCACCTGGAGGGAGGCAGGCCCGTCTGAGGGATGGATCCACAGGAGCACAGGGTTGGGTGTTTGTGAGGTGCAAGCAAGTTCAGTGATAGGAACTGGTTCCCTTTGGAATTTTGGCTGGGGGATAGGAGAGGGAAATGGCGCTTGCCAGCGCCTTTGTTCCCCCACCAAGCTCTGTCCTTCTGGGGCTCAACAACTCTCCCTCCAGGTGTCCTCTTGCCCTCCCCTTTCTCCAAGAGCAGAGCTGTTGACTTTTAACTTTCCAAATGTTAAGTCCACTGGCTGTCAGAACTCATAGAGTCCGACCCCTCCGCTTTTGCAAGCCAGACTTTGGGGGCTCTGCCTTGCCTGGAGGGCTGCCCCTCCACTGCCCTGGCTCCCTCCTGCCAATCCGTGTAGTGTGCACCTCTCTGCCCTTCCTACCCTCTTCTTTGGGCCTTTTGTCTATGCTTGGCTCCAGAGAGTCCATTCTGCTAGTCTTCCAGCAGTTTTGGGGTTATTTAGGCTGATATGTGTGGAATCTAAGCTATCAGGCAGGACGAGGTGAGCCCAGAGTCCTCCTACGCTGCCATCTTTTTTCCTCTTTCCAGGTATGTAACTTTTACAAATAGAATTGAGAAAATTCCCACAAGAACATACTGAAATGGACACAAAATTAAATATTGGAAATAACAGTCTCTCTCTTCCTAAATAACTTCAGTAGTCCTGTACCAATCCTGTGTGTTTCTCACAAACATACTTTATTTATCTGCTCAAGACTTTTACTGGACTCTAGACTTTTACTGGGATGAGATAATGGGTGGAGAATGGTGCCTACAAAATCTAAATTAGTTTCTTCAAGAAAGAACAGAGCTCCATTTGGTAAAAGGTAAGAAAAGAAGTGATCTGGAAGAACGTGTGGAATGTAGTAGGCTAGAGTTTTGAGAGATAACAGGGAAATAAATTTGAGAAATAACTACCAATATGATTGGGACTTCAGGGAGAGAGAGAGATAAAAGAGATTTTAAAAATTAACAGCAATAATAAACATTTATTATTAATTCTGTAATAGGTACTGTTCTGAGTGGCTTACATGTATGAATTGAACTTGATTGTCCAACAATTGTATAAGATAGTTATACAATTTTAGCATCCTCTACTTTATAAATGAGAAAACTCTGGAACATTGAAAATAAGTAACTTGCCTAAGGTTAATCAACTAAAAGTCGCAGAGTTGTAATTCACACCCAAGCAGTTTGTCCCTTAACTGATTCATTTAACAGTTAGACTATAGATGCTTTACTTAGAAAATATGCCTTACAGCCATTTCAAAAAATATTTACAGAAAACATCCACAAAGATATTTACTTTCCAGTACTTTTTGAGTTAAGATCTGTGTTTCTTTTAATCTTGTTAGCACATTTTAACTGACATTAATGGAGTACAGCTTTATTCAAATTATACAAGTAAAATTAAAAGAATCTCAAAACTAATGTCCTAGTTACTATGACATTCAAATAAAATTAAATATAACATGGATTGTGCTACTTAATGTTCTGTGGCTAAAAGATTAAAGTTCAAAAAAATTCCTTTGGCAGTGTGCAGTTATTGTAACTTATAGGTGTACAATTTTATACATCAAAAACCTTTACAAATGGTCTCATACTCTTAACACAGAGTGACAAAGGAAAAACCTTATAGGCTACATAAGACTCAAGGAATATAAATCCAAAGTTTGTCTTGCATTAGGCAAGACTTATAAGAAATAAAGCCTAACATTTCTATGCAGATGCTATCACTGGAAAACATCCACTTAATTTGGTTGTGGCCAAAGTCCAGTCTTTGACCTGTATTTGAAGGTTTATGTGCTAGAAATGCTGTAAATTAATGAAGTGGATGCTCCATTTAAGCATTAGTAGCAAAGTACCAGAAAAAGGCCAGAGGGAAAGTAAGAAATGAACCTGGGCTCAGAAAAAGAAAAAAAAAAGTCAACTTGAAGAATAATAACCTGAGATTGGAATCTTCACTTTTACATAGTCACCATCCCCACCGCCATGTCCTTTGAGCCTCTGTCTGTAAAGGGGAATGGTATTTCATCAAATATAAGACATTAAATAAGATGCACCATTGGTTTATGTAGAGTTAATTTTTAAAAATCAACCAATTAAAATGACACAGTGTTTTCTCATAATTTAGAATTATTTCATATTTGTTGAAAAATGGATTTATATCTGCATATAATAAAAGGAAAATAAAAATTGGTGGAAGAATTACAAATCTTGATAAGATTTTATTTTTTGGGAAAACTTCAAACAAAGTTTTGATACCTCTGTTTTCCCATAAAATATCACCCTCTATGCCATAGAGAGCACTGGTGATACTACTAAAATATGCCTCAATATTGTCTTTGGGGTCTTATTCCAAGCTTCTGACATTTTGTAAGTTTTGATGCTGGTGCTTTCTTGATACTAACCGATGCTGACAATGGAGGACTTCAGGTAACACTCAAAACCTATAAGTCTACTATAGTCTACTAAAGTCTACTATAGTCTACTAAAGTCTCTACTATAGACTAAATGTTTACATATCTTCAGAATTCATGTGTTGAAACCTAATCCCCACTGTGATGGTATTTAGAAGTGGGGCCTTAGGGAGACTATAAGGTTACGAGGATGGAGCCCTCTTAAAAAGAACTGGTGCCCTTATGAAAACACCCCCTAGAGAGCTCCTTTGCCTCTTCCATCGTGTGAAGACACAGCTACAAGATAGCCATTCTGTGAACCAGACACTAAATCTACCTGTGCCTTGATCTTAGATTTCCCAACCTCCAGAAAGAACTGTGATAAATAAATTTCTGTTATATATAAGTCACCCAGTATATGGCATTTTTGTTTTAGCAGCCTAAATCAACAAAGATATGATCCTCTTAAGGTCCTTAGATAGTTTATGATTGAGACACAGAAAGTTTTACCTTTCCCACCATGCAGGCAAAAATAATAGCCAAGGTTGGATATGCTCAAGCAGTAACACATCATCACTTCCACCCGGTCAGAGTCTATTTTAAGATTCCATTAATTGTAAGACATATCCCAATTTCAGAAAAGTTAGCAGGTAGAAATTGCGCAGCTTAGAATCAATGAAATTAAGTGTAGGAGCTGCTCCATGTTATGTTAACTCCTGAATAATTAGGAGTTTTGACACCATTTTTTTTTGGTCATTAGAGTGAAATATCTGTTGTTAACCTGCCTGTGTGACTTTTCCTTGCATAAAAATGCCAGCCTTCCTGCCCTCAAATCCATTATGTTGGAGGCCCCTACATTGCCCTCCATGCTTGAATCTAAGAAATTGTAATGTCAATAGGTTGCTTTCTCAGAGTCTACTTTGTGAACCTTCTTCTCTCAGAAAAGGATCTAACATTTTTTTAACCAAGTAGTAAAACACATAATAAAATACTGTCTAGTTTAAAGTTTAAGAGTACAAGCTCTATAATCCCTTCTCTAAGACCTTGAGACAGAAATGTTTCAGAATTCTTAATTTTCTTTTAATTTTATAAAGATAGTATCACACATGTACCATATCCTATATAACACCAATAGATTCTAGAGTGGGATACTGTAATCAAAGTTGTTAATACTTTTGCAATAAGATTGTAATAGGGATAAGGACTATAAATGGCCTCATGTAAATTCAGGCTGGATTTGGCCACCAAATGAGACAAGGGCAGGTAAATTTTGCCACCAAGTGAATTATACAAATCTTTCAGTTTTCCAAGCTAATGGAACTCATAATTGCAAATAAGGGTTTGTGGACATAGGTTAAGCATAAATATTCTAGTTTTTGCATAGAGCTTTAGGCATGGGCTGGAAAGTGAATGTTATTTTAGAAGGATGAGGGAAGTGCCAAGTTTTCTCAGTTTCCAAGTAATCACATCTTATTTGGAGAAAAAGAACACATCCACAATTGAGGTTGGCCATGTGGCTTTGAAAACTGGCCTCATTGCATAATCTTCTTCCTCCTTATATTTCCTCATCTCAGTAAATGGTATCACAAACTACCCAATTTCTCAAGCCAAAAACCTTACAGTTTTCCTATATTCTGTTCTCATCTCTCATCATATCAAAAAGTCTTACCAATCTACTTCTATATATGCCCTTTTGGAACATACACGTTATAGGACATCCAGTCTTTCTATCTCCAGGGCTACCACCTCAATCCAAGCCACATCATGTCTTCTGAATTAAGATAACTTCCTATTCCATGTACTCTTTTGGCTCTCATCTCCCAGCAGCCATTGCTCACACAGCAGCTACATTGATCTTTAAATCGCAAGTCAGATGTCTCCTTTGCCTGCTTTAGAACTCCAAAACTCTTACAATGACCAATGCTTTGCATGACCTGGACCTCTTCTCCTCCCACTTTCCTTTCATTTACTGTACTTTATTCACCCCTGTCAGCTTTCTTTCTGTTCTGCAAATAAGCAAGTTTCTTCCTCCTTTACAGCCTTTGCATTTGCTGCTCGCTTGGGGATGCAGCTAGGGACACTGAGACCTGAGACCTTTGCCCCTCTGGCTTCTTCTTGTACTTTAGTTGTCAGCTCAGATGTCAGTTCCTCATCCTGGATTTTCTTGGCTCCCAATCCAAGCTAGATCTGACCCCTAATCACTCAGTGGGTGACCTTTGTTGATTTTCTTTTGGGTATTACCATTTTGAAATTATCTTGGTGAATTGTTTCTTTACATATTCACTCTGGTGTCTCTGCCTTCTAGACTGTAAGCTTCATACAGGCAAGGACTGTTTACCATTGTTTATCCACTGCCCAGACCATTGGCTGGTATATAGAAGAGGTTTATTAAATATTTTTCAAATAAATGTATAAAATCCAAATAATTGGTAGTCTAAAATGTTAATTCTATTATTACAATCAATCAGATTATTGGTGTTCTTAGTTCACGCAAATTGGAGTAGACTATGGACATTTTAGAGAATGGTGATATGTCCAGAATACCAGAGCATGGGATGTTTTTAGTTAATTTGATATTTTGGCCACTTAAATCATTACTATAGATCTGTAACTTGGGTTACATTTAATGAATGCTTTCTATGGGACATAATGCTGTAGGACTTAAATGTATAACATCATTTTATCTTTCTATCAACTGAAAAAACTAAGTGACTTGCCCAATGTCTCATATCTAGAATGCAGCTGTTCTAGGATTGAATCCAGATTCCTCAGAGCACAAACCTGACAAAATGAATGTAATCAATTTATATTGAAAGAAATTTAACTTTCTTTTAATGATTCAAATGCAATTATGAAAATATTGCTATTCTATATAGCACAATGAAAACATAGTTATCTGAGTTCTATGAGTTTTAAAGAATGTGAAGTTAGAAGAGTTTCATGTCTTTATACTGGAACGATTATCTTTTCTTTGGAAAAATCCTGAGTTGGAGCCTCCAGGTTTATTTCCTCTTATGGTTACAGAAGATATAAATAAATGAAAAAATTACTTTTATGAAACTCACCTGGTTTGCAAAGTTATCATTTTAATAAGGAAACCAAAATTCTTTCTTCTACTGTTTTCTTTTTCATTTTAATTTCAGTATAGTTAACATACAGTGTCAAATTAGTTTCAGGTATACAGTATCGTGATTCACTGACTCTATACACTGCCCATTATTCATAATGGTAAGAGTATTTTTTAATTCCCGTGACATATTTAACCCATCCCCCTCACCCACCTCTCTTCTGATAACCATCGTTGTTTTCTCATTAGTTAGGTGTCTGTTTCTTGATTTGTCTCTCTCTCTTTTAAGCTTTGTTCATTTGTTGTGTTTCTTAAATTATACATATACATGAAATCCTATGGATTGTCTTTCTCTGACTTATTTCACTTAGTCTTACACTATTTAGATCCATCCATGTTGTTGCAAATGGGAAGATTTCATTCTTTTTTATGGCTGAATAATATTCCATTCGCATGCACACACACAAACACACACGCACACACCACTTCTTTACCCGTTCATCTATGGATGGACACGTGGGCTGTTTCCATAATTTGGCTATTGTAAATAATGCTGCAATAAACATAGCAGTGCATATATCCTTTTGAATTAGTGTTTTCATATTTTGGGGGTAAATACAAAGTAGTGCTATTACTGCATCATATGGAAGTTCTATTTTTAAATTTTAAGGAACCTCTGTCCCATTTTCCAGAGTGTCTGCCCAAGTTTGCATTTCCACCAACAGTGCATAAGGGTTCCTTTTTCTCCACATTCTTGCCAACACCTGTTGTTTCTTGTGTTTTTAATTTTAACCATTCTGACAGGTTTCAGGTAATAGCTCATTGTAGTTTAGATTTGCATTTCCCTGATGATGAGTGATGTTGAGCATCTTTTCATGTGTCTGTTGGCCATCTGTATGTCTTTTTTGGAAAAATGTCTATTACATTTTTAAATTGGATTACCGGGAGAGGGTTGGTGTTGAATTCTTTAGAGGTTTTGTATACTAACCCTTTATCAGATATATCCTTTGCAAATACTTCTCCAATTCAGTAGGATTTCTTTTAGTTTTGTTGATAGTTTCATTCACTGTGTGCAGAAGCATTTTTTTTTATTTAGTCCTAAAAGTTCATTTTTGCTTTTGTTCCCTTTGCCTCAGCAGACATACCTAAAAAAATGCTGTTATGGCCAATGTTGGAGAAATTACTGCCTGTGCTCTCTTCTAGAATTTTTATGGTTTCAGGTCTCACATTTAGGTCCTTAATCCATTTTGAGTTTATTTTTGTGTGTACTGTTAGAAAGTGATCCAGTTTCATTCTTTTGCATGTAGCTGTCCAGTTTTCTCAACATCATTTGTTGAAGAGACTGTCTTTTCCCCACTGCATATCCTTTCTTTCTTTGTCAAAAATTAATTTACCATATAACCATGGGTTTATTTCTGGGCTTTCTATTCTGTTCTCTTGGTTTATGTGTCTGTTTTTATGCCAATGCAATACTGTTTTGTTTTGTTTTAATGTTTGTTTATTTTGAGAGGGACGAGGGGCAGAGAGAGAGGGAGAAAGAGAGTCCTGAGCAGACTCCATGTTACCAGCACAGAGACCAATGTGGGGCTTGCTCTCATGAGCCATGACATCATGACCTGATCCTAAATCAAGAGTCAGACAAATAACAGACTGAGCCACCCAGGCACCCCATCATACTGTTTTGATTATTACAGCTATGTAGTATAACTTGAAATCTGGAATTATGCTACCTCCAGTTTGTTTCTCTTTTTCAAGATTGCTTTGACTGTTCAGGGTCTTTTGTGGTTCCATACAAATTTTAGGATTGTTTGTTCTAGTTCTGTGAAAAATGCTGTTGGTATTTTGATAAAGATTGCATTAAATCTGTAGATTGTTTCGGGTACTGTAGACATTTTAACAATATTTGTTCTTCCCCATGAGCATGGAATGTCTTTCCATTTTTTGTGTCTTTTTCAATTTCTTTCATAAGTGTTTTATATCACCTTCTTAGTTAAATTTATAACTAGATATTATTTTGTTGCAATTATAAAAATGATTGATTCCTTAATTTCTCTTTATGCTGCTTCATTATTGGCATATAGAGATGCAGTATTTTTTTGTATGTTGATTTTGTATCCTGTGACCTTACTGAATTTGTTTATCAATTCTAGCAGTTTTTTGGCAGAATCTTCCAGTTTTCTATACAGAGTATCATCTCATCTGCAAATAATGAAAGTTTTACTTATTCCTTTCTGAATTGGATGTCTTTTGTTTCTTTTTGTTATCTGATTGCTGTGGCTAGGAGTTCCAGTGCTATGGTGAATAAAAGTGGTGAGAGTGGACATCCCTGTCTTTTTCTTGACTGTGTGGAAGAAAAGCTGTCATTTTTTCCCCATTGAGGATGATGTTAGCTGTGAGTTTTTTGTATATGGCCTTTATTATGTTGAGGGGTGTTCCCTCTAAACCTACTTTGTTGAGGGTTTCTATCATGAATGGATTGTGTACTTTTCAGATACTTTTTCATTTTGTCCATTGAAATGATCTTACAGTTTTTATCCTTTCTCTCATTGATGTGAAGTATCATGTCGGTTGATTTGCAAATACTGAACCACCCTTGCAGCTGAGGAATAAATCCCACTTGATTGTGGTGAATGATTTTTTTTTCATGCATTGTTGGATTTGGTGTGCTAGTATTTTTATTAAGGCTTTTTGCATCCATGTTCATCAGAGGTTTTGGCCTGTAGTTCTCTTGTTTTGTGGTGTCATTATCTGCTTTTGGTATCAGGGTAATGCTGGCCTCATAGAATGAATTTGGAAGCTTTCCTTCCTCTTATTTTTGGAATATTTTGAGAAAAATAGGTATTAACTCATCTTTAAATGTTTGGTAGGATTCATCTGTGAAGCTGTATGGTCCTGGACTTTTGTTTATTTGGAATTTTTTTGATTACTAATTCAATTTGATTGTTGGTAATCTGTCTTTTCAAATTTTCTATTCACTTTTGGGAGGTTCTGTGTTTCTAGGAATTTGTCCATTTCTTCTAGGTTGTCCAATTTGTTGGCATATAGTTTTTCATAACATTCTCTTTGAATCCTTTGTATTCTGTAGTGTCAGTTTCCCCGCTTTCATTTCTGATTTTGTTTGAGTCCTCTCTCTCTCTCTCATCTCATCTCACTTTCTCTTTTTATGAATCTGGCTAAAGTTTTATCAATTCTGTTGGTCTTCTCAAAGAATCATCTCCTACCCAGTTTCATTAATTTGTTTTATTGGGGTTTTTTTTTTAGTTTCTATTTTATTTCTGCTCTATTCTATGATTTTCCTCCATCTATTTGTTTTGAGTTTTCATGGTTCTTCTTTTTTAGCTCCTTTATGTGTCAGGTTAGGTTGTTTATTTGAGATTTTTTTTCTTAAGTAGGCCAAATTTTAGCTATATACCTTTTCTTAGAACAGCTTTTGTTACATCCCAAATTTTGGACCATTGTGTTTTCATTTTGATTTGTCTCCATGTATTTTTTGAGTTCCTCTTTGATTTTTTGGTGACTCATGCATTATTTAGTAGCATATCATTTAACCCCCCTGTATTTTTTCTCTTTCCAGATTTTTTCTTGTGGTTAATTTTTAGTTTCATAGTGTTGTGGGCAGAAAAGATGCATGGTATGACTTCAATCTTTCTGAATTTGTTAAGGCTTGTTTTGTAGCCTAATATGTGATCTATTCTGGAGAATGTTTCATGTGCACTTGAAAGGAATGTGTATTATGCTGTTTTAGGATGGAATGTTCTAAATATATCTGTGAAATCCATCTGGTCCAATATGTCATTCAAAGCCACTGTTTCCTTGTTGATTTACTGTTTGTATGATCTATCCATTGATGTAAGTGGGGTGTTAAAATCCCCTACTATTATTGTATTACTATCAATTATTTTCTTTATGCTTATTATTAACTGCTTTGTGTATTTGGGTGCTCCCATGTTGGGTGAATAAATATTCACAGTTGTTATATCGTCTTGTTGAATTATTCCCTTTATGATTATATAATATCCTTTGTCTCTTGTTACAGTCTTTGTTTTAAAGTCCTTTTTGTCTGATATAAGTATTGCTACCCTGGCTTTCTTTTCACATCCATTCATATGACAAATACTTCTCCATCCCTTCAATTTCACTCTGCTTGTGTCTTTGTTTTTTTAACGTCTATTTATTTATTTTGAGAGAATGTGTGTGTGGGTTGGGCAGGGTCAGAGAGAGAGGGAGAGACAGAATCTTATCCAGGCTCTGCACTGTCAATGTGGAACCCGGATGTGGGGCTCAAACTCACAAACTGTGAGATCATAACCTGAGCCAAAATCAAGAGTCAGACATTTAACGACTGAACCACCCAGGCGCCCCACTCTGCAGGTGTCTTTAGGTCTGAAATGAATCTCTTGTAGACAGCATATAGATGGATTTTCTTCTTTTATTCTTTCCATCACCCTGTGCCTTTTGGTTGGAGCAATCAGTGCATTTACGTTCAAAGTAATTATTGATACATATGTATTTATTGCCTTTTTGTTACTCATTTTATGGTTGTTATAATTCCTCTGTTCCTTTCTCCTTTTGCTCTCTTTTCACAATTAGTTGTCTTTCTTTAGTGATTTACTTGGATTTCTTTCCGTTTATTTTTTTTGCATATATATTACCAGTTTTTGATTTGTGGTTACCATTTCTTTTGTATATAACATCTTCTGAATGTAACAGTCTATATTAAGTTGGTGGTCACTAAGTTAGAACCCATTCTGTCCCCTACATTATAGGCATATGGTGTCATTCTTTTTTTTTTAACATTTATTCATTTTTGAGAGATGGAGAGAGACAGAATATGAGTGGGGAGGGGCAGAGAGAGGGAGACACAGAATCTGAAGCACACTCCAGGCTCTGACCTGTCAGCACAGAGCCTCATGTGGGGCTCAAACCCATGAGCTGTGAGATCTTGACCTGAGCTGAAGTCCGGATGCTTAACCAACTGAGCCACCCAGGTGCCCCCATATGGTGTCATTTTGTGAGTCCCTTGACTGATATTTACAGATATACTTATTTTTACTGCCTTTCTGCTTCCTACTTTCTTGCTCTTACTTATGGTCTTCCCTTTCCCCTGAAAGAATCCCTTTTAATATTTCTTGTAGGACTGGCTTACAGTATGAATTCCTTTGACTTTTGTTTTTCTGGGAAACTCTTTATCTCTCCTTTTATTCTGAATGATAGCCTTGCTAGATAGAATATTCTTGACTGTAGAATTTTTCCTTTCAGAACTTTCAATATATCATGCCACTGCTTTCTGGCCTGCAAAGATTTGACTGAAAAATCTGCTGATAGCATTATGGGGTTTCCCTTGTATGTAATTGTTCTCTTTTGCCTGATGCCTTCAAAATTCTCCCTTTATCACTACTTTTTGACATTTCAATTACTATGTGTCTTAGTGTGGCACTCCTTGGGTTGATTTTTTTAGAGGCTCCTTGTGTCTCCTATGTCTGAATGTCTGTTTCCTTCCCCAGATTCCAGAAATGTTCAGCTATTATTTCTTCAAATAAGTTTTCTGCCCCCTTTTCTCCTTCTGGGATCCCTATAATGTGAATGTTATTTTGCTTGATGGTGTCACTGAGTTTCCTGTGTCTATTCGCCTTTTGCATATTTTTTTTTTCTCTCACCTGCTCAGCTTGATTACTTTCCATTACTCTGTCCTCCATGTTGCTGATTTGTTCCTCTGCTTCCCCTAGTGTGCTATTTATTTCATATAGTTTTATTTTCTTAATTTCATTTATCATTTTCTTCATTTGGATTGATTCTTTTTTATCTCTTTGTTGAAGATCTCACTGATGTCCTCCACTTTTTTCTCAAGTCCAGTGAGTATCTTTATGATCATTATTTTAAATTCTCTATCAGGCATATTACTTACTCCATTTTACTTAGATCTCTTGCTGTGATTTTTCCTGTCCTTTCATTTGGGGTATGTTCCTCTGTCTCCTCATTTTGTCTCTTTGTGTCTGCTTCTGTGTTTTAGGAAAGTCAACTATATGCCCTACTCTTGAAAGTAGTGGCTTTTTGAAGCAGAGGTTCTGTAGTTCCTTGCAGTGCAATATCCCCTGTTCAGTAGAACCTGACACTTCAGGGTTGTCTCCTCTGTGTGTTGATTGCACCTTGCTGTTGTGGCTTAGTCACTTTTTCCTTCAGTCCAATTGTCTGGCTCTCTTTGCCTGTTGTGGCAGTGTATGGTCCCTGTGGTGTTAGTGGGCCAGTCTGGACCCGCCTGGGCTTAAGTTGAGTCATACCATGCATTTGCAAGATGTAGTAGCACCAAACTTCAGGGCACTTTCCTTGCGTTGTCCCCTGAGCTTTCATTGGTAGGTGGGTCCTGCAGTACGACCAGATGTCTGCCCCCAGCTCACTGCTGGGACCACAGTCTGACTGGTGTGTGTGCTTATCTTTCCCTCTCCCTGGCACAGAAGTCTCATTGGAGTGGTGCTGGCCCCTCTCTGGGCTGCTTTTACACTGCCAGGCTTATGATACAACTTTGGATGGGCTCTGGCCATGAGCATATTGGGGGGAGTGGATCCACAATGTGCACAGTGTGGGGCATGGTGTTTTTGGCAAGGGTTGTGTCAGTCCTCTAGGAGAGGGGAACTGCAGTAGTGGACTGAGGTTGGCCTGGCTAGAAGGGGTGGATACTCTGAAGCACAAGTAGGAGGGCTGGTGGTGTCAGCAAATTAGGTAGTGAGTGTGGTGGTGTGCTGATTTGTGCAGGTGACGGTGAGTTTATGTTGGGAGCAGGGTAGGGAAATGGCACCTGCCAGCTCCCCTGCTCCTGAAGGAGTCTCCCAGTTATCTCTTTCCCTTCATGATGTGCTCTGAGATGAGTAAACAAGTCTCTCTCCAGTAAGTACCAGGTGTTTTTCAAACTGCTGCTTCTCTGCTGTATCTCAGAGGGACTGTTTGTTGTTCTGTCTCTTTTAGGGTGGGGACTCAATTCCCTCTCACCCTCCCACTCTTCCAGAGCATAGCCCACTGGTTTTTAAAATTCCAGGTTTTAAGTCCTGCTGGTTGTAAGCACTCATGAAATCCAGTCCCTTTAGTTTTCAAAGCCAAATGTTATGGGGATTTGTGTTCTCCATGCGGGCTCCCAGGTATAATAGTCTGCCTCTCTCTCTGTCTACATGTGCAGGCCCCTCCCTCCATCAGATAGTGCTGTGGGTATTTAGTTCACTACTGGTCTCTGTTCTTCATACTCTCTTTGGGGTTGCTTCTTCTCTACCTTTAGCTTTGGTGTTTGTTCTGCCAGTCTTTGAGTCATTTTCTGGGTTATTTACAATGATGTGAGTGTTACAATGATGTTAGTTGTATCTGTGTAATGAAGTAGCCTAGGGTCCTCCTACTTCACCATCTTTCCGGCCTTTCTCTTCTCTATTTTTGACCTGAAGGTGGACATGTTTCCTGTAAGAAATTAAAATGTTCTGGTATAATATTTAGAAGAATATTGACCCTGTTACAGTGAAGAAAATCCAGACTACTTATCAGGACAAAGCAATTTTTATGTAGCTTAATTAAAACTATAGGAAGAAAATGTATTGCAACCAAACTGGTGTCAGACAAGTCTCCTGAATAGACCAACAAGGTGAATAAGATGAAAGCCTTAAACTGTCTCATGCACTATTTATGTGCCCGTTGAAAGACACACTGTCTACCTCTTTGGGCTACCCACCATTTTAAAAATTATTTTCTCATTTCTTTATTATGTGTATTATTATTTCTTTATTATGTTGCAAGAAAGTGTGAGGTTTCCTCCAAATGACATTAACACACACAAAAAAGTAGAATTTTAAATAAAAAGTTGTCTTGAGGTTTTATTTTCAACTCTTCCCATCAACACTTCTGATGCTGACTATATTTAGTGAAACTTCCTTTATAAGTGTGTAACGACCCTTTCCGCTATAACTATCCCTGTTATTATTAACAGCTAAAATTTGAGGTGTGACTTTTCACATGCCAAAAGTATTTCATTTTTTTTGAGGTGTCAAATCCTTTTTTTAATTGTTGGCTTTACCCAAAGGCTAAAATCATTCCAGAAAGTAATATAAAATGTATTTCAAAAACATTACCAAAGTAATTTTAAAATGTAGATTTTTTAAAATTATAAATACACCAATACATGTTAGATACAGAAAATTTATGTCTGCAGAATAGTTATTTGAAACATTTGAATGTCTCTTTTCAGATTTCTTGAAGCAATATTATAATGCCAAAAAAAATGGTTAAGTTTCTGAAGGATACAAAAGAAAGAAATCTAAACAGTCCATATGTAAGTCCCATGACTACATAAAAATTACTGCATCCATAATAACCATAACAACAGAGAAAAATATATGCATTTGAAAGTTTTTCTAATGTATGTAGTAATATTATTATACAATGATGTCATCACATACCTTCCAGTGTATATTACTTCAGTTATTTTAAGTAACTTAATTTTACTAGATCTTTGTTTCTGTATTTCTCAATTGCAAAGCCACCACACATTGAAGGGAAAGCTGTCTTTGCATAAGAACATTTTGTGGCTGATATAGAACATGCAGACTAGACTGAATGGGGTTTATGCTGAGTCCTAGCTTATGGACTGAAACAGGGAAGACTGAAATCTAACGAGCACAGCCTAATCTAGGCTATATCTTTTACCAGCACATCAAGAAACAAGTTTGGAGGGTCAAGTCCTAAAGCTCCTCCAGAGGGAAGGTACTACTGACATTCCTTATTGCATTTAATCCTCCTAATAGCCCTTTCTGTTGGGTTCTGCTATTGTTCTCGTGTTACAAATAGAAGATACCGAGGCACAAACAGCCAGTCATAAGCAAGGGTTTGAATTAAAGATTTCTTTGGTTGTAGATGCAGGTTCATTCTACTGATCATACTTTCTTGCCAAACAAAGAACTGAGAGATTTACAGAGGGGTAAAGAGAGTCAAGGCCTATTTATTTATAAAATGACATTATTTATAAATAAATAATGGCATGTGTGTGTGTGTATGAATATATATTCATACATACATTGAGAAGGAGAATGTACACATATGTAACGATGTACCTGTGGTTTGGTAGAAAATAGAAAGTTTTAAGAGCAAATATAAAAAATGTAAAATATAAAGATTAAAAAACAGGAGGATTAATACTAAATTGCTTATTTAGTAAAGAAGATTCTTTTTCCTGTACATTTCCATACTTGAAATCACTTCTCCACAAGTATTTAGGTCATCCTTCATTCACATTAAGAGAAATTAATTGCTTTCCATTTCAATTTATTTTTTCTTCAAGCTAGCTAGTTTTTTTTCCTTGGTATTAGAGACTCATGCTTCACAGACACCATGAACTTAAAAAAAAAAAAAGTTAATGACAAGGAAGGAATGAAAGGATTAGAATTTGAACTTTATCTTCACATTGCCTGGATTCAAATTAACTGTACCTCAGTTTTCTCTCCCGTAAGATGGAAGTTGTGAGGATTAAATCAGAAGATACAAAAAAAGCACTTAAGGCATCTGATAAACATTAAATCATAGCTCTCGCATCAAAGTAATGCACAGAAGTGATCATTTGAATGTCTTAGATACTAAAACCACCTCAGTGGTCAATAATTCATATTAGATCTTCATTGGATTATTGAATCAATTTTCTAACAAATAAAATATTGATTATCATTTGCCCTAAATCTTTAAATAATAAGGTTTTCTTTTGAAATTTTTTTTACATTTTTTATTTTAGAGAGCGAGTGGGAGAGAGGTAGAGAGAGAGAGAATCTTAAGCAGGCTCAGTGCTCAACACAGAACCCCACGTGGGGCTCAATCCCACGACTGTGCAAATTCATCACCAGAACTGAAATCAAAAGTCAGATGCTTAACCGACTAAGCTACCTTAGACACCCCAAAATAAATAAGGTTTTCTTATAATTGAAAGATACTCTATAGGTACAAATTTCCCATGTCTCTTGATCTTAAAACCACACTCTAAGCCATTCATGAATCACTTCATTTAGGCACTTGGAAGTGTTAAACTAGAAAAATACAGATGAACAATATCCCTAATGTTACACTGTAAAAGATTTACTCATAAGTAAACAAGAGAATCATGATTAGCATCTTCCTGAAGTATGACTATTTTGAAAGTCTGAAAAGAATAATAAGCTCTGTAGGTTAAGCATTTTACCTCTGAAATTCCTGATTTCCTGAGGGTTAGATTAAGAAAGGTATGGTTGAATAATTAATGCCCAGGATTCCAAGAGTAAGACTGTATTGCCCCCAAGTAGCAATAAGTAAACTTTCATTTATAACTAACATATTGTAACATGTGCATGTGCTTATTGCTTTGTGTGATTAAGTCAAACCTGGAGATAATTGGGTTTGTTCTTTGTTCTTGCATTTGTTATTTGTCAGCAATAGAGGAATTACTCTAGGTGCCTACATGAATTTCAGATATCATAGGTATGATGGGATAATATCTATGGTGATAATATAATATCTCTAATATCTATCTAATACTAAACCATTTTTGGTTTACCAATGCCTAGAATATGGCACAGACAAGTGCTCAGTAAGTTATCTGTTGACTAAGTGAAGAAATGAATAAGGCAAAGCTTTGAAGTTACTGACTTACGAAGGAAAACGGAAAGAAGACTCAAGATAGAGGTGGCAGGAAAAAGAAAGTAGCAATCTATTAGGTGAGAGTAATAACATGGTGCCAAAAGACACAGAAAATTAAATATCCAACAAATTCAACACACATTTTTTAGTCACATTTTTGTGTTCATTATTTTCCACATTTCAGTCTTTTTTTTTAAGGTCTTTCACCGTTTGCCATATTAGGTAACCCCTATGGGGTATTTTTCTTTAAATGAAGCTTAAATGGACTCACTTTTTAAAAATGTTCCCCATTCTACACAGTATTACCTGTCAGATCATGGGTTTGATTCTTCATCCCTATTTCTCAAACTTTGTTATGTGCACAAGTCACCTGGAGACAAAACTAAGGTTAAACATCTGACTCTTGACTTTGGCTCAGGTCATGATCTCACAGTTGTGAGATCAAGCCCCAAGTCTGGCTCAGACCTAAGCATGGAGCCTACTTAAAATTCTCTCTCCCTTTTCCTCTGCCCTTCCCCCATGTGAACACTGTCTGTCTGCATGTCTGTCTGTCTCTTAAAAAAAAAAAAAAAAGATTCTGGTGCATTAAGTCTGGGTGGGGCACATTTCTGCATTTCTCATGAGCTCCCAGTGAGGCTGAGGACACACTTTGAATATCAGGAAGCTACACACACACACACACACACACACACACACACACACACACACACACACAAACACATAAATAGATACTCAAATCCTAAACTAGCAATGTTTTAAAATTTATCTTAATATCCTGTGAAATCATCTCAGGTACCCCACCAGTGGTAAATCTAATGATATAAATAGACATTCTGCTGGGATTGAAAAAAAGTATTTTAAATGTCCTTTGTATTTAGACAACTCACTGTGTCAAGAAGAAAGGTATTTATGTAAGAAACCAAGATAACATATGCTATGGGATATCCTAGAGCTTGGTACAAAACCCTTCGAGAAAACCCTACAAAGTTTGGGGAAGGCCATGGAAGAAGCATGTCTCAGTGGCTGAGGAGAAGCTTTCACAGGATGACCCAGAATACAGGCTGTCTGCTGCCTGCCACTGGGCCCCCGTTGTCAGGCTGTGCCCCATGCAAAAGAACCCAGCTGAGGCTATATGGGCTCTCTGCTTATCTCTCTCCACGGTCTTTCACAGGACCGCATCAGCCTGAGTAGGGGTTCTTTTTGAAACCATCTTCCCTTAGATGGGGGTGGGGTAACCTTTTGGGACTTTATCTGCTTAGAAAAGGCCCCCTTTTCTCTCTTTAAGAGGCCCCTTTTCTAATCCTTCTTCCTGAAGGAGCATCTGTATTCTAATTTGTATAGACCCCATAGAGCCACACACTGTATATTATGAGCATAATTTCTTGCCAGATGGGGTTCAATTTCCTTCCCCTTTCTTAACTTTCTCTCCCATTATTATGAAGAGAATGGATAGTTTGAGGGGAGCAGGGGTGCAAAGAAGCTCCAGTCCTTGCTGAGTCATAGTGGCCTCTCTTCAGTACTCTTCCTATTTACTCTCTGCTTTAGGCAAAATAATGGCTCCCCCAAGGTGTCCGTGTTCTAATTTCCTGAATCTGTGAATTTGTTGTGATACATGATAGAGGGGAATTATGGTTGCAGATGGAATTAATGTTGCTAATTGGCTGACTTTAAAATAAAGTATCCTGGCATATCCAGATGAGTTCCATGTAATCACAAGGTTTTTTTTTTTTAAGTGGGAGAAGGAGGGGTGCCTGGGTGGCTCAGGCAGTTGAGGGTTGACTCTTGATTTTGGCTCAGGTCATGATGCCGGGGTCATGGGCTCAAACCCTTTGCTGGGCTCCATGCTGGGTGTGGAGCCTGCTTGGGATTTTCTCTCTCTCTCTCTCTCTCTCTCTCTCTCTCTCTCTCTCTCTCTCACACACACACACACACACAAATAATAAATAAAAAATTAAGGAGTTTTTTTTTTAAGTGGAAAAGGGAAGCAGGAGAAGAGGTTAGACTAATGTGAAATAAAAAGGACTGGACACAACATGTCTTTGCGGGAGAAGGGGGCCAAAGCCAAGGACTGTAAGCAGCTTCTAGAAACTGGAAAGGGTAGGCAGCTGATTCTCACCTAGAGCGTCCAAAAGTAGAACAGCTCTGCCAACAGCTTGATCTTAGCCCACTGAGATCCACATCAAACTCTGACCCACAGAACTGTAAAATAATAGTTTTGTGTTAAGCCAATAGGCAGTAGCATTTTGTAACAGCAGCAATGGAAATGAATACACCCTCTCTCTGGTTCCAGAGACCCCTCTGTTTTGCCTCTTTTTGTTTCCAGTATGCTACCCTTTCCTGATTTGATATCTTTTACCTCTCCTTCACAATCTCTTTTGTTAAGTTCTCCTTATTATCTCTAAAAATACATTCTTCCCCAGGTTACACAGTTAGTTCCCTTTAGTCATGCTGCAGGAATCACAGATTGGCTGAACATGGCCCAGGGTCAGCTTGCAGATATGTTTTCTTAGGCCTCAGTGTTTTTCACAAGCCAAACTGAACTGCATTTAGGTGAGATATGTATCCTCTTATTTTCCATAATTCTTATTATCCCATGATGCATTTAACCTGACCTACTTTCCCGGTTTGCGTGATTTGCTTTGTCCTTAAAGGTTTTGAGTTGGAGATCCCTCTTTTAAGCCATAAATGTGTATTAAGATGTTAAGATGTTACATTAAAAAGGATTATTGGGTCAAATAGGTTTAGGAAATGCCAACTTAGGCAAAGTAAGGTAAGTTGTTAATATGTTGGGAATTGACAGCCTTGATTATGTTAATTATCACATATCTATGTATATGTATCTATGTACAGCTATATATATGGCTCTATAGTTGTATATAGCAGATAGCTGCCTATAGCATGCAGCATCTTCCTAGTTTATATCTTTAGGAACTAGTGGAGCACCTTATAGGTAGAATAGTCCAAGTATATACATTGAGGTTTATCATTCAGTATACTCTTTTCATCTCTTCCCATTAACTGCAACCATTGCTTATATCTTGATGAATCCCCCAAGCTATACATATAATAAATCAAACACTTTTAAAGCATGTACCGTGAAAGAAGGTAGTGCTTTCACACCTACAAGCTGATTCACAATGCTGATACGATAATAGGAATTATTCTCATTTTATTTTATTGTGAAAAAAACTGAGATCTAGAGAGCTTGTCATATTCCCAGTGTCACACAACTAGAAAGCTGCAAAGTTGAAATGTGAACTCAACTTGCTCTGGAGTCTGCACTGAACTCACACCTCCATGTGAGGTGCTCTTGAGCTGAACCTGTGGGTCCAATGTAAGAAAACACTTCCTACCCAGAGGTGATTGAAAATCTAGCAAGCTATCTCAGATCAGGTTGAATTCATTGCCTCCAGAGATGTTCAAGAAGAGACTGAGGAAAATTCTTAGAAGGGGATTTTATGGGAAGCATAATGACTGGAGACAACTAATTCATCCATAAGGTCTTTCCAAAGAAGAGATTCTAAAAAGATGAGAGAGTCTGTTCTGTCTGGGAAGGTACCATGAGCAAAGATGAGGACTGTGGTTTGGAAGTAGACCAACCTGGCTATTATGAAAAACTTATGGAGAGAAATAGTTGCAAGTAATGCTACAAAGGTATGTCAGAAAAATAGGGGTTTGATAATCCTTTAACTGATGGGGAGCCAAAAATATCTCATCAGGAAAGTGACAGATAATTTTTATATACTAAGTGATTTGAAGGAAATTAGTCAAATGATAGTCATGATCTACTGAGCGGTGTCTCATCAGGCCTCTATTGGCATCGTCTCTTCCTCCTCCTTTCCACTAGGTGGCACCAGAACTCAAAGTCAAGCATCTGGAAAAGGCTATCTGTTCTAAGCCTTTATTGTTGAATGGATGACTTGTATAAAGATATTTGAAGTGATGTGAACATATCAAAAAATACTTTTATTGCCAATTCCTAATATGCCTCTTCATTCACCCTGGGGTATTTTTCCAGTAGGTAACAATTTTCGGCTTAACTGACTGTAACGTTCTGAGGAAGAGCTTCTGGGGACCGTGCCAGTTTAGAGTACTGTTGTAGACCAACATATTAACACTGTCCTGCAGAAATTGCTAACAGCCAGCTGGAAGTTGATACAGTGGAATTTATTCAACTCTTGATGGCTTCAATAAGGGTGGAACTGTTCTAATTCTTAAGACAGGGCAGATTTTCAGGTGGCCGGTTGAATTACCTCCTAGACACTTAACTACTTAGAGTTGGAAAGGGTGAAAACCTGAGCTAACTTACTGCCTAATTCTTCAGGAAAGAAATATGAGAGCCCAGCACATTGTCCCCTCTTTGCTTTAGGAACGCCTTTCTCAATATAAACTAGTTTACACGGAAGAAGTTTCCTCCTTTACACATTACTTAATTGAAACTTCTTTCTTAATGGTACAGTTCTGCTTTTGTTTAGTCTTTTGAAAGGATGGTGGGAAAGTAAGCTTTCAATTTGTTGACAAGTTTGTGTTCTCACAAATCTGTATAAAAAAGCAGTCATTTCTGGCCACTTGTAAATATGTGTATAGGGACAAAAGTACCCTAAATTGGGATTCCTATTTTAAATATCTAAGACTAGTTCACATGATTCAAAGAATCAGAAAGCAAATGGCATATCTCCCAAATCACAGGTAAGTGGGCACATGGCATTTTTCCCTAATCCTTCAAACTGAAATTTGAGGAAGAAACACAAAGTTAGTGAACATGTCACAAAGGAGGTATTGTTTAAAGATCAATAGGCTTTTGTCTAAATACCATAGTCTCCATTTTTCCCTGATTCTAAAGAAAAGGAAAAAAAGATATATGTACTCTGCTTAATTTTGTTTATTTGAAATGTTGATGCTTTAGTTTTCCCAGACCTGCTTCTTCCAAAATGGGAAATAGAAGAGGGAGGCTAAAATAGATGATAGAATTATGGACTTAGATAAATAATTAATGGCCTGGAGTAATTAGCTGGAAGATATTTAATCATTAATCTATCTGAGTCATCACAGGCATTTGAGTCTACCCACAAAATATTGTACTAATTATGAGTGTATATATTTTGTTAAATGGAAATTAATATATGATGAGAATTAGCACCTTGAAAAATTAAAATATGGAACACGTCTGTTTAGTCTACTCTTTGTTAAAGATAAACAGAATTTCACTTTTCTTTATTTTACCCAATAAGAAAAAACTTATATAAACTCCATCTGTATGTATTATCAAGAAATTTGACTTCTTGGTTAGGGAGGCAAAGTAGTTGGATAGTTTTGTCTTTCTTGAAGGACTTCTCCCAGGGAAAAAAAATAAAAATAAAGCAAAAAATAATAATAATAAAACAAAACCAAAAACACTTCATTATTAAAGTATCTGGTAAACAATTAGGGTTCTTTCAGAGGACTTGAGGGAAAAAAATGTCCTTTAACATAATGCTACGTTTTGCAATTTATGGCTATGTTCTTCAATGTGGTGTTTTCCAATACAATTTTATTACAGGCTCTAAATTATACTTTCACAGGAAAGGTCTGTCTTTAAACTTTTAGGTCAGAATTGTTCAGATCTTTTCACACTGAATCAATCAGGTTTAAAGCTGGCAAAATCCTTGGCAGCCTTGTAAATCTTTCAAAAGATGTTATCCAATTACCCTTCATGGGCCACAGGATTCTACAGCGTGACTATTTCCTTCTCTATGAGGAATTAAGTGCTCATGAGAGGTTAGAAACCAATGGAGTTGAAAAGTAAGGTTCTGCATTTTTCCTCCAGTTCACATGGTATAGATATAGCTGCAGCCACTAATATATTGTGAGATCTGCCAGACACTCTGACCTAAACAGAGGCCCTGACATCATTGATGTTTTGTATTTGTTTTAAATAAAAATGTATATATAATAATGCCAGAATGGTTCCTGTTACAAAACCTTATTTTGGACCTGTATTAAGAACTTAACTCTAAAGATATATCCCCAATAGAAAGCATAAGAGACCACTATTGCTCTTACTTAAGTCTTTCAAGGAAAACAAAATTTTAGGTACATTCAATAAATACACATGGGATTGAAAAAGAAAATAACAAAAAGATAAATATACCTCTTTGGGTTTTGAACTTTTAAAAAATGTGCTTATTTTCCATTTAAAAAAACACATATTAATCTCTGTTAGTTCCTCCTCCTCTAGGTTGCCAGTATAGAATACTAATAAAAAGCTAAGGAGACATTCAATTTATATGAAAGCCTATTTCATGCCACTTGGTTTCAAGGGGAAAAATCATGGGCAGAATCATTTTGAAATAATTTTTCAAGGAAAACTGGGAAGATAGATTCCTTCACAGAAGTTAGGAAAGCATTGCTCTCCTTTGTAATGTAAAAAGCCAGAGTGGAGGTTATGGGATTCCAGTTGCACCTCTGACCTCAAAGCCTCTGGAGTCAGTCACTTGTCATGACCCTTGACCTTTGGCAAATCACGACCCTGACTCTCTGTTTCACTTGATTTTTACTACCTATAACAAAAGGTCTTCCCCCTTCTGGAATACATAAACAGAAGTCATATAAATGTTTGAAAATAATTTATCGGCCAACAATCTGGCAAAGAGAGGATAAGTATCAAAAACAAAAAAACAAGGAAAGCACAAAGCATGAAGGCAAATGCTCTCACATTTAAAATGTCCTCCAGTGGAGTAGATTGATTTCAGGGGCTACAGTGCAAACAGTTGGCCACATGTTTCCTCTTTTAGGATCTTTGTTTTCTTTGATTTAAAATGTGATGTAGCAAGAGGTAGGAAGGTCAGTGTTTTTATAAATGGTGATTCTGATTCTTTGCAGGACAGTCATTAAATATTGTAGACATCACCCCTGCAGCTGCTTGTTCATCCACACTTCCTTTTAGCCACTATCTAGATTGCTTCCATCTCCAAAGAAATGTGGTTCCGCTTATCAGGAGTGTGAGTGAAAGGTGAATATGTGTATACATGGGGAGAACAGTGTAGTAGTGGGGCCAATTCAAGTACAAATGAGGAAGCCAGGCAGTTATAGTTTTAAAAATGTATATAGAAGCCCTCTGGATTGAATATTCAGTTACTTAATATGTATAATTCTGAGTCCTAAATGTTAATTAATCTTTATGATACCAACTGTTAAGAATCTACTTAATACACACTGCTAATTGGTAACAATCAAATTCTTCCAGTTTTCATAAGTTTTCCTTTCTAATACTCTAGCCTGTTTGTTTGCTCACTGATTTGTTTTAAGCAAATAATAGTGGGGTGGGGAACACTTGAAGGTATAAATTAATAAAAGCATCTAGTGGGCTCAACAGTGCAAAAAGTAATATATACTTTTTCACCCAGTTAAAAACATATAGAATCTCTGGAATTATAATATTCTAGGATTTTCCTACTTAAGAAATACTTTTCATGGTTATTTATTTCCCAGCCAACATGAAGATTCTTATTTTTCCTTTTTGCATGAAGATAGAAGTTTTTTTTTAATATTTCTTTGGAGGACAGTTTTATTTTTAGCTACTTTCACTGGCTTTTAGCATTCAATCACAGTCCATCTTTTTTTTTTTTTCCTGACAGTTTCTCTTTGTCTAAGGATCAAAGGAAGTGTCTGATAATTTGAAAATACAGTGAGAATTAGTACTTTGATGAAGTTGGGTCTAGGTGGGTCAACATGCCTGGTTCAGTCAGAATTTGAAAGGAAAATTAAGTTTGCCGAAAAGAGTTTGCCAAATACTCAAGTCTCGTTACAACCTTTGCAATGGTTTTCAGTATTCATAATTTATTTAAAGAGAGTTGAAAACAAAATCTCTTCTAAAAATCTTACCACAAAGCTGGTTATAGAAGTATATCTACAATCTATACTTTTCATGATCTCTGGACAGAAAGGATTGGGGGTTAAAAGGTGTCCGAATGTTAAGATATTATCCTTTCTGAGTTAAAGATAGGGTAAATTGAATGGGCTACAAACTGTATATTGATATGCTGTGCTGTCTGAATGTCTTGTGACATACTGGGCTGTCTGAATACACTTTTTCCTAATTTTCACATCTATCACTGCAATACCAAAAACTTCCTACAGCAATCAGGATCCTTTCCCCTCAGAGCTCAGCTAAGGGTCCTATGGCTGCAAATTAGAAATCTCAGAATTTAGTCTTCATTACCTTTCCACCATAATATTTATGACTTCCTGTACAGCTAGTCTTAAGTAACACTTAACCATATGGAAATTTGGGGAAATTTGTTGCATACTTACCTGGAAAATTTAAGTCTGAAAGTTGAGTTGATAGAAAACAAATCAATTCCTTAATTTCACAGAAATCAGTCACACGTCATTTGAATGAGATAACTGAGGGATGAACATTATCCATCTTTTAATTATCTCCCCCTATGTTAAACCATTTGAATAATGCTATCACTCACTTTCTCCTTCTTCCTGAGGAATGGGGTCCAGAATTTTTATGGCTATAATTTAAAAATAATAATAATACTATGAAAAATTGTAAACAAATGAATTTCACTTAAGGTTTTACAAGGCTAACAATGACAGCAGTATTTCTTAAGACTCCTTTGATCACAATGTGTGTCTACTATGGACTTTCTCCAGACCAAGATATTTTTGAAATGCAAAAGATCAGTCTCACTGATCTTTCCTCCTACACCCACCCCAACCCCTGACCCTGGTCCTGCTTAAAATATTTCAACGGCTATCCATTCAGACAGAGCAGGATTTTTCAACCTTGCTACTATTGACAATATAGAAGGGATAATTCTTTGTTGTCGGGGGGCTATGTTTGTTCAATTTAGAAGGTTTAGCCTGGTCTCTACTCCCTGGATGCCAGTATTAGCTTCCCCAAGTGATGGCAACCAAAAACGTCTGCAGACATTGCTAAGCGTCCCCCAAACTGCCCCCATTTGAGAACCATTGGCACAGTGTATTAAATCCTTAAGAAGTAGCCACATGGTGTTTTCCTACCTACCAAAATCTGTATTAGTCAGAATTCTCCAGAGGAATAGAACCATTAGGATATGTGATGTATATATAGAAAGATTTTATTATAAGGAATTGGCTCACATGATTATGGAGGCTAGTAAGTCCAAATCTGCAGTATGGACCAGTAGGCTGGAGACCCAGAAGAGCCTTTGGCACAGATGAAGTCAAAGGCAGTTAGCTGGAGAATTCATCTCTCTCAGCAATCCCTTCCCATGATCCCTAGGCTTCAGGCACACAGATCTTTCAGTTCCTTGAATATATCTTCTTTCTCATCATAGGGTCTTTGCACAGGATATGCCTGGCACTGCTTTTTGCCCACCACACCCTACCCTTAGGCAACTAACTCCTCCTCTCAGCTAACCCTCAACTGCACTTCTGAGAATTCTGCACAATCTTCCTGAGTAGGTGAAGTCTCCCTATAATTCTCATTCATAGCACTTATACATCTTCTTCACAGCACTTATCACTGTAAATTCTTTGGGGCTTTTTAATTTTTATCTTGCTCCATATCCCTAGCATCTAGTGTATAATAGATATTTACCAAATATCTGTTGGCTGACTGAATAAATGAATTAACATTTACCCAAAATATGGTCTCCTTTTTCAGATGATTATTGGCTTACTAAGTTGTTGTGATGCTCTAAATCACAAACTTGTATACCATGAATATTAAAAAGTTATTATAGCAATACAGTATGCTTATTTGACAAACTTCCATTGTCAACTGCCCATGGGAGTGCTGGAGAAATTGCTAGTACCCTAGATCCCACTGCCACTGTTTCTTATCCCAACACTGTAACATGCATCACTTTATGTACTGTACCATAAAATGCATAATGAACATTTGTATATGCATATTACACATTGAAGAATGTAATGACTTAGGGGAAGGTGGGTATGCCAGTTGTCCATTTTTTTGCCTCCAATCTTCAAATTCACCCTTTATTGTCCTGCTTTGTGATACTGGAATTGGAATCAGTGCAGACTTCTCCTTTTCCAGCTGGCACCATGTTAAGCTTTGTCAGTGGAAGGTGTCAGAGGAGAGGTAGTACCAGAGGAAGAGACTTCTCTTGACTTGATTGCTTTCTGTCTTCTTGCTCCTAGAGCTCAGCTGCTAGAGGTTATAGGGAGCAGAGGGGTGGGGGGGGAGGGACACCCTCCACCAAGTTTTACTGGGACTCCAATGGAAGGTTTTCTGAATGCCAGTCCCTGCTTGAGTTCCCTGCACACCAGCCCCTGCCAACTGGCTGTGACAAAAGTTGGCCTGGGTGATACAGTGAACTTTTCTGCCAACCAGTGTGGCCAGCTAGATACACCCTCTCCAATGAAGTCTAAATCTAAGCATTGCAGAAGATGCCCCACTCCAAGTGCATTCCTTCACTGGGTACTGTTTCTCAGCCCTCATGTATTCTTTGAGTTCTCTTTTATCCCCTCTTAGTGCTGGCTACCCACTTGCTACCAGTTAATAATTCCTTTTTTTTAAATATTCTCTTTTTAAATTATTGGTGTGGATTCTATTTCCTTCCTGGACCTTGCCTAGTACAGTAGATCAATGAGCAAAAACTTTGAATATATACACACAAACACGCACACATACATATAGTCTTATTTCAAGACTATTCAACCTTTCTAAGATGAAAAATGTTAGTAAGCAGAACTTTTTAAGGACCTACTGTAATGATCAAAATGCAAGAAACAGAATTTTACTTCTGGACAGAGCCCAAGAGGTCACTCAGGCCCTCGTTTTCCAATTGAAGCATCTTGGTCACTAAGAGGTTAAGTGACTTCATTTACTGAGTACTGAGAGGATGCCAGACCCCAGAGGCCTGATAGGAGGCAGCTCCTCCATGAAATGTTCCCACCCCCTATGAGGATACTCTCCAGGAGCTTCACCAAATATAAGTCATTGGCTTTTTTATGAGGATCCAAGGGAGGGAGAAAATTCTCTCAAGTCTAAGTACTGGGAGTAATTATGCTTTTTCTGAATAACTGCACTAGATTTAGCTCATGGGCAATGTGAATTATGTAACCATTTGTTCCCCGTTTAGGATGGTGGCCAGAAAGCTTGCGGGCAAATCCGTAGCCCTCTCCTGGCAAAGGGGCAGCACCTCATAACACTCATACCTTTTGCATTCCCATCCTTGCTCAGGCTTTAATCTCAAGTTATTTTCTCCTCTGCTTTTCCGTTTGCCTTGACTGATTCACATATTTATTATTGTTAACCTGTTGTATATCAGATACTTTAATGTATAGGCTTAAGAAGAGGTTGGCTACAAATGAAATACTGGAGTACAAGTCTTCAATTTTCCTTATGCTAACCTCAGCATTCTTTTCCTAACAGTTTGCCTGCAATGGAAAAAAAATTTAAATACTTACCTTCTTCCAAGAATAGGCACACACCGGATGCCTATAGGAAATTCATTCAGATATTTCAAAATTTTTCCTGCCACTTGCTTACCTACTAAATACGTTTAATAAATTTCCAATGTCATATCCAAATAATAAAAAATGTTGGATTTATCAACTTTCTTAGCAAATCTTTCAATGCAAAGGTATCCAAATTGATAAAGCTTGACTATAACAAAGCTGACCATAGTCTCAGAAGAGATAGAATTTTATTTTTTCTTATCTGTTCATTGAATTATAGTGTCCAAATTCAGTTTGTTTCAAGGATGGTCATTTAGCAGTATTCCACAAAATGTAGGAAAAGAAAAATCTCTGTCCTTTTTCTTTACCTTTATGTTCTTATATTTTTTGTGCTGAGTAAACAGCTTTCTTTTTGCATGCCTCCCAAGGATGGTGAAAGGTAGACAGTCAAAACCTTATTTATACCTGGATCCCCGTATGTTTTTGTACTTCTACATCCTGACTTCTTCACATTTTATTTATCGGCCAATGACTCAGACTTCATAGGGGCAAAATAAATATTTGCTGAATAATTGGTAGAGCTGCTACGAAAAATGGGAAATGTTGGAAACAAAGAAGCAATCACAGAAATTAAAGTAACTGCAGCTGTAGAAATAGAGGAATTGCATGATAGTCCTGCTCTTCTGCTCATAATTCTTCCAAAGAGAGAAAGATTTTGATTCTCTGTACTGACGCTAAAAAACAATATACTTTTGGCTTTGTGTGGTTTCAAAGAAATAATCTAAACAGTGTTTTTCTTATTTTCCTTTACTTCAGAGAAACCCAGACACTTAATGTCATTGTTAAATATTCATTCTTTTAAGTATCTATGTGAGTATTTGCCAAAGCTTTTGTGCAAATATACCAGGTAATCTTTTGACTCATGTCCCAGAAAACCTTTGGTGAAACAAGGTCAGGCATGTTGACCTGCAGGCCAGCCTAATGGGGGGAATTCTGGGAAACAGACCGCAGAAACAAACGGGCTGAATAAGAAGTTAGAATGGAGCCATAAGGAACCGATGTCTCTGCTCTCCTCTTGATGTAACCAGTAATTTACTGAGCCTTCCTGCAGTCTCCTATTTAACTGAGTGTGGCTAACAGATAAACAAGCCCTTTTAACTATCAGATTTTCCATTTATTCCAGAAAATATAAGATCACTTTTCCATGTCATTCAGTTGACTTATTGGGTTAATGCCCTTCATGCCCTTAAACATATTCTTGTGCCTTTTTGTGTTACCCACGTATTGATCTTCAAAACTGAAGTCTTTGTTTCTCTTGAGGCTCTTCTGGGTTGAAGGAGAACTGATTTAAACCAATGAGGCATGGACCTTTTATTTTGTACACCCTACTTTCGTCACCCTGAACTAACAGAAACCAAAATAGACGAATCAGAAAAGCACATTTCAGACACCATATGCTTTTGGTTGATATTTATCAGAAGAGGCTATTATATTTTCAAGTATATACTGGTCTTGAAAATTAGTTGTATTTGAAATTATTCATATGATAATGTTTATTTTTTTAGTGTTATCAATCATTTAAAAATTTCTGATGAGTACTTTTAAGACATTTTAACAAAACAGTCTTTGCCAGAAGTTTGTAATCCTTTGCTTCAGGAAAGCATATACATTGTGTGAGTTCTCCTGGCATGGTGATGTAGGATCAGGCAGTGATGTGAAAGGCAGTGCCACAGCAAAAATAGAGCTTTCTGGATTCTGTGCACAAAGAGGAGCCAAGGGAAGCTTAGCGTATGTTGAAATTTGCTGCAGTTATATTTGCTCCTGCTCTGCATGGTCAGCTTACTTCTGATAAGATGTAGAATCCTTGAGTAATTAAATCAGAACCCTAAACTTCTCACCAGAGAGCCTGTCCAAGTTTACAGTGGCCCTGGCCATGTAGGCTGGATTACCTGAGCTTCCCCTTGTCAAACACAGAAGTTCCTCAAAGGCTATTTGCAGGATAATGTGAGCAAGTAAACATGAAGAGAAGCCTGGTTTGCACAATACTTAGCAATATAAATATGACAATTCCTGTTGCTATTTTTGATTCTTACAGAATTACAATAGGAATAAGGAAGCATGGAAATTCTGTGGCTTAAGTGTGCTTAGTTTTGGGGGTGAAGGTAGAGATAAGAGTTGGTGTGGTTAAAAATAAATGATTCTGTTGCCATGGTTTCCTTTTTTATAAATTCTTTTCAACATGAATGGCTTTTGTTGTGTTTAATTTTAGATTCATGCAGATTTTTGACAAATAAGAATTCCTATACATCTGAGAAATGGTTTTTCAAAAGCTGTAGGAAAAGATTTTTGGCAGTCTGGCTTAAACATTTCTGAGCGAAATAACCCACAGGGTTCTGGCTTTAGACAACTACCAAAGGAAAATGAATAAAGAGAATTAGAAGTTAGAGGACCCTTAAGACTATGTTTAACCTTCTGATTAAAACATGAGTTCATATTATTGCAACATTTAAGGGCACGTTGAGTATTGATGACTGCCTCTCAGAACCGTAGGAAGACAGGTATCCCTCCAGTGGGATAGCTCTCTTGACAACCAACTCATAAAGGATTATAGGTACAAAATGTTAATTCAGATAAATACGCATTTATTAATACCAAAGTCTCTAATTGTGTTTTCAGAATCTGTGATATACCTCAAATATGATTCAATTTTCTTGAATAGGGTTCCGAGATTACTTATAATTTATACCTACTTTAAAATAGCTATGTCTCACTCTTCAAAATTAATAATAGATATTTCAAATACAGAAAACATAAATGAAAATGAAGAGTTGCCTTTACCAAAGGAATTTTTTTCTTTTTTCTTTTTTCTTTTAAGTTTATTTATTATTGACAGAGACAGAGTGCGAGCATGAGCTGGGGAGGTGCAGAGAGAGAGAGGGAGACACAGAATCCGAAGTAGGCTCCAGGCTCCAAGCTATCAGCACAGAGCCTGACATGGGGCTCAAACTCATGAACTGTGGGATCATGACCTGGGCCAAAGTCGGACGCTTAACTGACTGAGCCACCCAGGTGCCCCCAAAGGAATTTTTTTCTTATGCATTTATTACAGGGTTGTTTCAATAATGAAATTCCCTGCAACAATTAGAATAAAATCTTATTTTTAAATTATAATGTATAATACAATTTCTATGTAAACAGTGAACACTGGAATGTTTTCGAATGTTTGTTTCAAAACATTTGGGTGGCTCAGTCAGTTAAGGATAAGGGTCCAAATCTCGATCTCGGCTCAGATCATGATCCCACAGTTCCTGAGATCAAGCCCTACATCAGGCTGCATGCTGATAGCATGGAGCCTGCTTAGGATTCTCTCTCTCCCTCTCTTTCTGCCCCTCCCCTGCTCGTGTTCTCTCTTTCTCTCTCTCTCAAAATAAATAAACTTTAAAAAAAGGATATGCTTAATAGTTAAATGGTTCACAGTATTTTAAATTTGATTTTTACTGTTTATTTTCTTTTTCTAAGGATATTGAAGTTAATCCTAAGAATCTAATAAAATTAAAAATTTAGAAGTAATAACACATTAAGATACTAAGGGATAGAATTCATTATAACCATAAGGAAATGAAGAAACCATATTTGTCATTAAAAACTTATTTTTTAATTCTGTTACTCTGATTTCTATAGTGACTATTTTGTTAATTGTATAGTTAGTGGTTTAGTCTTACTAATTCCATTCTTGCTTATTTAAAAAAAAAACTTTGAAAACTCAGAAAATAAAAAAGTGATTCTTGTTGTATTCTATTCCAATTAAAGATGAAACAGTACTTCGGGGTATTTCTCTTGATTTACTCTAAATTTGAATTTACACATACAGATATTGGAGAGTTTTGGGGAGTAGCAGGGAATTTGATTGTGAAGATATTTCTTTTGTGTGTGTGTGTGTGTGTGTGTGTGTGTGTGAGAGAGAGAGAGAGAGAGAGAGAGAGAGAGAGAGAGAGAGAGAAGAGAGAGAGAGAGAGACCTTGCATGGGTGAACGTGGGAGGGGCAGAGGGAGAATCTTAAGCAGACTCCATCCCCAGCACAGAGTCCAATACAGGGCTTGATCTTGCAACCATGAGATCATGACCTGAGCTGAAATCAAGAGTCAGACAATTAACCAAGCCACCCAGGCACCCCCAAGATACTTAATTAATAACCCAAACAGTGTCCAAGCTGATAAAATAATTATATCATTCTCCACTTCTCTCTGTAGGTATGAAGGAGCTGCTTCATGTTTTGTAATATTTCTATTATATAACAATTGGACAAAAGAATATTATAAAAATTCAGAGGTTTTGACATTTTCATGGATAGTATACAGCTACTCCTTTCTAGAATTTATCAAGCATCTGCTCTTTCTAGGGAGATGGAATAGTCAAGGACATACTTCTTTGATTTGCTCTGAGCTTTGTTTATTGCTGACTTGGAAAAACAGCTCACCAGGTTTTTCTTGATCTCAGCTTGCCTCTGCCCCAAAGCTAAAAGTCACATGGGCTAAAAGTCATATTGCCCAACCCAGGGGGTTCTGTGGGTACTAAGTTATTTGGCTTTGCCATAAAAATTCAAGGTAAATACCTCTGGCTATGGCAGACTAAGATAGACTGGTTTTCCCACCAAGCTTTTGACAAGCTTGACAAAATGCTTTTTAAGAATCTGCTTAAAGGAGTGTCTGGGTGACTTGGTTGAGCATCCAACTCTTGATTGCGGCTCAGGTCACAATCCCAGGGTCACTGGATTGAGTCCCACATTGGCTCCACAATGAGTGTGGAGCCTACTTGAGATTATATCTCTTTCTCTCCCTCTGCCTCTTTCTCTTAAAAAAAAAAAAAAAAAAAAAGTCTGCTTGAAGATTTTATAGAGCTCTCAAGGAAGCCAAATTTAAGGAGCCAAGATCCCAAAGGGAAGAGAAATTCGTTGGAATGAGACTCACATTTTATGCCACTTTCCCCTTGAGCTATCTGCCTTCCTAATCAACACAGACATAAAGGCTGAGAAATTTAGCAGAATGGGTATATGAAGAGGCAGAGAAGCTGAGAGAGTTTTCTACAGTCTCAAAGGACTGACAACCCAAAACTTGGGAGTCCAGAACCTGAGTTCTGGAGAGAAGGTAAGCACAAAGAAGTGAACCCAGCAATCTGATCAGACCTAGAGAGAAAATAGATGATAAATGCAGATACAATACAAATAATAAAGTTATAAGGCACAGATTTTACAATAACTTGAAAAAATATTAGGCAAAATGAAGATTTTTTTATTAGTGTTATATACCAAATGTGTGTGTCCTCCCAAAACTCATATGTTGAAACATAACCCCCAATGTGATGGTATTATAAAATGGAGCTTTTGAGAGGTGATTAGGTCATGAGGGTGGAGTGCTCATGAATGAAATTAGTGCCCTTATAAAGGAGCCTCCAGAGAGCTGCCTTGCCCCTTCTACCATGTGAAAACACAATGAGAAGATGGCCATATGAACCAGAAAGTGGCTCTTATCAGATACAAAATCTGCCAGCACTTTGATCTTGGACTCCACAGCTTACAAAACTGTAAGATATAAATCAGTGTCGTTTATATATAAGCCTCTTGTCATAGCTGCATAAATAAACTAGAACAATTAAAATATTGAAATCTATTCAAAGAAGGAAGCAAATGACTGACCTCTCTAGAACTAAACATTGTGATAAAATGAAATGGGGAATGCAATATATATGTGTGATAATAGGTTAGACACAATGGAAGGGAGAAAATGACCTGAAAATTAAGTTCATGGAAAATAATATCCAAATTATAGAGAGAACAAAGTAGAAAAGAGACTAAGAATATGGGACAGATGTAAAAATCGAATATATGTGTAATTAGAGTCCGAAAGGGAAAAATAAGAACAAAAGATAAAGAATATTTAAAGATTTTATAGCCAAGAAGTCTTCAAAACTAATAAAAAATATCAAACTATAGATTCAAAAAGCAATAAGAACCTCAAGTATGATAAATACAACAACAACACACCTAGGTAAATTACCAAATTTTGCTGAAAAAAAAAATAGAAAAGATATGACCTTCAAACCAGCTAGAGAAAAATTATAAGCTTTTACTTACAAGGACCAAAATAGCAAATTTCTCGAAGAAAATGAAAATAAAGGAAGGCAAAAAACAATAAAATTACATCTCTTAAGATAAAAAAGAAAAACCTTCCAATCTAGAAATCTATAACCAGTGAAAATATTCTTATAAAATGAAGATAAATAAAAATATTTTTAGACAAACTAAAACTACAACAAATTGTTGCCAACAACATGCACAAAATAAATATTAAAAATAACTTTTTTTCAAGCAAAAGTAAAATTGTAATATATGGAAACACAGAAACTCAGGAAAGAATAAAAGCAAAATCTTAAATATGTGGGTAACCTAAATGAATATTGACTGCAAATAATGATAATAATTTCACCTTATGTGGCTAAAAAGGTTTTATAGAATTTATTTATTTGTTTGTTTATTTATTTTAGAAAATTAACACTATGCCAATATTTTTTATTGTGATAAAACAGTATTATAAAATTTGCCATCTTAACCATTTAGTTTTTATAGAATTTAAATGCATGACAACAGTAACTCAAAAGACAAGAGGTGACAGTAAATGGTATTAAAGAATTTTAAGATCTTTATATAGCCTAAAAAGTGATAAAGATTTGATCTATATATTTTTGTATATATATTTTGATCTATATATATTTGTATATATATTTTGATTTCTCATATAATTAGTTAACTCTATGTAACCAAAATTTAAAGGAATAAGCTGGGATGATTAAAAACATTTTATGAAATCCAAAGGATGCCAAAAACAAAAAACAAAAATGAACAAGACATAGAACAGTCAGAACAAATAGAAAACAAAGAGTAAGATGATAGAGTCAATGTGAAATGTATCCATGATTTACATCACATGTAAGTGGCTTAGTACAAGTGTAAAGCAGTTCAATGGCTTTGGAAAACCGTTCGATAATTTCTTATAAAGGTAAGTGTACCTTTATCCTATGACCCAGAATTTCACCCAGTTGTATTTCTCCCAAAAGAAATAGGAATACATGTACATACGAATGTATATAATAACCTTATTCATAATATACAAAAACTGGAAATAATTCAATTGTACCTCAACAGGAAAATAGTCATACGGTGTAAATTTACTCAGCAATAAAAAAAGGATATGCTATTTGTATCACATATGTCATGTGAAGCAAAGGAGACTATATACAAAAGCTCACAGGCTGTAGAATTAATTTATATGAAATACATATCTAATCTATGGCACCAGAGCTTAGAACAATGTCTATGCAAGTGGAGATTGCCTGTAATGTGACCAATAGAACTTTTTGGGATGATGTAAATGCTGTTTATATGGGTGTTTACATTTGTAAAAACTCATCATATTATATATTTAAGATACAGCTCTGTAAATTTCACTCCAATAAAAAAATTAATAGCAAGCAAACAACAAAACCACACACATAAAGATAAGTGGACTAAATAAACAAAAACAAAAGCCTGTCAGACTGGATATAAAAAATCCCAGATTATTACTGTTTACAAGACACATTATAAAGACACATAAAAGGACAAAGAAAGAATGAAATTAAAAGCATGAAAAAATATATTCTATGCAAATACTAATTCAAAAAAAACTAGTACATATAAATTAATAACAAAGTAGAATTTAAGGGAAGAAGTATTGCTAAACATAAAATAAAGATGTTCTTTTACATTCCTCCACGAAGAAGATAAAATTCTAAATTTATATGTGCCTAGTAATATATACCTTCAAAATATGTACTACAAAAAATTGCCAGAGTATAGAGAAGTAGAATGTCATAGTGAGAAATATTAAATATATAACCCAGTAATGGGAAAAAAAAGAGACCAAAACTATCATTAAGGTTATAAAAACTTTGAACAATACTTTTAACACACTTGACCTAACTTACCTAATTTGCAGCAAAGCAACAGCTACTGAAGAATGAACATTCTTTTTCAAGTAAACATTGTGTATTTATCAAAACTGGCCATATGCACATCTATAATCCAAGCTGCAAGAAATTCAAAGGATTTTAATCAGACAATATCTTTTTTGACTATAAAAGAAAGGTAGAAATCAGTTTGCATTCCCACCAACAGTGCAAGAGGGGTTCTTTTTCTCCACATCCTCACCAACACTTGTTGTTTCTTATGTTTTCTATTTTAGCCATTCTGACAAGTGTGAGGTGATGTATTGCATTGTAGTTTTGATTTGTATTTCCCTGACGATTAGTAATGTTGAGCATCTTTTCATGTGTCTGTTGGCCATCTGTATATCTTCTTTGGAGAAATGTCTGTTCATGTCTTCTCCCCATTTTTAATTAGATTATTAGATTTCTTGGTGTTGAGTTGTATTAGTTCTTTATATATTTTGGATATTAACCCTTCATCAGATATGTAATTTGCAACTATCTTCTCCCATTCAGTAGGTTGCCTTTTAGTTTTGTTGATTGTTTCCTTCACTGTGCAGAAGTTTTTATTTTGATGTAGTCCCAATAGTTTATTTTTGCTTTTATTTCCCTTGCCTCAGGAATCATATCTAGAAAAATGTTGCTATGGCCAATGTCAGAGAGATTACTGCCTGTGTTTTCTTCAAGGATTTTTATGGTTTGAGGTCTCACATTTAAGTCTTTAATCCATTTGAATTTCTTTTTTTTTTTTAATTTTTTTTTCAACTTTTTTTTTTTAATTTATTTTTGGGACAGAGAGAGACAGAGCATGAACGGGGGAGGGGCAGAGAGAGAGGGAGACACAGAATCGGAAACAGGCTCCAGGCTCCGAGCCATCAGCCCAGAGCCTGACGCGGGGCTCAAACTCACAGACCGCGAGATCGTGACCTGGCTGAAGTCGGACGCTTAACCGACTGCGCCACCCAGGCGCCCCTGAATTTCTTTTTATTGTATGGTATTAGAAAGTGGTTCATTTCCATTCTTTTGCATGAAGCTGTCCAGGTTTCCTAACACCATCTGTTGAAGAGACTGTCTTTTTCCCATTGTATATTCTTTCTTACTGGTGCAACCACTATGGAAAACAGCATGGAGTTTCCTTAAAAACTTACAAATAGAACTACCCTATTATCCAGTTATCACACTTCTAGGTATTTACCACCTGCCCCCTTGAATACAGAAACACTAATTCAAAGGGATATAAACCTCTAGGTTTATAGCAGCATTAATTATAATATCCAGATTATGGAAACAGCCCAAGTGTCCATAGGTTGATGAATAGATAAAGAAGATGTGATACACACACACACGCACACACACACACACACACGAATGTTATTCAGTCATAAAAAAAATATGAAATCTTGCCATTTGTAATGACATGGATGGAGCTAAGAGTATAATGCTAAGTGAACTAAGTCTGTCAGAGAAAGACAAATACCATATGATTACACTCATATGTGGAATTTAAGAAACAAGACAAGCAAAGGTAAAGAGAGAGGCAAAGCCAAGAAACAGACTCTTAACTATAGAGAACAGACCGATTGTTACCAGAGAGGAGGTGGGTGGGGGGATGGGTGAAACAGGCGATGGGGTTTAAGGAGGGCACTTGGCATGATGAGCACTGGTGATGTAGGGAAGTGTTGAATCACTATACACCTGAAACCAATATAAAAATGTTAACTATACTGGAATTAAAATTAAAAGTTAATTAAAAATTAAAAAAAATAAAAATGTTGAGAAAAAAGATAAAAATCAGTAACAGTCAAATCATTATAAAACCACCATATGTTTGGAAATTAAGTAATACATCATCAAAAAAGAAACTAGAGCTTTTACATATTAATTGTCCAAATTGGTTCCACTGTGTTTGAAAACTGATAGTGTCTAATGAAACTAAAAATATACATGTTCATTGATGCAGCAGTTCCACCCCTAAGAATATACTCAAGAGAAATGCATACATATGTTCATCAAAACACATGTACAAAAATGTTTATTGCAACACTATTTGAAATAGCCGACACTAGTTAATATTCCTCTCAAATGATCATCAAACCATTATAATGGGTAATAGTGGCATATTCATAATATCCATCCAATATATTGTCATATGAAATGAGTGAGCTACTGATATCTATAACAACTTGGATAATTATCAGTTTTGAGTAAATAACACAAAAATATACATTCCTTGCCATCTTGTCTATATCAAGTTCTTCTATATGATTTATATTAATATATCAGGATAGTAGTTACCTTTGGGGAAGAGGGAAATTGTTAATGACTATTAGGAGGGCAGAAAGGGGGCTTTGGGGTACCAATAATGTTCTGCTTCCTGCTCTAGATTGTGATTAATCAATGTGTTCATTTTGTGAAAATTCATCAAGCTCGACACAGAATTTACACCGCTTTCTGTATATATATGCAGTTGGCTTAAAAGAATGAAGCAAATTCCTTTAAGTAGCCTCAGTAATGGCCAACGTTCCCTTCTTTGAGGTTTTGACTGAATTTTTTTACAAAAACAAAGGTAATTTTGAAGCTGTTCAATGAATAAAGTGGGTGATTAAACCAAGGAAGGATGGTCAGACCAAAAAAGAAATGCAGTAACATAATGAAATTGATTCCTTCATGAGACACAGCAAATGATCATAACATCATTTCAAAACACAATTTCCAAAAGTATTAATGAATGGAAAACTGATAGGAATAAGTGTAACTGTATGAAATCATGCTATGCGTTCACATAGGTATGAATGTGTGTATTTTACCAACTTTTCATATACACCTTCTCATTTTGACTACTCCAACAGTCTGGTGATCTAAGGGCGACTATTTTGTGAAGGCAGGTATTTTATTATCCATCATTTTAAGCTTCTTTCCTTCTTTCTTTCTTTCTTTTTCTTTCTTTCCTTTTCTCTTTCTTTCTTTCTTTCTTTCTTTCTTTCTTTCTTTCTTTCTTTTCTCTTTTCTTCCTTCCTTCCTTTCTTTTTTCTTTTCTTTTTTTGAAGAGAGATGGGAGCAGAGGCAGAATACCCAGGCAGTGAATTAGCCAAAGTTACACACAGTTGGAAAGTGCTAGAGGCTGAATTTGTCTGGGTCTTCTGATTTCTGCCCACTTCCTAGTCTTGTGCATTCTGGAGAGTAATAAAGATATCTGTATCTCTTTTTAGCTTTGAGCTGTTTCCTTGTCTACACTACTCCTTTGTACAATGGTAGCATGTTAAGCCTCTGATCTTATACTTAATTAATACATATTTTTTAGTATTGCAGGGCAGCAGTTTTAATGTTATAAGATCTAGCAATTTTGTACTTAAGTTTGTGTCATCCATGCACAATAAAGTTCATAAAAGCATTATAAAAATCAGTATTTTTCTTGCACCATCACCTCCAATACCTTATAAAATCCAGCTTTTGTTTTTGTGGGTATTGATCTAATTCAATTATTTTGTCATGGAGTATTGTGTAGCTATTTGAATTCAAGTGCAGAGTTCCTCTTTTAAAGTTTGCTGATACAGTTGCTAGTGTTTGGGGGATATCCCAAGCTACTTCTGATGAATTACTCTGTCCTCAGAGAGTTAACTTAGGGCATAGACATATAACTAGCTTCCTTTACAATTCATTTTACATATACATGATCAACAATATTTGTAGGAATGAATGAGTAAATGAATGAATGAATGAATGAATGAATGACACTTTGATTAGAGGAAAGGCTCAGAGCATCCCACTCCTTCAGGATCAATTGGACCTTTGATAGGAGGTATTTTCTCTGTCCTTTCTAACAATTTATGCAATTGTGCTGGACAATATCAGATGTGCTCCTGATGCCACACATTCAGATATATGTAGGTGATTCCCATTTTTACTGTTCAAGTTTTATAGTTTTTTGATGCTTTTATTTTATTTTTTATTGTGTAGAATCCACACAACCTATGGAAGACAATAGCCAATACGTATTGTGAGAGCCAAAATAAGCTTTAGCAGATGTATTTCCAAAAATAATGTTATCTTGGATTTCTTATAATAGGTTGGGAAAGATAATTATTATTCTTTATCTTTCTTGCCCTGTGTTTACAGTTGTGGAGTTTAAAAGAAAAATGATAGCATATATTTTTATATGCAGAGATCTATGGCTAAACAATTTTTACAGAACTTAGTTCTTTTTCCAGCACTTTGTTTTTCTCCAGATTCATTGTATCAGTCTCCAGATTCATTGTATTCATTGTTTTTCTCCAGATTCATTGTGAATAGAATATTTACAGAGCTATGGGCAAGGTTAACATGGAATGGTCCTACAAAATGGAACATGCACTTAACATAAAACCCAGCAGTTGTATTCTTGGGCATTTTCCCCAGAGAAATAAAAACTTGCAGCCACACAGACACCTGTACATGATTGTTCATAGAAGCTGTATTCCTAGAGGGCACAGCAAATCAGAGAAAGGCAGAGAACTGACCTGGGACCAAGGAGCCAGGGGGCAAATAGAGAAACCTGTGCATCTCCACCATATGTGGAGAATTTCTTCTAGTATTTCCCAGACCTAGACTTTTCTTTTAAAAGCAGTATTTATTTTTCTGAAATTTTCACTGTATTTTTCAGCTGTCTGTGTATACTTCCGCCTGACTAGGTCTATTGGTAAATATTTTTCTATTTGATATAAACATCTGTTTATAGTTTGCGTTCAGTAAACAAACACCATGTAAACTGTATACATTTCATGTCTTGAGTTTTAATTACAAGTGCTTATTAATCCCTCATGATGAGCAAAGTATTGTGGTTAAGTCTTGCCAGAGATATAATTAACTGTGGAGCGGGGCAGGGTTCCCTGACCTCAGAGTTATTCATAACCCTGTGCAGAAGATAGAAGTAATTACCAAAAACACCAGCATGTGGAACAGACTTGCAAGGGAGAGGGTGTTGTGTCTTCAATCAGATTAAGATTCTAAATTGCAGTATTGATATCAGGATCCATATAGCTTTAAAATTCCATCACAGTTGTGCAAATGTCTGCATTGGGAGTGCAGTGAGAGATGTGATACTTGCAAATCTCATCCCAGGAATATAGTGAATAGAGCCCTGCCATGGCTTTGCATTTCTGAAGGAAATTAGTTTTGTTCCACTTCCTACCCTCTTCCTACAGAAATGTAAGGTAGCTCTTGCTGTGCTGTCGCCTCACACCCTTCACACACTGCAGCCACAGCTGGACCACATCAGTCCTTCGGCCTTCATCCCTTCTGCTGTTTTCTGCACATCACAACATTTCTAAAGAAACACACTTACTATTTGATTATTGTTTCCAACAAAATAGAAAAGATTATGTATTTCATCTATCAGTTTTGAGATGGAGGCCACATAGCACATCAATGTGACATGAGAGCATACCCTTTCATGTAAATTACAATTTGTTGTATAGAAGGAAAAATTCAACTGGGATTGTTCTGAAGGCAGTAAATGTACTATAACTAACTTTGCAGTATTTCCATCTGTGAAAATGAAAATAGATCTGCATATCTTCTAAAATATTTAGATTTTTTCTCAAAAACTATGTTTTCTTGAGTTTGATTGTCACTAGCAAATATAAAAAGTGATAGCTTTTTTAAAGGCTGGAACTAAACAAGAATTCCTATTAAATAGCAAGAATCCAATAGTCATTGTTCTTTGTACTCACTTGCCCTGAACAATGACTTTTAAGATGCCTGTTACCTTTGAAAAGTAAAAGGAAGAATCTGACTTATAATCAACACGATTTGCTCAGTTTAAAAAAAAAAGTTTGGCTTAAATAATTTATGCAACACAAAGATGTCAAAAATAGTTCAAATTTTACTTTAAACTAGATTTGCTTTGCAATCCAACCTAAATAATACCTATATTTTGAGCCTATTAGTTTTTAAGAAAAGATAGTGGATGTTTTTATCACAGTGTTTCCACAGAATAATACCACTACTCTGCATTTTAAAAACATCTTTATCTTGAAAAAGTTTGCATATCTTTCATCTCATTTTATCCTAGTTCAGAAGCCATAGAAATCTATCCTGCAGATGAAGAATTGTGACAGAGATAAATGATTTGCTGTCCAAAGTGACATCTGCACAAGGGGCTGGCTACGTGTGAACTTAAGACCCTAACATCTAGGACAGCTCACTCAGGGTGGCCACACCACTAAAGTAGCCAACACATCAAGAGGAATAGAAATTTAAAAGCTCACGTCTCTCTGTCTCTCTCTGCAATTTTGGCAGCTGGTGGTCATTGCCTTCTGAAGATGGCTGTGACAGGCATGCTTAAAATTAGAAATTCAGGAAGTAGCTAGAAAGGGCTTGGGCTTATTTTCTGGGGTAGGCGGAAGTAGGGAGGATTCCTCCTAGCAGTATGCTACATTTTTCGTTCCAAAATGACAGCCTTCGAAAGGCAATAAATAACCCCTCCACCTTCATGTTGCCAGAGAACCCTGTCCGCAGCCCAGAGGAGTATACCACAGATAGGAAATGCTAGGTAGGACAAGGGATGGAAAGAAGAGAAGGGGCAGTGAGAGACAGCCAGATGGCAGGTGATGAAGAACAGGCTGGATAAGAAAATAGTGCCATTTAAGAAAGGGAACTTACAAAGATTGCTAGGAAGGCTAGAAAAAAGCCCTCACGTTGATACTCCTTGAAGAAAATATTGCAGCAAAAGCCTGTGAGCCTTCTGAAATAAAAAGCGGAAAGATCAAGAAGGGTAGGGTTGAGACAAGACCCGTTTGTTATTAACTCACAGATAAGAATAGATTTAGTTCACTACCTAACAGCATATCTGTAAACACTTCATCTAAAATTTTTAATCAATTCTTCAGTCAGTGTCCATTGTACTCCATTGTTCCCTTTTTGTTACAAATCCCAAAGAAGTAACTTCAATCTGTTACCCTTTGCCAAACTGCTGATTCTGGGTGGCCTCTGAACAAAGCAGCAGCAAACACATTTTCAAGGAAGAAAAGTAAAAAGTAACATCAAGTCCACTGTTTTTTGGCCCTGGACAACTTTGGAGATGACTTGGTTGCCAGCTCCAGGCTCCTTTATCTCTTTAGTTTCAAATTAGGAAGAAAAACCTGTTCTCCCTGACTGCATTCCTTTTCAAAAAATTTCCTTTCTCATACCCAGATGGTGCCCTTTGAACTTAAAAGCTAAAGAACTTTGTTCCCCACTGTAAATCGTCCCCACGGCCATGTTGCTTTTCCATTTAGCTGCCAAGCTGGGGAGAATTGGCGGTTATACCGGACAATTAGCACTTTGAAATATTATACCACCACATATGTAACAGGTTAGCACAGTGCCTGGACATGAGAGCACTCCACAAATGTTAGTGCCTTCCTTCCCTCTGGGCACTCAACCAGGCAAGGTCTATTTGTGCTTCTGCCACTGGGATGCAGGGAAAGGAGAATGGGGAAGTTGGTGTTTGGTGTCCTAATGGGGAATAGATGCAGGGAAAAAAAAGAAAGAAAGAGAAGAAAAGAAAAAATATCAAAGAATGCTGTTGGACCCTTATTCTAAACCTCAGTTTTCATTTATGGGTCACTCAGCAAAGCCTGAAAAAATCAAAGGGAGAAAAAGGACAACAGGAAATAGATACTAATATTGAAACCCCTGAAAGCAATCAATCACCTTCATCTCTGGTTGTAAAACAATCCACGCTCTAAAATCTCACAGCCCCAAGTAGCATAAACACTAACCAAAGACCTGTTAGTGAACTGTGTTTATTAATAATTAGGGATGGTTGGAATTTTTCCCCAGCATTTTATTTGGTATAATCCAAAATGTTTTCACCTAGGAGAAATAAGCAAGACTGTTATTTATATAATCTGTGAAAACAAGCACTAACCCACTCCTCTAGTCCCTGAATAAAACCAGACATATGGTGCGTATTAAAAAACAAATGTAGTCTATCGCAACTTCATAAATTTTCTTTTTTTTTTTTTCATGGAAACTCTCACTTTAAAAGAATTTCTCTGCTTCAGGCTTCCTTTAAGAGATGAGTTCTCTAAAACACTGCCCATCCTTTCAAAAATCCTTAATCTAGAGTAAAATGACTCCTAAAGGTATTCAGATTAATTTGGGAGTAAAATGGCAGTTTACTAAGAAGCTATTAGTGGGCCTTGCTAACTATTCCCCATAATGGTTTCCTGACCAAAGGAGACCATAACCTCTAGCCTTGCCCTGAGCTAGTAAGTCAAGAGAAATTTGAGCCAGTGTTTACATAGGACATACATAATCCAGATTGTTATACAGAAAAAAAAAAAAAAGTTGCATTGGATTTGGTTGAGCTTTCAGTTTAATGAAAAGAAGGCTAGACCAGGAGTTAAAAGTTATATTAGTTCTCTATATTGGACAGTAAGTACCTCTCTGATTCTTACTTTCCTCATCTATGAAATAGGTAAGAGAATCTATCTATCATTATATGAGAAAACTTCACAACTATAACCAGATATGCATTATTATTCACTGTCACATGGTAGTCATTTAACAAATATACTTTGAGAGTTCCTCCTTCCAAAAAGATGTTTTTCCATGTGAATATTTATTATCATTAAGGATAATCAAAATCTCTCATATTTCTGGAAAGAATAAGAAGGGTTAAATCTCAGGTATTACAAAGCTCTCTTTATTCCTCTGACCTCTAAACCCTTAGCTCTGGAAGTCCTGCCTATCCTCTCCATGCAGACTGCTTGATCTCACTTGGGGTAGGGAGAAAGATGCTTCTAAATTTAGTCTAAGTGGATTTAACATATGGCATTATACCTTCCCAGGTCAAGAGGTCCCAGTGTTTCTGGAAAACTAGAAAACAGGTTTTGCTGGGTGGTAGAAATTGGAGAAGGCAGACCATTCAGCTATTTGGAGGAAAACAGTGACTTGCAGATTTGTTTTTTTAAGCTAAATTTCTAAAAGAAAGCTATGCCTTAATGCTAAAAGGCATCTTGATTTAGGTCTTTGAGATATTTCCCTGATGGCATCTAAGACCTATTAAGTTATTTGGCATCTGGTCCATGTGCCAAATGGACTGTACTCCAAGCAAGTTAATCAGGCTTGGACCTGGGAAAGTATCCTTATTGGATTTGAGGATAAAAATAAATAGAAGCACAAGGAGGGTTAGAATAAGGGTTTTATTATCAAAAGCCAAAGGGTCAAAGTCAGTAAAAACACAAAAGAGAAAAGAATAAGGAAGAAAACAGTGAAATTGAATAAGACTTTTAAATTAGGAATAATTTTTAATAAAGCGTGCAAGCCTTATACATTTCTTAATAACAAAGACATGCCTTTACTTTTAAGTGAGCATGGTGAGTTTTGTAGTAGCAAATGACAACAGTGTGTATTTCTGTGAATCTTAAATACCCATGAGTAAGAGACAGGTATGATCCGCCATATTTTCTTATTGCTTAAGTAGACATAAGGATTCAAAAAGACATAGAACATGCTTTTATATCTGTCATGGGATGTCCACAATTACTAACATTCTGGTAAATGTTTTTCTCCTAGTAGAACCAAAGGTATAAAGGGAGTCCAGGAAAAGAGCAGCTTTAGAGACTGGAGTAGTATAAAATCCAAAATGAAGGTGTGTTTTGGGTCTGTGCAATAAAATGATTGCAGTAAGTGCCATTGGAAACTACGTGAACACTGCCATCTAATGCATTGCTTAAAATCAGCAAGTGAGTGAGACCTTGTGCTAGGAAGCAGGAGAAACTGAAAATATCCGCCTAATTAGGAATGCTGCTATCAGGATTTTACTTTAAATTAAATTGAATGTAGTATTTAAATAAATCCTAGCTCTTGTGCCTTATTTTTCAGCATGCTAAGCGTACTGATTTTCTGAATACCTGCCACCCCTAGCTCTTCTCATTTTCAAAAAAAAAAAAAAATAGATTTTTTTATTTTACCAGTAGTGTATAGCAAGGAGTATTTAAGAAATTTCCTATCTGAGGACTATTTTGTAGCTTGGAGAAAATAGGTAATCAAAACCTATCAATTCAAAACATTCAAAAACCTAGAAAAGAGCGAACAACGTGTCTTTATTCAATGTGGGATGTGATTAAAATGTCGGATGTTATATTGGAAGCTATCAATCCCATATTTGCATTGTTTCAAGACTACTTATAAAAAAATTGTTGAAAAACCATTTACCATGAAAAAGGTAAAAGAAGCATATGAACACCACCCCCCCCCCACACACACACAATAACAAAACTATCGTACCCCTTCTAGTCTTTACATAGGGATATTTGGGAAATACTTAAAGGTGTATGAACCACTTCTTATATTGGCATTTTGTTCTACTGACTTTACTAAAATTTCAAATGACTCTGGCAAAATCATTTATATAAAATCTATAGGCAAGTAAGTTGAAGTAATCCTGCATTCTTTGGTTTTGCTGCCAGGAAATAGCTGATGGTTATCTTGCTGCAACAGTTCCTACCCTGGAGAAACTGAAAATCACATTTACAAAGAAAGGATGAGTAGAAGGCCATGGGCCAAAGGAGAGACAGTGTAGTAAATTTGGGGAAAGTGCACTGCTATAAACTTGACCAGCCTCAGATGAGATCAGTCCTTCATGTCAGTGGAAGATCTTCGAGGGCCAAGGATTTAAAGGCAGTTGTTTACATTGACAGTGGTAGATTGTTAAGAAAATAATTTCACTTGTACATTTGTTAATTCACACAATTTGCTGAGCTGAGACCAGTGAGGGGTGGAGACATCAAGTGAGATGATGTTCCTATGTATTCAGAAGTAACACCAGTAGGGCAAAGAAGACATCTTCACAAATACATAATGTATGACTGGCTTTGAAAAAGATTTAGTACTTCACAGAACAGGTGCTCAGTAATTTTTTTAATGCTTGCATGTGCAGATAATTATTTGGATAAATAAATAAGTGAATTATGAATTAGTACCATAGAAACATTATGGAAGTTCAGAGAAAAGACAATTTATTTCTATTAACTTGGCTAAGCTAAGAAGTGGAGGAGAGATACAAGAGTTTAAGAAAGACTAGCATCACCCTGGGTGGCTCAGTCGGTTAAGTGTCCAACTTTGGCTCAGGTCACAATTTCACAACCCGTGAGTTCAAGCCCTGCGTCAAGCTCTGTGCTGATACCTCAGAGTCTGGAGCCTGCTTTGGATTCTGTGTCTCCTTCTTTCTCTGTTACTCCTCCCCTCACACTCTGTCTCTCTCTCTCCCTCTCAAAAATAAATAAAGATTAAAAAATTAAATTAAAAAAGAAAGACTAACATCATTATGCGTAACTCCCAAAAGAATCCAAATGTCCATCACCAGGTAAATGGATAAACAAGACATAGCATATCCATGCAATGAAACATTAATTAGACGTGAAAAGAAATGAAGTACTGATACATGCTATAACACTGATGAAGCCCATAACCACTGTGCTAAGTGAAATAAGCTAGACACAAAAGGTCATTTATTAATTTTTTCCATATATATGCTTACAAGAATTAAACCCATAGAGACAGAAAGTAGACTGATGGTTGCCAAGGGCTGGAAGAAATCAGGGATATGAAGTAACTGCTTAATTGGTATGGAGTGTCCTTTTGGAGTAAGAAAAATGTTTTGTTTGGAACTAGAAGAGAAGTGGTTGCACACCATTTTGAGTGTACTAAATGCCACTGAACATTCAGTTTAAAATGGTTAATGCTATGTCATGTGAATTTCACCTCAATAAAAAGTTGACTAAAAAGAAGGAAGGATAAAAAATGTAAAGTAGGTTGGATAATTTTATTTGCTGTCAATGGGATGGGCATGCAGCAAAGAATCACTTCACTGTAGGTTCTTAGTTAGAAGAGCGACATGATCACCTCTATGCCGGGAAGTTTAAAGTAGCTGCAATGTGTGCTGGAGATTGGACCACATAACAAGAAGGGATGTTACCTGTTCATAATTTAAAAAAACTATTTCTGTAGGAGTCTGTAAAGTTCCAGACTATGCTGGTAGCCACAACAAGTATAAAAATGCCAGATTAGATGTCAGATATTGAGAAAGTAGTATGATCTCTTCAAAACCAATTTGTCTAATCCATGTACACTGAGGTATAATTTGCAAAGAATAGTTCCAGTTATTTCTCCTTGCAATTGAGTGCTATTGCCTAAACTGACTAAAGAATGCAAGTGCAATAACTCTCACTGAGAGCAGCATAAAAGGCTATTCCATTCATTCATGTGAACAAGGTATTTGAAAGAGCAATCACAACTGTAGGCATATTTTAGTATACGTCCCTGAAAGTTTTAATTATTTATACTCAAATTCTTCTCTCAGAGAGAAGAACAAAAGTATTCCCTTAGCAAATATTATTGAGCGTATCCAGTGTATCAGGCAGCACAATAGACACTGAGTTCATGAAGGTGAACAAGTTGATCTCACAGTCTAGTTGAAGATAAGTAAACAAGAAATAGTAATGTAATCAAAGTATGAGAGTAAGTCCAGTCCAAACCGTATATGGGAAAAGTCACCTGAAATGGTATGGGATAATGGGCAGTGGGGTGGGGGTGAGAGTTGGACTTTGGAAATGCATCCTCAGAAGAAGTCACAGCTGCAGCCCAGAGGGACAAGACCTTTTAGACTGAGAAGGGCAGGCTTGTGAGCAGAAAAACCACCTAGGTTTCTTGTTCAAGAAACCTGAGAGAGCATCAGTGAGCCTGTCACCAGTGAGGAAGCAAACAACTGCTTTTACCTAAAAACCAACAAACAGGTTTTGTCTTACACAGGACAGAAGTTATATTAATGTCAATTAGAAGTATGGTCCTCCATTTTCAGGCCTTACAGTTGCCTACCTTTCGGTAGCAGGGATGCTAAACTGGGCATCAACTTTGGAAGCCCTCACCTGTAGCTATCCCATTAAAACGCCTCCTCACAAGACAATATTATTCAGTGATTAAAAGGGGGGAGGAGTGCCTGGATGGCTCAGGTCATGATCTCTTATTTCATGAGTTCAAGCCCCACATTGGGCTCTCTGCTGTCAGCACAGAGCCCACTTCGGATCCTCTATCTCCCTCTCTCTCTCTACCCCTCCCCTGCTTGTGTTTTCTCTCAAAAATAAATATTAAAAGTCGGGGGGGGGGGTTCCTTTGCCATTTGCAACAACCTGGATGGACCTGGAGGACATTACACTAAGCGAAATAAGCCAGATGCAGAAAGACAAATACCATATGATCTCACTTATACATAGAATGTAAAAATGTCAAACTCAGAGAGTAGAATGGTGGTTACCAGAGACTTGGGGCTGGAGGAAATGGAAATGCTGGTCAAAGGGTTAGTTATAAGTTATAAGTTACATAACGTACAAGTTGTAAGTTTTAGTTATAAGGTAAATAAGTTCTGGGGATCTAACTTACAACATAGTGACTATAGTTGATGCCATGTTTTACAATTGGAATTGTTGAGAGAGTAGATCTTAAGTGTTCTCCCACGCACACACACACAAATGGTAGCTGTGGGAGATGATAGATATGTTAATTTTATTATAATCATTTCATAGTGTATAGGTATGTTAAATCATTACACAAATATATACAACATTTGTCAAGTATACTTCAATAAAGCTGGGTTTGTTTTTTTTTTAACTCCTAATCCATTCTAGATTCACACTCACTTCCCATATTGTTCAGTGATGTTAAATTTACAAAAGGATTTTTATCTGGTCCCTTTTGGTGGTTCTACCCAGTTTTATTTCTTTTCATTATATTTACTTACTTTTAATGTTTTAATTAATGAGAAATGTTTGTGTGTATTTTTTGTATTTTTTAAACAAGGAACAGGGAGCAAAATGACATGTTGAATGTGATGAACAGTTTTCAGTTCATGCAAATTAATGATTTCATGCCTAAAGTTTATTTTTTTTCTTTCACCAAGCCCCCAGTTAGCATGGCAATCTATATTAGGGATAAAATGTTATGTTGATAATATCTAAATGCCCTGTTTTAGAAAGATACACAAGTAACTCTGGGGGAGAGTTTATCAGGCCTCTGCCAACTTTTTCATTCAATATCTAACTCTCCACTTCACTGTTGGCCATGGACATGGCATTTATGGTATTAACTATGTTTTTATTTACTTCCTTACTTATGTACAATTGAAGCTGGTAATAGCACAGTCTCCTACTTATGCTCTCCATGTAGATTGTGGATGGTTTATTTGCTATCATCTTTGACATGTATGGTTTCTCAGAGAAGATGCAGGGGAGACTCAGATTTAAATAGCCACCATTATCCTACAGAAAACTACATTTTCTTATGATGAAAGTCTGTAATCTAAGTTTTAATCCTGAACTAAGTGAGGAATGCTTTATTCTGAATTGCATTATAAACTTCCAATATTCAAATATAGAAACATTCAACCAAAATCTTTATTTCAAAACTACAATGAGCTACCTGTTGCTCACCTCTGATGGTGGCAATACATTGTTACTATAGCATAGATTTTTATAATTATTGATAAGCTACTATATAATATAGTGAGTAAGCTTAGAATAAGGTAGCCGTTCTTAGTTCCCAAATAGAAATTTTATTTCTTGCACCTCCTAAAGGTGAGAATTTATCTCAACCAAAATAGAAGTTGCAAATAATGTATTATTTCAAATGCTGTAAAAAGTAATTCTTAATTTTTTTCAATAACCTTTTCCTTCTCCCTTACCCCCACCTTCCTCTTTACTTTCCTTTATCCTAAATAGCTGTCCTAATTCTCCAAGAGACCCTTACCTCTTCTGTCCCAACCATTATATCTCTCTAGTCTAGATATTAGAAATCCTAGTTGGGGAATTGTTCATTTCCATGGGGTTTAATCACATTTTTTTTAATTTGGAAGTTGTTCTCACTCATAAAGAGATATTCCTAATATATTAGGAATTTATGGCTACAATCATATAAGCCATGTATTTGGAAGCATAAACATGAATGTAAAATAGCAGATTACAGCCTCTTCACCTATCCTTCCATCTATAAGGAAATAATTTCTGTTACACAAACATTCCCGCTAAGAAATTTACATTCTGAAAATATTTAGTTACATTTCTGTTAGATGTTTGAATATTCTTTTATATTTTCTGCTTTTGACTAATGCTCTTAGAGAAAAATACCTTGAACCTGCTCACCTCATTTTAGTTGGTGCTAAACAGAGTTCATGCCACTTGGTTACACATTAAGAGCTATACTTACTGAGTGGTAATAGATGCTGCCACACTTCAACATTACAGAAGACGGAGGGAAATAGGAGAAGCTTTAGTTCTTCTTTCTGCTTTTGTTCATCAGGCTGAGCCTCTCTCCCCTGTAGCTGTTCTAGTGTCTCCTTTTCTGCTTCCTTGGTTGCTCAGTTTCTTTCTCCAAAATGTTGGCTGTGTGGCAACAATTACAACCCAAACACTTCCAACCCCTATCCTCCTTCAGAGGGGAAAATGAAGCTTTTCCATGTCAATTACTGATTTATTTCCCATTGGCACCTATTTCCTCTCTGAGACCTCAAGTCTCTTGGTTGGCAATCACCCATTCATGCTCAGAAAGCCATTAAATCAAGGAAACATGTGGCATCCTTTACTGGAGGTTTGGAACAAAGCACATAAAATTAAATATCCCACCCTTCAAGTCCCTCAACCATCTCTAGAGAGAGTTTACCCTTCTACTTGGGCAACCTTCTACCATATTGCAAAGCTTCATCTGTTGCTTACTTCTTCTGGCAGCTCCCACCATTCAATTTCTCTTCATTTTATTTGCAGACAATCTTCTGTTTTGCTGTCTCCTTCCAAATCATATAAACATTAGCTCCCAAGGTCAAACCATTAAAATATTTTTTAAACAAAAGTCTCCAGAGAAAAATTATGCCACTTCCTCAGAGGCAAAAGCAGCTAAGTTATTTGTAATTTTAACTAGCATATTTTTTCCTCTCTGTTACTTTGTTTTATTCAAAAACAGCTAATGTACTCCTTTATATCAGGGTCATAATAACCAAAGACAGTCCATGAATACCCACAAGCTCTAGAAGTGCTGTTGCAGGAGAAAAGATTTATAAAAACCTAACGCGAGGTCATAGAAAAGATACAACAGTGATGAAAGAATTAAAATATTCATTTTCTGTTCCGATAGAAGCCAGGTCAGAGATTTAAAAAAGGCAACACTTCTCCTTTTCTGTTTCCAAGTTGGAACAGTGCAGAAACTTTACGCTGACTGTGACTAAGTCATTAATTGAACAGTACGCTAAATAAATTAAATAAGCGAGTGCCTTGTAAAAGTACGGGGCAATCATGGTTATGATTAGGGAAGCTGAGGTGTGGAACACCCAGAGAGAAAACTGACGGAAGTATTAAAGACTCCATATGTGGCCCACCTGGCTGGGCAAGAAATCTGGAGAAGCAGTCAAGTGAGTAAATCAGAAAAGTAGATCAAAAAGAAAATTTGAGAGTGAGATCAATGTAAGTGAATTAGAAGGGAGGAAAAACCCTTTTCTATAATGTGACCAAAATTATGAAGGAGCTAAAATATAAGATAATAACAGCTAAGGAAAAATAGCTGTATGTACCAAGAATCTGAATATTTCCTGGGTAAAATTAGTCTGTTTATAAGTCATTCTGAAGTGTGGCAGTCAACATCAGTATGGGTCCTTGGTAGCAAGCAAAATCTACTCAAATTTAAGCTAACAACAACAACAACAACAAAAATACAAGAAAGAAAGAAATTACTAAAGGAGATCCAGCATTTCAAAGACTTAATTTGAGGGAGGTGGTCAGAGGGGGGGCCTGGAGAAAGAGTCTCAGAAATGGACAGCACCTAGAAAGGGGAGGTAGCCCAAGTCCCACCACTGAACAGCCTGATTAGGATACTGTCTGGTTAACAGTAATCCGAATAGGCACCCAAGACTCCACTCTTACAATGCTTCCATTGCTACTGTGGAAAATTTCTCACCAGTTGTTTTGCCTCTTAAGATTCAACAGTTCGGGGCGCCTGGGTGGCGCAGTCGGTTAAGCGTCCGACTTCAGCCAGGTCACGATCTCGCGGTCCGTGAGTTCGAGCCCCGCGTCAGGCTCTGGGCTGATGGCTCGGAGCCTGGAGCCTGTTTCCGATTCTGTGTCTCCCTCTCTCTCTGCCCCTCCCCTGTTCATGCTCTGTCTCTGTCCCAAAAATAAATAAAAACGTTGAAAAAAAGAAAAAAAAAAAATTAAGATTCAACAGTTCAAAGTCCCAGGCATAAGCATTTCCTTACTGAGCTGTGTCACATGATCACTTCTAGGAAAAGAGAGAGAGAGAGAGAGAGAGAGAGAGAGAGAGAGAGAGTGTGTGTGTGTGTGTGTGTGTAAATTACCAGGTCTGTAACCACAGCTCAGGGAGTGGGGGAGGGGGATTTCCTCAAAGACAGAAGCCTTTTCTCCACCCTTCCACCAAATAAGACACATCAAATGGCCTCCATAAATACTGAATGTTTGACACTGCTATCAATTTAATTTAGTTGGATTAATAAATGAAAATAGCTAGAATTCAGTTTTCCTGATTGATCTGCTCCTCATGATAAAAGAAAGGAGTGGGGAGACAGGAGCCCCGAGGGCAGTGGAGGAGGGGGCAATAATGTGTAGAGGCAAAACATGAAGGCTCTTAAGTCCGGGATTTAAATCCCATTGTAATGTTTACTATCTCTGAACGTGGGTAAATTCGTTATATACAGCTTCATATTGGTGGTAGTTAAAGTGGAAATGAGAATGCTATTCATCTCATAAAGTTATTCTGAGGATGGAATTTTAAAATGCATGCTACTTGCTTACTGTGCTGCCTGGAACATGAGCAAGTGCTCATAAAATGCAAACAACCCCCTCCCACTTAGACTTGTGGGGCTGTGCGTGCACTGAAAGCCCAACCACTCTGAACAAATTCTTGATATTTTGATTTCTCTTCATCCCCAATGCTGAGGAGAACCCTGATAAAAGCCTTTTACATCCAGTGATTTTGACTGCTTTTCTGAGTTGTCTCATCATCTCCCTTTATCCCGATCCTCCATCTCAGGCTGTTACCCTGTAAATATAAGGGTATTCTTGAGTTCCATGTTGGGTTTAAAAAAAGTATCCCTTTGGGGCGCCTGGGTAACTCAGTCAGTTGAGCACCCAACTCTTGATTTCAGCTCAGGTCATGATCCCAGGGTCTCGGCATCAAGCGCTGAGTGTGGAACCTGCTTGTGATTCATTCATTTTCTCTCTCTCTATCTTTCTCCCTCCCTCCCTCCCTCCCTCCCTCCCTCTCTCTCTCTCTCCCCACCTCTCTTCCCTGCTTGCACACTCTCTCTCTAAAATAAAATTAAAAAACAAAAAACAAAAAAGAAAAGTATTCCCAGAGCCCTTTCTAGGACTAGAGCCCTACTTTTATCTTGCTAGCCACCTTGCCACCAGTATTTAGTTCCCGTTTGGCTGGATGCCACTACCATGAACATGAGCTTGAAAGGCAGGTGATCTTAACTTTGAAACAAGCATTGTCACTCAAAAGGTGTGTGACTTTAGACAACTTCTCTGGGCTTCATTGGCATTACCTGTATAACGAGGGTGGTAATGAATATGGCACATAAAAAAATGCCTTTGATTATTATCTCAGTAACTGTTCTCAGCTATGAGTAAAGAGAATCTCCTGGCAGGATACTATAATAGAAAAAACTCTACACCTGGCCTTGATTTTCTCAGGAGAGATTGCAGTAAGAAATTAAAGGAAGATGTAACAGAGACTCTGTAAGAAACTAAGATTAAGATCACTCCATTTAGGAACTTTATAAAATCATTGTAAGACTGATGGGGAGAGAATTTTCCTCCAGTCACACCAGCCAGGACTCTGCAGGTCATAGTGGAAGGTGCAACCACAAGGTGGCAGTAAACAGGACATTAATGTATTGAACCCCATCACAGGAGTGTGATTTTATCACAAAATTGCAAGATTGCAGTCTCTGGGATTTGTTCTGTCCAAGGAGTTGTCCCAACCCTGGCTGCACAATGGAATCATTTGCAAAATTTTTCAAAAACACTAATCTCCAGACCCATCTCCAAAAGACTAATGTGTAACTGGATGAAAGGGAAAAGATAATTTAAAATATACTTTTGCTTTAGCAAGAAAGGGAGAGGCTCAGTGGGTTTAGCATCCAACTTTTGATTTCAGCTCACGTCATGATCTCGTGGTCATGAGATCAAGCCCCATGTCAGGCTTTGTGTTGACAGCACAGGGGCTGCTTGGGATTCTTTTTCTCCCTCTCTCTCTCTGCCCCTCCCCCAAGTGAGTGTGTACTCTCTCTCTCAAAATAAATAAATATTTAAAAAAAAAAAAGAGAGAGAGAGAGGAAGGAATTACTGTCCTGGGGAGTTACTGTTTGAGGTCATCCAAGTCATTTCTCTTCTTCTTAGAAGTGCCCTGAAAATCTGTGCAGGAAAGTTAAAACTCCTAGATACATTCTTGATAATTTTGATGTTTATGTGCTCTAACAGCTCAAAACCTTTACAATCAAAAAAACGATTCCTAGAGTTTAATCCAAATCCCTCCTGTTGAAAGCTAAACTTCATTCTAGTGTTCAGCTCAGAGGAAACAAGAAGGGTTCACAAGACTCGGATTTTACACTTCACTATCTTTGAAGTGTCATACCTCAGTTTACATAAGTGAGTTTCTTTTGTGCTTAATGCAATTGATTTGCTGCTTTCTACTGATGTGTAGTGTGACTCAGCTTACAAGCAATTTGGGGCAGTACCTTCTTGTTTCCTAAGGCAAATTTTGTTGTGAGAGCAAGCTTCTCTGGCCCGAGGGCTATTATGGGGATGGGATGGCAGGTCCTAGCATTTGACCTCCACTCAGAGCAACCATTACACTGGCCTTGGGCCATAGGCACCTGGTAGTAGCCTGACTTCATCAAACCTTTCTGCCAATCCTGGGAAATGAAAAACGAGTCTTTGGCAATCTTCAGTCTGACTCAATGTACATTTAAGCCAAGGTATAAAATATAATAGTCACTGTTACTGAGAATCTAGTATATGCCAAAGATGTTGTAACAATTAAAGGAGAAATTTATGGACAGAGCACACTGCCAGGAACATAGTAATCTCAATAAATGGTGATGAGTATAGTCATTATTGCTGATCCCAAAAGTGGCCTTGAAAGGATGACATGATTTTTCTCCTTTTACAAGGATGAAATTAAGGTTCAAAAAGGTTCCATAACTTGCCCAGGATTATGCTGTTCATATATGGCTGAGCAGCCATTTGAACAGAGGGAAATGTTTGAACAACAGAGCCTTGCCCGGGATTGAGAGAGCAGAATATTTGCAACTGTCTGTGGTAGTCTCCCATGATTAGAAGGGGGCTGAATGGAGATTACAATGAATTACTTCCTTTTATTTTGCGTAGGATCTCAAACCACTTAAAATTAATCCTCCAGTAGACCACTGGTTCTGTGTTGTGCATGTATGTGTGCAAACACATACATGGGTGTGTGTATGTGGATGAATATGATTTACTGGTTTGGTGGTAATAGTAGAGAGAGGCAGGTGATTAATTGAATTATAACAATAGCACAAACTGATCACATTCAAAGAGATTAATATCATTCATTTCAGTTCTCTAAGTAGTTATTATCAAGGGCATATTATGTGCTTGAAAGTAAGTGGTTAAGTTCCTTAGAGAATATAAAAGAAGAACATGGCAGAATCCCAGCACTCAAAAATCTTTGGTTTAGTTAAAACTCACTGTGAAATAGAGAATCAAAGAATATAAGAATTTTTTCGTTAAAGTGCTAAATTAAACATAAAAGTAAGTCCCAAAATGTATAATAGGTTTCTTCAGGATGAATTGAGGGCAAGGAAAATTTTTTCAGGAAACACGATAGGGGAAAATCCTGGATGCCCTGAGAGACAGAAATGGGATGGCCCATTGGGAACTGCTCTAAACTCTTAAAGAGGAGAAAGGAAGGTACAATGAAAATGGCATTAGAGAAAAATTCACCAGGGAGCCATGCTCAGTTTCCTTGGTGCCAAGCCAGTAGACATACATATGCACCTGCACCCATGCATTCATATATATTCAGAGAAACACAGAGATAGAGATCATTTGCTTACTTGCAAAACTCCTATGGCCATGCTAAGTCTTCAAGAAGAATTATTGAATATGACAATGGATACTTTCAAAGGCAGGAACAGAGCAACAACCTTCAACTCTGGTTTTCAGTTAGGGTAGACCATGTAACCCTGGTCTAGCCCCTTCTGGGGAATGTACTCTAATCCCATCATTCATAACATAGGTATGATTTTCCATTACCAGCAAACAGAGAATATCAGGAAGTTTTTTGTCCACACACAGAGATCCATGTGGTTAATTAAAGAGGAGATTTTACCCCCAGAAGCATAAGGCAATGGGGTGAGAAAGCTAAATCTTTCTGATGAAACAAAAAAGTTCAGACAGCTTTGGGGTGCCTGGGTGGCTCAGTTGGTTGAGCGTCCAACTTCAGCTTAGGTCATGATCTCACTGTTCATGAGTTCAAGCCCTGCATCGGGCTTGCTGCTGTCAGTGCAGAACCCACTTCAGATCCTTTGTCCCCCACTCTCTGTCTGCCCCTCCCCCACTCACACTCTGTTTCTCAAAAATAAGTAAAAAAAAAAAAAAAAAAAAGTTCAAACAGCTTCATGTGCTCCATAGCTACCAAAAAGGAAGGGGGCCAATCTTCTTTTCCTACTGTCAGACCTAAAGATCTATAGTCTTCTTTAAGGAATCCATGACACCCTACTTAATTAGAATAAATCTACCCTAAATTGCAATTGGCTTCATTAAATGAGAAAAAAAAAACATATTAGAATGACTCTCTGGGGGAGGGGAGGATGTGAAAATTGCCAAAGAATGGTTTTAATTTTAGAATACCAGGAAGAATTTCACACAGCAGCAAACATAATTTCACTAAAGCTGCATGAAAATATTACATACCTAAACAGCTATAAGTCTTTGTTTATAAAAATAATAGTAAATGCAGGACTCCTAATGAATAAAAATGAATTTTAAATCTATATTCAGTATTGGCTTGTCTGCTAACAGCTTTGGTCTAAATCTTAGTTAATGACCTTCTTGTTCAGCTCCAAACCATGTGGGTTTGCTCTTACCATTTTTGGTTTACCAAATATGAAAGCAACCATCTCAACCACCATAAACAAAAGGAGATGTGTCACTCTGGACCTCAACATACCTCATGACAAACTAGAAGCTTTGCAGACAGTAGTGGTCTGAGACTTCACAATGTAGTTGATACCCCTGAGATCACTCTACCCTTTGCTGCTGCTGCCACAGATCAGTAGGGTCAGTGGTGGACAGGGGATTTCGGCCAAGAAATGGAGTTTAGAAATGCTAGACAGACAAATCCCCTAGAGTCAATCCATTGCCTCCAATGATTTCACTACTTCGGTTTGACAGTTTCTAGAGAAAGAGAAGCTGTCACTTCAAATGACCCCTGGCCAATTTTTACTGGTCATCTTGAGCTTCTTATAAAGTTGCTCTTCTAATTGTTCATATAAGAAGGGAGCAGAAAAGTAAGCTATAGGTTGCAAAACTAAGGGATGGGCTTTGCTCCTTGTAACATGGATAAGAATCATGGGAAGCGGGGAGCTTGGGTAATTGGACAGTAGAATGCTATAGAGCAATATTATACCCATATGCTTGTTCTAGTGTAGACATGTTGGCTAGTATTGATTCATTCTGAAATACACAGCCATCCCTCTCCTTGCAGGGGCAGAAAGGATATGCCAACCTAGCCATGTGGAATGAGGGATGCCCAGTTTGTCTGCTTATTTGCTTTGGTGTATTAACATATTAGACCTAATCAAACTGAACAAATTACTACTAAATCTACAAAGGAGAAGATATATATCAGTTGTCACATCAAATCATTTTACCTAGATCACACTAAGTACCATTTAGTAAGTTTTACATTCCATTGTCCTCAATTAAAGGATTGGGGGGGGTGGTTGGGCTAACAGTGAGACTATCAGTTCTCTATACTCAGAAGACAGATGAACAAGAAATAATATGAGGGCATATAATACACAGCACTAAACTGGGCCTTATCAGGAATAATAAGGAAAAACATAACCTAAGTGTTTGGCTTTTTTTTCCTAATTGAAGAAAACAGAACACAAACCAAATGCAACAGCAAGATCACCAACAGACTCCACTTCCCTCTATTCAGGTTATGTTGCATTTACAAACTATAGTTTGTGCTACAAGGCAGTATATACACTCCTAAAAAATAAAACTCACTTCCTGTAAACCATATATGAAAAATAACCAAAGATTATGCCAAAAAATGGGGTTATGGGCAGACCACTCACAATCTATGCAATTCATAACAAGAATGCTAACAAAACAAAAACAATCTTAATAAAAATGCTAGCTCTGCTAAAAAGACATTGATATTCCTAATAAAGAAATACTAAGTGAAAGTACATTGATAGAGGGAATGTAAGAAGGAGTTAAGGCTGCTCAGTTGTAGAAACAAGATCAAAATGTACAAACATTGGGGGGAATTGCAAGATAGGAACTCCTAGGACAAAGCATGTGGGACACTTAGTCAAGAGGAAGAATATAGGATGATAAACATCATGTACAGACTCTATCCTCTACAGCCACTATGTTCATGTATTTTGCATTCAGCTACTATCCTTTCATGTGTGAAACACACTTGATATGTGTCAGTTTTGGTGTAAAACATTATGCTGGGGCAAATCATACATGGACCAACCTATGTGATTGATGCATTATAAAGACATCCTTCCTCCATCTACCCACCATGTATAAGCTAGTTTTCAATACAGAAACAAAAGTTTTAGTAGAACAGACCAAACATTATGATTTATTATATTTTCTTACCCAAACCCTCATTTAACTTCGTATCAGTTTCTCCCATTATTACTAAGGGTGTTACCAATATCTGAATGTCCCAAGCTTGAACTGCATTTTTTTACTCCATCTTTTAAATAGCAATTTTCAGGGGTGCCTGGGTGGCTGAATCACTTAAGCACCTGACTTTTGATTTCAGTTCAGCTCATGATCTCACAGTTCATGGGTTTAAGCCCCATGTCAACTGCTCTGACAGCATGGAGCCTGCTTGGAATTCTCTCTCCCTCTCTCTCTGCCCCTTCCCTGCTCACGCACTCTTTCACTCTCTCAAAAATAAATATACTTTATATATATATGTACATAGCAATTTGCAGAATATTTCATTTATTATAAATTAATACATCGGCATTCAGGCCCCTCTCTCCTGTCAAGGTATGGTTGGAGAAAGAAGAACTAGCCAGAGGGGGACCAAGATATAGGAGTGGGGTAATTCTTGTCTGCTTTCATAAAAGTGAAACCAGTTAGATCTGGAAGTCATGATGAGTTGGGTGGAGAGGGAGCAGACACAGAGCTCTTTAAGAATAACAAGCGCATGGGGCACCTGGTGGCTCAGTCGGTTGAGCGTATGATTTCAGCTTGGGCCGTGATCTCTTGGTTTGTGAGTTCGAGCCCTACCTCAGACTCGCTGCTGTCAGCCTGTCAGTACAGAGCCTCTTTTGGACCCTCTGTCCCCTTCTCTCCACCTCTCCCTGACTTGGGCTCCTCCATAATAAATAAATATTTAAAAAAAAGAATAACAAGTGCAAATCTTGCCAGATTATCTAAGGGGCTATGTGGAGAGTGGTGACAACCATATAAGAACAATACAAGGCAAAGGCAAAGTACCAGGAAAACAAAGATGAGAATAACAGTAGGCAAAGGGGAAACAGTCTGGTCAGGACTCCTCCATGATTTACATGAAATCCAAGAACAAGTTTGTGTGGGAAGGTGGGTTTTATTTTAGAAAGCTCAAAAAGGATGAACAAAAGGCTGTGCCTGCCTCTTTCCTTCCTGAATTGACTGCAAGCTGACCATCAAAATCTGATCACTCTCTTCACAGTGTAGAGTTATCCTGAGCACGTTCCCTCCTAATTACAGACTATATAACCTAGGTTTACTTACAGTTAGGTGTGGATTACGACTACACTGTGGCAAAGAAATACATAGAAGTCATGGATGCTGTTTCAGCCTCACAGTGAAATAAAGCTGTGCCTTAAAACCATGAATGTATTTGTTCCACGCTCCCTCTCCCGTTCTTTTTTGCTGCAACCCAGACATGGCAGCAGTCCAGCCTCTTGATTGCTCTGTGGGATCCTGGAACATGAAATTAGCAGAAACCTGGGTAGCAAATAACTTCAAGGAGTAGAATTGCCCTACTGACCTACAAATATTACCTGAGAAAGAAATTATCTCCTGTGTTCTTTAAACCTTCATCCCTTGGAGTTTAGCTTTCTCTCAGATAATACCCCTTCTATCACATTCAAAAGTCTGTTTAGTCATAACTGTCAGTTAATGTTCAACAAATGTATTATTTAAAAGGTAGCTTTAAATATTCAATATCTTCTCATTTCTGACCAAAAGGAAGCAAATCTCTATGTACCTGTTGTAAACAAGCTTCCATGAGCTGTGCTTTCCAAGTGATATGTTTTGTTCAGAGGTTCTTGAACATCTTCAGCTATTCTAAATTATTGTAATTACAATGTTTGAGGAGGAGGATATGACAAAGCAAGTTCCTATTTCATTTGGAAGACTAAATCAGCTAGAATACTTAGAAGTTTTTTTAATAAAGAAGTCTTAGAAATATTAAAATGTTCTTTATAAACTACAGTAGTTTTTAAAAGGGAGGTACCGGGGCGCCTGGGTGGCTCAGTCAGTGGAGCATCCAGTTTCAGCTTAGGTCATGATCTCACTGGTTCGTGAGTTCGAGCCCTGCATTGGGCTCTGTTCTGACAGCTTGGAGCCTGGAGCCTGCTTTGGATTCTGTGTCTCCCTCTCTCTCTCTCTGCCCCTCCCCCACTCATGCTCTGTCTCTCCCAAAAATAAACATTAAAAAAATTAAAAATTTTTAAAAAATAAAAGGGAGGTACTGTCCAGGGAAGAGATAGAGACATGAGACATGTGAGACATGTCTCACATGAGACAGAATGTATACACACTTAGGTATAATTATAGGTAAAGATGGCACCTCTAATCAAGAAAAAGAGAAATTATTATACAAATTGCATTGGGACTAGCTCTCTGGAAAAAAAGCAACTAAGTTCATCCTTATCTCTTAGAGCAAAATTATTTCCACACCAACTAGAGGCTTAAGTGAAAAATAAATATATAAACTTCATAGTGAATATTTATCTAAGAGAATATTTATAAGTGAATATTCATCTCAAAAGAATTTTTGAGAATGACAAAATCTCCAGAAGAAAAAATAACAGTACATTTGACTGCATACAAATTTTAAAGTTCCCTACCAACATTTTTTCAGTTCAAAGAAAAATGACAAAACTAGGAAAATGTATACAAAAGATATCAAAGTCCTTAAAACACATAAAGTTCTTACAGGTTATAAAGAAAAACATACCAATAGAAAAATGAATAAGGGATTTGAATAATCAAGTCATAGAATAACATATTTAGAATTGACTGTGAGCATTATTAGTGGGTTTAGGTTCCCTTAGCAATTCGAACTTTCAAATCAAAACACAAATAAAGAGGCTCTATTTAAACTATCAGATTGGTAAAGAAGCACATCCCACTAACAGAACTCCCAAACTAGGAGCTGCATGCAAATTAAGGTTTATGAAACACTCCCCACCCACTTGGACCACCTGTGCCAGGAGCATCTTTTCCACAGACTTACAGGCTTTCTGACTGTCCCGTGTGCTCTTATCCTCAGGGAGTTCATAGATGTGCCTTTATTCACATGTACAGTTACCAGTGACTTTTTCTGTTCATGTCTGAGATTCTAGATCTTTTTGGTGCTCGTATCTTTAAATATGATCATGCACATAAAAATATCACCCATCATCAAACAATGAGTTCCTTTTTTGTTAGAACTAAAAGACAACTCTGTAAAGGTTTCTTGCTTATTAGGGAAAAGAAGGCTGGAGAGGTGGGGGTGCAGGCAGGATGAATTTCATGTCCACAGGAGAACATTGTTAATGAGGTCACCTCTTCTTGAATGTCCTTCCCCTTGCTTTATCTTCTCTCTGGATCATCTGCCTGCAAGACAGACTCTCCTTCTTTCCAGATTATCTCCCCATATGACACTGCATCTAAGCCATTTCCTATGTTCTCAGGATAAGCAAATCAGACATTCCTACTAATGAGGCAGTGGGTGCATCTTCTAACTTTTAGGGAAAAAAATGTCTTAATGTAAACAGGTAGCTCTAGTGGAGTTATTTGTCAGCACTGTGACAGGTTTCAGCCCTGGCAGCAAATGGGAATCACCTGAGAATGGCACCAAACAGATTTTAAAACATCAAAATGGCCAGGTCCCATACAAACCAATGAACTCAGAATATATGGCAGTGGGGCTGGGACATGCATTTGTTGTTGTTGTTTTGTTGTTCTGTGTGTCTTTTAAAGCTCCAGAGGTGATTCTGGTGCTACTGTTCAGTGAGCTCTGAGTATCAGTCCTAGAACAGTGGTTCTCAAAACATGGTCCCCAGAGCAGCATCAAGATCGCCTGGGAACCTGTTAGAAAATGCAGATTCACAGGCTCCACCCCAAACCTACACAATCGGAAATATCAAGGGTGGGACCCAAGACTGTTAATAATACCTCCAGGTGATTCTGACATGCACATCAAATTTGAGAACCACTGCATTAGGACGTTCGGCGACCTGTGTCCAGACACTAGGTATATAAAAATGAAATAAAGCTTAAAAAATATATTTTTATATTATATATTAATTATATTATATTATATTATATTATATTATATTATATTATATTATATTATATTATATTATATTATATTATATTATATTATATTATATATATTTAAAGGTTTTTAAGCAGCCTTTAAAATCATAACGTGGTCCTAAGATCCGACCTTGACCATGGATAAGGCCATGTCAGATGAGCCATCAGACCACAGACTGGCAATTTTAAACCCAAATATCTTGTTTACTTTCCATCTTTTGATGAGAGATCAACCACCGCAGTCAAGCACAGTGCTCTCGAGATCAAGAGGAACAGTGGCAAGTTGCATTTTCTTCTGCAGCCACTGTTCTCATCAGCTCTACCCCACTCCATTCCCAGCATCTTGCCCAGGAGTTGACCATTCAAGTTTTGGCAAATTTAAAAGCTCTGGTTCAGCACTGAGTAAGTGATCAGTGTCTAACCGAAGCCAGATTCCGACAGAACACACAAACATACACACACCCCACACTCGACACCCCCCTCCTCCACCCCGTCCCGGGTGTGCGCCGCAGGGACTCTGCGCAGCCCAGCTCCTCCCGCGCAAACCAGAAGCAAGAAAAGGAACAAGCGAGAAACAAGAAGCAAAGGGGCTATCTGCTGCTGCTTTCCTGGAAGAAGCTTCCAGAGGGCCGCGCCACTTCCCCGGTCGCTTGCCGAGGCTCCCTCCGCGACTGGGCGTAAGTCTGTCGCCGCTGCCGCGCGTGTCCTCAGCGAGGGTGCAAGTGCCCAGCCCCAAGCCATGGGGGCCAGGAAACGCGGGGACCTGCCCTCGCACGGGAACAGACGGTCAGCGTTCGGAACTGAGCCCGGGGTGTGGTGCGCCCAGTCCCCTGGGGGAGCAGCAGCCGCGCGCTGGCGGCCCCCGCTGGCGAAAACCCGCCTGCTCCAGCTCCACTCGCCGCCGCCCGGACGCACTGCGCAGAGCGCCAGGAAGCAGGGCGGAGGCGCAGCACTGTGGGCACCCCTCCTCCCTGGCTTGCCCCACCCCCTACCCCATTCGTCCGCGTTCTCCACTTCGCTCGTCTCTCCTTTTCTGGACCCTTCTGCAGCTCTCCTCACAGACACTGATTTTTAATAGTGGGAGGGAGGCGCTGCCCTGCTGGACTTTTGACCTTAGGCATTCCAGAAAGCACCTCCTAAGTAGGGTTTTAAAAGAAAAAGCAAAGGCTCATGTTGCTGGAAAGAATCAACGGAAGTTACTTTAGCAGTCTACCACCCCCCCCACACATACACACCCCTACAGTCGCACCTGAAAACAGTCCAAGAGCATCACCAGCGCTGAGCAAAATTATCAAATAGGTAAAATAAATATCCTTTTTCTGAGAACACACAGGCACATCCTCTCACACCCCTAACAGGCACAGGCACAGGCACGAGGACCTGTATGTTCTGACATTCCTGTGCCACTCGGTGCCCTCAGTAGTGGCATCAAATGCACTGTAGCTTCCTCCGTTTGCCCAGGTTCTGCTAGATTACTGGAGTATATGAGACTGTCTTTACTTGGACTAAGCCAGTCCCTGAGGCCTTACTGTGTGTTGGAGGAATAAGGATGAACTCGGGTAGTAAAAGGGAAAATGTATACCTGTGACTTGAAAGCATGTCTTAGTTCATCAGGTATTACCTGGCTCACAGCATTGGTTTGCTGGGGAAAGGATACTTGGTGTATCTATTGGATAAGGGAGGGGTCCAGCAGGGCCAGAACAATGGCATTTAGGCCTGACTGCATGTAATAATTATCTAGGAGACAAGGAAGTGTGATGCAGGGGTGTGTGTGTGTGTGTGTGTACAAAGTACCAGGATTGGGGCTTGGATATATATCAACCATTTTAAAATGTAAAAACCGTTTTATACTCTGGAACAGGCCTGGACATAATTTGGGTTTTGTTTGTTTTGATGTTTTGTAATTTCTTAGCTGATTCTAAGATGTTGTCATGATTCAGAACCACTACATTAAAGCAGTTCTCAACGTGTGGCTTCAGGACCAGCAATATCACCATCACATGGGAGCTTGTTGAAAATGCCAGTTCTCTTAAAAAAAAAAAAAAAAGGCAGAGGGGGACTGCGCCTGGGTGGCTTAGTCCATTGAGTGCCAACTTTGGCTCAGGTCATGATCTCATGGTTCCTGAGTTCAAGCCCCACGTAGGGCTTGCTGCTGTCATCACATAGCGCAATTCAGATCCTCTGTCCCCCTGTCTCTCTGCCCCTCCCCCACTCATACTCTCTCTCTCAAAAATAAACATTTTTTTAAAATGCCAGTTCTCAGGGGCATTGGGTGGTTCAGTCAGTTAAGCATCCCACTCTCGATTTCGGCTCAGATCATTATCTCAGGTTCATGAGTTCAGGCCCCACATCGGGCTCTGCGCTTATAGCACAGTCAGCTTGGAATTCTCTCTCTCCTTACCTCTCTCTTGCTCTCTCTCTCAAAATACATAAACGTAAAAAACAAAAAAAAGACATTAAAAAAATGCCAGTTCTTAGGTCCCACCCCAGATCCACTGAATCTGAAACTCTGGGGCTGTTTCAACAAGCCTCAGTATTCATCCAATATTTGGATGCATGCTAAAGGCTGTGAACCATTAGGGATTGGCTGGTCTGTACTGCCCTGAAAGCTAAGAATGATTTGAATATTTTGAAAGCGCTATAAACAAAAAAACAAAGAAGACTATACAACAGACCTAGATGGACCACCAAACTAAAAATATTTACTATAGCACCCCTTCCAGAAAAACACCCCAATCTAGACTAGACATTCACATGGTGAGGGACTCTATACCCACCAGACACTGGTAGTATAAGGGCACTGAGAAATTTTGTGGAAGAGTGAGGTATTGGCCATTGCAGGGAAAAGACAGGATAGGAAGCTATCAAGAGTAGAGGGAGGGAAATCATTTTATTCTAACTCATATGAAAGACTGGGCTTTGCTTACAGGATGTACCAAAAGGTCAAAGTAGGATTTCCCTCTTTTTGCAGATATGTGTTATTAATTGGCATTAAGCAAAAAGACATGTAGGGTAGCTCTTATATATGGCCTATCTGAGCCACAGCAGCCTTCCAAGTGGAATATTAAGTCAGCCCATTCTAGATTCAGCCCCCACCCAGTTTTCCTGGGTCTATATGAGGGTGTCTGTTTGTGAGTTTGTTTTCCTAAGCTCCTTGGGGACAGAAAATAAATGCTGTATTTATCTTTGTATTTATCACCTGAGCACCATGATAGGCACACAAAATGTACTTAAATGTGTACTTATTTGAGGTGCCTGGGCAGCTCAGTCAGTTAAGTCCAACTCTTGATTTCAGCTCAAGTCATCACCTCATGGTTCATGAGATCAAGCCCCATACAGCCCCATACAAGCCCCATTACAAGTCCCACACTGACTGCATGGAGCCTGCTTGCGGTTTTCTCTCCCTTTCTCTCCTCCCCTCCTGCCCCCCATAAATAAATCATCATTTTAAAAAAATGTGTACCTACTTAATAAATGCTTGTTTGTTTAATTCCTACTTGTGGTTTTTCCAAGTTGTAGCACCAATTTTCCACAAATGTGCTAGGTTAGGTATTTGGAGAGACTATACCAACTGTTTTAAAGCGAAGAGTCTGAATAACATGAAGGCTTCAGGACATCCAAAATAGTAAGCATTAAATATACATTTTTGGGGGGCACCTGTGTGGCTTAGTTGGTTGGGCATCTGACTTTGGCTCAGGTCATGATCTGACTGCTTGTGAGTTCAAGCCCTGCATCAGGCTCTGTGCTAATGGCTTAGAGCCTGGAGCCTGCTTCACATTCTGTGTTTTCCTCTCTCTCTCTCTCTTCCTCCCCGTCTTGTACTCTCTCTGTCTCTCAAATATAAAAAATAAATAAATAAAACATAAAAACATATATTATGTATTTTCTTGTATTACATACAATGTGCTATTATATATAATAATATACTGTTTATTTTATTATATATAATAATATATTGTATATTTTATTATATATAATATATTGTGTATGTTATATATTTTATATATATATATATTATTTTTAAAGGAAATAATGTCTGTCTTTTATATAATCATGCATCCCTGCATAAAATGGTGTATGTCTTTAACCACTCAAAATAAATATTTCATTGGAGAAGTTTATTGTTGGTTAATGTTGTCAGTGCTATTTTTTGCACCTAATAAGGATCACCTCCCTGTTCACCATTCTTCATTACATTAGCAAACTAAATGTGTATGCTTAGATTTCAGTTTTAAAGATCAGAATTATAGCACCCATTTCTATTGAATGATGCTATATCTAGGTCCTGGCTGACAGCCATTACTAATACTACTTGGCTGTGGTGAGGCCAAAATGAATTCTATTAAAAGAAAAAATCCTAAATAACAGATATGTTCACAAGTTGTTCTCCACTTAGCATTCAATCTGTTCTGAAATATGTGATTCTTTTAATCCGGAATTAATGTAAAATGATTTTCATTTCAGCACGGTATTATGTATTTTAATTAATTTATTTACTTTTAATTGATCTATATAGTTGACATACAATATTATATGAGATTCAGATGTATAACGTAGTGATTTGACACTTATATACGCTACAAAATGCTCACCGTGGTAAGTGGCATTACCATCTGTCACCATACAATGTTATTACAATATTGTATTGCCTATATCCCTATATTCCCTGTGCTGTATGCCTTGTGATTTATTTATAGCTGGAAGTTTGTACCTCTTAATAAGCTTTTTTTTTTTTTGGCCAAAATGCCATATTGAAATTTGGGAGAAAAGCAGTCATTTTGAGAGTGGGTAGCTGTTTTGAAGAAGAAGAAAAAAAATGCCATTGATTCACCATCAAATGTTTGTTTCCTCAAACTTAATCCTATTGGAATTAATGGTCATGTTTCAAGGTCACTTCCTGCCATCCAGACATCTTGCCCTTAAATTAAGAACAGGTGTAGCAACACCAGCATAATCTACTACAGTGAAACGTTGGTGTTTTAAGATCTACACATTCAGCACTGTCAAGTGTAGAGTACCTAGGTAAATCCAATTGGGGGCAGCTATCATATAAAGTCTCATTTATGCCTGCAGTAAAAACACAACTCTAACCTGTATTTTCAGCAGAAGTGATTTTTAAAATCTACTGAATGACAATATCCCTTCATGAAAATAATATGTACGATGAAAGTGTAGGTTGAAGGTGCCTGGGAGGTTGATGCTGAAAATAACATATTTTGAGCATTAGTAAACAGCAAAAGTCACCAATAAAAGACTTTGAAGACTGTAATTTTATTAAAGGTATGCAAATACCATATCAAATTTTTGCTTCAAACTTTGATTCGGTACTTTTACGTATGAAAACCAAGTTGTCTTCCTGCATGATTAGCACCACATTTTCCCAAGCAAGAGGTGAGTTCTAAAAATATATTGCAAAAATAAAATAAAAACAAAAATATATGACAGGAGGAAAGACATACATAAGGAAAAAACAAAAAAAAAATAAAATAAAAAAACAGAATATGCCTGTGGCCAATTCTCTGTGAGGTATTTCAAGATCCATATATGGGAAATATAGACATTCACATACAAACAGAAAAATACAAATTATATGCATATTTTATGAGTGGAGTCACTCAGCTTTTATCTATAGTATCTTTGTATAGCAAAGGGCCTTGAAAGGCAGAGGTGATATCTCCCCTTAGGACAGAGGGTTTAGGGTTTTTTGCTGTTTGTTGTTGTTACTGAGGGTTTTTTGTTTTTTGTTTTTTGTTTTTGTTTTTTTTGTGGGTTTTTTTTTTTTTTGCTGTTTGTTATTTTTGTTTACTGCTCAGTATAATAAAGATAAAATTTTACTCTGGGACAAAAGTCGAGTAGCTTTGCATAAAGTCCACCATAAAAGTTCTGGATTCTTTAAGCTTGGGATTCCTGAGCTGTGTTGCAAACCCACTTTGTACACAGCATCCACCTGGGCTGCTTATATCACCAAGCGGACTTGGGTGGCAAGAGGGGATGACAAGGAATGTGAAACACGCTTCCTCATATGCCATAAGTAATAAAGTCCTTAGTCTTTGACGTAGGAGTCTTGTGTCTCCTACCAGCATCCTTGAAGCTATAGCAGGCTAACTTGTTAGCTTGCAAGTAGGAGAAATCTCAGACCCTTCCCAGTTCTTGACACTAGAGATGGAATGAGGGTAAGAGAGATGCTCTGGGCCTGAACTTTAAGGAGGCTTTCATTCCGGATATTGCTTGGGCCTTATCTGCAGACACCTTTCTTACCTCTAGTCCTGGCCTTGCTTGACATCTTGGGTAATAAGTACCTAAATAAGTATTTTACTCATCTTATAGATAAATTTTATAGATGTTTTTAGCCCCAGTTTTGTCTCCATCCAAATCACATTTTCCAATATGTATTCATGCATGCAGTGTTTGCAGGTATGGGGAGTCTGAAGTGTCAGTGGTACCAAGTGCTATTAAAGAGAAACAGAATTGTACGATAGAAAATATAAAACAAGCTTTCTAACTGTTTGGCAGAGAGCAGACATTGTCATCTGTGATACCATTTTGACTTCGGAGATCAGGATGCACAGCTCCCCTTGTACCACAAACAAATCACAGTCTACTGACCTCTGCTGCCCAGCTATACATAGAAGACACCAGAACTCCCTTTGGAGTTTTCTAAATTAAAGAGATATCCACACTATAGAAAATTGGTTGCTAGGAAAGAATAACTCAGCCTGAGCTAAAATGCTTTGCAGACCATGAAGGAAAGTGGCAGAGCTGTAAACACTAATGGACCTTGTAAACAGTGGTTTCAGACATTATATCTAACCACTGTGGCAGATGAGTCACATTTTTTTTTTGCCTTTAGTGTCAGATGCAACCACTAGGAAAAAACATCCCTGGCAGCTTCATTGAATGCTAATGATAAATTTTATGGAATATGAGAGGAAAGGGGATGTCTTAAAATGATACTTTCATTCAGACTACTGAAAATTTAAAAATCTCTCCTAAATGAGGTGCTTAACTCTGTATTAGAAAGGTTAATTTGGGATGTTTACGTGAAAAACCTGATATCCATTAATTGATACTAACATTAGAATTGGATGCGGTTCCATTTGATAACATAGAAGGATGGGAATAAGGAGGGCAGACAAGGTCAAATTTAAATATTGAAGTAAATGGTTTATCCTAGAAAATTAAAAGATATACGAAGTCATGTCTACGGGTCCTGAAATCCCAGCCTTGGAATGATGAAAATTATCCTATATTTAATTTTAATTAGATGATACAGCAAGCATTAAGAAGGCAAGATCCATATACATGAATGTTGATGTTTACATACATATAAATTATATATGTGTGTGTGTGCGTGTGTGTGTGCACACACGTGCGTGTGTGTGTCTACAGCCACACCATGGTAAGTCCTATTAAGGCAACATTCTATAAAGAAGGCTACATACTTTGTTGGTCTTGGAGCCCAGCACCTTTACTGAGATCATTAGGTAAAATCCATTCACTCCCAACTTTGTCTATATCAATCCAAAAGTATTTAAAAAATTACCTAGACCTGGGTGGCTTAGTCTGTTAAGTGTAGGACTCTTGATTTCTGCTCAGGTCATGATCTCTCTGTGAGTTCCAGTCCCATGTCAGGCTCAGCACTGACAGTGTGGAACCTCCTTGGGATTGTCTCTCCCTGTCTCTCTACCCCTCCCCTGCTCATGTTCTCACCCTCTCTCTAAATAAATAAATAAAACTTAAAAAAATTACCTAGAAGGGTTTTTTAACTTAGAACTTTATAAAACAATAGAAGACTTAATGAAGAATGATTGATATGGTAAAAGACTTATTTATATTCAATTTTGCTGATCAGTTAAGTTTTGCACTGACACTGAATTACCTTAGGCAAGTTACTTAACATCTCTTAGCTTCAGTATTCTCCTGAGGACCATAGTAGAAAAGAACATTTTACATTATTGTGGATTAGATGTAGACAAATAAAGTGCTTGGCGTGTACCTAGCTTTTAAAAATGTTAGTTATTGGGGCTCTTGGGTGGCTTAGTTGGTTAAGAGTCCAACTCCTGCTCAGGTCATGATCTCACGGTCTGTGAGTTGGAGCCCTGCATCCGGCTCTGTGCTGACAGCTCAGAGCCTGGAGCCTGCTGCAGATTCGTTGTATCCCTCCCTCTCTACCCCTCCCTGGCTTGTGGTGTGTGTGTATGTGTGTGTGTGTGTGTGTGTGTGTGTGTGTGTCTGTCTGTCTGTCTGTCAAAAATAAACAAAATTTTTTTTTATGTTAGTTATTATTTTTTTATCATGCATATCATGGAAAATACACTTTTTCCTCACTGAGAATTGGTAGAAACCATTAGCTGTGTATGATGCTAAGCATCCGATCTACAATTCTCTTCTTATCCCTGGGCTCTGCTTACCATCCTCAGAGTCTCTCACAATATTCCTACTCTGCCCTTCATGGGGGTCAGATGCCTCCCAGGACCAGGGATGAGAATTCTCAGATGTTATCCGCAATATCTCAAAAGTTCACATTTCAATATCCAAGTCTTTGTCTAGCCTGGTAAATGATCTTCAAACTCTCCTCCAAAGTGCCCCTCTGAATGCCTGCCAAGGATTACTCATTTCCCCGAAAATGGCTTCTCTCTGGATATGTGCATCCTGCAGCTAGCTGCCTGTTCCTCTCTGAGGACTGCATGCATAACACTTCTCTCTGCTGCCAAATCTGCGTCCTGTGCTCTGCTCTGCTGCAGGGGTGGGGGGAACCTAATTCCATGGCATTTCCAGTAGGAAGAATCACCTCTGCGTTTAGTCTTGTTAAAAAGAATACCCCATTGTGTTGCATGTAAACCATGATGACTCCTGTTTGGCTCCATTGAACATCAACCTGCCTGGCAACAGCAGCCTAGAGAGCTTGCTTTTTATGAATTTCATCCCTGATATTTTGTGTACTGTAAAATACTTGAGACAGAAAAAAAAAGACTGATTTTATAGAAACACACTTTAGGTGGGGGGGAGGGGTTATGGTTACAGATACAGTGGTATCTCCCAAGTCCTCACAGCAAACACATAGTGCTTCCTATATGCCATGAATTGTTCTAAGTATTTTACATATAAGCATCTACTTAATCCTCAATGGCAAGACTATGAGATAGAAACTAGTATTATCACCATTTTACAGGCGAGGAATTTTAGGCCCAGAAGGGTTAATAGGTACCCATGGACACAGGTAGTGGAGACCTGAGAGGGATTCTGCTCAGAAGTGGTGCTCTGCTCCCTTTCAAATGGTACTGTTTAAAGGACAGATTACACATGCCCATTACAAATTGGCCGTTCTCTAACTTTGAAATTTTAATCATTGACATTTATGCAGTTTTATCCACAAGAAGAGAAAAAAAAACCTATTTAAAATTGGCAAAAGAAACATTTTGGGCACTTAACTTTAGAAATAACCAACCAGAAATAAAGTCGATTGTCTTTTAGCAGCTTCCTGAAAACAAAAGTAAATATAAGAGGCAAAAGATTACAAAACCAGACCGGCAGTACATTTTATAGATTCCCTTTGCAGAAGAAAAAAAAATGCAGAATAAATAGCTAGTTCATGAAACGTTCTTGGAGAATTATGAGTATCTTTAGAAGTAGCTGCAACATAAGTCAACTGTGAATGTCTTGATTAATACTGCCATCTAATGCCCGATGGAGAAATCCAAATTTAGTTTGGACTGAACACATCCTACTGCTGTCCTCCAAAATTACTAACAGAAACAGCAGCACAAATTGTATTATCAACCAGGACCTATTAATTTTATCAATCATTTTGAGATAAATTCTAGAAGGCAAGGAGGTCTCAGTCTCTTTAAAATTACAGCCTAGGAGCACCTGGGTGGCTCAGCCGGTTAAGCGTCAGACTTCAGCTCAGCTCATGATCTCATGGTTCGTGAGTCTGAGCCCTGCATCAGGCTCTGTGCTGACAGCTCAGAGCCTGGAGCCTGCTTCAGATTCTGTGTCTCCCTTGCTCTCTGCCCCTCCCCCGCTCATACTCGGGAGTTCTCGCGCTCTCTCTCTCAAACACAAATAAAACATCAAAAAATAAAAAATAAAAAAAATTACAGTCCAGTTTCAGGCACCTTTCGTATTCAGGCTCATTGTAAAACTGATTTCATTGTGGCCTCCCATAGTGGATAAGACAAAAGATCACAAAGTAGCAACAGTAAAATCATGTTGATACAATCAGTATCTGTTCTGGTTTCAATTTAAATCTGTTTAGTTTTTCAGATTTTTCTTCTCTTCTTTTTGAAAAGTGTATCGATAAAACATTTCATCCCTTGGATACAACATTTCTTTAGAAGTATACCAAAAGAAAATGCAGAAGTTAAGCCAAAAGTATGAAGGTAAAACAAAGTAGTGAATGCATAAAAAGAGGTGCAGTCTGTGTATTAACGTAAATGTATTTTTTTCCCATTTTTAACTCCCCTGGATGATTTCCCAATACTTGATTGAAAATTATTTCTGGGGGCGCCTGGGTGGCGCAGTCGGTTAAGCGTCCGACTTCAGCCAGGTCACGATCTCGCGCTCCGCGAGTTCGAGCCCCGCGTCAGGCTCTGGGCTAATGGCTCAGAGCCTGGAGCCTGCTTCCGATTCTGTGTTTCCCTCTCTCTCTGCCCCTCCCCCGTTCATGCTCTGTCTCTCTCTGTCCCAAAAATAAATAAACATTGAAAAAAAAATTAAAAAAAAAAAAAAGAAAATTATTTCTGGATACAAGTATTGGGTGATCTTGGATTAACAAATGTTAGCTAGGATATTAGAGATAAAAAGGAAAAATTACTCATTGTAATTTATATATTTGTAGTTTAAAGAATCTTGACTCATCCTTAAAAGCTCCTCTAGTTTTTTTACATGTTTATTTCATCTTTACTTAAATTTCAAATATTCTATGTATTACGGCATTTTTATCATCAAAATCTTGGTTCATGATGTTCTCTTAATGAGACTGATGGGTTGATCAGTTTCACATGGACCAGCTCCCACTGAGTGGCCTGAATCATGGCTCCACCAAGAACCCATGGGGCATATGGAAGGACAGCTTGAGTATTTCACTGGGCAGAACTTCAGGGAGAGAAGAAATGGTGCCTCGGTGGGCTGTAAGCATGCCATGGTTTACCCACCTACCATCTCCCTCCCCTTGCCTTCAGCTCTTCTCCCTTGCTGCCCTGCTAAGGCTGACAAGAAAATTATGGTCACTGCTTGCAAAGGACAGAAAATCTTCCAGGGCTAGAATATTGTCTGGATATAGACTAATTCCACCTTACAACATTTACACAAGTATCTGGGGAAAAGAGGAAAATATGGTACCTATGCAGTTCCAAACCAGTTGTTCTGTTTTTTTGTTTTAAAAAGAGGTGGCTTACTGTTAAAAGTGATTCTAAAAAGTAATAAAATATTGTCGAATCTGTAACTAAGTAGCTATTTTCAGAATAGCAAGTGGTTTGAGTACAGTCAACCTGTACTGTTCAAATCAGTTTGTGGTTGGCTTGGCTGAAATCGCTTATTGGGGTATTTGGAATTGAGCACAAAGGAAAGGAAATAGCTTGACCTGACATTAATTAATATAATGTTGCTGGGAGCAGTTTAGCTTACTAGATGCAAAATTCTTTGAGATTTAACCTTCTGGTATGAAGTACTTCTAAGCAATTTTTAGCAGCTCCATGTGGAATTCTCCAAATGCAGAACTAACATTATTAGAATAATGCCTAGGAACCAAGAACAGGAGAGAGGCAGACATTCATCCTGACAGAGATAAATAACAGGCAAAGTAAATTATTAGTTGGATACTTGGTATACATGAACTAAACCATCTCTCTTATATTTATACACAAAGCATAGTGCAAAAGGAAAAACAACTGCACTGGAATCCACTCAAATGAGCACAATAGTAGTTACTAGGGAAAAATTATTTTGATTGTATCATTAAATTTAAAGCATTCACTTTAGGCACTGAACACAGCCCTCCAGTGGGCCTTTTATCACAGGCTTAAATGTGAAGGGTGAAAACAAAACAAAACAAAAACAAAAAAAACTTGCAAACTTGCAAGCTAATGTTTTTAGCATTTGAGGTTCTCCTCACTTTGTGGTTAGAATATTGAAAATAGACACTCAGGAAAAAAAAATCATCATTGCATTCCTCAAAACAGCTTCAAAAATAATATGGAAATGTGAGAAAGAATAAAGGGAGGGGAAACCCACTTGTGCTGATTTTCTGCCTGTTCAGGTTAGTGAATTGTATTGGCATTAGGGACTGTGAAGTCCCATTCTCTCTCTCGACTTCATGAAAAACAAAAAACAAAATAGAGGTCACTTGAAAAGTGTAGGTCATTTACCACAAACTGAAGTGAACATTAAAGTTTTACCAAAGTAATGATTGTCCATGTTTGGGAAAGTTACCTCTTGTTGCCTTGATTTTTCACCCTCAAAAGACAGAGATATCCATCCAGTGATTAAAGTTAACCATTTGTGTAGTGGTCTCTAATCTTCTTAATTCTTGCTGTTACATATACCTTTGATAATCTGAGGTACACCCTGGAAAAATCTACAAATTCGTCCCTTTAGTTCTGTATGTTTCAGTGATAACCAGAGGCTTTCTTCAGTTTAATAATACGATAAAATATAACATAATGACTAAGAGCAATTCTGGAACAAAGTTTGGATGGTTTGGGGCCAATGTACACAGCCCCACGTAGATTACAAGATAAATGGCATCCTGGCCCTAAGGGTGTTCAAATCCTGGCACCACGTTTCATAAGCTCCATGACTTTGATCAAGTTCTTGGTCTCAGTTTGCTCATCTTAAACCCAATATCACTGTTTTGAGCATTATCAAGATTAACGCATATAAAATGATTTTTAAAAAAAGGAGCCTGATACATAGTAAGCACATAGTAAATTTAAGCTGTAATCATTATGTTCAAAAAGAAACTAGTAAAATCTTATAGAATTGACATGTAGAGCTGTTTCTCTAGTCTTTCATTGCCAACCTCTTGGACATTTGTTTCTACCTGGTTGTACAGTGCACGTATTACTTCCTGTTCCCTCTCCCTTCGAATATTCTATTTTCCCATAGGTCTTTTTTTTTTTTTTAATTTTTTTTTTCAACGTTTATTTATTTTTTGGGACAGAGAGAGACAGAGCATGAACGGGGGAGGGGCAGAGAGAGAGAGAGAGACACAGAATCGGAAACAGGCTCCAGGCTCTGAGCCATCAGCCCAGAGCCTGACGCGGGGCTCGAACTCACGGACCGCGAGAACGTGACCTGGCTGAAGTCGGACGCTTAACCGACTGCGCCACCCAGGCGCCCCCCCATAGGTCTTTTCATCCTCATAAGCTCCTACTCAGTGTTTAATACCCAACTCAAATATCTTCTACTGAAATGAATTCTCCAATTGCATTAGAGTTAGCTGTTCCGGGGCGCCTGGGTGGCGCAGTCGGTTAAGCGTCCGACTTCAGCCAGGTCACGATCTCGCGGTCCGGGAGTTCGAGCCCCGCGTCAGGCTCTGGGCTGATGGCTCGGAGCCTGGAGCCTGTTTCCGATTCTGTGTCTGCCTCTCTCTCTGCCCCTCCCCCGTTCATGCTCTGTCTCTCTCTGTCCCAAAAATAAATAAACGTTGAAAAAAAAAATTTTAAAAAAAAAAATAGAGTTAGCTGTTCCTTTTCTGCATTTATAGCATATATTAATCTTTACGAAGTAGTTCATCACATTATACTGAAATTTTAAATCTACCTTTTTACTTTTTTAGATTGTGACTTATTTATATTTCTATTCCCAAGAAAAGATTGGCAATAATCAAATGTTTGACAACAAATGGATGGATAGATGGAAATAAGAAAGGGAAGGAGGGAGTAAAGGGGAGAGAAAGAAAAGAAGGCAATCTGATTGCATAGGCTACTTCAAATCAAAACTAGATCAAAGTAAACCCAATATCTTCCCCTCACCTCAGAATCTCCCTTGTAGTTCTCTAAATTTTTTCAATGCTGTCACTATCTCCTACTTCCCAGGCTCAAAACGTTAGTCTTCTTTTACTCTTTCCTCCTTAATCCCTTTATAAAGTTAACCAGTTAGAAACCCATCCCATCTTTCTCCACAGAAAGTCTAAATCTGTCCATCTCTTGTTATTCCTTTTGCACTAGTGTTTAGAATTTGCACTGAAACTATTTTCAGACCTTCCTAATTAGTCTCCAATATTCAGTCTCATCTATTCCCTCCCTACTGAAAAATTAATTTTCCTAGAGAAAAACTAATCATATCATTTTCTTGCTAGAAAACCTCCTAGGGCTCCCCAATGCCTGACATTCATCATGGTCCAAAGTGTGACCCCAGATGATTTTTGATCGTATACTCTTGTCACATTTCTTTTACTCCACACCTTTGTCTTCTCACTGCACACCACATCTTTGTTCATGGTCATCCTATTCTTCTCTAATGCTTCTCCTTTTATTAACTCATATAAGTCTTTTGATTAATACCGTTTGATTTATCTAAGTTCTAAGACCAATGATTCTTAGTCTGTTGAGTACCAGAAATCATTTCAATGTTTTAAAAACTAAATGTTGAAGATCTCCAGCTCTGTCAGGAATGGTGAAGGGTCTAAGATTTTCACCTACTTACAAGCTAATTAGTTAGCCTGTTACTGCCGCATGGATGCTGTTGGAAGACCAGAGAGTCCTAGACCAGAGACAAAGGACGTTTTCATTCCGGTAGCACAAGAAACAGCATGAGCATCAGCACGTATGTGTTCTTAGCCTTTGTCCCCAGTCTCACCAGGGCAATGTTCCAGGTCCAGATAGATGTTACCTATGCAGTGGGTTTGCTTCACAAGTGAGAATCCCAGGGACAAGGCCCAGCATTATTTTCAAGTAAGCAGCAAACACTGCAGCAAGTAACAAACAGCTAGTCCTCCTTCCTCCAGGGAGCGTGGATTTATAAGGAAGTCAGGGTGTGATTCTCTTGACCAACTAGTTGCCTGTATAATTAACTACAGAAATAGCTCAGGACTAGAAAATGGTTAAGTCTTGCAGTCTGATACACTCAGCCCTGTGCAGGAATATATTCAGGAACCATGATGGACTGTCCTTCTTAATCATTCTGAGTAACAAACTTCATGACAAAAAAACAAGTATACATTCATGAATTTTTATTTTGTTAGTCATAAGAGTTATCTCACTACATTTAAAAAATAACTATCCATTGGGGCACCTGGGTGGCTTAGTCAGTTAAGCAACCCACTCTTGATTTCAGCTCAGGTCATGATCTACAGGTTCATGAGGTCAAGCCTCATGTCAGACTCTGCTCTAACAGCATGGATTCTTGGGATTCTCTCTCTCAAAATAAATAAATAAACATAAAAAAATAATTACACATTTAATTTCTAAAGTGTGTTACTCAATCTACAAATAATGCAACTTGCATTTCTGTGGTTGTTGGAGGTCTATAATATAAATAACTTGGAAACCATTAATTTTTATTATAAAGCTATTTGAGGGCTCAGACCACATTTTGCTGTCTTTTTGTTTCCCATGGCCTACCACAATGTTTTGTTTATATTAGCTATTTAATAAATATTTTTAAAGGAGAAAATGAAGTAGAATTTGCCAGTAAATTAGAGTTGAAAACTGTAGAGATGAGTTGCTCTAAACAATATCTGTGAAGACTGTTGATTTTGAAAATAATATGAGACCAAGACTAGCTGTGTGCAGATCCAGGATTTGGGGAGGTAGATTCATGTATGAGTTTCTGAGCTAGCAAGAAAAATCCAAAAAGAGGAGAGGAAGGGTTTAAAGCTGCATGCCCACTGACTTCATAGAAATTAGTACAATAGTTAATATTCCACCCCCTGGTTACTGAATTCCAGAGAAGTGTCAAATTTATGATACCGAATTGTATTTACCTCTAATCAAGGTCGATTGTAAGGTCTTGGAAGAGGGTAGGAACATGCCTTATTTGCCTTTGTATTCCCTACATACTCAAGCTTAGGGCATTCACATACTTTCCCGCATTGGTTTGTCCCAACAGCTCCTAGCGGCGGGTATCATTATTGCCATTATTCAATCATGGAACTGAGGCCCAGTGAATTACGTGACTTAACCAAAGTCTCAGAACTGGTAAGCGATGTTGTTGGGACCAGACTTTTACTCACTACAGGTAATGGGTTTCAGCTGCCCAGATTCAAATCCTATTACTGTCTGTGTGACTCTTCTAAGTGTCCCAGTTTCATCATCTATAAAATGGAAATAATAATAGTACTTATGGGGTTTTTTTGAGTTCCTAAAACAACTTCAGACTTTGAACACTGACTAGATATAGTTAAATGCTTAATAAACCTATGAATTATTGTGATGTCTATAAATGCCATGCTCCAGACCTTATATAGTAGCAGTTTCAATCACAAAATGTTTTAAAGATAATGTTTGAGAATTATCCAGGATATCACATACTTTTATTTTTATACCTTTGTCCTGATGACATATCCTAGTAAGATTGATAGTAAATAGCTGGTCTGACAATAAGGTACTTCCGTGTTTAATTTTTCATTTTTATGTTCTTAGTTTGTCTACCAAGTCTTTGGTCAGAGTGTATGTTTTGTTTTGTTTTGTTTTGATTTGATTCGATTTGTTTTGTTTTGTTTTTGTCATAGCCCTAGATACAACATAAAGTAATAAAGCTCCCAATTTGTTATTTTTACATTATGAATAATTTAAAATGGAAAAATCAAAATTTGAGTGGATGTTTAAGACTTGACTGTATTTTTCTTTGGTATGTAATAGAATTCTTGTCAAACATGTTAAAAGTCCTAAGGAATAACATTCAATAGCCAATGAAAGTTACTTCCAGTGGGTAACTAGTAAAAGCACCATGACAGAGCTCAGATGGTAGTAGAATATTATTCAAAAGGGACACCTGGCTGGCTCAGTTGATTAAACATCCAACTTCAGCTCAGGTCATGATCTCGCAGCTCTTGATTTCAAGTCCCACGTCAGGCTCCATGCTGACAGCCCAAAGCCTGGATCCTGACACAGATTCTGTGTCTCCCTCTCTCTCTGTCCCTCCCTCACTCATGCTCTGCCTCTCTCTCTCTCTCAAAAATAAATAAACATAAAAAAATGTTTTTAAAGAGTATTATTCAGAAGACCTAAATTCTAGTTTAAGTCGTTCTCCTAACACATTGTGTGTTATTTAACACACGCTACCTCTCAGCCTCCTCATTTGCAAAAATAAGGGCAGGGCTAACCTCTGTGGTGGATGTCACTGGGGCTTCACTGTGGTAGACAGCAAAAAATGGCCACACGCTTTTTATTTTTTAGTTCCTTCCATCAAGAGGTTGAGTCTATCTCCTAAATTCCTTGAATCTGGACTGGCCCTATGACTTCCTTTGACTAACGGAATTTGTCAGAATGTCTTTGCACATTTCCCAAGCCTAGGTCTCAAGAGGCTGTGCATCTTCCACTCTTGAACTGAGACCTCTTCCTCCACCATGCAAGCCAGTCTAAGCTATCCTGTTACATCAGGGTTGGCAGACTATTTCTGTAAAGAGCCAAATGGTAAATATTTTAGACTTTGAGATGATATAGTCTCTATCAAGACTACTCAGGTCTGCCATTTTAGTAGTAAAGGAGACATAGACAATACATAAACAAATGAGCATATCTGTACTCCAATAAAGCTTTATTCACAAAAACAAACAGCAAACTAGATTTGCAGTTGGCAGGTCCATGGGGTAGATAATAAGAAATTATATGAAGAGAGGCCACAGCCACCCCAGCAGTCCTAGCCATACAGGCTGAGGCCCCAGATGTGAGTGAGCCTAACTGAGAACATCTGGGACCTCCTAATACCTAAAAGATTGTCCAGTTGAGCCCCTATCAAATGATCAGCCTAAATAAATGTGAAACATCACAAATTTCTGCAGTGTTGGGGTGCCTGGGTGGCTCGGTTGGTTAAGTGGCCAACTTCGGCACATGTCATGATCTCACATTTCATGGGTTCAAGCCCCGCATCAGGCTCTGTGCTGATAGCTGAGAGCCTAGAGCCTGCTTCGGATTCTCTATCTCCCTCTCTCTCTGCCCCTCCCCCACTCCTGCTTTGTCTCTCTCTCTCTCTCTCTCTCTCTCTCTCAAAATTAAATAAACATTTTAAAAAATTTTTACAAATCTCTGCTGTGTTAAGCCAGTAAGTGCTTTGTTACACCACAAAAACAAAATGATGCACACCTTTTAATTTTCTTTATCAGTCCTAAGTGCCCATTCTCCAGCTGCTTTGAGCTTGCTGACGGCTCAGAGCTGCCCCTACTCTGAAGAATTGCCTTGCCAGGGAGATTCCACCTGCCCCTGGGGCAGCGCACAATAAATTACCAATGGCGAGTACAGCCAACTTCCTGCCTCATGGTGGGGCCAACTCTGTGCTCCAATTCCAGCTTCCACAAGGCTCCCTCTGAGAACAGACTGAAGCTGGTTTCCATCTGAAATCTTGCTTAGCTTGCTTAAAAGCTCTATCTTCCGTCCCTTACTCCCCTTCTCCTGCAAGAATCCCTGCAATAAACCACTTACAAAAATCACCATCTCACTATGTGCTCTTAGGAAACCTGACTAAGATAACTTCCAGGAATCCCTTTGTTAGCAGTCATAATCAAAATGCAGCCCAGGATAAAAGACTTAAATGTAAATGGTTAGGCCTTTAAGAAATAGCAAAAAGACCCCTTCCTCTTCTTTTCAAGCCAGGCTGAGCCATCTTGATAGATCAGGGTCAGCAACCATTTTCTGTAGAGAGCCAGAGGGTAAATATTTTAGGCTTTGGAGATCATATTGTCTTTATCACAACTTTGTCAACTCTGCCAAGTTAGTAATAAAGCAGACATAGACAATAGATAAATGATCCAATCACTGGGAGTGTGATCTACTAGCCCTCAGATGCCTTGTCTAAATCTAGAAGTGCAAGTAAGGGAATGGGAACTGAAAGTAGAATTTCTTGAAATAAAATCAATTCTGGTCTTTCTACTCTACTTAATATCATCTTCTTAAAATTAGTGAAGTCAACTAAATTTTAACATAGATATATTGCTCTCCCCAAACCTGTCCTATTGAACATTGTCCCCAATTCCTAGATAACAGTAGTCCCAAATCCTGTTTTCTGTAGTCACTTCCCTTTCACTCACAGAGAAGAAAAACAAACTGATCCACCACATCATGGGAAAATGGAGACTATTAATGAATTTATGCACATAAATTACTTTGAGATTACCAGATGAAAGGTAATTTATAAATACAATATACCTATCATCATTATTATGCAGACAGCATTCTGAGTATTTTGAGCCAAAAAAAAAAAAAAAAGAGAGAGAGAGAAGGAAAGAAAAATGTCCATCAGCAGGTTCCCTGCAAACTGGGAATTGGGTAGCTGGCAAAAGGAGAGATCTGAAGGAAATCTAAAGAAAAAGTAATGACAGCAGCAGGGTTTCCCTTTAAAAGAAGAGAAATAAGGAATTGTCAAAGAGGAAATGTTAATAACTAGCAGAGTGAAGTATGTGGAAAGAATGTGTAAGAGATGTGAGATAAAAACAGAAAGAAAGACTAAATCTAGAGGCTAGAAAAAATAATATATAAGAGAAGGAAACTGCATTTATTGGAACAGATGAAGATGATTCTCCCATGTTTTTATGTCTCCTAGAGATTGAAATACTCAGAAAGAGTGTAGTGAAGAATAAAATCGGGGACACCCTGAGAAGCATAGAGTGGAATTTATATGTTCTTGGACATTGCACAATTAAAAAAATAAAAATTTAAAGTAGTATCTTCATTTTAAAATGCCATCATTTCAATTGCTTTTTTTCTTCATCATAATTACCATCCAAACCAAAACAATTCTGTCACACTTGCTTTCCGAAAGGAAAGAAGAAAGAAGGAACAGAGTGTACCTCAAAATACAGATTTCTTTTTGAGACATTGAGTATGTCATCCAAATTTTCTTTTTTTTTTTAATTTTTTAAATGTTTATTTATTTATTTTGAGAGAGAGAAAGAGTGTGTGTGTGTGTGTGTGTGTGTGTGTGTGTGTGTGAACAGGGGAGGGGCAGAGAGAGAGGGAAAGAAAGAATTGCAAGCAGGATCCATGCCATCAGTGCAGAGCCCAACTCAGGGCTTGAAATCATGAACTATGAGATCATGACCAGAGCCAAAATCAGGAGTTGGATGCTCAACCACTGAGCCACCCAGGCACCCTTATCTCTTGTCATCCAAACTTTCTACAGTTCAGTTTCCTCATCTATAAATGAGAAGATCAGGAAATGTTTTGAAATTCAATACTCTTAGGGAAAAAAATGCAGTTTCTATTACATGAATACTAACTGGAGGAAACATTCTAAATGGCATTTTAAAGTCAAATTGCTATTTGTAACCTTAGAATACAACTTAGAAAAGCAATACTTTCTGCATTGCCTGAAATCATAAACTAAAAGTACTCAAGTAAGCTAATTTGGTACAGCTGGAAAGAGATCTAAGGATGTATGTTAATTTAATGACTGTTTAGTATAAGAAATTATAGCTTAAATAATTTATATGAATTTAGATATTCATTAAGGTTTTACAGCATTTCAAAATGAGTTATTTTAAGATCAAGAACTAAAAATACTGCCATTTTCCTTCACAGAAACCAGAGATAAATATATGGCAAAGCATAAATAATCTAAAGATTACTTCATTTTAGTGCTTATGCAAACCAAGAGTTACAAAAAATAATAAAGCATTTTGAGTTAAGTGTGTGTGAATATTTACAGAGAATGAAAAAATATGCAAGATGGAAAAAAGAAACAACTAGATTCCCTGTGTAATTAGCAGGAAGGCTTAGGGAAGAGTTGCTATGGATAGGCTTGACTTAGTCATAATCAAGAGGAAGGACATAAAAAGGAGAATGGGGGTAAAGATGGCCAAAGAGAAGACGTAGTTAGAAAGCAGTGTCCCAGAAGAGATGGAAGCAGTGAGAATCCTGTACTCACATGGAGAGGGATCATACTGGAAATGCAGAGAAACCGTGTTCCTCAGAGATGGGAGGGAAGAGAGAAGAGGAGGGCAAACGTAATTATTTGCCAAGGCGTTCACTTTTTCATGAACTCCAATTCTGGTCTCTTTGTCTGATTCTAAACCACTCCGTTTCAGCCACCAGCATGTGCTTCTGTTCAACTGCCTTTCTCTGTGCTGCACATTCTATGTTCATTTTGATAACCACCCTCTGGGTACTGGTACTTCACAGATCTAATTGGGTTCCATATTGGATTTCTGACCTGAGTTCCTCAGATTACCCTGAATATTCCCATCTGAGATGTCCTCTATTTTTCATTCTCCCGAAACTATCCATCTACATTCCCACTGTTATGACTATATAGTTGTCACAAAATGTTTAAATTGTCTAATCAAGATATTTGATATATGCTACCATCTAGATTGCTGTGATAAAGAACATACATATATAATCCCCTTCACTTTCAATGTGAACTATTTTCACTTAAATTGCTCACTACTTAGGCATCAATACATTATTTTATATATATTTAATTATGCATAATTATGTATGATTATATAATATACATATATGTGTATAATTGTATTAATAACAATTTTGAAAATTTATAATAAATTAGCATGTTATTAATACCAAAACTAAGTATGTTTAAAATTACTTTAGTGCCTGATTGAGTATCTTGCTCCTAGTTACTCAGAATTTTTCTATTAAATGCAAGATAGCATTCTCAATTTCCTATGATTATTTTGTTGCCAAATATTAACCTTTGTCATTTTAATCAAAGAATGAGAAGTACTTTTCTCATTAATAAAATGAACCACTATCATTTGGGAATATGTTGAAACCTGTGTAAAAGATTTGGAAGCAAATGGACAGTAAAACATTATTTTGGTTATATGAAGAGTTTGCTTCTTGTTTAATCATCTTCTGAACCAATTTAGTTGTAACTGATGTCCTTATGAAATTAAAGTTTTAGTGGCATCTACATTCTTCCTTAGGGCATCTAGTAATCACTTAAAATTGGAATAATACGGAATGAAGCTTAACTAATGAATAAAGTTGCACTATTATTCATATGTTTGCATTTAAATACTAGCGGACACTTCAGATGAAAAGAGCCTGGTTTAATTGGACCCTGTCATCTTTCTAATTTTACTGGCAATTTTTAAAAGAAAATGAAACACCTTAAAAGAAAAACAAAAGTCATTTAGTTTCCTTTGCATTGTTCAGTAATCTTTTTTTAATACTTTAATGAGAACATTTATGTCAAAATTTATATCTCCTGCATTTTAATCTCTTTACCTTATTAAATATACTCTCATTACTGATGTTAAACATAAAAATAAACCACAAATGACCTACAAATCAAATTTTAAAATAATATATAACTTCAAATGTTATAAACGCAGAAGAAATCTGTTAAAATCCTTGATTTCTGTGGCAAAAAGTAACATCTCTATGCTATTTTTACAAAGAAATAATGTTGATTCCTATATGTATATGTGCCCAGTGTATTGGGGTATATATGTGAATGCATCAAATGTAATATTATATACCTATATCCCACTATTTTAATTAAACAATTATAATCATTCACTTATTTAATTACCATATATTAAATGCCTATGATATACCAGGTACTATGCTGAAGAAAATAATCTGACATTTAAGATAACTAAATTTCTGGCATGACAAAGTCTGTTTTTATATGAAATTCATTGCCTTTGAATGCCTTCTGATGAAGAAAATTAATCTTAACATTTTAAGTTAACATAGGCATGGTATAGTAGACCCAGTATAAGTTTTGACTACAGATTGACCTGGTTTATTTTTTTTTTTTTAATTTTTTTTAACGTTTTTTATTTATTTTTGGGACAGAGAGAGACAGAGCATGAACGGGGGAGGGGCAGAGAGAGAGGGAGACACAGAATCGGAAACAGGCTCCAGGCTCCGAGCCATCAGCCCAGAGCCTGACGCGGGGCTCGAACTCACGGACCGCGAGATCGTGACCTGGCTGAAGTCGGACGCTTAACCGACTGCGCCACCCAGGCGCCCCAGATTGACCTGGTTTAAAATAGTTGCATCACTTACTGGGTATGTGATTTATGTCAGCTACTGAAACTTTCCAAAGCCTCTGTTTTCTTATGTGCAAAATAAGAAAAATAGCATGTTGGGTTTTTTGGGGGTCATTGTTGCATGATTACACACACACACACACACACACACAAACACACCTTAGCATGATACCTAATACCTCCTAAATCCTACTCAATAGGCAGTTCTTATTAAATATCAATGCTGTGATTTAGGAAAGATCATGTACAGTGACACTGTATTAGTGTCTTGTTGCTGTACTAACAAATTACCGTAAACTTAGCAATGTCAACAATACAAATTTATGACTTTACAGTTTTGTAGATAATAAGTCCAACAGGTCTTACCAAGGCTAATATCAAAGGGACTGCATTCCTTTCTGGAGACTCTAGGAAAGCATCTGTTTGCTTGCTTTTTCCAGCCCCTAGAGGCCAACTGCATTCCTTGGCTTGTGACCTCTTTAAAACAGGAAGTAACCGTGGTTTGAGTCCTCCCTCACATTCAGCTCTCTATGCACAGTCAGAAAAGTTTCCCCACTTTCAATACTCATGTGATTGGATTGGACCCACACCGATAATCCAGGATAATCTTCCCCATCTCAAGGTCTGTAATCTTAACTACATTTGCAAAGTCCCTTTTGCCACATAAGGTAGCATGTTCACGGGTTCTGGGGATTAGAGCATCAACATCTTTAGAGAGTCATTAGTCTGCTGACTACAGGCACAATGGGACCAACTGGAAGGTGCCTGTATTGTGGCACAAATGGCAGGAACTCAAATGTAATTGCTGCTTATCTTGAACATTGCTGGCAATATGTCAGACAGTCCTAAAGAAGTTTTCCATTCTTCCCTTACCTAATTGAAAGCATGCTTAGAGAAAAGTCTTTTAATTTAGAAGCAGTCATAACACTGACTACCTATAAGGGAATGGTATGCAAGAATGGTATGCAAATTTAAAAATTTAAAATAAGTCCACTTATGCTGAAATCCTTGGGCTCTCTACCTACATATCATAATCATTATATCCTATGGCTGCAACTGTCTGGACCTTTACTGTTTAACCATTTCATGCTTTCTGGAACTATCATACTGTATGTTCTTCTGAACAGTCTTAGCAAAGTGACATGATGAGTTTGGCTAGCTTTATCTGTGTGAAGCAAACAGATGATTCCAAGTGGAACTACCTAAGTGCTTTAGTAGTGCTGCTATCTCACGTTTTCTGTCTCATGAACAAAGATATAATAAGCAATTCAAGTAAATCATTTGTTCACTACATTTAATTATATAAAGGAAATAATATACTCACCATTTTAATAAGCATTGAAATCAAGTGGAAAATCCATCTGGCCTAGTCTTAAAATCAAAGAATTTAACACAACTTCATTAAAAGTTTACAGATATTTTTGGTATAACTACAAAGCTCCAGACACTAAGTTAGGCACCAGAGCCTTGGTGGATAAAATCATTATCTTCACTGCTCTCAGAGGGGGCGGAGCTATAATGAAAGTGGAAAATCTAGAGGCTCTACCATCCCAACCCCTCATTTAGGCATTAAGGGACTGAATTCCAAAAAGATTGATACTCGACTGGTTTCACCTTTGATGCATAATCCACCTTCATATCCACTAAAATAGAATTCATTAGCAAGATTGGATTTTTGAGATTAGAGGGGTCAGGGCTTTCAGCAGAACACTGACTCCAATTATCCTGTAATCCAATAAAGAAAGGTGGTAGGAAAGATACCAAGCATGGTAATATTATTAGAGAAACAGTAATAGAAACATCTAGGGCTCCCTCATCAAATATGCCAGGTTTTTATTCCAGTCCAGCATGTTAGCTTGTGATCTTCAGTGAAATGCTTGACCTTTCTAAACTGCACATACCTCATTTGCAAAGCATGGAGGCAATGTGGCATAGAGGGTAAGAACCCAGCCTTCTGGCTTCAGAATCACATGGGCTTGAATCTTGATTCCACCACCTTCAAACTGGGAGATCCTGGGCATATCACATCCTATAACATTAATCCCATTAATATGGGAATAATAATAATACCTGCTTCAAAGTTTTGTTATAAGAAGTAAATGGAGGATATAGAGCACCTGGGACAGGGTCTGAATAACAGCAGGCAGTCAATAGATGCTAACCAGTGTTATTACACTTAAGAGTTTACAGGGGCGCCTGGGTGGCGCAGTCGGTTAAGCGTCCGACTTCAGCCAGGTCACGATCTCGCGGTCCGTGAGTTCGAGCCCCGCATCGGGCTCTGGGCTGATGGCTCAGAGCCTGGAGCCTGTTTCCGATTCTGTGTCTCCCTCTCTCTCTGCCCCTCCCCCGTTCATGCTCTGTCTCTCTCTGTCCCAAAAATAAAAAAAATAAAAACGTTGAAAAAAAAAAAAAGAGTTTACAGATGTGAAGATGAATGTTTCATGCAAATCACTTTCCCCATGAATGGCAGTGTTATGAATTTCTGCATTTTAATGATAATTCCAAATTTTAAAAGTTTCTATAACCATGAACCCTGGCGTCATCTCCCAACAACTATATGGTTAATTTTTTGCCATTTTGCAAAGTGGGAATTTGACTGGAAAGATCCAAATGGTTCAGGATCATATATTAAAGTGGGAATGGAGAAGGAATTCAAACTCAGTGACCCTTAGCTCTCTATTCACTGCTTTACCTGTTAAATTATATCACCTTGGCAGGTTAACAGTACACCAGAAACATTTTCAAGGAAGAATATTTATATACACAACTCTTGGCACCATAAATATTTATCTGAATTTATCCTGCTCCAGGCCAATCAACACCTTACGAAACTTGTGATTTAAAAGGCTAGGATTTTTATTCATGCAATATTACTATAACGGAAAACAATACAGTATCTCTAGCAGGAATGATTTTACAGGCATTAAGCAGGTGGCAGACTACATAAACTTTACCTTTCTTGGCATTTAAAGCAACTAATATAGTTTTAAAGCATGTACATTTTTGTGTCATTTAAATAGTGAAACTATTAATGATAAACAGGGTTTGGAAGAAATGCGAATTTGAGGCATTTGTTTACATCAAGTTAGGTACATATAAACTTTGATAAATGCTAATGGGAGCTACCAACATGCATTCCTGTCATAGCAATGGAAGAACATTCTGTACAATTCCAAATAACCCCTTTAACCTTGTGAAAAATGAATGAAGAACTGGGGTGTATAAAGCACTAAAGCATAATAAGACCAGAAATAAGTGAGCTTATTCCAGTTCATCTTCAAGCTAAATAGTAAGAAATAATTCCAAACAAGTACATTTCATGAGGTTTATACTTTCATGGCACTTTCCTTCTGAACTAGTCCATAAAGAACACCCTTATTTTTTACTACATATTTCTCCATAACAACTGTCTGGCTTCCTTCCTTATCTTATGTACTTTCATAATACCATATTGAATTAGAAATATAATTAGGAAGTATCTACTAATCTATTCTCCTACTATGTATTTAATAGCAGGTGCCATTTATAATAATAAACAAGACAGCTGTCCCTGTTCTCTAGGAATGTATAGTCCAGCAGAGAAGAGCAGAAAATTAAGTAAGATATGTCAACATACAGTGTGATCAAAGCAAAGGTATACAATGTGATGGCTAAGTCATAGGGGTGTTCTGGAAATACACAGAGGTAAAATATAAATAATTCCAAGGATTCTAATGCTAAGAAGAGAGCACCTGTTGAACAATACACTGAATTAGGACATTATAAAATATATTTTCAGTCGTTAGTGCCCAGGAAGTTCACTATGACTTAGAGGATATTCTCTCTCCTTTTCTCTAGAACAAAACTGCCTCCTAGACTTCTCCACTTGGATTCCCACCATTGCTAACACCTACTATGTGCAATACTGAATTTGCTTTTTCTTTCGGTCCCCAGTTCCGGTCCTCACTTCATGCCTTCTCTATCTCAGCAACTGGCCCTAACCCATTCAATTACTAAATTAAAATCAGGGAAGTCATGGGGGCGCCTGGGTGGCGCAGTCGGTTAAGCATCCGACTTCAGCCAGGTCACGATCTCGCGGTCCGTGAGTTCGAGCCCCGCGTCGGGCTCTGGGCTGATGGCTCGGAGCCTGGAGCCTGTTTCCGATTCTGTGTCTCCCTCTCTCTCTGCCCCTCGCCCATTCATGCTCTGTCTCTCTCTGTCCCAAAAATAAATAAACGTTGAAAAAAAATTAAAAAAAAAAATCAGGGAAGTCATGCTTAGGGTCTCTTCTTGACTCTCCTCTCACTCTAAAGGCATAGAACAATGTTTGGGAAGGTGAGTGTTAAGGGGGTGGGACTAGTTCACAAAAGCTTTAAGTGATAGACTCAAAATCATGGACATTATCCTGCAGACAATTGTAAATCATTAACTCATGGTCAGTATTGCCTTGTCATAAGAGTAAATGAAAAACATATTTCTAATATGTGTAATAATTATCATTAAAATTAAATATGCATTGATTTTAATATCTGCTTAGAAAATATTATTATGGAGAACATTTTTTAAATCAGAAAGTGCATTCTAAAGCCAAACATTAATGGGAAGAGAGCATCATTTAAATAACCAAATATATACACATGTGCATACATATACACATATAGCATATTCTAAAGCCAAACATAAAAGGCTATACATTTTTTAAAAATAATCTTAGCAGATAATACATATCAAATAGTGTTGTCTCTTGAAAGCAGTTATTTCAGTGGGCAATATACATAGGTGTTTAGAAGCAAGGACTCTTGCATCAAATAGGCCTTCATGGACATCCTGCCTGTGTCATTTGCCTACTGTGTGACCTTACAAAATTTAGCCTCATGAGTCTCCACTTCCTCACCCCCAAGAATTGTATATAAACCCCTGTCAGTTTTTTTGTGAGCGTTACATGAAATAATGTAATTGGAGCACTGAGTGTATGGTAAGAATTCAACAAATTGTTACTACAACTATACTTGCTTTCAGAGAGAAGCCAAGGAGGAAAATGGCATTTTTACCTAAGAAGAGGTAATTCTGTGATGTTGAGGTATTACCAACAATAGCCAAACTATAGAGAGATCCTAAATGTCCATTCAACTGACAAATGGATAAAGGAGATGTGGTGTGTGTGTGTGTGTGTGTGTGTGTGTGTGTGTATGTATATCCACACACACAGTGCAATATTACTCAACCATCAAAAAGAATGAAATCTTGCCATTTACAATGACGTGGGTGGAGCTAGAATGTATTTCACTAAGCAAAATAAGTCAATCAGAGAAAGACAAATATCATATGATTTCATTCATGTGGAATTTAAGAAATAAAACAGAGGAACGTATGGGAAGGGGGTAAAAAAGAGGAGAGAGAGAAACAAAGCACAAGAGACTCTTAACTATAAAGAACAAATGGAGGGTTGATGGAGGGAGGTTGGTGAGATATGGGCTAGATGGGTGATGGTCATTAAGGAGGGCATTTGTTGTGCTGTTTCGAAGGGACACATGCACCCCCATGTTTATAGCAGCACTATCAACAATAGCCAAAGTATGGAAAGAGCCCAATGTCCATCGATGGATGAATGGATAAAGAAAATGTGGTATATATATACAATGGAGTATTACTTGGCAATCAAAAAGAATGAAATCTTGCCATCTGCAACTATGTGGATGGAACTGGAGGATATTATGCTAAGTGAAATTAGTCACTCAGAAAAAGACAAAAATCATATGACTTCACTCATATGAGGACTTTAAGAGACAAAACACATGAACCTAAGGAAAGGGAAACAAAAATAATATAAAAACAGGGAGGGGGAGAAAACAGGAGAGACTCATAAGAGTGGAGAACAAACTGAGGGTTACTGGAGGGGTTGTGGGAGGGGGGATGGGGTAAATGGGTAAGGGGCGCTAAGGAATCTTTTGTTGCACTATATGCTAACTAATTTGGATGTACATTTTAAAAACTAAAAAGTAAAATTAAAAAAAAAAGAAAAAGGAGGGCACTTGTGATGAGCACCGGGTGTTGTATGTAAGTGATGAATCACAGAATTCTGCTCCTGAAACCAATATTGCACTGTCTGTTAACCAACTAAAATTTAAATAAAAATTTAAAAAATAATTCTAAACTTCATTTTGCTTTTGGAGCATTTAAGGAAACCACCATTAATGACTGTATGACATAATATGACAAGCTAAAAATCATCCAGATGCAAACACCTAGAAACGCTAAATAAAATTCACCTGAATGTATGGTTAAAAGTCCGAGAAAGGGAAATATTCAGGAATCAGAAGCAAAAGAGAGTTGAAAACAATGCAGTAAATGAAGGGGACAGGCAGCTCTTCTTGATCACAGCTGGTTGATGTGGATGGTCTTTATTAATTTACGACTTGGATTTAAATATCTGTGAGGGGCAACAAATAAGGTATTGGGCCCATGCAAAGTAAAATTAAAACGAAAACTCCTTAGGGGTGCCTGGGTGGCTCAGTCAGTTAAGCATCCAACTTCAGCTCGGGTCATGATCTCACTGTCCATGAGTTCGAGCCCCACATCGGGCTCTATGCTGACAGTTCGGAGCCTGCTTCAGATTCTGTGTCTCCCTCTCTCTGACCTTCCCCCATTCATGCTCTGTCTCTCTCTGTCTCAAAAATAAATAAACATTTTAAAAAAATTTTTTAATAAAAATAAAAATAAAATTCCTGTTTTAATAAATCTGGGACCTCAGAATGTTTCCTTCTCAGTGAAAAGCAGACTAGGAAAAAATGCACTCACAAATTCAATGTGCTAACAAGAAAACTCTGTCTGTGCCATGGGTTTTGGTGAGGGACAAATCTGAAAACCATGGGCCAGCAGCCTGGATGGGTTTTAGTCTCTTGAATCTAAGTGGACCTCCTCTAAAGTCTGTGTTCTTTTGATGTGGATTAGTCTCAATTTTTTTCACCCATAAACCAAGGAATTGGGGAAATTCATATCTTCCTCTCCACCTTTAAAATAACATGGCTATCATAAATGTCTTAAATGTTAATTCTTCAAACTCAGAATTTAAAAGTGACAGACATAACATATTGTGCAAACATATACCTGAAATATTAATGTTACCTACTGTATAGGATCCTTGTATTTCTAAGATTCTGAAAGTAACAAGTGAAGTAACTACTGAAAACGGGATTTGTTTTTACACCATAACCATCTTCAGGTAAAATGGTTATGATTTCCAAGTCACAGTAAAATAAAACAAGAAAAGTATATCAATTGTAATAACATTCAGGTTTGTGCTACAAAGACCCTCTGCAATTGTGATACATTCATTAACTGCATCACTGAAAAATGTTATTTTAAAGTTTTATTAAACTACAATGGGGAAAATAGAAATTCATGTCCAGAATTTTAGAATTATAGATTTAGACCTCAGCAACCACCTTATCCAACACTTATTTTAGAGATGGAGAAAACAGACTTAGGAAAATTAATTGACTTTTCCATAGTTCTTCTATGTTGAAAATACTAGATGTCCTCAGTAGGGTGGTGGGGGTGTCATCCAGACCCTATAGGTCTGAAAACAAACAACAAACAAAAACTAACAAATAGCATGAAATCTCTTCTAGGGATGAATATCGTACTTAATTTGTCCTTAAAATAGTACATGAGTAAGACCAGCAGTATGTGCTAGACATCATCAGATCTTTTAGGGCATACTTTTAATTGGTTTAAAAATCAGTAGCAACTAGATTTTGCTCTATTTATAACATTAAAAGGCTGGATGTCATGTATTTCTTACATTCGACCACCAAAAGATATGTCAGCTCTGAGTTGTTAGGAAGTGTTGCCCTATTTTAAAAAATGAAAGCTGAAGAACCAATTAAAAACATCTTACTATTAAAATTTTTGAAGTTTTTGATACAAATGGATATTTTTATCTTGCAGCTTGCTGAAATATTCCTACAGGAACTTAACATGAAGTGGATGGCTAGCTGGGAAAACGGGAATATTTGAAGTGTGTGTGTCTTTGTGGGGTCTTTCACGTCAAGGAGGAAATGTCTTTGTTTATGGCCTTGTATGAAGTTTATTTTGTAAATGTCCCATAGACACTTGGGAAGTCTTTTGTCTGTCAATGGGTTCTGACCTGATCAATTAAATTACTTTCTGTCTCCACTGTAATTTTCACTTTGAAAATGTGATTATCGGGGTGAATGGGTGGCTCAGTTGGTTAAGCATACAACTCTTGATTTGGGTTTAGGTTATGGTCTTACAGTACATGAGATGGAGTCCCACATGGAGTTCCCCACTGGCAGCATAGAGCCTGCTTGGGATTGGGGTTCTCTTTCTCCCTCTCTCTCTGCCCCACTCCCTGTTTGCAAACATTCTCTCTCTCAAAATAAATAGACAAACGTTTTCAAAAAAAGAAAATGTGACCAAAGAAAATTAAAAACATCTTTTCCAAACAAAACAGTTGGGTAAATTTCATGAACATTATAAAATATTTTGAGTTTACATTGCATAAGTGTTTACACATTTTGTGTACCATTAAAAGATCGCTGAAGGGATGCCTGGGTGGCTCAGTCGGTTAAGCATCCGACTTTGGCTCAGGTCATAATCTCTGTTTTGTGAGCTCTTGAGCCCCGCTTTGGGTGAGCCCACGCCCTACACCAAGTCCTGTTTTAGGTGAGCTTGAGCCCCTCTTTGAGCTCCAGACTTTCTCTCCCTCTCTCTCTCTCTCCCTCTCTCTCTGCCCCTAGTGGGATTCTCTCTCTCTGCCCCTTGCTCACTCACACTCTCTTTCTCAAAAATAAATAAAAATTATAAAAATAAAAATATTCTAAAAAAAAGATACTTGAACTGCCTGATAAATATTTGTGTTAACAGTTTCAATAACTGCATTCAGATCATCTTTTAAAAAATGAACAGAGAGATAACATTAATTTATTTATACTGAATAAATCTTTATAGATTACCTAACTGTATTGAAGATATATGCTATATGACCTGTAAGATGCACAAATTAAGAAGCCAGATACATTTATATTATATAACGTCCCATTATTTTTCTTCATAAACTACAGCAGTGTCCTGAATTCCATTTGTTCTTAACTCTTACCACAACAAAGAAAGAAAATGAAGTCTTTTTGAAAGAATACAAACAGACTGGGCATTACAATCCAGGAAAAATCTACTCCTCTGTTTGGAACTATAAATAAATACATAAAGCAACCAAAAATTGTCATCCTCATCAGCACCTTCAGGCTGTTATAAGAAGTAAAATGCTGCCAAAGATGTGTTGTTTTGTGAAAAGTACTATACTAACATGAAACAGTGTGACAGTTACCCTACCAGTTTGAAGACTTTCATTTCAAAAACCACCTTAAATACTAAATTATTAAATGACTAAAACTTGGTTTTTCAACGATGGCATTAAATAAACTCACAGAAGCTAAGTAAGAAAATACTGGAGAAAAATAATACTTGTCAAGTGACATGTTCGTATCTCTGTGGCAGAGAAATAGAAATTAAGACTGAATTGGGTAAATCATTGGGTGGATAGCCAAGATTTCAGGGAAGAAACACAGACAAAGAAGAGGTACGAAAACTGAGAAAGGAACAAACAAAAGCACCAAAAATCACCAAAAAGTGTATCACCAAAAATCCTTCATAATGGAAAATCTAAAGGATGTATTTTAGGCAGCATGAAAATAATCCCAGAGGGAAAAGCTGAGTGCAAGAAGGGAGAACTATAAGTAAAGATAGTATTAAATTTGTGATTAAGTCTAAGCAAGTATTGAATGTATAAATAATAATAATAACATATTTAACTTCTGACATTAAAAATGTAGTAGAAATAAAATATCAGTGCTATGTAAATTGGAAAAGAGATATGATCAGAGTTAAAGCATTCTAAGATATTTTTGAATTTTTTTATTTTTCAGGGTGAAAGTAAATATTTTGATAATTCTAAATTTTGTTAAATATACTGGTTAAAATAAATAGAATAACTTCTGGAAGAATAGACACAAAAGCATAACCACTAAACAAGTTGAGAAGTAAAAAGTAAGAAGACAAAAAAAAAAAGACATAACCTCATTCTAAAAGAAGACAGGAGGGGCGCCTGGGTGGCGCAGTCGGTTAAGCGTCCGACTTCAGCCAGGTCACGATCTTGCGGTCCGTGAGTTCGAGCCCCGCGTCAGGCTCTGGGCTGATGGCTCGGAGCCTGGAGCCTGTTTCTGATTCTGTGTCTCCCTCTCTCTCTGCCCCTCTCCCGTTCATGCTCTGTCTCTCTCTGTCCCAAAAAAGAATAAGAAATGTTGAAAAAAAAAATTTAAAAGAAGACAGGAAAGATGGAAGTAATACACACACCTACAAAAACAAAACAAAAGCAAAAAAATGGTTGATACAGTTATAGTGGAATTTAGAGCTTAAAATATACCATGAAATATTTACATTAGAAAAGTAAAAACACCAACATTAGTGAGTTTATCTCAAACATTTTGAAAAAGAATAGAAAAACAAAGACAAACGAAGGAGAAGGAAAGGAATATCAAAGATGAAATTATAACTTAATGAAAATTTTAAAATACAATGAAAAGAATCAACAGAGCCAAAAGTTGAGAAGATTTGAGAAAACTAGTAATACATAAAAACCCTTGGCTTGATTAATCAAAAGACACAATATAAAATAGATATTTGTAATGGAAAGGGGACATAACTATAAATGCTGCAGAAATTAAATACATACCAATGAATTATTAGGAGCAAAATTCGTGTCACATGTTTTGAAAATGTAGACAAAATAAATAAATTCCTAAAAAATTAAAATGTTGAAATTGATGCAAAAAGTAAAAAATTGAATAGTCTATAACCATTAAAGAAATTAAATCAATAGTTAAACATCTTTTCCAAAAGAGAACATCAGGCCCAAATGGCTTTATAGCAGATAATTCCCATTATGTACAAGCTTTCAGAGAATAAAAAAAAAAGGGTGTCCTCCTTAATACCTTTTATGGAGCTCTTAAACTGTGATACCAAAGAAAACCAGGAAAAAATTACTCACCAATCTCACTTATGAGCATAAATTCAGAAAATTGAGCACAGCATGCTCTAAAAGAAATAATACATCATGACCCAGCTGGAATGACTCCAAAAACATAGGATCAAATTAATAATAGAAAAATTCTTAATATTATTCACTACTCTAATAGAATAAAAAGAGGAAAATCAAGTTACCACCTCAATGAATACAAAAAGGGGGTTTGATAAAATTCAGTATTTTCATGAGAAAGGCAATAAACAAGAAAACATTAAGAAATAAGAACTTCCTTAACCTAAAAAAGGACATCTACAAAAAGGAAATTAGAACAAATATATTTAATGGCAAAATATTGAAAGTATTCTCTTTAAGGTAGAGCAATTTTATGGCAAAAATAACCATTTCCATCACCTCTATTACCAAAAAAACAATGAAATAAAATAAAATTTCACCCATACCTTACATCAGACACAGAAAAAAATTTTAGATGGATTAAAGACTAAAATTTATTCATTTTTGCAGCTGTATGGGATTATATTTTTATGACCAGAGTGGAGAAGAAGTTAACACCTTAAAGCTCAAACTCTAAAAAAAATCTGATAAACTCAACTTCATGATAATTTCAAACTTCTGTTCATTAAAATATATTATAAAATCAATAAAGTAAGAGCCAAAACGTAGGAAATCATTTGCTGCATATATAACTGATTCAGGATTTATGTCCATCGTATGTAAAGAACTTCTACATATTAATATGGAAAAGAAAATCCTACCAAAACATAGACAAAAAGTCCCTTCTAAAGTTTCACACTCAATTATTGAAGAGATCACACTTTATTGCATAACCACAATGTCATCTGGTCTCCTAGCTCCTTAATATCTAAATAAAATGGATTCAAACTCTCATTCTATGGATTGTGGAAATTCAAAACCTTCCCTAAATCTATCCAAATTCCTGAGCATGGAGAAGGTGGGGGTATGCCTTAAATTCTCAGCATCCCTTCTGATAGGATTTTCTGGCTCCAGTTAAGTTTTTTCTATGCTTTCAGTCTCATTGCTCTTTTTATTTATTAGTCCTGGTGGTATCCCAAATGTGGAACAAAGGTGCCTCTTCTAATCCCTCCCTCAAAAACCACAAGGTTGAGGCGCCTGGGTGGCTTAGTGGGTTAAACGTCGAACTTCAGCTCAGGTCATGATCTCACAGTCTGTGAGTTCGAGCCCCGCGTGGGGCTCTGTGCTGACAGCTCAGAGCCTGGAGCCTGCTTCGGATTCTGTGTCTCCCTCTCTCTCTGCCCCTCCCCTGCTCATGCTCTGTCTCTCTCTGTCTCAAAAATAAATAAAAACACTTAAAAAAATTTAAAAAGCAACAACAAGGTCAAACCTGTTAGCTATAGCAAAACTCTTACTGGAGACCTCAGAGGCTCAAGGAGCCATTTTTAGCCACTTCCCCAACTGACTTTAACTGCCAGATTCACCCCTTGTAGGCCTCCAGCCTCAAGCCAGTCCGGCTTCTCTGAGTCCCCATTTGACTACCACCTTTTCTGCTCCCTCCTGCTCTGCACCACTGGATCACCTAGTGTTAGTCCTGCCAATCCCCTTATCCTCAGGGACACACCTGCCCCAAAGCATATTGCAGAATTCCCTAAAAGGAACTCTGGAGCCAACTGTTAAGATAACATATTTTCACTCTGTTGTATTTAAAAGAAAGAAACAGGATATGTGCCAGGATCTGCAGCAAGTAATGATCCTTACAAAAATATCCCATACTTTGAGATTTTTGAGAACACTCACAATCTGTTAGAAATTGATTTGTAAAGTGAGCCATATTAGACTATACTCCACATGTTTCTAACCTTTTGACTATATTCTGGCAAATTATTATTTGTCCAGACATTTCTTTTTTGTGTGTTTGGTGTTTTATCTATTCCTTCGGTACATTTCATCTTTAGAATAGAAATCTATGTTCCTTTCAAGAATAGCTTAACGTTATTTATTTTTATGTGAACTTCATAAAATATATTTTTCCTGTTGAAGAACATCTGCATTTCAGGGTCAGCTGATCACTATATTTTGCAAGTATTTTTTAAAGTTGATTTTTTTAATTAAAACACTAGATAGACACCTATCTTGGATCCATCTCTGTCATCTCCAACCCCAAGCAGTTCTCATTAGTGTGGTATCTAGCTTGGGTGCCACCATCTGCCCTTCCCCAGATAACGGCTAGTAAAGATCGGAAATGGTGACCAAAGTGGTTCCTTAGTCACCACTGTGATTGACAAGTTTCCTAAACGACTTCCTCATCAGGTAATAATGTGCCTCAGTTTTGAGTTCCTCATTTCTCACAGCACTTAAAGTTATTCTCAAAACCAAATGACATTCCATTGATTCAAAAGAAATGACAAATTTTTAACCAAAATTTAAAAGTATTAGCATTACAAATACTTGAAACAAAATTAAAGGCACTTCTATTATTGCAGTGGAACTGAATTTGGTGTGAACAATGATGTTAAAATTAACGTTTCTGTTCCTTTATTTACCCCACCTCTCTTTTCAGTGTTTTCACTGTCTTGCCTTAGGTGTCCACACATACACTTGGGAATTGACAGCTAGCACGACTCGCACATATAACTGTTTCTTTCCACACTTCCTTAGGACTTCTTCTAAGCAGTTTGTCACTATAATGATGTTTACAAATTGTGACAGGGAAACTTGATTAGCTGCTCAAAAGAACATGGATTTCTTATTATGACATTTTAAGACTTCACATTCTGGGACTTTAACACCATCTGTGTAGTGTGTAGGAGAGGAGAAACGACCACAACCTAACAAGGTCTGTAATAGTTACTCCTGACCAAAAACAAAAACAAAAACAAAAAAAAACAAGACCTCCCTGTCACCTTATTTCATAGCAGCCAGAGTAATCATGACCAGAAATCATTCAAGGTTTGGTTTGGAAGAACAGGAAGGCTTACCCAAAATAAGTAATTAAAAATTCAGCCTGAAGGAACCTGTCGTGAAAATTTCAAGTCTTCTAAATCCCAGTAAGGCAGGAAATCTGTTAAGGGGCTAGGCCCCTGGTAGAATTCAGGATTTCCTTTCTTGACAGAAAAGTAGATGAGAATAGAAAAATGAATCTTAAGATTTTTCAAATATTTCACCTTTACTTACCTCTTTTCTCAGCAGGTATCTCCTCCAGGAATATAGAAATAGAAAGCAGGGAAACTATGTATACAGAGTCAAGGCAATAAAATGCCTCTCTCAGGACCTAAAAGTGGCCCCTGAAATTGGATGCAACTACCAGGTAAAGAACATAATCTCTATAAAACTTGAAAAACACATAGAGTTCTGTTTTGTATTTTGAATATAAAATTTACCCTTGTCACTAATTTTAATATCAAAAATCGTCATCAAATTAGAAATTAATCTCATGATTCACAAATAAATATTTTCTGTTTTAAGAAAGTATAGTTGCTCTGAAAAGGCATGATTCTAACTATATGTCATTTTGGATAAGGCAAAACTATAGAAGCAGTGGAAAGATCAGTGGCTATCAGGGGCTGGGGGAAAGCAGGAATGAATAGGTGGAGCACAGAGGATTTTTAGGGCAGTAATATATGATATTTTAATGTAAATTTATGTCATTATACATTTGTCAAAACCCATTGAATTTACAACAGCTGGTGTGTTTACCTAATGTGAATTATGGACTTAGGGTGATAATGATGTGTCAGTGGAGACTCATCGGTTGTAACAAATATTCCACTCTGGTGTGGGATGTTGATAGTGAGGGAGGCTGTGCATGTGTGGGCACCAAGTATATATGGGGAGTCTTTGCACTTTCACCTCAATTTTGCTGTGAACCTAAATCCACTCTAAAACATAATGTTAAAACTTAAAGTAGGATAGTTGGAAGCTGAGTAAATACCAAAATAAAAGATGGCAGGTATTTCTCTACAAAACCTCACATTAAGGAATCATAAGTAATTGCAATAAATATTTTAAGAGGAACTGTATGACACCAGGAAAAAGGTTAGCTTCAAACGGAAATTCTTGTACAAAAACCCATAACCATCTGATTGCATGCAAAACAGAAGCATTATAATGGATCACATGTGATTGTATACACATGTTCTCTCCTAAGAACGAGAGGTTACAAAAAGTAGCCAGCTTGCAAACGGAAACATGCTTTAGCAATAAGACTTCCTCAACTGAAAATAGAACTTCTGAGTGCAAGTTTGATCTATACCTTCTTTCGATGATGTGGAGTCAGTTCCTCTCTTTAATCTTGTTCTGAGAAGCCAGAATTTTGCTGGAATATCGGGTTGTTCAAGCATTTCAGAATGTTCACACTGATGTAACACTCATCCGTGGAAAGGAATAGCCTTGTTTGATTCATTTTCATGGGATAAACTCATAATCTGTGTTCTTTTTTTATTTATTTTATTTTTTTACTCTCACATCCATCTTTAAATTTATTTTAACAAGACTCCCTTAATATAGCCATGTTAGGAATTACCTTCTCTACTGTAAGGACCAGAAACGGGAGGTTTAGCAACAAGATTACACCAGCCATCTAATGCCGAAGGGATATGTTGGAGAATAAAAATTCATGGTGAAAGTAACTTTTGATTCCGTATATATAAAACATAGAAGCTCTTTCTTATGTGGTCAAAATTTGGTATATTCTTTATATGGTAAGTTCCTTCAAAAAAGCTGCCTGCTCCACGAGAATTGTTCGCTCCTGATCATGCTCTTTTCCTTAGTGTTTAACCCACCCCCATAAGCTCTCCAAACAAGTTACTCTAATAAAATTTTTCTAAAACACTCAGACTACAGATTTCGTGTTATGGCTATATCTCTAACTTTTCTTATGTATATAAAGTCAGTGTGGAATGAAAGTAACTTCAGAGAACTTTTGATTTCCAATGAAATAATTTAAAGAGAGAATGAGATAAACATCCCCTAAGTTTCTCTTAGATGCAAAGGTATTTGGTGTATAACTATGAATATTTTAAGAGATGTTTAACTGAAGTCAAGTTCTGGAAAACTTGAATGGCTAAAATGGCAAGATTAGGAAAATGCCGTAAGGCTAATGAAGAATGTGATTGAATACAGAAAGAAACTGTATACTGTATGAGGGTAGATCTGAAAACTATTTACAAATGAGAAATAAAAAACAATGCCAGGTTCAAGTTCAATTAAAATTCCCTCCAAAATGTCTAGCTATATTATACATAGGCAGAAAAATGCTGAGGATGAAACCTTACTCAATGAAAAAAAAACCAAAAAACCTGTATTCTTAATAGAGGGAGCACTTTAGAAATTATATAATTTTCACAAAAGCTTCATAGTCTCACCATGTGACTTATAAAAGTACAAAAAGATACAATATCCCCTAGTACAGTAGAAAGCAAGCAGACCTAAAGGTTATTATACAATATGATATATGTATATATAAAATTTATTCTTTCCAGGCAGCTGGGTGGCTCAGTCAGTTAAGTGACCAACTCTTGATTTTTTTTTTTTTTAATTTTTTTTTTCAACGTTTATTTATTTTTGGGACAGAGAGAGACAGAGCATGAACGGGGGAGGGGCAGAGAGAGAGGGAGACACAGAGTCAGAAACAGGCTCCAGGCTCTGAGCCATCAGCCCAGAGCCCGACGCGGGGCTCGAACTCACGGACCGCGAGATCATGACCTGGCTGAAGTCGGACGCTTAACCGACTGCGCCACCCAGGCGCCCCCCAACTCTTGATTTTAACACAGGTCATGATCTCATGGTTCTTGGGTTCAAGCCCCACATTGGGCTCTGTGCTGACAGCTCAGAACCTGGAGCCTGCTTCGGACTCTGTGACTCCCTCTCTCTCTGCCCCTCCCCTGCTCGTGCTCTGTCTCTCTTTGTCTTCAAAAATAAATAAACATCAAAAAAAAAATAGAAAAAAAAAGAATATATGCATAAAATAAAAGCTTCTATTTTTCAGTTTATTCAAACCTTTTCAGAAAAATAAATAATAGAAACAGATTATGTTTATCTGAGGACACAAGCACTGACAAGAGCAGGAGAACAGATTGATGATCAAAAGTCCCTTTCTCTCTCCAAACATCATGATGGATGGCAAAGCTAAACCACAAATCAAAGAGATATAATGCAATTTACAATGCTTTTAAAGGTTTTTTTATCCCATTCTTTAAATTCTGAAAATGACAGAACATTTACTATGTCATGAAATTATGTTCATAATGAAAAATTTCGAAGAAAAATAAGAAAGAAATGTTACAGACACAGGTTGGTTTTCCCACGTCCCGTTTATGTGCCACCCAGATCCTTCCCTGCCCCAAGCTCTCCTTCTTAGCAAAGCCTACGGCAAACATCGAATGTATTATATCCCATTGTTTCATTGTGTTATAAAAAATAAAACTGAACGATTCGACCCCCTTCAAATCCTAGTTGGCTAGACCCCTTCCAAAGAGGGATGTCAAGGTTGCCACAAGGATGTGAGGGCCTCAGGAGATGGCAATTTGCTCTCCTGCCACCATTTCCATGACACCGGCTCTGCTTTTATTTTACGTATTGTGCTTCCAAGCGTCTTTAGACACTTGTTTAAAGAATGAGTTCATCTGTATCATAGATTTAAAAACCACTCTCCTCAAGAGTTTGATCTCTGTGTTTAAACTCATTTGGTCAGATGCCTTATTTCTGTATCTGTGAATATACTGAGGAAAAGATAGATCAGCAATAGAAAGCAAAAGACAAAGTGAAAGAGTCTGATCAATCTATGTCACCTAACTTCAAGTATTTCATAAAGAAAGTGCAAAAATAGCAGGTGTTAGGGTGCCTGAGTGGCTCAGTCGGTTGAACATCCGAATTAGCTCAGGTCATGATCTCACGGTTCAAGTTCAGGCCCGCATCAGGCTCTATGCTGTCAGCATGGAGCCTGCTTCAGCTTTTCCATTCCCCTCATGCGCTCGCGCGCTCTCTCTCTCTCTCTGTCTCCCTCTCAAAAATAAATAAACATTAAAAAAAAAATAACAACAGGTGTAGATTGGGGAAACTCCAGGCATAATTATTAAAGAAATGTCCTTATTCCCACCTCTGTAGGCCTATTACCCTTCTACTCACATGCTTTTTGAGGCCCAATATCTAATATTTTTCCCTTTTTGTATCCTCTTTTGCATCCTTATCCCAATAGCTTACTTTATTTCAATTTAAGTTAGTAAGTTGTTATTTGCATTGGTAAAGCCTTATTTGTAATTTCATCATCCTGTTAATTAAAGACATAGAAACATGATTTTGAGATCTGGAAGAGATAAAATACTTCTGAATCGAACTTCTAAGGAAGATTGATTCTGATAAACTTTGCGAAGACTCCCCAAGTACAAAATAGATCTGTTTATTTTCCAACAAGTATTTATTGTGTTTTTACTGACCTCCACATAGGCCTTTTAAAAAACGCTCCAAGAAGACTCAAAATCTCAAGGTGGACGAGTAACTGGTGCAGGTGTGGCTTTCAGCCTGAGACACTCAGAATCTCAGTGTTATCCATTTACTCAGAAGCAGGGGGCTCTGTAAACGTTGAGCAAAGATCACAGGATTTGCAATCAAAGATGCAGGTTTGAGTTCTGCCTGCACCTCTTTTTAGCTGTTTGTATTCTTAAGCAAGTAACTTAATCCCCTAAAAAAAAGAGAGAGAGAGAGAGAGAGAGAGAGAGAGAGAGAGAGAGAAAGAAAGAAAGGTCAAGAAATAATACCTGCCTCACAGGGTTGTTGTGAAGATCAGATGAGCTGGTGCATGTAAAAGAGTTTTATATACTGTCGTGGGCTAAACACGTGTTGGTTAGGATTGGCTTAAGGCAAGAGAGAGACTCCCTAAAGATAAAGAGGACTCCTACGTGCTGGTAGGCACCCAGCAGGGATTCCCTTCTGGCAGCCTTTGAAGGCTGATAAGTATCTCCAACAGCTGCTTAAGAGAATACAGGGACCCAGAGAGAGGGCAAGGGTCATGATCTTTGCCCTTTTGCTCTCAGCTCAAAGGACATCTGCTAAAGATCCCCTGCAGGGAAATCTAACTCTAAGGAGGGAGGCCCAGGGAATGTTTCAAGGGATCCTGGCTCCAATAGCCTCAAGATCCCTGAGGATGTTAGCTTTGGAATTAAGCTTATTTTACTTCTCTTATTCTATCTATCACTTCTAATTTTTGCCCTCTACTCTGTTAGAATTTAAGAGGTTATATTTAGCATGTATATATAAATGCCTATAATTTATGCTGCTTGTTCATATTTATACACATATATATTTTTTACAATATATATATTTATTATAAATGTGCATATAGGCTATAGACCTGTGTGGTATACATCTTCTATAACATGTGGGTGGTATATACGGGGGGGGAAAAAACTGGAAGAATATTTACCAAAATGTTAGTGATGCTGAAGATGAAATTATTTGTTTTATCTTCTTATTTTTCTTGTTTTCTCTTTGTTTATCTCAGTTTTTCAAGTGGATTTTTTTTTGGTTTTGGTTTTGGTTTTGTTTTCAACACTGGAGTTTCTTCCTCTTTATTTTGTTTTTTTTTTAATTGTTATTATTTAGATTCAAGTTAGTTAACATAAGTAGAATCCAGTGATTCAAGTGGCTTTTTTCTTTCTTTTTTAATGAATTTCTTTTAGGATGGAAAATTCACAATGCACTTTCCTGGTTAAAATATGTGGCTTGCATTAGTTCAGCCTATTTTAATTTATTCCTTTACATCTATTAAGTGATTTAATGAATCTTAATTGTTTTTGTTTCTTTTTTATTCTGTTTTTTGTTATTTCGTTTGTATTTTCTTAAGTTGTTTCTTTTACTTACTGTTCTTACTACTTTCTACGTGGATTTTCTTTTGTTTCCTCTTTTTTATTTTTCCTTGTCATTTAGTTCCCTGTCACCATTTGTTGTATTTTTCATTTTTTATCTTTTACTGAATATGGCAAACACAAAGCTGAGGATTGTATCCTGAAGAATTGCTCATAACTTGACCAAAGAGACTGGACCTTTTCCCTTCCAATTAGCTCTCTGGTCACCTCCTTTCATCCCTAATGTATTAAAGCAGAACTACTTAGTTTTTCAAATACTAAGCTGGAAAACTAAAGAGGTTAACTAACTAGAATTATCCAGCAAGTAATATTAAACCCATTTTTAGCATCAGTAAAGATGATCTCAAAGCATAAGTATACAGTCAACTAATGTCTGTGCCTCTGGGGCACATGTCTCTCCAAAGCCCAGAGCCATCAACCTACCTATCTACACCTGCACTCAGAGTCAACATGCCAAAATGGAACCTATCATTCCTTCACCCCTCCAAAAAAACTATTCCTCCTTGTCCTCCTTTCTCCTAAAGAAGGGGAATTCCTGAGGTACCTGAGTAGCTCAGGCTGTTACGTGTCCAACTAATGAAATCATCTCACGTCATGATCTCAAGGTTTGTGGGACTGAGCCCTGGGTCAGCTCTGCGCTGACAACTTGGGATTCTCTCTCTCCTTCTCTCTCTGCCACTTCTTCTCTCTCCCTCCAAATAAGAAAATAAACATTAAAAATTAAAAAAAAAAAAAGAAAGGGAACCCCTCCCATGCCTCTGAGACCCCACAGGGATCACTGACATTGCCATTCAAACAGGTGCCCGAGTCAGAAACTTAGGAATCATCCTACACTCTCCATCCTCCCTAGCTCCCACACCAAATTATGTAATTCTGCCTCTTCGATGCCTGTCCAGTTCTGTGCTTTTCAAACTTGAATATGAGAACATCGATGGACAGTAATGTCATAAGAGGTAATATATATAAAGTACAGAATGAACACAATGAATCTTCCTGGAATGCCCTCCTTCCCCTTGTCATCTTCATAGTAATAAGTAATTTCAAACATCGCATTTCATAAAAATAAGTGAGTATATTATGAGGAATTCAAAGTGAACATGTATTTTAAATATGGTGTGTAACAGGGGCGCCTGGGTGGCGCAGTCGGTTAAGCGTCCGACTTCAGCCAGGTCACGATCTCGCGGTCCGTGAGTTCGAGCCCCGCGTCGGGCTCTGGGCTGATGGCTCAGAGCCTGGAGCCTGTTTCCGATTCTGTGTCTCCCTCTCTCTCTGCCCCTCCCCCGTTCATGCTCTGTCTCTCTCTGTCCCAAAAATAAAATAAACGTTGAAAAAAAAAATAATAAATATGGTGTGTAACAAAAGAAATGTGGAGCTATAAAGTGGGATGCTTAGGGCTCATGTGCTATAGCCCTAAAGTTTACACAATTATTTCCCTATGTCACTGGGATGCTTTGGCAGAAATATTTTAGAAGAATTACTCATAGTAATTCTTCTGTCCTTAAAGATTGCTCCTGTCTTCACCAAGACCTTCCCTCCTCTTTCTGTGCTGCCACAGTGCTTCTTCATTTCCCACTGGGCCACCGGGACGACCTCTACCCTGGTCTGGCTGGAGCCTCACTCAGCTCCAAATCACCCCCATATGCACACTGACCTCAACAGTATGTGCAAAACTCTAACCTGATCGTGTCATTTTCATGTATGAGGTCATTTGGTGGCACCTACTTGATGTAGAATAAGGTAAAAACCCCTTCCTATGACATATGGTGCTCTTTAGATCTGGCCCCTGCCCTCTCAATGTTCTCAGCTCTACATCCTTCCTCCCATCCTCAGTTACTTGCAGTCTGCCAAGCACATGCTTTCTCAAAGACCTATGCTTTTGCACACAGTGTACCTCTGCTACATGTTCCACTCACCTACTTCATCTAACATACTATCATACTCAGCTCAAGCATCACTTCTGAAGGTCCAGCTGGATTCTCCAGAATTATTTGGGTTCCTCTCTTTGGTGCCTGCATAGCACCCATTTTTGGTAACCCCCAACCACAACCCCCCCACACACACACGGTTCCTTAAAACAGGATCGCCTGTTGTTCATCTTAGATCTCTATTCTACTCTGTAGTTTCTCTGAGGATAATTGCTAAGGACACCCTCCCTTGCATCAGGAAGTCTCAAATGCAGTGCATCAGGATCAGCTGGAATGTTTTCAATGTAAGGATTCCTTGGTCTCTGCAATTTTGACCCAATAGTTCTAGATGAAAACCCTAGGGATTATACCAAAATTTCTTTAAAAATGATAACTTTAAAACTCTCCAGGTCATTCTAACACAGCTTATATGTAGACTGGCACTTGGGCCCACTGCATTCAACAGCTGGGACTATCTTGATAGGATTTAAATATTAAAACAGCAACAACATACTTTTTTATTAAAGCAGTTACAACTACCTTCTTAAAATGGGTTAACTTAATTATATTCTTTTTTTACTACAAGGTGGTAATTCTGCAGTTGGATAACACAGTATATATTAACTATTAGTATCAATTTCACTAAGGGGGTCTCCTTCTGATTTTGTTTTCAAATTTTTTTTCCTTTTTTCTTTTCAAATTCTTGAGAGCTTCTTACTATAGATTCCAAATCCTTACCTACTGCAGTAATGAGAGTTGTACACCATCCACTTACAAAAATAACCTAGAAATTCAGTTTCAAAATTGCTGCATAGAAGTTAGAGGAAGAGGAGTGCCTTGGTGTCTCAGTCAGTTAAGCATCAGACTTCAGCTCAGGTCATGATCTCAGGATTCGTGAGTTCGAGCCCCACATCAGGCTCTGTGCTAATAGCTCAGAGCCTGAAGCCTGCTTCGAATTATGTGTGCATGTGTCTCTCTCTGCCCCTTCCCTGCTCATGCTCTGTTCTCTCTCTTAAAAGTGAATGAACATAAAAAATAAATAAATAAAATAAAATAAAAAAGAGGAAGAATATGGGTCTATTTCTCTCAGGAAAGAATCTCATAACAACCACTGACAGCTTTCCTGCCAAGCTTCTGGCACTAGCATCTTCGAAGAAGAGGGAAATGGTTGAACACAAGTGAAAATCTCACAACGATAAACAAGAACACAAACAAAAACTCAGGGAGTTCTTCCAACATCTAAGTTAATTCCCACCAATCACATTGGTTTTGAAAACAGATAGATATATGGGGTGTGACATTTCGTAAAATGATGTTTTAAAAACAAACTGGCCCCATATCATAAACCCAAATAAGTGTTGTCCCTTTATAACACTTGTTTTTATTAGTCTTTAGACAGTTCCCATTGCTGCCACTATGATGTAAGATCCTAGATCTCTTTTGAAACTAAAAGAAAATGACTTTAAAAATGTAAAGGTGCTAAATTATGTTGAAACAGATTTGAATTTTGAAAACAGCCAGGGGATACATGGTTCCAGCTCTGACAAAAACGTTGAAAAATAGGCAAGAAAATGTAATTATATAGTGAAAATAATTTTGGGTCTAGTTTTAATTTAGGTCTAAAGCAAACTACAAGAGTATGTATCTAAAATGTTTTAGAAAATGATACTATCATTTGAATAATAATAAAAATTCCTATTGTGTATTCTAATATATTTATTTAGATGTTTATGTGCTACAAGGTGAATGAAGTGAATCATGTTACTTTATAGTCATACTTCATAAACTTTGGGATAGAAATTATTAATTTAACATTGGGCTTTTAAACTACTTTAATTTCAAAATTAAATCTTTAAAAAAGAAAAAAAAAAAAAGCTTTTCAATTTGCATAAGGATAGCCAAAGCAACAGATGGCTTCTGTCTCTGTTCTTCTCCCAGCTCTGTCCTCTATGTAGATTTTCTGTAATGCTCAAAACAATTCTTCATTGAGAACTAGAATTTAGAAAAAGAAATATTCAAGGTGCTAAGTAAAAGAACTACTTTCGTAGAAAGAGGAAAGCACTTGGCTTGATAAAAATAAGTTCTGTAGGAGGCTTGAGAAATACAGCATTGTGTCTGAGGTATATCACTGCTGGATGCAAAAAGTGTATGTAAGATGTGAATAATGGAGAAGTGGAGATGGGAAGGAACCAAGACCCTTTCCATCTTTGGATTTGATCCAAACTTGGGCAAAACAGAGAAGGAGACCATGTTTGCTCTGAACTTCTTCTCTTCCCCCTTTAATTATTACATCCCTCCTCCTAGTGGTCCTTTTTATTAGCCAATAATTACTTAAGGAATACAAATTAATCAACCCCAGCAAATAAGGCCATAAGTGAGCTGAAAACAAATGTTTCCCTCATCATGGGGATAATTTCCTATTGCCCTTTAATGGCCGTGGAGCCTCAAGATTGTTATTTCATTACTCACACTGAGTAGTACCCTAAAGGTGTCCTTATACCTTCATACCTTATACCTTATGCTTTCTTTGTAAAGAGAAAACAAAGTCCAAAATTCATGGAGAGAAAGCTCAGTGTCAAATCAGAAAAGATGCCGTTGTACAGACAACCTCTGACCTCATTTTTCTGACTCACACCAGGCTGGTGGCCAGCAGTTCTGCCTCCTCGTGGTGCTTATTCACCCAACTCCAGACACCCAAGCTGAGTTCACTGCACTGCCCTGTGAGAGGCATGGTGGGATTGCTCAGCAATTATGTCAGTGACATCTAAATTTAAAAAAAGAATTCTTTGACGTTGATATTGGATGACTGAGTCAGTTTTCCAGTTTTCTCTGCTCATTTGTAGGAGTAATCAAAACTGACTCTCTCTGCTGAATGGGTACCTTTGTGTTTTGGCATTATTACTATATTGCTGTTATTCCTTCCTCAAGGAAGGAAAGGAAGTCACTCTTGCAATGACTGAGGTGCATTTCATTTGCAAGCTTAAAAGGATGATACCTCACCTGGAAATCAATTCATCACATTTAAGATGTATCCTTGTCAGATGCACAAGGTACACAGAAGGTGTGAATCATGGAACAATAGATGTGAGAAGGACCCATGGCCCATTTAGGCCCTCATTCTGATAGCAGCATTCCTGAACCCTACTATTCTCTAATCAACTTTCAGTTTGAGTTGATTCAGTACTTGTTATACCTCCATAAATAATCTATGTTCTCCCCCCTACCTCCAAAATAAGAGGAATAGTAGATAAAGCTTGCAATCCAAAGTAAGTGTAGTTATAAAATTGAAGATTTGAGTTGAGAATACCACTGTGACTGTTACCCACATTTTATCTTCCTATGCTCACTCTAGGTTGGTGTTACTTAGTAAATCAGAAGTTAGAGCCATGTTTTATACACACTCCATATTTAATAATGCAAATGTATATTGTAGACTTAATAGATAATATATGTTTAGTCAAAGATACACTTCCATAGTTATCTTTTCTCTCATTTTTTGATAGAAAATTACCAAAAATAATATTGCCTCTGAAGGAAAGCATCTGAATTTATTCTTCAGAGCAAAATAGAAATAAAATGAATTTATGTGACTTTCAACTCAATAAAGTAATAGAATAAGAACATTTCATTCTCTGCTTCCAAGACATATTTTAGTATGACACAATCATAAATATTCATGTAATAAGAATGGTAACAATAATAGCCATAAGGTCTATCCTTTGGATGTAGAGATGAGTCTCCAGCTACATGGAATGGAAACTCTAGGAAAAAAATTATAAAGTCAAATTAAGTATGCTGATGGCAACTATCTTCGTTCCTTTTTAGGTAATCTTGCCTGTTTCTAAGCACAGTCTTCCATTTCCCACCCCTTGGCACCCAGATGTATACCTCCCACCCCTCGACTCCTAGGTGTGTATTGTTCTCACAGACAGTAATCTCCAGGAGGGCCTGCCTCCTCTCTGGTCCTGTGACTTTTGCAGCAATTTCTCAGACCCACTGATTGCAGAACACATACTGCCTCCTCCTGGCTCTAAGTCATCAAACCTTCAGATTCAGTCAAATACCAATTCCCTCTAGCAAGAGATAGACAAGATACGTTTAAGCCATCTAGCTACTACAGAGGTAGGCTTCAGTTTTTTTGTCACTGTCTCTATTATGTATCATGAAGTGTTGTCTTTTCTCTGACCCAAATCTCCCTGTTTATAAGCTGAATCACCTTTTTAACCACCCTGATATACAGGTAGCTGATGTAAAGAACCAACTAGAATACCCAAGTGAGGCATATACTGTCTCCAATGCCCAAAGAGTCCATTGAGTTACTTAGCCTCTTTGGTAGAGAAGAGTGAAGAGTCCATAGTGTTTCCTTTACTGCTGGAGAGATTAAATGTTCTGTGAATTCATCCACAAAGTCTCTAAACACTTTACCTAAGTACACTCCCAGCACTCTGCATGTAGGAAGTATTCAATAAACATTTGCTGAGTTTCAAGATCACTATGGGGAGTAAGCCCCAAGTAGTAGCTCTCAGCAACTGAATTAACTACGAATTATATCACCCTATTGGTCTTCACGTTCATCCATCGATAGCTACAGATGACATTTCTAACATGTTGGAAGTCCAATATAAGCAGAATGTTCACAAAAAGGCAAAACACGGATAAAAGTTAAACCATCAGTATCTGACAGCAGGGTACATAATGATAAGTATTGGGATGCGCATACCAAATTTGAAAAGGAGGGAAATTATGACAAGGTTTACCAAAATAAGAATCACATCAGCATTCTAGACAACAAAATATTTGTTTCCCAGACGGTACTCATCATCAGGATCAATCCAGAACAGACAATGCATAGAGACAGAAAGCATATTAGTGGTTGCTAGCATCTGGGGGAAGGAGAGAAGGAATAGGGCATAACTGCCAGTGGGTATGGGCTTTCCTTTTGAGGTGACGGACAAGTTCTGGAACTTATACCATTGAATTATACACTTCAAAATTTCTAAAATGATTACTTTTATATTACATGTTTTTACCACAATAATTTACATGTTTTTTACCACATGATTTTTACCGCGATAATTTTAAAAAATGGACACCAAGCCCATTTCAGGTATGGTGTAGGAAAAAGTAATAAATGACAAGGCAAGAAGGAATGATAAGTCTAAGAGTATCTAGAAGAGAGGGGGACCACTCCCCCTAAATTAAATGAAATCAAATTTCCTTTAGACCTTTATGTGTTACTGTGTGACCACAATTTCACTATTTTGAAAAATATCCAAACGTATATAGTTCAGTAGAAGTGGTCCACAGGTCTTGCAGCACAGAATTAAGTTAGCCATCAGATCAAGACACTGAATAGCACATTTCCCTATCTTTTACATTTTAGTTTACCATGGTAAAGAATAGCAATCTTCTCTTTGAAATCTAGAATTTACATAAGTGCATTTATTGCCATGAATTCTAAAGCCAAGTTGTGGCATTTAGGAGTTCCTTCTTAGCATTGCCTTCTATACAATAAGATTATAGCCCAGGGGCATAGTAAGTAATGAACTCAAATGATTTCTTCTGATATATAGTTCCACCAATAAATATTTATCCCTGTTGGATGCTCCAACATGGCTTTTTAAGAACTAAACTCAATGAAATTACATAACCGGTGACTGTGCTAGGAACCCTGTGGCTGTCTGATAAATATTAATAGAATCAAAATGCAAACATCAGGACCAAGAATGCCTAGAAGTAAGAAGTCCTTGCTGAATTAGGATAGTCTCCTTCAGTGCTACAGTATAAGAAACACTGAAGTCTAAAGAAGCCCCATTTTTATTCAGTTCTATGGAGATATGTGAGAGAAGCAGTCTTGGGATATTTTAGTCTTTGAGACCATCTGTCTCTTTGAATGAGGTTTATTCAAATGAATGAATTTAAGCCAAAGCTATAAAAATTGGTCAGCAGCAACTGATTATTTGGTCAACTAGTTTCTTTCTCCTCTCAGTTTCTAGAGCAATTTTTATGCTTAAATGACTAAATAGAGTCATGATATCATTGGGGCTTTCTCCCTCATTAGACTCGTGAGATTGCCTATATCAGGGATGATGTCTTACTTATACTTGTCATCCCAGGATCTAACTTCAGAGTTAGTTGGCATTAATAATTATTTCTTAGGAAAAGACAGGCTGCAAATAAGCAAAACTTTAATCAGCAAGTTTACCATGTACACAGTGGTCAGTTATAGTTTCTAAATCTGATGATAAGAAAAATGAGTATATTCTCTACAGACATATCAGAAAAACAGACCCTACCTAAGCTCCTAAATGGTCCCATGATAATAAAGAGAAGACAGTTTAGGGGAATTTGGCATATTTTATAGACTTCATGATGGCCTTTCCAGACTACACAGGTGCCGGTTTGCTTGGTTTGCTTGGTATTCTTTAACCAAAATTGCAACCAGATCTCCTACCCACAATCTGCTCTGGAGACAGAAAACTATCTGTTGTATAGATAAACTGGTTGAAATATCTTCTCCAACATCTACTCTGTTCCATCATGCTCCTTTACCATAACAGGTCACTCATAATGAACAGTAGACAGAAGGTTTCAGTTAAGTGACCCTCTAGATCCTGTCTTTTTATGACCTCCTCTAATGGGGGAACCAGAAATCAAACCACTCATATCCCAGAGGTTTCTGACCACTTCAGATCTTTGCCCCTACCACCATAAGTTAAGTCCAATATTGTGCTTTGAAGATCCCACATTGCCTGAAGTGTATGTGTTAGTTGGGTTAAACAAGAGTGGTTTCTGATCAAGATGGCTATAAAACTCGATTGATAAGAGAAAAATGCAAGCTGGCTTAGAGAGTATTCTGTAGCAATTAGTTGAAAAACAAGAAAATCAAGAAAAGTCTTCACACAGAACACATTTGCTCAGTACCTTTTTGTTTGTTCAGATTCCTTGTCAGAACAAAATAATGATGATGATGATGATGATGATGATTGATGATGATTGATGATGATAGTGATAAGCTTTGTTGAGGGCCTACTCTGTGCCAGTCCGTATGATAAATATTCTGTGTCTATGAAATTTAATTTTCACTTCAACCTCACTAGGTAGCTAATATTATTATCCCCATTTATGGCTGAGGAAAGCAAGGCAGAGAGAACGGGTTAAATACCTTGTGGAAAGTTTATCCAGGCAGCAAATGGTGGAGGCAAAATGAAACAGGAAGCCCACATTCTTAACACCAGACAGCTTCTCCCGGAGCTGTGTAAACCCTGCTCCTCTTCAGCATATTTCATTCCTATTCTGTGTGAATATTATGCATTCACGTGGCTTCATATTAATCAAATATATAAAGTTTCAACTTTGTGAAAAGCAGAAAAAACGTCTACAAAACTGGAACTAGGAGATACTCCAATCTCTATCTCTTCCCTTTTTTATTCCCCCTGAAAAAGGCTGGGCAACCTAGTAGCTGAAAAATACTGATGTCACTTGAAAGAAATTGCATCTTGTCCTGCTCTCTTCTCCTCCAATTTTGGGCCTGAACCAGTTGGAAACTGGTATGAATGTGCGTAGTGATGGCCTCTGAATGATCATCGTGAAATGACTTTCCCCAGTAATGTTAGATTTATCTGATGATTTTAATACCCTTCATTCTAAAATGCTATTATCCCGAGTGCATGCAGGGGACAGTACACTTAGTCATAAGTGATGGATGAATTCATTATCCTCAGCCAATTTTAATGGGTCATCTAGAAAGGAAATCACCAGTCGGTTTTGGCTATTGAGCATTGCTACCTCACGTACCTTATTAAGCCAAATATAAAAATGGGTGGTTTTTCATTTTCCTGTCAGACAACAAAGGTCACTGATCACAAGCTTGAGAGACACTGAGGTTTATTTCTCTTTGGCCTGAAAAAATGGATAAGCGCTGAAGTTTTTATCTTTTTCCATTGTGAACTGAATATTTCAGAACTATGCACCCTGAAGAGGAAAGTGCTTCATTGGAACTTGGAACGAGGAGGTTTCTTTGCAGAGAAATAGAGGTTGACATTAATGTATTCTCCGGGTGACATTGTTAATCTAACGGCACTGTTGAGTTCTAGGACTTCAGCCCCATCATTAAGAGCTGGAAGTAAACACATCAGTGTGGAATATAAGTAGGTATGCCCATGAGTATTACAGGTTCTCTTCTACCCACAGCTACTAGAAACTGAAAATATTTAACACACACAAAAGAACTGCTTTTCATGTTTCAACCTATCTTTTCTGTTCTTGGCTGGGAAATCCTGACTTCTTATCTTTTAAACTGTCATCTTTCATTTGACTCATCAACTTGAACTTTTCCTCTCAGAAACATTTCTGAACATCAGACAATCAACAGCTATTGATTGTAGTAATGGAAAAACAGGTATATATTTCAGGATCTGCATTTGCTGTGAGCTAAGCCTTTCCTGCTCTTAATCCCTGGTCATGTACAACTGACTTGGTGCTATTTTAATGCATTTGCATATTGAATAATTATTTTGCTCTGTCCTGGAAATGCCATGACTAACAAATTCTGTGTTAGCAAATTGTTGAATTCTACAATGAGAATTTTTAAAGGTAAGAATTAAGGGGAGAAACATGTTATAAATTTTCTAATGCCAATGTGTTATACCAAAATAACCTAGAAAAAATATTGAAACTATACTGCAATTCCTGGGTAGAATTAAAATGGAAATAACGGCCTAAATACTCAGAAAATAATGGCAAAATTATTTTATTATTATTAGGTTACTGTTTTACTTGATTAAAAGTGTTCATTTTATATTATGGCTATTAATTATATTCAGCAGAAAAAATATTATTTCAAAAATAAAACAATCTTGGTAAACCCTCAAATTAAATAGGTAAGGGCCGAGTTGAGCTGTAGAAGAGGGAAGATCAGGGAAGAAGTTTTAGCCCAGGTGTTCCCATCTCCTTCCTTCCTCTGTGGAGGTTCTCATGAGCCTCTCTGGAACACCAGAACTCTACAAGTCTGTTTGAAATCCATGAACTAGCCCAATAATCTTAGGAGATAGACATAATGCAGGGAGCTGTTTTCACTCATGATTCCTTCTTAAAGATTGTCTGTTAGGGACACTTGCCTGAAAATTAAATGTATACCTCACTAACATTGTTCTGTATGTAACTGTCTCACCTGGAGCTTCTTAGATGCTTACAGGTTCTAGCTTTTAAATCTAGCTTAAAAAATAATAAATCGTGAAATTTATTCTAAAATAATAAAGTAGTAAGCAAATAACCAGAATTTAAAAGTTATGATTATTTCAGAAAGCATACTTCTTCCTGCTGTTTGGTTATACAACCAAATAAAACTACTAAATGCATAATGACAATAGTTTTCTATAAAAATTAACTGGACTAGTGAATTTCATTAGGTTTGGATTTTTTCTCCGATAATCAGAACCATAACTATACAAATATTAGCCTGTACTTTAATTTAAACTTAATTATTTAAGAATTCCTTGAGACCCTGTGTGCTATTTTCTGCCAGTTTATAGGTGTGGGAATAATATTCAAGGTGTTTCCCTGTGGTCATTTTAAAACTAAATCAGGCAAACTCTTACCAAGTAAGGAGTGGACATGGTTACATTCTTTTCTCAGACAGAATTAACAAAGTTAATGGAGACAGGGTGGCTTGCTTTTTGTTCAGGAGAAAAACATGCTACTTACCAAAACAAGGCGGCCTAAGTAAAGAGTGAAATTAATAGTCCTAAAATACTTTGGAATTTATATAAAGCTACAGAAATTATTAACTAGAACAAGAATTTTTCCATGTCTGTCTCCATTTCTTTCATGAATTGAAAATATCATCTACAATCATTTTCTCAGGAATACTCACTAATATGAAAACTCAAAGGCACATTTTGCCTTTCAAACTTATAGTTATCTAAAAGTATTGAAATATACCTCAGACCTTATTTCTAAAGTGGATAGAATACTGCCCATAATTTAAAAAGCATTGCCATATTATAACTTACTAAAATAAATTCTAACAGAAGTTACCAAGGATTTTAAACAGATGTAAGTTAGTTCTACCATATCCTATGTTTATGAATATGGCCAAAAAAATGCTTAGAGAAGATTTGAAGCAGTAGCAGATAACACAAGTCCATCTGCTTATGTCATCTGCTACTCTTTTTGTGACATGGTAAAGATTATAAAAGGAAAATCAAATTCACATAGCATTTATCTAAGAGGCTTCTATAACTGAATCCCTAATAAGGAGTTTTTTAATTTTTCTTTTTTTTTTTTGTTTTAACTCTAGCAACTAATTAAAATAGTAAACTGATATTTTTAATATGTTCTTTGCTCAAAACAATATTTTTGTTATTCAGTAACCCAATTTGATATGTTCAAATTAGTGTGTTTTTTTTTTAAACTAATTTTTCAGCCTATCACTCTGTGGAAACACATAAGAACACATTTGTTTGAATTAGCCTTCTATGTTTGGTTATTTTTAAGTTGTATGTTAGTGTTCAGCAGTATACACATGATCTAACAATAGAAAGTCAGAGTTCTCACCATGCTAATTTAAATTCTTACTGCCTTGTTCATCCATTGCAACACCTTCCTAACTGCTATCCCAGACTACAGGCCTCAAACTCTAATCTCTCCAGTACAAGCCCACTCCACCCAAAACCTCATTGTAACGGGTATATTTTGACCACTAGGAGGAGCACAACATTCTCTCCCATTCCCCTCAAATCCTCTCTCAAGGAAACCTGAGTCAACTCAGACTCCTTGGGCAACAACAATAGCAGGAGATGGAATCTGAGACATAATCAGGCTGGAAGAGATCAGCAGTTTGGAGACATCATGGAGCCATGCTATCTTTGATGAGCTTTATCAGAGTGCTTCTTACCCATATAGATAATGCATTGAGTGAGTCTGGAGCACCTTCCTGATGGGAAGGAGCCTCCCATCTATTGGGAGCCATGGGGCAACTTCAGTGAAAGAGGAATGAAATAAATACTTTACCCAAATCAGCTTCAGGCTTTAGGTTGTGCTTTTCTTTGGGATGTCCTTCTTCCTTTCTTCTTCCTCCCTCCTCCCACTCTGCCCCTCCTTCTCTTCCTCTTCATCTTCCTCCTTCTTCTTCTGTTCATTATTCATTCATCCATTCACTCATTCATTCGTTTAACAAATATCCATTAGTGAATGCCAGTGCTTTGGCAAGCAGTGTATTAGGTACAAAAATAAAGCGGTTCACAAGATATCTGTGGTCACTTCCCTCACGGAGCTTTTGGTGGATCAAGGAATGTAGACATTAAACAAATAATTTAAACTAGGATTGTATAAGGAAGGAGGGAGATCAGAATGTGATGGAAGCAATAACAGAGGCCCTAACTATAGTCCATAGAAAGAAAAGGTCACTTTGAAGAACTAACATTTAAGCTGAAATTTGAAGGGGGAAAAAAAAAAAACACAAATTAACCGGATGATTTGGTATGAGTGAGAGCAAGGAGGAGAAGGAATGTTGCAGAGAGAGGAAAATGCTGAAAATTCCAAAAGAGCGAGAAGAAAAGGATGAGAGAGAGAAAGAAAAGTTTGATGGATGTTGAGAACTGAAAGAAATTCAACAAATCAAGCATAATAAGTGAGGGAAAGCCAGTAAGGAGAGAGAAGTGTCAAGTACAGAGTAGAAAATAACTAACAGTGCAATATCCTGTTAAGAAACAAGGAGTAGTCTCCAAAACAACAATAGATGGCATGGGCTTATCTAGGAGAGGAACACCTCTGCCAGTGTGACAGGAGGGAAGGAAGAAAGGAAGGTCTGTGGCTTTGGTGGTCGAAAGTTGAGGGAGCGCCTCTCTGACGACTTATTATTTTCTATGAAGCAGGGGGTGAGCTCATTTGCTGGGAGTGAGGGGGTGGAGATTTGAAATTTGATTAAGAAATATATTAAGATTGCCAGGCAGTGTTGAGGGCCCAGGTGAGGTGATGACTGTAAGTTTATAATGGTATCAGTCTTCTCAGTTATGTAATTTTCTCCAGCAAGTCTTATCAAGCAGAATAATGGCAGAGAGAGGGTAAAAGTTGATTCATTCAGGAGTGATGACTGTCAGGATAGTATGATGAAAAAAGGCCAGAGCTATTGACAGGAGACTTGTTGAAATGATAGTCAACACAATTTACCATGAAAACCAAGGAGAGGAAACGAGAAGAGTCTCATGGATGGGGGGTATGCAAAACAATCAATTGACTGAAGAACTAAGGTAATTGAATAAGCAAACAACTCTTATTCCCTGGAAGCTTACACTCTGCCAGAGGAGCCGTAAAGCAAACAAACAAACAGACAGCCATGATAATAAATGTAAATGTTATAAAATGATACAGAGTGACAGGGTGGCTATTTTATTTCGGATAGTCCGCGTGTCTGAGGAGACACTATTTAAATTGAAATCTGGACAAGAAACATCCAGTGTTGATACATGAAGGGAAAGAGCAATCCAGAAAGATGAGAGCAAGTGCAGATGAACTTAGGTGGGAATGAGCTTGGAATGGTAAGAAGGCCCACAACACTATGATGAGTGAAATCCAAGTGATACAAGCCACACTGTGTACAGCTTAACAGAAAAAGATAAGGAATTTGCTCTTAATTTTCATTCAGAAGATTAAAGGACAGGAGTGACCTGCCTTATGCTTTAAAGGTTGATTATTGTTGCTCTGTACAGACTATGAACAGAGTCGAGGAGATGAGGTTGTTGTCATGTCCACTGACCCAGAGAGAATACTACCATTCCAGGAGGTGGAATAGACTAAAGGCTAATAATGAAAAGGTTAGAATTAGAATATGTTTTGATGGCTTGGATGTGGGAAACAAGAAAAAGAGAATACAAGCATGGGATTGAAGTAACAGGGTGAAGTGGGGTTATTTTCTGAGGATGGAAGACAAAGAAAGGACAGGTTTAAGGACAGAAATAAATTCAGTTTTGGCAATACACTAAAACCTGGGTTTGTGAGCATAATCCATTCAGGAAACATGCTTGTAACCTAAAGCATTTGTATATCAAAAAGAATTTCCCCATAAGAAATAATGGAAGCTTAGATGATTCATCCCACGACCCAAAAATATTCATATAAAAATGATTACAATACGGTAATATAATACAAAATAATAAAGAAAATACAGGAGCACCTGGCTGGCTTAGTTGGTTGAGCATCTGACTTCGGCTCAGGTCACGAACTCATAGTTTGTGAGTTCAAGCCCTGCGTCAGGCTCTGGTGCCTGCTGCAGATTATGTCTCTCTCTCTCTCTCTCTCTCTCTCTCTCTCTGCCCCTCCCCTGCTTGCTCATATGTGTGTGTGTGTGTGTGCACACATGCTCTCTCTCTCTCATAAATAAATAAACATTTTTTTAAATATAAAGAAAAATAATCTGCACCTGCCTTTGAAAAATTTCATGGCTGGTGTGAGGGAGACAAGAGAGAGGAGGGTTATTGTGTGGTATGGCTTTCACTATCACTAACAGAAGTACTGCTGTCTATTGGCTCAATGGAATCTTTCTTTTCGTGCAACTTTAAAAAGGAACCTATCCAATGACACTTGGTTTTGCCTCCTTTTGAGAATTTTGCAGAAATGTGACATTGCGTTGATAATCACACACAATTCCACAGAGAGAGAGAAAGAGAGAGAGAGAGAGAAGAACCATTGGCTTAGTTGCGATCGTGTGACATTTGGCATCACGTACTACTTGTATTGTAAGACATCACTCTTGTATTAAGCTAAAATTTATTAGACATGTTTACTCATTTTGAGGAACACTCGCAGAACACGTTACTCGTAATCCAAGGTTTTACTCTGTTAAGTTTGAGTTGTTTGTTAGGTCTCTCAATGGCTGTCAGTTTGCAGTAGGACAAACAAGTTTCAATTCTTGTCAGGGCCGCAGATACAAATTTGGAAATAATGGGCATAGATACGTTAGAGGAGGCAGTGAGGAATAGCAAGAGGGGTGGGTTAACTGAAGTGAAGTTGGATTCTTTGGTCATGGAAAATTCCGTGAGCATGTTCTGTCCATTTGCATAGGCTATTGAGGTAGGCAGGCTCAGGAAAACCAGGCTTTTGTTAAGACCAAAAACCTATGGAGACTCAAGAAGGACAATGTTGGTGGAGAGTTTGGTGAGTGAGCTGGGGAGAAAATGCATAGTTTTCTGGGAAACTGTAGAAATATGGAGAAGCTTCCATTTTAACCACAAGGAAGGAAATCTGGAACATGAAGAATGGTGGTTGGAGTTCTGACACTTCCCTGAATCCCTGGAAAATTTAGCTGTGGCTTGGAGAGTTGTGATAAGCATATCCTTTTCCTTCTGCCCTGTGGCAGGGTCAGCAAACTACACTTGCTGGCTAAATCCTACCCATCACTTATTTTCATAAAGTTTTATTGTCACACAGTCACACCCCTTTGTTTAAATAATGCCAATGGTTGCTTTCACATCCAACTACCAAAGCCAAAATGAATAGTTGTGACAAAGTACTCAAAAATATATAGTATTATATATTATATATTAACAGAAAAAGTTTACTGATTCCCACTCTATTATTACTGGAGCTGTACAGTAGGAACAATGACCAAGGAAATCACCTGTAAAACCCTTATCACCTGGGACACAGACAGTGGTTCCTATGGACTTTCAATAAATGTTTTTGGACCTTCAAAGAAAGATTATGCAAGTAATCACATAACCTAACAAAAGCTCATGTAACATGATGATATATTGTAGAGAACTTTCCATTACACATGTCCTCAAATAAGCCCTGATCTTCCTCATCCCCTGTGGAGGAAAACAGGATTTGGGTTAATCTTTCTCATCCCCTGTGGAGGACTTGGGTTATTCCTCGAAGCAAGACTGTGTAACCATTAGTGTCAATGCTAATTGCACAGAAGCTCAGTTGCCACTGTTGATAATTTAATCCTCTTGGTGCTTGCTAGAAAATGGTACCCTTTGTATGTCTTGATCAGACAAGAAGAATCTCACTGAAAAGTCCCCTGGGATCCAACTCACTTCAGCTGTTTTAATTTATAAACACAGAGCTATTGCCCAAAAGCAAAAACATGCTGCCCATGTGGCTGGGCTGGTATGAGTTTTCAACACCAGTGCAGCAAAGGAAGTTAGGTGTAAATGTAGATGAGGTCACACATTCAAAAGGTTCCAAACACTAGTCAGGACTGTAGATGAACAGCATGGACCCAATATGAGGCTGGAGGGTGGAGACGGGATTGTGGCACACTGAAGAACCCTGGCCCTATCTACCCGAAGTCATTGCTACCCAACCTCCAGCTTTGTAGTCATACAGGAATAATAATCTAGCCAAATAAACTGATTATTCAAGAACAGTCATACATTTGGATTTTGGCGTTACATTTCTGGTTTCTTTTCATCGCCATCACTGCCAAACATGCCTCAACTCTGGCCCAAACACTGCTAGTCATAACCCAGTTTCTAGAAGAAAGAAAAGAAGCCAATTAGCTTGTTGTTGGTACAGAACTAAGACCTAAGTCTCAAAAGCAGTCTTTGTTGCATGTGTGTGTGGAATACTTTAGCTCACTAGGAAACTACCAAGGTGTTAGAATCTTAAGTCTCAGTCCAGTCCCAGTTCTCTTCAAAGCTTTCCTCTTGGGCTGGCACTGCTGAACTCCACCAGATATTAGTCATGCCTTTTCACTAAGAGCCTGAAAGAGAAAGCACAAGCTAGGGCTCAGCATTTCCAAATCTGTGAATCCCCTCTGCTGTCACATTTTCAGGGGAAGGACTTTAGATGAAAAAGACAAGCCAAATTCTTCAGCATAATATTCAAGGTCTTCTATATTTTGGTTTTAGCAAACCTTTCAAACTTATCTTCAATTCTTCTATACTCCACTCAGCTGGAATGCCTACTGTACTCAAACTTATACATCCTAATTTCTGTAATAGCCTCCCTTTACCTGTCTGAGTCAAGTACTTTATGTCTTTTTTGTGTGTGTGTGACCTCTTCAACTGTATCGTTTGTTGCCTCTTATTTTGTATTTCCTGGTTATGTTGTTTTTAATTTTCCCTGAGTATATTTGATTTCATCATCAGTGTGTTAGGCTAGTCCTCCAAGGGTAAGATGTCAAGATGAGATTAAATATGCATAGATTTTTATTGGGGGAAATGCCTGTGAAAGAAAATAGGGAGCAAGCTGGAGAAGGCAAGTCTGAAGCAGAACAGGAAGAAGGGTTGGGTGGGAGTGTTCTAGATTACCATGCTGTCAGAGGAAGGTCCTGTGACTCTCAGAGGAGAATGGGCCATAAGAGTCCCATGTCTCTCAGGATAGGGCTACCTCTGTGTCTCAGCCATACTCAGCCATTGGCTAGGAACAGCCTCTAGGAAGCATGGACTCAGTGCAGATATGGTGGTGATGAACTTCAGAGCCCAGCGGCATGCTCCCTGTATTTGGAAGATTGAGATGCACATTTTCATGGCTGCCATTAGAGGGAAAATAACTCTTTAAAGGAAGAAATCATTTTTAATATACTTTTTTCTCCTACAGCAGTTAACAAAGTGCCCTGTTCACTGAAAACATACATACATTGCCATAAATACACACACATACACATGCATACATGCATGCATACATGCATGCATACATACATGCATACATCACTAGATAATAATAAGCATTTAGGTTTAGGTTCAACTTAATTGTGTGCTCATTTCTTAAAATGGGGGAATACTATCAGTATGGCTATTTTCCTTCTATTAATAAAGCCACTTCACTAATCTAATATTATTTCACTTTGTTTCTCTAAATTTCTCCATATTTCTTTATTTGTGTTGGAGAAATCCATAAACAAAACAATCAGTAACAAGCACTACTTCTCTACTGGCCAGAAAGCTGCCTCAGTGACTTAAAGGAATTATTCCATATCTCTAACACCCAACATACCATTACATACCCCTAAGGAGCAATGGAACCCAAGAGGAGACTAGCACTAGCACTTATTTGAAGTATTTCAGTAAAACACTCATACATAATATTTTAAGTGCTCCTGCTTTTTAATTTTTTGTGTGTTCCTTATTTTGTACTTAATCTCCATGTAGAAGTCATGGCAATATCACTTAGATTCTTACTGCATACTTCCCACACTTTCATTAAACTAATTATCTTGAAATATAATTAGCTAATTACTGAGAAAGGTAGATAATGATAGTGAATGGAATGTAAGATAAGCGTTAATGAACAACAACAGGATCCAAATATTCCAGTCAGGGAGAAGACATTCAGAGTTGGCAGAAAGACAAGGAATATTCAATAACCTTTTGATCAGTTGCACTTGAATCAGAACTAACAATGCTACACTGTGCTATTGCAACTGGGTAGGAATCCAAGTCCTCAATTTTTAAATCCTAACAAAGCTCCTTTACATTTCAGTGATACTGAATGATGTACTGAAGTACCCTAGTGCAGACCAATTGCAATTTGTCAACCGGACTTTTCAATCTTTCTCTTTTTTGCCTTTTTAGAAAGCATTATGTGGAGAAGATTTGTTTTCATTTGTAGCTATTGTCAAGAAGCAGAATTTATTATAATTAAGTTACAACATGTCTTGGAAGGGCCAATATTCTAAACTTTAAAATGCTCACAATAAGGTAAGGGCGTATTTGTTTGAAATGAAAAAAAAAAAAAAGGTTGAAAATAGATTTTTAATTAACTGGCTCTGGATCAGAGCACTTTTCAAATGAAAATACAATAAGGCACCTAATCAGATAAGTTATTTACCCAGAATAATTGGATCCATGCTATAGCAAAGTCCTTTAAAATGTGGCTTGGCTGCAGTGTTTTTCAGTTATTTCAGTGTGTTCAACTGGCTACAGCAGGGAAATGATGTAACATGTATCATAATAAAATCCCTGTATGAACCAACAGCCTCGTAGGAGAAAAACCCTGCCAAGATCAAAACCAACCAAGAGACCTCATCTCCTCTAATCATTGGATTGGTAGTAGGAGAAATATGACACCCAAATTTGCTGCACAATGTATTTATCGTATTACCTCAGAGTAGTTTACTTGCCAGTCAGAATGCAAGCTCATTTTAGGACAGTTATACATCACCTTTCATCCCCCCATCTAATACCTAATAAACCCTCGATAAGCGTTAGTCAATTTAAAATGTAAACAGTGCAGAAGAACACCAAGACTAATGTAATTCAGTACACTATTTGCACTGAACACGGAGCTGGCTACAGATGGAAGAGAAACCAGAAGTATTTTCTGGGAATGTATAATCTCCTTGGAAAGATAAAACAGCCACCCATGAAACACCTACATCCAAATAAAGTGGTTTGTAAGGTGTAGGTGTTAATGACTGATAGGCACAGTAGATGCTGACAGAGATCAGAGGAAGGAGGCATCTGTGTGAGGTAGAGTGACCAGCAAGCACAAACACCATAATTATGAAAGGCAAAGGGGGAAAGGGAGAGCATCCTTTAGGTGGAATAAGGTGAGTCATACATTCACAGGACAGTTGGGAAATGGGTCTGTCTGGGGTGGATGATTCATGATGAGGAGTAAAGAGGGTAAGGGTAGAGAGGTAAGGTTGGAAATACAAATGAAAAGCCCTGAAGCCATTCTGAGAAGTCTGAAAAGTGTCATGGGAAAAGCACTAAAACTAAATCAGGAGATCTTATTCTAGGCCTCACTTTGCCCCTTGCTCACTCTGACATTGGGTAAGTCAGCATACCTCTCCAGTGTCAGTTTCCTCGTGCATAAAGTTGAGAGACACCAAAAGACCACTGCAGCTCAAAAAGGTCTTGGCAAGACAGAATCCTGTGAAGAGAAGCTATAGAGCAAGGGAGCAGCATGAAGGAAGAAAGCTTTGGGCAAGATGAGTTTGGAACTAATTCATAGAAGCAGGCTTGGGGATGGCAAAGTAAATGTTTGCAATATCCACCAGGTACTGGAGGATGTAGTGCTGGAATAAGGGACTAGCAAAGGAAATGGAAAGGTAGAGGAAATTTAGAAGGCATAATCTACCAGACTTTGTGACTTGCAAAAGTACTAACTCAAATGTAATGCCATTATTTTGAACCTAGGTGATTTGATATCAATGTCGAATTAGAATAAAACTACATTAAGGGTAAAGCCGGTGTGAGATGAAATCAAATAAAAATCTACTTTGGGCTCTTTCCATCCTAAATACCTTCCATCCACTGCAAGGACTGCCCTTTAGTTTCATCCTTAGTGTCTACACCAAGGACCCCTCGAGTCTGAACTTGCTAAGGATCCTTAATATTTTTCCCTTTATAACCAACCAAGCATACTGGGTACTTGATCATCACAACAACTTTTGAGGTATTCGTTTTCTTTTTTTTTTTTTTTTTTTTTTTTTTAATTTTTTTTTTCAACGTTTATTTATTTTTGGGACAGAGAGAGACAGAGCATGAACGGGGGAGGGGCAGAGAGAGAGGGAGACACAGAATCGGAAACAGGCTCCAGGCTCTGAGCCATCAGCCCAGAGCCTGACGCGGGGCTCGAACTCACGGACCGCGAGATCATGACCTGGCTGAAGTCGGACGCTTAACCGACTGCGCCACCCAGGCGCCCCGAGGTATTCGTTTTCTCTTGCTGTGTGACACTCTACCACAAACAGAAAAAATAATACCCATGTGTTAGCTCACAGTTCTGTAGGTCAAAAGTCTGGGCAAGGCATGGCTGAGTTCTCTGCTCAGGGTCTCACAGGACTCAGATCAAGGCTTTGACCCCTTGAATTCTTATCTGGAAACTTTGAGGGAAATATCCACTTCCAAGCTCATTCATGATTCTTGGAGAATTTAAGTCCTTGTGATTATAGGAGTGAGGTCCACATTTCCATGCTGGCTGTGAGCAAGGATTGCTCTCAGCTCCTGAAGGCCACCTACGGCTAGTCTCTGTTCCCAGGGACCACACACATTTCAAGCCATGTGGCTTCTTTTGTCTTAATAGCCAGACATGGAGAAACCTCCCTTATATCCACTCGCCCTCCCACTCTGTTCTGACTTTGTCTCTGACCCCTAGACCATGTGATTAGCTTCTCAAATGAAATCTGAAGTCCTTGTTGGGTTTTACAAGGTCCTTTATTATCTGACACCAGGTTTCCTTTCCAGCCTCATTTCCAATCACATTCTGCTTCTCTCATTCACTCACTCCACTTGTGTTCCTGGAACATGCCAAGCAAATTTCTGATTCATGCTCTTTGCATTAACTGTCCTCTGAAGGAAATGTTCTGCCTCAAAAAGAACACGGAAGCTTCTCCCACTTCACCTCAATTGTATCACCCCCAAAAGGCCTTCCTGGAACCATCTGAAACATCCTTTATCACTTTTTCCTGCTTCATTTTTATCAATTATATACTTCTTAACATCTTTGGCTTTTATTTTGTATTCACTTGTTTACTTATGTATGTATTTGTTGACTTGCCTGTCTTTACCTCACTAAAATGGAAACTCCATGAAGGCAGCAGATTTGTTTGTTATGTTCGCTCTCTTGTCTTTAGCATAGTTTTTGATACGTAATAAGTATCTCAATATGTTTGCAAAGTAAATGATGTAAATGTTTCCCTTTCATCCATAAATCATTTATTCAACTCTTATTCACACAGTTAATACCATGTGGCCATGATGCAACAATCACTGTGCCAGGTGCTAGGTGTATAAGGTAAATCAGATACACGTGATTCTTGCCCTTTTGAAATTATTTAAAGAATGATAATAGTCAAAGCAATAAGCAACGAAGATCTAATATGTGTGCTATAATATTGGAAGGGCAGTGTGCTTTAACAGCACAAAAGGGTAAAATCTCTCCAAAGATCAAAGAATTGTACCTGTAAGAATTGGCAGATAAGTTGAGATCTGAGGAAAGAGTAAAAGTTAAGCGTTGGAATTAGTTTGGGTGATGATAAAGACTTCTTCTTCATTTGTATGAAGAAAACAGAAAAATTCAAACAAACTGGTTTTTAATGTCCTCAAATTTTACTTAATAACTAATTTAATTCCCAAATTATTGCTCTGATCAAGAAAATTATATCTGTTTTTACTTAGTAATCTCACTTTATTTAAGATCAAAGAAATTTGGATTTCTTTTAAAGAAAAAGGCCAAAAGAGAAACGCCCAAATAAGCTACTTTTTTCTCTGAATCATCGAATCGTGCACTACCCAATCCATTTAATGTAATAGATAGTTACCAAGGATATATCATTTGCATAAAGATAAATAAGTCAGTATACCATCCCCCCAGGATTGTATAATTTTGTACAGAAGGTAAGTTCATATGCAAATAATTAAAATACAAAACAAGAATAGAAAAAACAGTAACTTGGGAGTGGTTCAAAATGCTTTGAAAGTGGAAAAGACAAGGACTAACAGAGTATTTGGCTGGGTAAATGAGTTTATCACAAATGCAGATAGAGAGAAATATATATATATATATGTATATATATATATATTCCAAAGAAAAGTCAAGAATGTAAAAAAGAGAATTAAGGAAAAGATAGTACAAATACCTTTGTCTCATCTCATGTGAGATCAAAAGTAATATTTCAATAATGAGGATAAAACATAAATATGTCATCTTGTGTATATTTTAAGCTAAAATGAAGAGTAGATTATTAATCTTCACCTGTAGCTATCAAAGATAAAGTCCCAGGTTATGTGGTCATTCTCACATGAGAAACCGTACATGTACCATTTGTTGTTTATACATTCCCCAACAAAATGTATGCAGAACAATCAGAAAACTTAAATGAAAATAAATTTCTCTGATGTATCCCTTAATGTTGGCAGGTATGTTTTAGAACTCAATTCCTCTATTATCTTTCCTTATCACACAGTAATATGAAAATTAGAAGTCTATCCATATTTAATAAAATAGAACTTTCATAGTGCTGCATATAATTTCTTGGAAGATTTTAGCAGGAAAATATTCTTTATTTCCAGAAACAATTATATTAAAATTGTAGTAGCAGATCTTAGGTTGATTCCTTATAACATAGTGCCATCTAGAGATTAAAGTCGATGTTGCTACAAACTACATTTACAACTTAGCTTCTAAATTCTAACATCAACATCACATTTTATAGCTAAAAGTCCAGTAGGAGAAACTACAGTATGATACATCTATAGGAGTACATTTGAAATAAAATAATGAGTACATACATGAGAGAACTTACATGTAATATTATCGACATCTAATCATCACATTGTATGGCCTCTCCCTTGGGCAGTATTCTATTCATTTGTGTGCTAAAATGTCTAGTAGTTTCGTGACACACCATAGTATTGAGAGAAGTTAGATGGAGGTACAAGAATATGTATCTGATTAGATTTTGTAAGGAGACTTAACCAAATTTCTACAAAGAAGCAAGGCAGTTCTCATCATAAATATGATGTATTAAGCAGCTGCAATGGGTAAGGCATTGTACTTACCATGTGTATGTTTCCTGAGGCTGCTATAATGAATATGAATATAACTCAATGGCTTAAAATAGCCGAAGTTTATTCTATCATAGTTGTAAAGACTAGAAGCCTGAAATCTAGGTGTAGGTAGGCTGTACCCTCCTGGAGGCTCTAGGGGAGAATCCTTCCTTGCCTCTAAGCTTCTGGTGGCTGTCGGCATTCCTTGGATTCCTTGGCTTGTGGCCACATCACTCAAAATTCTGCCCTCAACTTCCTATTACCTCCTGTATGCATCTAGCTGTGGCCTCATCACTTCAATCTCTCATTTCCTCCCTTTATTCTGTCTGTGTATGTCTCCTCTATGTATTTCTTCTCTGTGTGTCTAGTATAAGGATATTTCTCACTGGGTTTAGAGCACACCTAGATAATCCAGGGTGATCTCCTCACCTCAAGACTTTTATTACATCTGCAAAAACCCTTCTTCCAAGAAAGGCAACATTCACACATTCCTGAGATTTGATGTGTCTTTTGGGGGCCACTATTCAATCCACTACACCATGTTTTTTGTTTTTTTTTTTAAAGTCAGGGAAATAGGAGTTACCTGGGTGGCTCAGTCAGTTAAGTGTCCGACTCTTGGTTTCAACTTAGTTCATGATCTCATGGGTCATGAGTTTGAGCCCCACATCGGGCTCTGAGCTGACAATGCAGAGCCTGCTTGGGATTCTCTCTCACTCCCTCTCTCTCTGCCTCTCTCTTTGCCTCTCTCTCTCTCTCTCTCTCTCTCTCCCTCTTCCTCTCTCCCTCCCTCAAAGTAAATAAACTTAGAAAAAAAAGTGAGGAAAATAAATGGAAAAGTAAATGGCTTAAGTTTCAATAAGCTTACAGCATAATCGTGGAAAAGGGTTATATGCTTAGATAAGAAATTACCCAGAACAGAGTCTCTCAACCTAGGCAATATTGACATTTGGGCCAGAAAATTCTTTGTTGTGAGGACTGGCCAAAGAATTTTAGATTGTTTAGCATCCCTGATCTCTACCCATTAGATGTCAGTAGCACCCACCTCTTAGTGGCAACGTAGAGCCTGCTGAATTCAGCCTGTAGATTCTGAAAGGGCTTGTAACTGGCTCTAGCCCATCACAGCCATAATCTGTGACCAGTCCTGCTAGCATAGGGACCATGTAGGAGAAACTCCCATGTCCTTGGTCCCAGCTACAGACCTGAAACAAGTCTGTACCACTGAGGACTGAGTTATAGCCCCATTTGGCTTGATCCTGTCACCAGCATCATACACCAAGCAATCTGGGAACACTCATGCCCACCCATGCATTAGGTAATAGGCATTCAGAACTTGGTCCCAGCTGTGGACCCTGAAGTGGCCCCGTGAACTAGGCCTAGCCCCTCTCAGCAATGGTCTGAGAGCCCCTGGAGGCAAACCTACCAAACTTGGTGAGACTGTAGATTCTGAAAGGGCTCTGTAACTGGACTCTTATCCCAGCCACAGTATGTGAATGGTTTTGCTGGCACAGGGGCCTTGCAGGTGACATTCTTTGCCCCTAGAGAAACTGAAAGGGCCCTATACATGGCTCAACCCACCTCACAGCCATGATCTGCCAGTAATCCTGAGCATCCATAGTCCCAATGGGAGACATTACCATCTGCACCCTCAGAGATCCTGAAGGACCATCCAACCCCGTCATAACCACACAGTCTACTAACAGACCTGCAAGCCTAGAAACCCAATAGAAGACATTCTTGTTGCATTCCCAGAAATCTTAAAAGGGCCCTGTACTCAGATGTACCCTCTCCAGCGACAATCTAGTCCAACCTACCCAGGGACCTGGCAAAAGACATGAATGGAAATTCATGTCACCAGAGTCAGATCTGCAGATGTCACTTTTGTTTACTGATTTTTTTAAATTCTTTTTGCAGAAGTAGACAATGTATCACAATGTCACATTTAATTTTTTGAATATGACACCAAAAACACAAGCAACAAGAGCAAAAATATACAAGTGAGTCTACAGCAAACAAAAAAGCTTCTGTACAACAAAAGAAAAAGTCAACAGAATGGAGCAGCAACCTGCAGAATGGAGGAGATACCTGCAAAGTATATACCTGCAAAGTATATATCAGAAAGGGGCAAATATCCAAAATATGTAAGGAATTCATACAATTCTATAGCAAATAATAATAATAATTCAATTAAAAATAGGCAGAGGACATGAATAGACATTTTTTCCAGAGAAGTTATACAGCTGGGCAAGTTTGGGTATATACCTGAAGGAAATGAAATTACTATCTGGAAGAGATATCTTCACCCCCATATTCATTAAAGCATTATTCACTTGAATAGTGAAGATATAGTAGTGAAGATATAGAAACAATTTTTGTGTCCATCAGTAGATGAATAAATAAAGAAAATATGGTGTATATATATGGAATGGAATATTATTCAGCCATGAAAAAAATGAAATCCTGCCATTTGCAACAACACGGACAGACCCTGAAGGAATTATGCACTGAATTAAGTCAGACAGAGAAAGGTAAATCTGTATAATCTCACTTGCATTTGAAATCTTGGGGGGAAAAATTAGTCAAATTCACAGAAACAGAAAGTAGAATAACAGTTGCCAGGGTAAGGGGTGGGGGAAATGGAGAAATGTTGGTCAAAGAATACAAAGGGTACCCCCATTCATTCATAAGATGAGTAAGTTCTGAGGATCTAGTATTCAGCAAGATGACTACAGTTAACAGTAATGTATTATTTACTCGAAAGTTGCAAAGAGAATAGATTTTAAATATTCTCCCACACACATACAAACACATACAAAAAAAAATCTCATAAGGAGATGTATGTCTTAATTAACTAGCCTTATTGTTATCAACATTATTGAATCATTTTGCAGCATATATATATATATATATATATATATATATATTTCATATCATCACGTTGTACACCTTAAACCTACATAATGGTATATGTCAGTTAACTCTCAATACAGCTAGGAGAAGGGAAGAACAAGTTGTCCAGATTATTATTCCAAACACTATGAGCTAGAAGTTTAGGGAAGGAAGAAACCAAAATGGACTAGATTATTAAAGAAGGTTTCATGGAGGAAATGAGAAGGGAACTATTCATTGGATAAAGAACGCATGAGTGGCTCAGTCTGTTAAGTGTCCCACTCTTGATTTTGGCTCAGATCATGATCTCACAGTTTGTGGGATCAAGGCCTGTGCTGGACTCTGGGCTGACAGTGTGGAGCATGTTTGGGATTCTTTCTCTCTCTCTCTCTGCCCCCCCTCAAAATAAATAAACTTTAAAAAAAAAAATAGTCCCTGGAATTGTGAAGGGGGTCTGGAAAGCATTACTGGCTAAGGTCCTCCTACCGAGAAGCACTGTGAGCTTGTCAGGACCAAGGGCCTTACCTTACTCATCTTTAAGTGCAGTTCCCAGCACAGTCTCTGGCATAAAGTAACTCTCAAAAATGTCTGTTAAGTCAATGAGGTTAAATTAATAGATCAGGATCAGAAGTGAAGCGTCTTTGATGATACACTAGGGAATTATACATTTATTTTGTTGGTTATGGGGAAATCTTAAAAGATTTCAAGTTAGATAAACTGAATAAAGAAAGCAGTGGTATATAAAAAAATATTAGAGAGACTAGAAACAAGATCAAGCTAAGAAATTATTAAAATAGTCTTGCTATGAAGTAATGGGTCTGGGGACCAAGATGATGATGGGGGGGATTAAAATGAGGTGTCAATAACAAGAAAAAATAATTGTCATTGTTTTATTCCTGGGTTTGGAGAAGATGGAGAAAAAAAAGCAAAAAAGAAAATTTCCAAGTCAGGGTGACGAAGAGAATAGATTCTGTTCATCTGAGAAAAGTTGGAAAGTCCAGAGAGGGAGAGAGATGAAGAACCTGAGATGAGAGTGCATATCCAAGAACAGCAGTTCACTGAGATGCAGGAGAGATTATTTTTAATTTTAGGGTAATCTTCAAAAAAGTAATTATACTGGAGAATGGAGCTAAATAAATATGAGGTGAGTTGTGATTAATTTTAAGAATTGCTTGCTAGATATTATTTCCTTAGAAAGTCATTAAATCTTTTGGGCCTCAAAAAAAAAAAAGCATTTTGCAAAGATTTCTGGAGAAGTTAGTCTGAATTCAAAAGCATGAGTTCGGTTTTTCCTCAATAACTCTCCATTGAGGGTAGGGGATTCCAGATTCCCGTATTATTCACACTCTAACATGCTGGCCAGTCTTTCCTCTGGATGCACTGATGTTCAGGACACAGAAAAGTTCAAATCAGTTATTTTAGCATGGCAAGCAAGCTTGAGAAAAAGTTTCTGTAGAAGAAAAAAATTGAAAAACCATTAAACAATTGGATTTCTTTCATTGTTGCCCATAGTTCACACAAACTGGTTATTAATGACTTGTGAAGATACCTGTATACTTATTTTTTTTTTTCATTTTCTATTTGTAATGTTTAGGTTGTCATCCTTTATAAGCATTTTAATGTTTTAAGTTACCATATGTATTTTTGCAAGTGTGGAACATCCTACTTAATTCAGTGTGTATGTACCCACATATTGACTAGAAGTTTTCTAGTCAGACTTCTAGTCAATATGTGGGTACATACACACTGAATTCTGGTGTTCTGGTTTGGAGAATAACTCTTTTAAAAGAATCAACTAGGGGCGCCTGGGTGGCTCAGTCGGTTGGGTGTTTGACTTCGGTTCAGGTCATGATCTCGCATTTCGTGAGTTTGAGCCGCACATCGGGCTCTGTGCTGACAGCTTAGAGCCTGGAGCCCGCTTCAGATTCTGTGTCTCCCTCTGTCTGCCCCTCCCCTGCTCACACTCTGTCTCTCGCATTGTCTCAAAAATAAGTAAACATTTAAAAATAAATAAATAAATATTAAAAATAAAAACCAACCAACTCTCAAAATCAGAGCTAAAGCTATTCACTCTGCTGGCATTTATGGTTAAAATTATTGTGTTTATTTATGAAAGAAGAAAAATGTATTGTTAAAATCATACCCAAGTAGCATTATGAAATGAGATGAGAATTAAGATTGACTGAAAATAATTTTACATTTAGATGCCCCCCAAGATAACCCTGAATAAATAAAAAGCTTTTTAAAAAAGAGTTCAGTGATTCTTATGAATGCTCTTTAGTTGCATACTCAAGACAATTTCCCTCAGGAGCCATGCATTTGTCCAATAAATGTAATTAATTAACAAAAAGAAGTGCAATAAAAATTGTCATTATTCTCACCAGCCCTTTCCAGAATTTATCTGAATTTCAGTCATCACAGGTGGATCCCATTTCTAATGCCAGCCTTCACTGGGATCCCAAATATGTACAAAACTGAAAAGGTAGGTGATTCGTGAGGTCTTGCAGTGCTTTGGTTAATCGTTACAGGAGGCTTGCATTTCGTTTGAAGCCCTCTGGGTTTTATGCTTCAGAGAATCACTCCACAGTTAGATTTGGGATGGGAGAAAGCATCCCTTTCTTTTTATATAGTGGAACAAGGGTAATTGTGAACTCAGGCACATTCTCAGGCAGACTAGTGTTATGAACAGATAACCAAACTTAAAAATGTAGAAAGTGATTCCCTAAAAACCATTCAGCTGAGTACTCCCTGCGTGCACCCCCAGGCTCAGAGAAACTGGCATAAATGATAAATTGGGCCAGTGATGAGTCAGATGCAAGGACTGCATGTGGGTGGGAACTCAACTGGAAAGAATCACCAAAGGCCAGATCTAAGGATCACTGAGACTACTGTTGCCTTTGGGATTGGAGGCGGTGTTGACTTATCTTCAAATTTAAGAAAATCCAGCAATCCTAATGTCAGATAACCTGACTTTAAAATATTAACTCAAAAACCTTAAAAAAAAAAAACATATTGCGCACACCAAACAGAACAGTGTTGCTACTGATTTGGCCCAATTCGTGCTTTCTGTTTTTGATTGTTTTATTTTTGTGGTTACTTTCTGCTTTAAATAAATTATTTTATTTCAAGGTATGAGAGACAATGATTATAACTCCATATAACAGAAGTTTATGTCACCTCTTGATATAAACAGTACAAGTTTGCTACTAATTACTACTAATTTCTACTAATTACAAATGGAATTAATGACAATTGAGAATAAATCTTGGTAGTTGTCATTTAGAAACTCATTCACTCATTCAGCCGACATTTACTGAATGTTCATTATTTGCAAGTACATCCTAGGTATCCTCAAGATACAAATAAGAAAAATACATGGAATTCTAATTTAATATGAAAAAATTTTGCAAATAAGTAACGATGATATAAATTCATACGCCTTATGAATTTTTTTAAATTTTTTTAATGTTCATTTATTTTTGAGAGACAGTGAGAGAGCACGAGTGGGGCAGGGGCAGAGAGAGAGAGGGAGAGACAGAATCTGAAGCAGGCTCCAGGCTGCGAACTGTCAGCACAGAGCCTGATGCGGGGCTCAAACCCACAGACTGTGAGATAGTGACCCGAGCCGAAGTCGGATGCTCAACCGACTGAGCCACCCAGGCGCCCCTGAATTAGGAAATTTTTAAAGCAGGAATATAGACTCAGAGAGAAGCATATGATTATCCATTAAAAATTTCTTTGTAAAAAGTAATTTCTTCTCAAAATATGGATGTATTTGGTTCTCCAACAATGTTAGATTATGAGCACTAAATTTCTGCACCATGTTTAGACAAAGAACACTAAAACCAAGAAAAAGCAATAGCCACTAGTCTTGAAAACATTTTAAAATATTCTGACATATATTTTATAAATTATGGGAACAAACGTTTTATATCCAATAGAAAACCTGACATTTCCTACACACTAAAATATGAATACTGTTTTATAAGCGTACCCTTTCATAAAAACCATGCTAATAAAGACAATGACAAGATATGGAAAACTTCCATTGCCTTTCAAGTTGCATGCACTCAAAAATGTTAAGTAACAGCAAATTGAGAAAAAAAGGAAATAATCTCAAACTCCTAATTCTGCAGGGAGAGTGAAAAAAAGTTGACAGAGTTTATCCTTTTATTTAGTGAAGCTATACATAATAATGCTAAAGAGAGAGGAGTTTATAATCAAACAGACTTTTATAACCAGACCGTAGTTTAATCTACGCTCTAATTCTCAGGAGTAGAGTCATCTTATGAAAGCCTTAGGTTTTAAAGTCACTGAGTAAGATGAAAACAAGGGACACAAAAATTACCTTTGAAATCCCTTTGAAAATTGAGACACATTGGAAAACAACACACCATCTCTTAATAAGTCATAATCGCCACTTTTCTTTCTGTCTTGTTTCTTTTGTTAAGTACCAGATAAATGAGTGTGTGTTTAAAAATCACATTGTACAAAATAAATAAACTCTAAATTCCCGTAAGTGTTGAGAGTGGAATAACAGGATCATCACAATTTAAAGTGTTATTTTGCTTCCTATCTTCCTCCCTACAAGTTATTAGTGAATTCACAAGACTATGCACGTATAATGTGATTCCATTGTAAAGATAGATAAGCTCCTTTATTCATAAATTAACAAAAATAACATCTCTTTCTGAGAGCTATTTGAAAAGACTAAATGATGAATATATATAATTTATATATATAAACTACTTAAGACAGTGCCTGTCACATGGTAGGCATGTAATACATCATAGCTATCATTCCTTTACTTCAGCAAATAATTTTTCTTATGAATAAATGTTAGCGATGTGAACAAAGTATTACCTTCCAATTTTAAAAATGTTTTTAAGTTTGTTTATTTATTTATTTTGAGAGAGAGAGAGAGAGAGAGAGGCAGGGAGGGGCAGAGAGAGAGGGAAAGAGAGAATCCCAAGCAGGCTCTGCGCTGCCAGCAAGGAGCCCAACACAGGGCTCAAACTCAAGAACTGTGAGATCATGACCTGAGCTGAAATCAAGAGCTGGCAGCTTAACTGACTGAGGCACCCAGGTGCCCCTACCTTCCAATTTTGAAGATAGGGGCAAAGGTCTTCCCCAGCCCCCAACACGCACGCAAAGCTATATTCTTAAGATAATAATATGATCAATTTTATGTTTTAGAAGGATGTGTGAATATATTTTCTATTTGCCTCTCCAGATCCGCCCATTTTCCCCCCACTCTTCTCTGTGCTCTAAAAGGCCCACCATTATGGACCACATCCCTGGGCTCCCTGGCTTTCCGTTGGATTCAACCAATAAAAGTCATGGCAGGAGATTTGAAGGGGAAGAGAAATAAAGGTCAGTGTCTATTTCCCCGTTTTCTTCCAGGCCACAGATCAGCAATGCTGGATTCCTCTACCAAGGTCCATAGCTTTGTCATGTGGCTTCCTACAGTTGGCCTACATGTGGCCTCTCTCTCCTGTTTTAGAAAGGTGCTTCTTTCCCTGGCCACTTCAGGTAACTGCTCTCCTTTGTTGCATGGAGGATAGATTGGAAAGGAAGAAGACTCGACACAGAGAGATGCTTAGAATTACTTGCAGACAGGAAAATAATAAGGATCTGACCAAAACAGTGATGATGAGTCAGAGAGAACAGAAATAAGATGCATTTAGAATATATCTAGTACAAGAGACAAAATAAATTGGAACTAATAGAATAAAAGACCAAGTGAGAGAAGAAGTCTAGGATCCAGGAAGATGTTAAAGCAAGTATTTTGCTTTAACAAATGAATGAAGTTTGAAGTTTGATGCTATGCACAGACAGAGAGGTGTAACCAATCTGATTTGTGGATTTTTTCCTGGCTTCTATTATCATTCATTTGGAAATTGATCATTTGCTTCTTTGAGGTGGCTCTTGTATTTTATTCATCATTTACCAGGACCTTGCCTAGTCTCCTTTGTGAGACTGTGAAAACTATTTGGATAAAGGCTTTATTTTTGAGTAGTCAAAAATTTTAGAGCACAATTAAAAAAAAACTTTTTTAAGTTTTATACAGCTCTATTGAAGTAAAATTGCATAAAATAGATTACTTTTATTTGAATTGTACAATGTGACAAGTTTTGGCTTATGTTTCTCTGTGAAACTATCACCACAAGTAAGACCATTAACATCATCATGCAAGACCATTAGCATATGCATGACCACCCAGACTTTCCTGTTGGCCTTTTGTGGTCAGTCCCTTCTTCCTACATAGACAGTGGGGTTGTTTCCAGGATTTTTTTGTCTAGATACATTAGTTTAATGACAGTGATTACATTTCTGCATAAACTCCTACTCCTGCCGTAAAAATTAGCAAATGCTTACACTCTAAAACTCTCAAAATAAAAAGATAAGATTAATGGGGTGCCTGGGTGGCTCAGTTGGTTAAACATCCAACTTTGGTTCAGGTCATGATTTCACGGTTTGTGTTCGAGCCCTGTGTAGGACTCTGTGCTGACAGCTCAGAGCCTGGAGCCTGCTTCAGATTCTGTGTCTCCCTCTCTCTCTGCTCCTCCCCCACTTGTGTTCTCTCTCTCTCTGACTCTCAAAAATAAATAAACGTTAAAAAGGAAATTTTAAAAAAAGATAAGATTAAGTAAAATTGGGCTTCCAATAAAGCTTTCATTACTTACTGTTTTTATGACTGTTTCTGTTTTTAGGTAAACTAAATTTGTGTGCACCCAGAACTAAGGTTCATTTTAAAATAACTGAAAAAAAACATCACCCACTTGCTTTAAGGACACAATGAACTAAATAGAAAATATCTTGATGGTGGCCTAACTATTTCAGTTTTATCCCTACATCTAGCATTACATACACACAGAGTACTCTGTTTGATAGAAAAATCATCATATACTTTCAATCCAGTGGAGTGAAAAGAGTAAACAAAAACATAAGGGTATCATGAAAACAGAAAATAACAAAGAAAAATGTGTTGAATCAAATTTAGAGGTTTCTAGGAATGCTTGTGGGCCTAAAAAATTCAACTAATATTGAATTTCAGCGTAATTTTATACTATATTGGACCCCAACATCTGGACTGCTCTTGATTTTTCTGAAGTTTTGCTTAGGTTTCCAACTCCTGTTGTAATAGTTATATGGAAATCATTCTGTAAAGAAGCATACATGTGTAAAAAGTCATATTTGTTTTAAATAAGTATTTTCTTCTGTATGGTTTTTAGAATGATTTTTTTCTGTGCCTGGAGGAGAATGAAAAGCACTTATTCCTCCAACAGGAAGCCTGGAGAAATACCCAGCTCAGCCATGTGGTCACGTGCAGCTTCCTGTTACATTCCAGGAATTGCTCTTGGGTGTAAACAATCATCTTCCAGGGGACAAGCCATGGCCGCATCTGCCTTGGGCATCACTCTAAACTTGCAGAGCATGTGAAATATCTGGCTATTGCTGTTAAATTAATTCTGAAATAGCAGAAAGTCTCCATTTGTGGAATGTGTCACACTTGTGTCAAGCTCATTCCGGTAAGCACAACTTTTAGGCGAGCAAAATGCATTATTGATTAGCTTCTGTGCATCTTTTACCCCAAATAAAGCATTCTTTGATTGATTGTTTTACCATATTGAAAAGTATGTTTGAAAAGGAAATTTCCACAAATCTCTTTTTAAGCTTTCCAGCATCTGCCAACAGTAAACGTAATTAACAAAAACCTGCTTATAAAAATACCCACAGCATAATAAGAATATAAGAATATTTAATTTGAGGTATTCAAAAATTGAGCCCAACCTTCAAAATAATGTATATTATGCTTGTTAGTCATGCTTTAGGACTCTACTGCACAAAGACATAGAAGTCTACATTCAATGACTAGATGAAGATATACATGAGATATGAGGAGTTAATTCCAAAGTTGATTAAGAGTGTAAACTGTATTGTCCAATGTGGGAGCTACTAGCCATGTGTGGCTATGTCAGTGTGCATGCAAATTAATTAAAATGAAATAAAATTAATACTTCAGTTCCTCAGTCTCACCAGCCACATTTCAGGTGCTCAATAGCCATGGATGGAGAGTGGCTATCACAGCACACAGCATAGATATAAAACATTTGTATCACAGAAAAGTTCTATTGGACCAAGAGGATATATAATATATAATACATAAAGAAAAATTAAAGAACTAGGATTATTGCCCTTAGAAAAAAAGGAATGAGTGATTTGACAACATATGAAGAAGCTTCTATACACTTGAAAAAAAATGAGTGACACACCTGATTTTTTTAACTAAATTGATTAGAAGTTTTAACTATCATCATATAGTATAAAGGAGCAAAAGTAGATTTTATGGGACATGAAGTTTATATAATTTGGAGGACACTTTTGAGGAAAAGGATAATAAAATCAGTCATTTAAGAGAACATTTTTACAAAATGATTTTAAAAATCACAACAAATTACAAATTTAAAAAACTGACAAGTATCACAAACAAAAAATTCAAAAAGCAGCATTTTTATTGACTTTTAACATTCTTTTATATTCCCTACATCTTGTCTCTTCACACAACAATCTTCTGATTGTTTTATAAACTGTTGCTCATTTTTAGAAAGACAGAATAGAGAGGCTTCATTGTGTTTTCTAGTATGGTCAATTAATATATGTGATGCATTCATAATTTTACATGTTACATTTTCAAATATTCCTCATAGAAGACAACTTCTTTTTGACCAAGTGGTTTTTTTTCAAGTTTATTTGTTTATTTTGAGAGAGAGAGAGCATGAGCAGGGGAGGGGCAGAAAGAGAGGGAAAATGAGAATCCCAAGCAGGCCCCACACTGACAGCACAGAGCTGGATGTAGGGCTGAATCCCAGGAACTGTGAGATCATAACCTGAACAGAAACCAAGAGCTGGATGCTTAACCAACTGAGCCACCCAGGCACCTCTTGACCAGGTTTTGATGAGAACCATTCCTTGTTTATAATTCACAAATCTGAAAAATTGAAGAATTTGCCAAAGATTAGCTTCAAGCTCCACACACTTTGTCTCCACTCCCCACATAGGTCCAACAGCAAGTGCCATAGGACAAACTCCTATAATTTTATAATGCATAGTCCAAATCTTCATTTCATGACACCAGTTAAGTCACCAGTGGGCAGTACATAGGAATATTCCTGGAAACAATCCCTACCATGGGCTAACTACCAACAACTGAACTACATACAGAAGTGATTATGGGGGTGCCTGGGTGGCTCAGTCAGTTGAGCATCCACCTTGGGCTCAGGTCATGATCTCGCAGTTGGTGGGTTCAAGCCCCACTTCTGGCTCTGTACTGACAGCTCAGAGCCTGGAGACTGCTTCGGATTCTGCGTCTTCATCTCTCTTTGCCCCTACCCCCTTGCACTCTGTCTCTCGATCTCTCTCTCAAAAATAAATAAACATTAAATTTTTTTTTAAAAAGAAGTGATTATGAACCACAGAAAAGCATGTTCTACTACACTCAAACTAAGTGCATCCAACACTCAACGTCCCTTCCGCTGGATCCCAAAAATGCTCATGGTGAGTCTACTGCCATCACCAAGGGAAAGCATGGCAGAATGTACACACATATACAAAATCATAGCAGTTTAACTGAGTACAATTAAAATAACTTACTTTTGTAAATTTTACAATATATGACATTGTGACACAATGCTAGGATCCCTCCCAGGGCCTAGGAAGGGATCTATGCAAGTGAGGAGCTATGAGGCTAAACTCCATTACCTTCCTGGTAAATCCATCTCTGATAAAGGATGCATTCTTCACTGACATGCTGAATAATAAAGGTTGAAATATAAGGATTCTGATTAAATATAAGATAGATTCCCTGACACAGTTATTGAACGTTGATATTGTGGCATAATAGTTATAGACTCAATATTCAAGAAGCTGTTCATTCCTTTTTAACTCTTTTGCCTTTGTTTAAAATGTACTGCCACAAGGTAAGTGGTAGCTTCTAAAATCATCATGATCTAATATCCACATTTCTGTAACATAAGGTAACTGAGAGAGGGTCAAAGTGATACATGTCTATGTTAAATAATTCTTTATAATATCAGAGACCTACAGCCATTACTGAGTGAAGTCTACTTTAAAGAAGTAATGTTAAAAGAAACTGAAAGTAACACTAGCCATCCATTTCACTTATCTTCAATTATTATTGATGTTTTACTGAATCCTTGTTTAAGCCTTTGCTAAGAACAGAACAGTTTTTTCTACTCTGTGATGTCAGGTTACATACAGAACTCTGGTGCTATGTGGCTACAAAAGCATTTGGTTTTTTTCCTTTCTAAAAAGAGATAACCAATGTTTTCTTACTCCCCCCCGCCAAATCTCATATAATACAAACAAAACCAGCTAGTCTTGGAGAATGGTGGGTGGATATCAAAGACAAGAGTCTCATCAGCACACCCCTTTCCAGCCTTCCCACACTGGGCAATAAAGAGAGACCATAGATCATAAACCCTCAGCAACCATGGACCCTCACATCAAGTTTTCTCTCTTGCAGTTGCTGTTCTATACTTTCATTACATAGACTATATCACTCTAAGTGTCTTCCTTCCACCACTTTAAAATCACCAAGTCAGTAAGTTAACCCCATTCATTTGTTTCTGGGACAAACATCACATAGTGGAACAGAGACATCTGCTTATTGACAAACTCACCTTGTGAATGAACATACACCATAGCGGCCTCCCTTATTTGTGGGGGATACATTTCAAGACCCTCAGTGGATACCTGAAACTGTGGATAATACCTAATGCTTTATATGGTGTTTTTCCTATACATACATACCTATGATAAAGTTTAGTTTATAAATTAAGCACAATAAGAGATTAATAACCATAATAGCAAAATAAGACAATTATAATAATATACTGTAAGAAAAGTTACATGAATGTGATCTCTCTCCTTCTCAAAATATCTTATTGCACTGTACTCGCCCTTCTTGTGATGAGGTGAGATAATAAAATGGCCACATAATGAGATGAAGTGAAATGAGTGACGTAGGCACTGTGATGTAGTGTTAGGCTACTATTTACCTCTGATACTGTGTCAAGTGTAAACTGTAGCTTAAAATTCTAGGCTTATGTTAGAACAGAACTTTAAACAGATGCATTTGATCAGAGCACAAGTTTCCTAAAAAGTGACATGAAGTAGTTTCTCCATAATTAGAAAAAGATTACTAGCCAAGACTAAATTTCTACAAGGTATAATTTATAAAGATGGTTTTAAAATCAACAAATATTTCTTCTGTAGCCATAACTATTACACATCAAGTCTGCAAAAGTAACTAGACCCTTCTCCTATAGAAGACTGTAGCCTAGTTGAGGAAAAGGATGTTAAAGTTCCTTTAGGTAATTAAATAACAGCAACTGAAAACAACAACAAAAGTCAGGAAAATTATATGACTGTACACAGATTTAGAAAGATGATCCAAAGGAAAGAGTTTGAGTTACAGTTTTGGGGGTGGATGGTATGAAATGAACAAATGTAAATAGGCAGAAAAGCATAAGATGTTTGGGGCGGGGATGGGGGGAAGAGTGATCTACATTCTTTCTGATCCAAAGTTAACATGGGAAATATCAGAAGAAAAAACTTAAAATAAATATTAAGGGTGAGAATATAATGTGGGGCTCAAATTCAAGTTAAATTTTTTATTCTATAGATAATGCAATTCCAGTTGCAAAAAATCTTTACAGATTACGAAGCAATGGGTAATGATATTTTAGCAGAAGTAATCTGGCGATGCTATCAACATCATACCAAATATAGAGGGAGGATCAGAAGCAAAGAAATTTATTCTATTATTAGAATCCCATGTTTAAGCATTCCTAAGTTCTGAGAAAAATCTATTTGGTCATGAGGAAATATTTTTCACTTATTCAATTATATTAAATTAGCATTTTTTGTAAGAATTTTATGTCTCTATACACAGATTAGGTTGATGTAAGGTTTGCTTGATAGTGAAGTCCTAATCATTTTACTAATTATATAATTTCTTGAGTGATTCTTACATGTACAGAACTATGTCAATTGTTTTCCATCCATCTGTATGTCATTCCATGCATATAGTAACCCCTTTTTATTTTACAGAAGATGAAGTTTAAGCCTGTAGGTGACTACTTTTGCCCAAAGCTACATAAGTCGTAAGTGGGAGAGCAAGAATTTGAACTCGGTCTGGCTCATTTAGAAGTTGGAACTCTCATCACTGTGTTATGCTGTCTTATATAGTAAGATTTATTATAGAATAAGTGAAGAATTTTATGATATTTCTATTTATTCTACAACTAAAGCCATATAATGAAAAGTATCAGTTTCTTTAAATGGTACAGAAATCCCCTGGAGAACCCACTGTGTCTAGCTGTGTTCGCATGGTACACAATATTTGGCTATGAACTTTCTTCACATTAATTAATTCAAATGTATCCACAGAGTACCTGTTATATTCTAGAAATCAAATGCCAGAGCTAAAGAAATGATATGACCACATTCCTCCTTTACAGCTCACATTCTGATGGGAAAATAAGATGGTAAACAACTATATTAAAATACCTGGAATGAAAAATGTACTAGAGGGGCTCAACAGCCAAACAGGCAGAAAAGAGAATCAGCAAACTTAAATAGAGGCCCATTGAGATTATCCAGTCTGAGAAACAGAAAGTAAAAAGAATGTTAAAAATGAACACAGCCTGAGATAACTGGTGGACACCATCGAGCATATCAGCATATACATAGTGGAAGCCCCAGAAGGAGAGAGAAATAAATGGGCAGAAAGAATATTTGAAGAAATGGTGGCTGAAAATATTCCAAATTTGAAAAACACTAACTTATAAATACAAGAACCTCAACAAATTCAAAATAGGATAAACTCAGAGATCCACACTTAGACACACCATAATCAAACTGTCAAAAGGCAAAGAGGGGATCTTAAAAGCAGCAACAGAGAAGCAACTCATCTTGTACAAGAATGATTTATCAAGATTAACAGCTGATTTCTCCTCAGAGATCATGAAGCCACAAGGTAATGAGATGATTTATTCAATGTGTTGAATGAAAAGACTATCAAATGATGATTTTATATCTAGAAAAACAAACCTTCAAAAAGCAAGAGAGAAATTAAGGCTTGTCCACATAAGCAAAACCTAAAGTAATTTGTTGCTAGCAGACTATCCCTGCAAGAAAAATTAGAGCCCTTTAGGCAAAAAAAAAAAAAAAAAAAAAGACATTAGACTAACTCTGATCCACATGAAAAAAGAAAGAGCACTGATAAAACTAATTACATAGGCTAATATAAAAGACAGTATAAATTCATTTGGGTTTTTTTCTCTTACCCTATTGGAAAACAACTACATAAAGTAACAATGATGAAACTGTGTTGATGGATTTATAATGTATATAGATGTAATTCTCATGGCAATAATAACACAAAGGAGGGAGAGTGAAATGGAGCTATACTAGAGGAAAGATTTTACAGAACATTGAAATTAAATTAGTATTAATATGAACTAAATTGTAAATTAAAATGATAATTACAATCTACAGGGCTTCATATGTATGAAAGAAATAACAGGAATCAAAATGGTATGTTAGAAAATATCTATTTAACACAAAAGAAGGCAGTAATGGTAGAAGCAAGTAATAAAAAAGGACTTAAGATATATAGAATTGAAGAGATAAATACACAATTCAACTATAATATATGCAGACTTCAATGCCCCACTTCCCATAACAGATGGAACACGTAGAGACAAGAGTTATTCACAATTCACTTTACCAACCGTTTAAATAATAATTAATGACAATCCATTACAAACTCATGCAAAAGAATAGAAGGAAACATTTCACAACTCATTCTGTTAAGCCAAAACCAGATGAATATTTGATGAAAGAATGGTTGAAACATCCAAAATTTGAAAAATATTAATTTACAAATACAAGAATCTCAACAAACTCGAAGTAGGATAAACTCAAAAACCCCGATACCAAAACCAGATGAAGACATCATAAAAAATTTATAGATTGATATCCCTTATGAATGGACACACAAAAATCCTCCACAAAATACAAGCAAACCTAATCCAGCAATATATTAAAAGGATTTTACACCATTACCAGGTGGGATATAACACAGGAATGTGAAGTTTTCAGCATATGAAAATAAATCATCATATTTATAGGATTAAGGACAAATGTCATATAATTATCTGAATAAACACAGCAAAAACATTTGACAACATTTAACAACATTTCATGGTAAAAACACTAACAAAGTTGAAGTGGAAGAGAATGTCCTTAATCTGGCATATGGTATCTACAAGAAACCCACAGTTAACATCATACTTTATGGTGAAAGACTGAAAGCTTTATCACTAAAATCAGGACAAGCATGTCTGCATTTACCACTTCTGTTCAGTGTTATACAGAAGTTCCTAGTCAGGACAATTAGACAATAAAAAGAGGAATTCAGATAGGAAAGGAAAAAATAAAACTATCCATTCACAGTGATATGATCATGTATATGGAAAACTCGAAGAAATCCACTATAAGTTATTAGTAATAATAAGCAAGTTCAGGAAGGCTTACGTACAGGATCAATATACAAATATCAATTTTGTTTCTATAAACTAGCAATGAACAATCCTAAAATGAAAATAAGAAAAAAAATCCATTTACAGTATAATGAAAAGAATTAAATACTTAGAAATAAATTTAAGAAAATAAATGTGAAACTTATGCAGTGAAAACAACTGACATCATGAGAAAAAAGAAAAGAAGACCTGAGTAAATGGATGAATATACCATATTCATGGATTGGAAAACTTAGTATTATTAGCATTGCAATACTCCCCCAAATTGCTCTAAAAATTCAATGCAATCCTTATCAAAATCCCAACTAGCTTTTTTGCAGAAATTAAGAAGCGGATTCTAAAATTCATGGAAGTGCAAAGGACGCAGAATAGCCAAAACAGTCTTGAAAAGGAAGGACAAAGTTAAAGGGTGCAGAATAACCAATTTCAAAACTTACTAGAAAGATGCAGTAATCAAGACAATATGGTACTAGCAAAATGATAGACATATATCAATTTTAATGGAATTGAGAGTCCTATAAATAAGTCCTCACACTTATGGTCAATTGATTGCCAGCTAGACTGGCAAAATAATTCAATAGGGAAAGAATAGTGTTTTCAACGAATGGTGCTGGATATACACATCCAAAGAATGAAGTTGGACCCCTACCTCACAACATGTACAAACATTAACTCAAAATGGATTGAAGATCTAAATGTAGAGCTAAAAGTATAAAAATCGATGACAAAAACCACACTTGGCCAACTGCAGTGGACAATGTCTTAGTCTTCTTGAACTGCCACAACAAAATACCATAGCCAGGGTGGCTTAAAAAATAGAAATTTATTTTCTAATAATTCTAGAGGCTATGAGAAAGGCTATAAGTCTGAGACCAATGTGCCAGCAGATACAGTTCCTGGTGAGAGCTCTTTTCCTGGTGTATAGACGGCTGTCTTCTTGCTGAGTCTTCAAACAATCGCAGGGAAAGAAAGGAAATGCAAGCTGTCTGGTGTCTCCCTTTTGTGTTTGTTTGGTTTTTTGTTCTGTTTTGTTTTGTTTTTGAGTATACTTGACACACAGTGTTACATTAGTTCATTAGTAATTAGACAAGTTTATACTTTGTGCTATGCTCACCACCAGTGTAGCTGCTACCATGTGTCACCATACAGCACTATTACAATATCACTGACTCTATTACTTATGCTGTGGTGTCTCTTCTTAATAAGGACACTAACTCTACTGGATCAGGATCCACTCTTTTGAGCTTATTTAACCTTCATTCCTTCCTTACAGGCCCCATCTCCAAATACAGCCACTCTGGAGATTAGGCTTCAACACATGGATCTGGGAGTGACACAAACATTTTTCCATTAGGCAACATCCTCTATTGGATTCCTCTCTTTCTGTTTCACATGCCTCGTTCCTTACTCTTGCTTGTCCCAAGATCACTTCCCAAATAAACTATCTGTATACAAGTATATCAAGTTCTGCTCTTAGGGGAACCCAAGCTAAGACAGGCATTGCTTCCAGGAATTTCCATAGCAACATTGTTCACTATGGAAAAAAAAATACAAATAACAGAAATGTAAATTGACACAAGAATGGAAAAATAAATTGTGGTATATACATAACGGAATTAATCCTGGAGTTAAAATGACATAAGAAGTAAGTTACAAAAGATATACAGTATAATTCTATTCATAGAGAGTTCAAAAACAGACAAACACAGTAATGTGTTATTTTTGTTTAGGGGATATGTTCACATGTGGTAAGACTATAAAGAAAATCAAAGAAATGATAAACACAGCATTCAGTGGTAACTACCCTGGGGATGAAAAAGGCTTCAAAGTTATTGGAAATGCATTTCATAAGTTGGGTTGTGGGTACATTGGTATTGGTTTTACTACTTTTTTGTATCAGACATATATCTTTACATCATATATGTATCACATTTATAATTTTATATCAATGTATGATATATTTTTTAGACATTTTAATAAAAGTAGCCAATTTTTAAAAACAAAAATATTGGCTTAAAGCATGAAGAATGGGTTTTTTTAAATACAAGCTTTGTTAAATGATACATTCATTTAATTTAAAATTAGGCAGAATACATTTTGAAATCTACCAATAGAAAAACATCTGCCAAGAATGAATTTCAGGAGGGAATAAATTTCATAATTTACCATCTAGACTGCTGCCAAACTTTAGTGACGGAGGCTCTACACCAAGAAGCAGCAGATTTAAGGTGCTTTTTTTCTTCCCCTTCACGTTCCAGTTTGCTAACTGGATACAAGCCAAGACCTTTAGATGACTCAATTTTTCACTCTATAAGATGAAGACAATACTTGCCATCTCCCAAGTAGAGGTTATGAGGATTAATCTGTCCATAAAGCATTTGAAGGTCCTTGCAATAAAGATTAAAACCATATATAAAACTTGTTGTATTTTATAGGTGTGAGTTTGCAAGACCAGTTACCTTGAAACTGTTTATTCCATAAGAATTAGGCCTGTAGTTTAAGATTCTATGACACCAAATGTGTGGTTCAATCTTAGTTAGAGATTCATGGTCCTGAATAAGTAGGCTTCCCATTGACACGGTTAATTAAGAGAGATGATAGCAATTTTCCACTTACCATTTGTGCATGCATTTATCCTTCCTGAAATATGAATGAAATTATAAACATGGAAGCCAGTTACTACTCACTCCTAGACACCATCCTAGAAGTAGGTTGGGTAGTATAGGTGGTTTAAAATATAGAAATCTGAATGTTACATGAAAGGTAGGCATAAATATTTACCTCAAAAAATGGTCCTCACCTAGCCAAGGATGCTTTTTTTCTTAACTAAAAATCATGTTATTAACATTACAGTTCACCAATTAAATACTGGTTAACATTAATATTTGCATATTATATTAGTGTGAGGAAGAAAATAGCTCTTAACAATTCACTTCTGCCTCTTCCCTAAATTTGCTGTGATTCCATTCAGCATATTGTAAAGGTATTTTTACTTTCAAGACATAAGACGCTGAAAAATCGCCCCATGCCTGAAGTCACTGCAGCTTCAGGATTGGGAGGTGTCAGTTTAGCTTTTAAAGACATTGAGGTATCATGGTCTTTTCCATTCTGCTTACACTTTCACAACATCTCTGAATACATTTAACAAGCTTACTTTCCCTCCCGTAATACTTTCCCTATTTGTCTTCTCATTCATTTATTCTTTCACTCAACAGACATTTATTAAATGCCTACCTACATGTGCAGAAGCTTTGCTAAGACAAAACATCTTCCCTGCCTTCAAAGAAATTCATAATCTGGTAGGTAAGACAGAGAAAGAAATATGATTAGAATTCAGAATTTTTTTTAAATCAAGAGTTCAGAAGAAAAATGCATTTTTGTGGCATCCGTGTGTAAATGCTCATGCCACACCTGTACTTAAAACCTCTCCATGGTTTCTGTGGGTTTGAAATAAACTTAAACTTGGTACGCAGGACTATCATGAGCACCCTTTGCTCAGCACTGCCAGCTCAGCCCTTTCCTGCAGCCACACTGATTTCTCACAGCTCCAGCTATACCATCTGGCTCTCTCTTCTGGGGCCTGCGCTGTGCCCTCTGCTTGGTGTGCCTGACTGTAGTTCCTCTTTGTCTAGATAATTCTTATTCTTCAGGTCTTAACTTAGGAATCTCCTTAGAAAGCCATCTCTGACTCCTTCAGTTTTAGTTAGATACCTCTCCTCTTTGCTCCCATGGATTTCTATGCCTATCTTATAGCATTTTTATTTCCCTTTATTTCCCCTGGTGGACTATTCAGTCTTTGAAGGCAGCATTGTTGGGGTACCTGGGTAACTCAGTCAGTTAAGTGTCCAACTCTTGCTTTCAGCTCAGGTCATGATCTCATGGTTCATGAGTTCGAGCCCTGCATTGGGCTCTCTGCTGTTGGCTCAGAGCCTGCTTGGATTCTCTCTCTCTCTCTCTCTCTCTCTCTCTCTTTCTGTCTCTCTCTGCCCTTCCCCTGCTTGCATGCCCTCTCTCTCTCTCTCTTTCTCTCTCTCTCTCTCTCTCTCTTTCTGTCTCTCTCTGCCCTTCCCCTGCTTGCATGCCCTCTCTCTCTCTCTCTCAAAATAAACTTTAAAAATATATTAAAAATAAAAGAAAGCAACATTATCTTATTCATCTTTGACCTTGTTAACTATCACAGTGCATTCTTTCATAGTACCTACTCAATACATTTTGCTGACTTAATGCTTTGCAAAGTAAATACATAACTATACCTGTATATAAAGATACATCTGGGGCACCTGGGTGGCTCAGTCGGTTGAGCGTCCGACTTCGGCTCAGGTCATGATCTCGCAGTCTGTGAGTTCGAGCCCTGCATCGGGCTCTGTGCTGACAGCTCAGAGCCTGGAGCCTGTTTCAGATTCTGTGTCTTCCTCTCTCTCTGCCCCTCCCCCACTCATGCCCTGTCTGTCTCTCTCTCTCTCTGTCAAAAATAAATAAACATTAAAAAAATTAAAAAAAAAAGATACATCTAATAGAAGGAAACATAGAAAGCATAAGAGCACAGAGGAAAAGCACATAACTCAAAACATGCATCAATTTGGGAGGTGGGCAAAGGGTTGAGCCCCCTCCCCGTTGGCCCCAGTGAGGTGGTGTTCCCTGTGCCAAGCTTGGAAGGTATAAGGCAGGCATGGTGAGGAGGGAGGAGAGCTTTGACATGACTAGTGTCTTCTTGTGGAGAAGTAACATCGTGTAACATGGTACAGAAGTGGACATGAGTATATCCAAGTCTCCTGGGGGATTTGACCTTTGCTGCTGCTTTACAAATAAGAAAGAACTAAGGGCCCACCCACAGCCAAAAGTGGAGCATCAGGTAGTCACATTTTCCCTTTAGTCCTACCTACTATGAGGTTATAACTGTCTGACTCAGCCAGATGTTCTGCCCCTCCCTCTCCCCCTCATCTCTTTCCCTCCCTCCCTGGTTCTCCTCGCCTGCCCCTCCTCCTCCTCTTCCTTTTCTTATATTCCTCCTTTCTGTTAAAACAATGGCCAAATACAACCATTTTTTGCCTCACAGGTAAAAACATTTGGGGACTTTAAAGATCACCCTGCCCAGCTCCATTTTACATCAGAGAAACATGGGGATCAAAACAGATACAGCTTTCCAACTTCTTAGAGCAGTCATCTCAGTGTTACAACAACAACAACAACAACAACAACAACAACAAAAAGAATTGAGTCTCCCAACTTTTAATGTAATAGCTTTCAGAATCTGTACTATGAAACTGATACAACCCTACTGAATTTTTAAAAAATCTGTGAAAACCCAGGAGAATAGTTTTAAAGCACTGGTTCCTCAGAGCAGGACAATAGTATTTCTCAATATGGACTATGATATTGGCTTCCTGGAGATTGCAATGATGTGACTGTGGGAAATATTATTTTTATATCGAAGATCATGTATGTGGCAGAGTGGGAAGTTACTATATTAATGGCTGGTATCGGCCTTCATCTTAGGAATGCTGCATTAAATAGGCTGGCCCAGCTCATGAGAAACGAGGAGTAACAGAGTAGCAAGTGGAGGGAGCTATACCCAAAGAAATCTCAGCTCTTCAGTAAAATTATTAAACATCTGAAATGTTTGGTGTGGAGTGATCTTTGGTGGAAACTGATGAGTGACAAAGCCGTGTGCTCAGATTGGTTTAAATTAGAAGTGGGAAGGCACTCACCGTGGCAGCCATTGCTAACAACTGTTCGATAACCATACCCCCTTCTTTTTGTCTCTATTCTTTATTTATTTTAATTCTAGTATAATTAACATAGTGTTATATTAGTTTCAGGTGTACAATATCCTGAGTCAACAATTCTATACATTACTCAGTGCTCATCATGATAAGTGTCCTCTTAATCTCTTAATCCTCTCCTTCTTGATTAACAGAATTTCTTTCTTTTTTTTTTTTTTTAGGGTGAAATGTGTCCAAGTACACAATTCATATTGCTGAAATGTAACTGGAGGACTGCTTGGGATATGGGTTTCTTCATATAGGTGATTCTTCCACAATCCCTTCTTTTTCCTACTGGAAGTGTCATCAGGAGACTGAAGGTGAAGCAGACATCTTGCAACCAAGAGGGTAAAAGCCATGCGCTGGAGGTGCAGGAGCAGAAAGAAGAAAAGGGCCAAAGCAATAATGGTATCATAGACTTAGACTGAAAATAATCCTCTATTTGAGCCATTGCTATTTCATTTCTGCTACACAATGCTAAAAGTAGGTGCAATGGATACATACACAAATGTGGGAGAGGGAGACACAGGATGATGAAGAAGTGGAAAGGGAATTTGTGGAAATCATTGGGAGGGCTTTGAGTCCCACAGACCATGAACTGGGGAGTCCAAACAAATTATACCCCAAATGTGAGGAAAATGGAGGATCCAGTGTACATCTTTGCAGCATGGCATAGCAAGGATTTCAGTTTAAACTGGATATATATCTATCCTAAGAGTTGGCATATCTGGGCAAATCTGTAGGTCTTAGTAGGTAGGAATAGCAGGAGTCTATTTACATGGGAGTCCAAGGAAACTTCTGGAGAAGAACTCATTCTTAGGGGAGAAAACATAGACATGTAGGAGATTGTTTCAAGGATAAAGGATTGTCATCACAGGGAAAACATTATGCGCAGTATTTTTATATTAGATTGCTCTCTGGCCAAATGCCCAAGGACTTCTGCCTGAGTCCTAGGACAAGGAGGCTGCAAAAGGAAAGAGTAAAGCTAAAATGAGCTCTCTTCAAATACCCTCCTGTGACAGGCATAATGGTACTGAAGATAATCACTGCAGTGGTGGCGAAAATACTGGTGTAAGGGACAGGCATTGCTCTCAAGTGCAGCCATTAGACATCCTGGTACATTTGAATGTACCATACACATAACACTAGGACAGACAGTATCTGCAGTGAGCAGAATTCTAAAGGTGTCTGCCCCCCAAGATACATATCACCAGATTATTCAAACACTAACCTAGTTTCTGTTGTACAGAGATTCTGCAGATGGAATTAAGATTATTAATCAGCTGATTTAAAGATAGGGTGGGTCCAACATGAAATCTTTTGAAGTTTATGTATTTATTTTGAGGGAGAGAGAGAGAGAGGGAGAGAGAGTATGCAGCAGGGAAGGGGCAGAGAGAGAGAGAGAGAGAGAGAGAGAGAGAGAATCCCAACCAGGCTCCACAATGTCATTGCAGAGCCCGACATAGGGCTCAAACTCCCGAACGGTGATATTATGACCTGAGCCGAAATCAAGAGTCAGATGCTTAACCAACTGAGCCACCCAGGTGCCCCTCAACATAAAATCTTAAAAGCCAAAGAGAATGGTAGAAAAGTAGACCAGGAGAGATGAAACAAAGAGAAATCTGAAAGATTTAAGGTGTGAGAAGGACCTGGTCTGTCTTTGCTGACTTTAATGATTAATAAAGGGAATGTAGATGGTCTCTAGAAGCTAAGAATCACCTGCACTGCCAGCAAGCAGGGAAAAAGAATCACAGCCCTCTCACCACCCTGAACTGAATATTCCCAAAAAACTGAATCAACATGGAAACAAATTCTTCCCCAGAGCCTCCAGGAAGAAAAGCAGTTTCCCAACACCTTGGTGTTAGCCCAGTGAGTTACACATTAGGCTTCTGACCTATCTATTGTGAAATGATACATTTTGTCTTAAGCTAAGTTGGTGGTAACTTGTTACAGCAACAACAGAATGCAAATTCAGTATCTTCTTGTATTGAGATTACTTCTCTATATCTCTGTCTCCTCTACTGAATCGCTGTCATGAGGGCAAGGACAATGTCTTTGTCATGCTATTATTTTCTTTATTTCTTTACTCCTCCTAACTAAATCTTCTTGTCAATACTTTTTTTTTGTATTTTAATACAGACATTCTAGTGCCTTTCCTTTAAAATATTCACAATTTGTTTTCAAAAACATTTGCAAGAACAATGGTTCAAATACATTTGTAGGAACAAGGGTATTTGATTATTGCTAAAGTCTTTTTGCAGAAGAGACAGTATTAGTCTGCTCAGTCTGCCGTAACAAAATGCCAGAGACTGGGTGGTTTAAGCAACAGATGCTTGTTTTCTTACAGTTCTGAAGACTACAAGTCCAAGATCACAGTGCAGTTGGTTTGCAGTGAGACCTCTCTTCCTGGCTTTCAGACGACCACCTTCTTGCTGTGTCCTTAATGTCCTTTTCTGTGCCTCACATGGCACAGAAGCAGAGAGAGATCATTGGGGTCCCTTCCTCTACTTAGAAGAACATTAGTTCTATCAGATTAGGGCCCCATCCTTATGATCTCTTTTAACCTTAAGTATCTCTTTAAAGGCCCTATCGCCAACTGTAGTCACATTTGTAGTTCAGGCTTCAGTATATGAATTTTGAAGGGACACAATTCAGTCTATAACAAAACAATAAGGTCTAACCTTATTTGCATCTCAGGTAATAAAACATGCCAAAATAGACATGTGTATGTTGTGCTCACTTATTGCTCTGATAGTGTTTGCTATGGATACCTTGGTTGCTCCTCACTATCAAGTTCACTCGGGAGACCTGCAGAGGCAGTGTTATGCCTCTTTCAATCCTCAGTGATTTAAAAACCGGGTGTTTTTTATTATCTGTTGTAATTTTATTGCGTTCACATTTGTATTTAACTCATATTCCAGTAGAAAATATATTGAAAAATCCCTTTATTTCGAAAAATAAGCAAAAAAAACCCCATGATCTTTAGAAAATCACAAAATTGAACTGTCGTTTCTATTTTAAAGGATAATCCACTCCCCTCCTTGCCCCCCAATTTAAAAAGTCAGTAGAGTTGAGGTTGAGATAACTCTGCTCTAGATTAAGTTTCTAGACCTAACTTTTAGTCCCTACTCTACCCCTGTTCCAGTTGGGAAGACCAGTCAGTTGCAGAATCAGAAACATCACCATCTCTTCCAGGATCTGCACCAACCCTACCTGGAGCTCCCTCCCGGCCTCTCTGCCCAAATGATGCAGTTCTAAATCGAAGTCTCACAGAGAACATCCAGTTAGTGCAACCTAAATCACATCAAGCATCCTAACTGGAGGATAGACTGGTGAAGGTAGTGTTAATTTTTTGTTCTCTGTATGCTTGAGGAGGGTTGGAAAGGACAATGAGCAAACTAAACCAAACTATCTGGCACAGATGTTTATTAGAGGGACGTCAAAAGGATTAAAAATATTAATGCACGTTTTCTGTAAGTTATTTGTAAACTGCATGTTGAATTACGTTACTTCTGAAGTCTTTGATTAACTAAAATGAACAAATTTCAGCCTTTATACTATCTCAATAGTCGCTAAAAACCCTATTTTGAGAGAAGTGAAACTTAACCATTTTATTTCAGAAAGAAAATGCTGTGAAAATCTCCATTCTCTCTATGTTCTTGCCAGTTGATACCAGCTAATATTAAACATCTAGATTTCTTAAGTTCATGTGTCTAATAACACAGTTAGGTCTGGTCATCAGACTCATTCACCCTTTAAACTGCATTATTTATTCTTTTTTTTTTACTGGCATAGTCACACTCTGGAGGTGCGAAAAAGAATTTCTATTTACTTTCCAGTAACACTTTCAGGAACCAGTTTGTTAAATCTTTGAAAGCTGCATATTTTTTTTTTTTTAAATTTTTTTTTTCAACGTTTATTTATTTTTGGGACAGAGAGAGAGACAGAGCATGAACGGGGGAGGGCCAGAGAGAGAGGGAGACACAGAATGGGAAACAGGCTCCAGGCTCTGAGCCATCAGCCCAGAGCCCGACGCGGGGCTCGAACTCACGGACCGCGAGATCGTGACCTGGCTGAAGTCGGACGCTTAACCGACTGCGCCACCCAGGCGCCCCTGAAAGCTGCATATTAAGTAACCCCAGAGCTTTAAGTAAGTAATTCTTATTTTGTATCAAGATTATGTTGAATTAAAAATCACAAAAATAGTTTCAAATGAGAATTTCAGATAGGAACACAGTGATCATTTAAAACAAATGTCAGGGATTGTGTGTGTGTGTGTGTGTAAGACAGAGAGAAAGGTCAGATAGTAAATATTTTAGTCTTTGTGGGTCATAAAACCTCTTGTGTCACAACTATGTAATTTTGTCACAGTAGCACAAAAGCAGCCATGGACAATAGTAGTGGGTGTGGCTGTGTTCCAGTAAAGCTTCATTTACAAAAATAAATCCAGGTGGTGGTTGGATCTAGCCCATGGCTTTACTTTGTGGAGCTGATTTAAGTCCGTGTTTCTGGTACCAGCATCATCATTATCTTCTGGGAGCTTGTTAGAATCACAAATTCTTAGATCCCACTCAGATTCACTGACTCAGAAACTCTGGGGGTGAGGTCGAAATATGTGTTGTAATAAGTCCGTCATGTAATTCTGAAGTTTGAGCAATGGTGAGTTAAGCTATTCGTAATGTATGTTAATGTAGATTTTCATTAACCGGTGACAGCTTTGCTTATATAATATTGATTGTAAACTTTTTTTTTAATTTTTTAACGTTTATTTATTATTGACAGACAGAGAGAGACAGAGCATGAGCAGGGGAGGGGCAGAGGGAGAGGGAGACACAGAATCTAAAGCAGGTTCCAGGCACTGAGCTGGCAGCACAGATCCCGACGCGGGGCTCGAACTCACAAACTGCGAGATCATGACCTGAGCAGAAGTCAGACACTTAACTTACTGAGCCATGCAGGCGCCCCTTGATTGTAAACTAATAAGGCAGTGATGATTTTCCATTTTGTAAGAACCATATAGAGTTTTTATAGTGTGATTGTACAAATTAAGTCAGGCTGCAGTATTCAGATATAATGAGCTCTTACATACACAGACTTTAACTTACTCTTCTTTCTTGCTTCTACTGTAAGCAGCACATAGTAGGTGCTCAAGAAAAACTTGTGAAAGAAACAAAACCAAAAATAAGAACAGATGAAAAATAATGTAGCTACTTATTTGCTTCAGAAGTATAGACTGACAAGGAAACTAATTAACCATGCTTATTGGAGTTCTTTTGCTTTCTAAATATTGAATGAATAAATAAATGAGTGACTTAAACAGGGAGTAGGGAAAACAATCTGATTTTTTGTGAACCTTAAAATAATATTTCCATGCCTAAATAATTTATAAGTGACAAAAATAGGATATGCATAACTGTAGCACCGAAAGAAGCTTATAGAATAAGTCAAGAGTTCACATTCTTCCTTCCAGTTTGGAATCTCTCCTGATTCTAAAATGTGAAAACAAAGTACTCCGAAGTAAGAAAGATTTCCAAAATGTAAGTGCAGTTCTGGGATAAAGTTACTAGGGGAAAGAGTGAATGGTTCCTCAAAAAAGCTGTTGCTTTCTTCATATCCACCCTCACTTCCCACCCCTAAACTGTGTTCTTCCTGAACCTAATCTAGACCTTTACACATGTCCCATGGAAACAGGCTGGACTTGATCCAGACGTGATAAACCAACATCCTCCAGTAGAGGGCATTTTTTAGCTTATTTGGGGCCAGTCTCAATCTGGCAGATGTCAATTGCAGTATGTTTCCAAAAATCATGGTCTCTAGAAATCCGCCATAGAGAAGCTCCTTTCAGCGTTCCAGAATTTACCTGTTGGCTTTCCCTCCTATTTTCCTCACAGTTGAGATATTAGTTTTTAACACTTTAATGTCACATAGTAGGTGTTTGTTTAATCAATATTCACTAAATGAATGTGTAAAGCCACTACATAGCTATAGATATAGGTATGCATAGTGTGTATCAGTGTTTTTCATATACACAATAATTATAATAAACTAGACACTGTAATAAAAATATTTATCTATCTATCTTTGAAACTTTTAGCATGTATCCAGTCGTTATAGCATTACCAAGAGTGACATTAATAAGATGATGTAGTGGTATATACTACCCTTCATCCTCCTACCTAAAAACAAAAATTAGACAGCTATCCATGAACAAAAATAGTCCTGAGAGAGCTCAAAAGTCTAATGAAGGACCTACTGCAACACAAAGGAGCCAAAAAAATTGGAGAATAACTGTACAGAAAGGATCACTGGGAAGATCAATCCAAATAGCCAAAGCAATTCTGAGAAAGAACACAACTGTGGGCATCACACTTCCTGATTTCAAACTATACTACAAAGTTATAGTAATCAAAACAGTATGGTACTGTAAAAAAAAAACAAAACAGACACATAGCTCAAAGGGACAGAATAAAAAGCCCAAAAATAAACCCACACATACATAGTCAACTAATATTAAGAAGGATGTGAGAACACACAATGGGGAAAGGATAGTCTCTTCAATAAATGGTGCTGGGAAAACTGGATATGCACATGCAAAGAATGAAATTGGACCCCTATCTTAACACCATTCACAAAAATTAACTTAAAGTAAGCTAAAGACTACATTTAAGACTAGAAACCATAAAACTCCTAGAAGGAAATGTAGGGGAAAAGCTCTTTGACGTTATTCTTGCAACGATTTTTTTAGATAGGACACCAAACGCACAAGCAACAAATTAAAAAATCAGCAACTGGGACTACATCAACTAGAAAGCTGTTGGGGAGCAAAAGAAACAATAAACGAAATGAAAAGACAACCCACAGAATAGAAAAAAATGTATTTGCAAAACATTAGGGGTCTTTATCTAAAATTTATAAGGAATTTATACAATTCAGTATCAAAAAAAACCCAAACTGATTAAAAAATGAACAGAGGACCTGAATAGACATTTTTCCAAAGAAGGTATACAAATGGCCAAGAGGTGCATGAAAAGATGCTCAAGGTTACTAATCATCAGGGAGCTGTGAATCAAAATCACAATGAGATATCACCTCATCTACTAGGATGACTGTTACCGAAGTGTCAACAGAACAAATAATGAAGAGGTGAAGAAAAGGAAACCCAAACTTGGTACAGCCACTATGGAAAACAGTATGGAGATGCCTCAAAAATTAAAAATAGAACTTCCATATGCTCTAGCAATCCCACTTCTGGATATACCCCTGAAGGAAACGAAATTAGATCTCAAGATAGATGCACTGCCATGGTCATTGCAGAGTTAGTCACAAGAGCAATGATAAGGAAACAACCTAAGTCTGTTGACAGATGAATGGATTAAGAAGATTTGAGATAGATAGATAGTTAATGGAATACTATTCAGCCATAAAAAAGTAAGAAATCCTGCCATTTGTGATGACATAGATAAAACTAAAAGGTATTATGTTAAGTGAAAAAATCCAGGCAGAAAAAGACAAATAGTGTCACTTATACATGGAATCTTAACGGAAAAAAAAGCTGAACTCCTGGAAACAGAGAGTAGCATGGTGGTTCCCTGGGGCTGGAGGGAAAGGAAAATGGGTAGTTGTTGGTCAAAGGGTACAAACTTTCAGATATAAGATGTAGAAGTTCTGGAAAGCTAATATACAGAATGAAATTAAAAATGGTAATTTTAATGGTTATCTGGATATTTATAAATACAGAATCTGGTTGTTTAGAACCAAGCAGATGATAATTTATATACTTGAAGGTTTTTTTAAAAATCTGGATTGCATAAAAATAGCCTTAAATTGTAGCTATACAAGGAAGATTTGGTTTCAAGATATATTCAAGGAACTGGTTCTTAAACAACTTCAACCATTACTAATTTTTGTATA